>NC_079209.1:55738596-56352712 GCF_026745355.1 Beta vulgaris subsp. vulgaris
ACCAGTACCGCCGCCGATGCACCAGTACCGCCGCCGCACCACACCGCCGTAATCCCACCCTCCTCTTCTCTGTTTCTTCATTGACAGATCTGATTTTTTTTTAAAAAAAAAAAACAGGGGAGCGTCCACCATGGACGCCCCACCACTGGTGGAGGCGTCCATGGCAGGCGCCCCACCACATGGTGAGGCGCCTGCCATGGACGCCTCCACCAGTGGTGGGGCGTCCATAGTGGACGCCTCCCCTGTTTTTTTTTAAAAAAAATTCAGAAAAAAAGGAAGCGTCCACCATGGACGCCCCACCACTGGTGGAGGCGTCCATGGCAGGCGCCCCACCACATGGTGAGGCGCCTGCCATGGACGCCTCCACCAGTGGTGGGGCGTCCATGGTGGACGCTCCCCTGTTTTTTTTTTTAAAAAAAATTCAGATCTGTCAATGGTGGACGCTCCCATGTGGTGGAATTAATTTGACAAGAAACTGTAAATTTAACATTGGGTCCAGTTTCTTCTTATTCAAACTGTATATTTCTTCTTCTCCATTATGATTCTGGAATTAATAAGATGATGCAACAATCTACAGTTTCTCCCCTGTTTGAATAAGATGTAGTATAAATTTAAAACTTTTTAAGAGATGAGAGAATCTGTTATTTTGTGAAAGAAAAATACATAATGTGTGAATTTTTTTTTTTTACCGGGTATAATGTGTGAAATTGGAGAAGAAGAAGATGGTGGTGGTGGTGTGGTGGTGGTTGTGGTTGAGAGGAGAGAGAAATTGGTGGCGGTTGTGGTGGAGAGGAGAGAGAAAGTGAGTGAGTGAAGGGGAGGAGAGAAAAAAAAATACAGGTATATAAATACGGTATAAAAATACCGTATTTAGGGCGTTACTAGGAAATACTAGGGCGTTGTTTAGCAAAGCCCTTAGTAAACTTATGATTCATGCCTAATACTAATATTTAAACAGTCAAATTATTGGGCACACCTGTCAAAATTCAAGAACATTGTAGAATAGTATTCATGGAAGATTGAAATGACACACCAACCATTAAATACACACCAAAATAAAGGATATACATCTGGATCATAAAGAAGGCTGAAAGAGCCTATGACAACGAAATAAATCTGACAGAAAAGAATATTTAAGAACGTTTAGGAAACTTTCTGATTAGAAAAGAGGGCAAATTAAGAATGAAAACGTCTGAAATTAGGTCAAATAATTTAATACAAACACCAAAGCAAGAATTATACAGATGTAGTTTAATGTTGTTCACATGTACCATTCACACAAAAAGTATCTGTCTGTTTTTTTTTTCATTTAACAATCAAATGCATATCCATGGTACATTACATGAGGAAGCTTCAATCCACAAGAAAAACACAAGCTATCAGCAGCACCAGCATCACTTTGTATCTATGCATAAATTATTTTAACAAAGATTACACACGAAGAATAAACAAGCAAGCTGCAAGGCTTTGCTAACGCAGTAACGCGCTTCTTCACAACCACCAATCCCGTTGTTTATACGAGTTTTCCTGCATTTTGCACAAGACCAAACAATTAATTAAAAAGTTCGACTGGTTTTACTAAACACTTTTAAGAACGAAATACAAATGGAAACAAGAAAAGATAGGCTCGTTTTGATTCAGATGAAGGAGAGGTTCAGAGACTTACAGTAAGGGTAAATCTTCCATTGCTGATTTTGGTTGTCTCCCTTCCAGCACTTGTAAACAGCAACAACTGTGCCGTCATGGACTCCACCATGATCTTTGTCGCCATTAAAAGCGTCCATAACCAATTTAACGTTATTCACGTTCCTGATAGTTCTAAAACCGGAACCTAAGTCCTTGCTCTCCGTCCAGAGGATTGCTGAATCTAAATCATCAGGCTTGTAAGGGATCAATTGCACCTGGACAATGATTCAGTTGACGATTATTAATGTAATAACTTTATTGGTTAAAGAGAAGTATATGATATACTCAAGTCTCAAACTTAGGCTGCTTGGCTAACCCCATCCCGAGATTAACGCAAGAAACCAAAACCCAAACAACCCACATTCGACCCGAATTAACCCAGATTGAATTTGGTACTTTTACACAAGTTTGTCATGAGTTATGATCATAACCAGATATCAATCAAACCAAATCAAACCAAACCAAACCCATCGGCCCAAAATGTAATAGGGATCATTTTTTTTAAAGGCAAGATGAAGTCCCTTGCAAGGAAGGGGGGAAATTGGAAATCCTTCCTTGCAAGGGGTGAGATTCATTCCCAGGATCTCTGTTGATCGCAGGTGAAGACAATACCACTAGGCTACCACCTGCTGCTCAAATAGGGATCGGCATCATAATTTCAGAACAAAAAAACACCACAAAAAGTATTATGTCCCACTTACAAGGGAATTCTTTGATCAGGACTCCACACATTATTATGGAAGACACCTTATAGTGTAGCTGGAGCATATTATGGACCATAATATCTCAAACATCAATCTATTTGGACATTGACCATTACACCGTTGGTGGCCTTATTCAGGGTTATAGGAACAAACATGTGTACAAACAATAATCAGGAAGCATATATGAATACAAGAATATTTTACTTGATTTCCCACTGTTTGATACCGACATGATTCTTTGAACCAATGACTGTTTAAGGTGAATCCCCCTCCCCTTCTTTGTATTTTGTATTGCCTTCGTGGCTCATTTGGATTAAAAAAAAAAGACGGTTTAAGGTGAAATTACGAGTGCATAAACACACAGGTAAAGCTTAATACAGGATATTCATCAAATTGAATGGACCGACAAATCATAATCTTTAGCTAAACTCTAACCTTACACAAACTAAAAAATGTGGAAAATCATAAACTTCATCACTTCAAGCAAATTAGATTTTCATGGAAATAGTAAAGCAAGTTATAGCATCACAAGCATAACAGTAATTGCCTTTGAGGTAAACTCCAGATAAAGACCAATACTATCATTCCTGATTATGTTAGATCCGTGATACTCCAATATGGGTATAACACACTTCGACACTTCATTTTAGACCAAAATATCGGAGAACACTCATAAATAGACAAGTTTGGCTCTTGGACACGGCCCCATGTCCCACACGAGTATCTGAGTCCGAGTAAAACAGAGCGAATAGTAGTTTGCCTTCTAGTAAAGATATTTTAGATTCGTATACAATTCCGAAATTTCAAGGTTATGAACAGGGCAAATGCAAAACAAACTTCAACTCACCGGATGACCAGAAACTGAATGTTTAACAGCCTGCCCAGTAGATTTGTTCACCAATGCAAAACTTGGATATCCGTCTTCATCTTTCACCTTTGTGCTAAACTTCTCATCCTTGTACCAGTGCTGTATCACCATTCACCAATAAAAATTATATCAACATCAAAGTTCTTATATGATGTCAGAAAAATTGCCTATTTACGAACCTTAAAATTCAACAATTTGTTGAAAGAACACATTAAAATAACTACAAAAGAGTGCATTTTTTATCTAGTACAATCAAATTTTTACTAACTTTCATCAGATTCTTCTGCTACTGAAAGCCAAACTAAAGATTGAAGCTATATATACATATCTAAACAAGCTTTATACAATTATACTACTAGATCAAAACAAAAAAAAAAACCTTTTTCTCAAATCAAAAGAATATTAACAAAAGCAAGATCAGTTCTACTAATTCTCAATTAGACATCATCATATATTGTGGCCACAGATAAAGCTGGAAAAACTAAAACCAAAAAATTCTTAAAAAAATAAATCATCTTTGTAAACATCATATATTCATAAAATACAAGGTCAAAAACCCAATTTAAAATTTAGTAAAATGCAAATATTAAAAAAGGGGAAAAAAAACCTAGAAAATAATACATATACCACACATTTAAAATGTCCATAATATACAAAAGGGTAACAAAAAGTGTGAAACTTTACCATTAAATTAAGAAAACAAACAACCACATAAGTACTCTATAATATTAAGGTTCTATGCAACATCTTGACTTAAAGTAGATGTGAACTATCTTAGTTGGTTAAAGTCCGAAAAGATGGTACATGGGATTGAATCCCGTCTATATCATTCACCCTGTGACTCTGTGAGTCTGTGTACACCAAAAACCACCTTGATTTAAAGTGATTAGAAGGTCAAACACCCAAATTCAAAGACAATAAAATAACACAATTTTTTTTACAAAATAGAATCAAACCAAAATCAACTAACCTGGGTAGGATCATTATGATCAGCAAGAGTAAGAACAACCTTGCCATCACGAATTGCAACTGAATAAGTTGTTCCACCAGCTTTACAATAAATCTTATAAGTTGATTTATTTGCAAAATAACTCCCTAAATTAGATCCACCACCTTCACTACTATTATATTCATCACTAACATTACTTGATGAATGATGAAAATGCTGTTGAATAAACCCAGGTATATGAGGCCTAAAATGGTGGGACCCACCATCACTTTCTTCATTTTTCTTCTCAAATTCATGATTATCCCCAAATGATGAAGAATGTTGTTGTGAAGGGTAATTTGGGGATTCCATGTGGGTGTTGTGGGAGATGTGGTAAGCTCCGGTCACCTGCGCCGGTGGTGGGTAATTTTCTTGAGGGCGGTGAGAAAATGAGCCGCCGTAAGAGGGCGGCGCGTAGTCGTTTTGCGGCGGCGCGTGGGAGAATGAACCGCCGTAGGAGGGTGGCGCGTAGTCATTTTGTGGTGGCGCGTGGGAGAACGCGCCTCCGTATGAGGCTGGTGAGTAGGAGCCTCCGCCGTAGGAGCCCCCGCCGTAGGAGGGAGGTGGAGGAGGGTAGTTTCGAGGGGGAGAGTTGGGGTAACCTCCTCCGTAGGCGGGTGGTGGAGGAGGAGGGTATTCGTTGGGATTTTCATCGTCGCGGCGGTGATTGTGGTGGTTGTTGTGATGGTTGTGGTGGCCATGGGGGTATTCCATTTTTTGTATTGGTTTTTTCTTTCTCTTGGGTGGATGATTTGAATGTTTTGAGAGAGAGAAAGGGAACGTGGAAGAGTGTATGAATTATGGTGGAGATTTATAGAGAGGAGAAATGATGATGTGATATGATTGGATTATTTTGGATCTTTTTCTTGTTTTGGGTGATTTTTCTTTTATTTGTTTTGGGAGGTGAAAATGATTGGGGCTGAATCTTATGCGTTACACCTTTCATGAGTAGTTCAACTATTAAAAGAGAGCAAACAAAGATTGGCAAAGTCTTCTATGAAGTATGAACAATCTCATTAGAATGTGGATATTCTCTAACTTAGGGTGCGTTCTATTCAACTTATTGGACCTGAACTTATTCGAACTTATCTGAACTGAACTTATTGAACCTGAACTGAACTTATTGGAACTTATTAAACCTGATTGGACCTGATTCAACTTATTGGACCTGATTGGAACTTATTAGACCTGATTGAACCTGATTGACCTTATTAGACCTTATTGAAACTTATTGACCCTGATTGAAACTTATTAGACCTGATTGAAACTTATTAGACCTTATTGGACCTGATTGAAATTTATTTGACCTTATTAGACAAAAACATTGACCATGAATAACATAAATATTACCACTAATGTAAATACTACCCCTCAAAATTTTTTATGGAATAATTATTATTATAATTCGTCCTTTAAAAAATAATGATTATTAATTATCTCTTATGATAATTAATTTAACAAAAAAATTACTATTTACTCCCTCTGTTTTTTTTTATCATTCTCACTTTTCTGTGCGCGTCTTCCAATGCACGTTTTAAAACTTAAATATCTTTCATTATATATTAGTAAAAATTATAATGATTGAATATTAATAAAGTACTAATTGAGACGAATCAAACAAGACCCCACATGACTATGTTTTTTCTTATAAATTGAGAACATTTGAGAAGATTTTCTCTATGCATGAATAGTGTCAAGATTCCAAGTGAGAAAGATAAAAAAAAACAGAGGGAGTATATATTTGCCTATACATAACTTTCATCACTAATATATCTAATAGTGTTGTTTTAATTTTATAAAACACTAGTAGAAAATCAAAAAAATTATTATTATTATTATTATTATTATTATTATTATTATTATTGTTAACCTTAATTATTTGACCATGATTATAATATTATTCAATAGCAATATGAATAATCAAATAATAGACAATAATACAAGTATAATACTATACATTGTGGTACTTTAATAAAAAATTCTAATAATAACATAATCAGCTAATAGTAATATGAATAATAAAATAATAGACATAATACAAATAAATTATAAAATAATAGACATAATACAAATAAATAATAAAATAATAGACATAATACAAATAAATAATAAAATAATACACTAATACAAGTATAATACTATATGATTATTGTGGTACTTTAATTGAAATTCTAATAATAACATAATCCGCTAATAGTGATATGAAATTATGAATAACAAAATAGTGGATAATAATACAAATGTTTATTAAACATTGACTATTTGGACCTTATTGGACCTTATTAGACCTGATTGGAACTTATTGGACCTTATTAGACCTGATTGGAACTTATTGCACCTGATTGGAACTTATTGCACCTGATTGGAACTTATTGGACCTTATTAGACCTTATTGGAACTTACTGCACTTATTAGACCTTATTGTAACTTATCTGAACTTATCTGAACTTATCTGAACTTATCTGAACTTATTGGACCTGAAACTTAATTTTTTAAGTTGAACAGAACGCACCCTTAGTTGGTAAAGTTTTATAGAATTATAGTGATGGTATTTAATATTTGAGATTAAATTTTATCTATATCAACGTGTTTAGTCGCTCATTTACTCCAAAAACAATCTCACGAAAACTTGATGATTTCCCTCTCAGTTTCAAATAGTTTTTCCTTTCTCACCAATTTTATCTCATAAAAAATTTCAATAGAATGAGGGAAAAAAAAAAAAACAAGGTGAGTGCTAGAATTAAGGTTAAGCCAAATTGTTTGAAAATCCGATATGATTATATTGGTAATTTGATTTGAAACCAATTTTAGATTAGATTTTAAAGGCTTGAAAATCGTCCGGATGTAAATCATCTGAGTACAATTTTGTATAAGTAACAAATCTTTATATTTTAAAAGTTCACATTAAATAGATCAAACAAAATCATACCTAATATGATATATATTAATAGGTATCTACGACCAACAATGGCGAATCTTCATGGGGCAGGCCTGGACCTGCCCCCGTAGGTTTTTTTTGGAAAAAATGTGAAGCTTGTAGATTAGAGCCCAAAAGCCCAACATAAAAAAAAAGTTACACGTCAACTTGTTAAAGCAACTGAAAATCAACTCTTGTAAATTGGAAAACAAAAAATTTGAAAAGTGAATACCAAAAGGGAAAATCTGCAACTCCGTTAAAGCAACTACAAGTCTGCAACTCTGTTAGCGAAAATAGAAACTGGCGAACTGCAACTCTGAATTTTGGTATTATCTTTTATTCCTTTTCAATTCATTATACTAATTACTATTTACTGCACGGCTGCACCGTTTTTCTATTTGTATGAATCTTGTGAATTGTTATCACAATTCACACGACACTCATCGATCATCATAGTATTTCCATGTTTTTTTTTTTGCTTTTTCAATTGAAAACGTATTCATGTTATCAAGTGTGATGTGTGCTTTGTTTGCTTTATGACACTTGTGGTTTTGACATTTTTATAGATATTTTATTCCAATATTTTAGTTTAATCTATATTTTTACATTGGATTTGGAAGTAATATTCATATGTTCTTATAGTTTTATACTTTCACATATGTTAATATGTTATTGTGAAAAAAGCTGGCTCCGTGTAGCAAATCTTTCAAGATCCGCCACTGACGACCAAAGTTTTTTACTCGTTTACAAAACATAACGTATTAACGTGTAAACATTAAAAAGTGTTATAAATTCAATACAATAATGCAAAATTCCTAATGTATATTCATTTTATTTTGTGGCATCTGAAACCATTTTTGGTTCTCAGTTTGTAATCTAAAATGCAAATATAAACTTGGAAGCTTAAAAAACATGCTTATGGAGCAACTCTATCCATGGAGGATCAATTGGACATCCTTATTCCTTGGGAGGATTTTCCCTTAGAATTTCCTTTTGTGTTGAAAAATTAAGATGCAAGGATTCCTCGCGTGCAAGTGCAAATGTGTAAGTTATTGCACTTAAAATGGGCTTTTTCTGGGGCCGCTTTGTATCAAAGTATGTACTATATTTCATATTGCTAGCATGAGCTCGCTTGACCTACGGAGGCTGATATAGTATTAATATTATGGACATGTTGCCTCCTAATTCCTAAAGAATATACACATCTTGGCTTCTCAAAAAAATCCTTGGGCTCTTAGGGCCAGTTCTCTTCGGCATAAAATAGCCGGACTGAACTGATCTGAATTGAACTGATCTGAACTGAACTGAACTGAATTGAACTGAACTGAACTGAAATGAATAGTGATATGTGAGAGTAAAAGTATTGTCAAGAGCTGAACTAAACTGAACTAAACTGAACTGAACTGAATTGAACTGAACTGAATTGAACTGAACTGAACTGAAAATAAGCTGGGGAGAACAGGCCCTTAGTTCTATATGACTCTGGAATTGGATCTACTATTAAGGATGTAAAACATGAATAGAGATTTCTTAAAGGGGTTTTTATTAGATCGTTCATCTTATTTACACTGAACTATAATTAATTATAAATTCAAACGATTTTTTTTAAAAGCCAATTTTTATTGAAAAAATTGATTGCTACGCGTTCTTTGTTATGCACTTATGTTTCTCACATGTAATCGATGATTTTTATTTATTAAACCTTTTTTTTTTTGCTAAATATTTTAGTTTCTTTTTTCAACGAAAACTAATTTTTATGCAAAATTTGTTCAAAGTGAGTAGAGAATAACCTTAATCATTGGGTTCAGTATGCGATTTGGATATGTATAATTTTTATAAAGATTGGTGACGTTCTAGTTCTAGTGCATCAAGCATTTTGTGTTGAATTATTGGATTGTTAGAAAATGTAAAATTCTATATGATTAGCTAGTAGTAAGTGGTAACCTGGTATTTATTTCATAAGTTTATTTGGTGGACTAAAAGTATTAAAATTTCTATGTTACCCTAGTAATTTTGAATATTTAACATCACATTCCTTCATTTTTTATGTCATTAGTTATACTGTTAAGTGTTTATTTACCCTTATCTCTCTTAACCTCCATTATTCTAATGTCTCAGATGATTCCCCTCTAGCCTCTTAGAGCCTTAGACTCAATGGAACCATTTTGTCTGCTCGTTAAGTTGGTGTTGGTATGAGTATTTCAATGCTCATCGAGAAGTTCTTTTTCACATCGCAAAAAATTACATTCATTGAAAATTGAATTGCAAACTGAATGAACATCCAAAAAGATAGACACGAAGTAAACGAATACTAACATGAGCTTGACTAGCTCTTACAACCCATTTAAATTAAATCGACTACAAATAAATTACAAACCATCTTGTTAAATTTGCAGGTCCGAAGTTATATGCAAATGATATTACGGAAATTACATAGGGAACTTCCCTTGGGCTCTTGTTGGTAGAGATGATCTTTACATCTTGCATATAAAGATAATAACTTGTGATAAAAACTGTTGAGAAACTAAACCAAAACGATCTTCAATAATGCTGGATTTGCCTACTTTGTTCTTGTAGAACCAAAGGTTCACAAGACAATAAATCCTAAGGCCTTTGAAATGAGAAATCTTCCTTGGATCCTTAAGATGAAACTACCAATTAAGTCACTTTCTTTCGTGACTTTGTACCCTGTAAAAGGGGTTTTGTAGACAGACCCGTCTCGAACTATATAGAGGCCCTGTACGATCTCATATTTGAAGAATTCAATAATGTAATAGCTCATCCATACTTCATATTATCATATTATGAAAAAAAAATAGTCCAAATAAGTAGATAAACTTTGTCGTTTTACTACTTGAACTTTCTCTATTTTGAGGCCCTCACAATTGAGGGGCCCTGTTCCATGGAACATGTTGAACATGCTAAAAGCCGCCCCTGTTTGTAGAGGTCGAAATTTACCCAAATCAAATTTGAAGGCCTCCCACAAAGATTTTTTTTTTTACTGTGATGACTCCCGAAGTCATCGAAAGAACATATGGTGATGTAAATTCCTTTAACTCATCACCCAACAACACTGATCAATATCTGCAATCCTTAAAGAAGAAGATCGAACTGATTTAATGATAGATTTATGTTCTTTCAGAACCTAAGAACAAGGATCTTGATATAGATAAAGACCTTTGTTCTTCACCATTACACAACTACCTAAAGATACACCTGTTTAAGTTTGGTAACCCCCATGATGTACTTTTCGTAAAATTTGATTTCCTAGAGCATTACCTGTCTTAGAAAACCCAAATCCACCTAGTAAGACAAACACAAGAAAGCAAGACACCACGCGACAAACAAAAAACTAAACTGTGCCCAAACCTCATAATTGTCGTTGGAGCCGCCGCTTTAAAACTTCCAGCTTGGCACGCGACCCACTACTCTGTTGCCGTCAGACTTCCAGTGCACCAACCCACTGGTGTGGTGCGACGGTGAGAATTTCAAGATTTTGCTCCCAATTCTCAATATGGATTGAAGAAGATGGTGAAGGGGAAAGAAAAACTAAAGAGAAAAGAAGAAAACGAGAACTAAGACTGGGTGGGGAGCTCAACAGCCACCGACAAAGCACCGAGGCGGCTTGGGCAATGGTCGAGCCCCCTGAGTATGTGATTGACTGTCGTACACCTGTCAAAAATAATTCCTAACATAACCTCCTAAGAATGTAGTAGTGTAAGTATGGTCGAATTCACAGAGAGATGGTTATTTTAATCTAGCTTCTAATGTTTGGAAATTAAAAACTGAACATGATCACAAATAATGGAGTGAAAGGCTCTAACTAATACATAAAGAAAATCAAACTAAAAAGATCTAGGGAAATGGTTCACCATATTCATAATTATAATCTATCAAAATATTATCAATAGTTTAATTAATCAGATATATATCCAGAGCACAAGCTAATCCATCAACTAAGTCTTAACGCTCCCAAATCAACATATGTAGTACAGTCGCTAACGTAATCAGATTTGCTAATTATAGGTAAGTGTCTAAAGAGTATAGCCAACAAAATTGACCCGTACCGGTTGACCCGATGCGAACCCGTTTTGCACCCGAAAACAACGACCTAAAACCTGAAATAACCCGAACCGAATTAAAATAGACTAGAATATGACCCGAACACGAATCTACCTTACCCAAAATTGACCCGATAACTTTTGATGTGCTTTTGATAATTGAATAATTCTAGTAGATTCGGAAACTAGACTTGAATAGTCAGTCCTCGTGTTCACCTCACGAAATTCAAGAACTGATTTTGGTAAGGCTATCATGGTGGATAAAGGGAAACCCCTGATGTTTACAATGGTCAAAGACTCGACCGAATATAAACTGCCCAGAAATTCATTGATCTATCTCATGGAGACCCCTCAACATCATGAACTCAAATGGAATGTCGACGCTTCATACGATCCTAGATGCAATCTAAGTGCCATTGGCGGTGTTCTCCGAAATAAGGTGGGTGCCTTCATGTGCCTATTTTCGTTCCCAATCCCCCCAATGGAGATCAACTCGGCTGAAGTCTTCGCCATCCATTGAGCCATAAAGATATCACTGGCATCCAATATGGTGAAAAATCATCAAATCATCATTGAGTGAGACTCACATAATGCTGTTTCATGGAGCAACAATTCAAGTGGGGGCCCTTGTAACTTGAATTTTTTGCTAAACTTCATATGCAGCTCACCACACCTCGGCCTAAAAGTCTCAATAATCCACAAAGGCAGGGCCTCGAACGTAGTCGCGGACGCATTAGCAAAGCAAGGACTCAAAAGGGACGCAGATTTTGTTGCATGGCTATAGCTCGATGTTGTAATTTAGTAATGTTTGCTTCCTCTGATTTCTCTCCTTGAAAATGTAGTGGTGTCACAGTAAATGGAATAGAATGTAATAGCAGTGGGCTTTTAGCCTTATTAATGGAAAGCACCCAAATTATCAAAAAAAAAAAAAAAAAAACACAACAAAAGTTATGGTCATAAGAGTAGACATGATTCCTTTTCAACATTTAATCTAATGATTTTTCGCTTTGTTTTTGCTCAAACTCGTACTATGACATATCTAAATGATCCTTATGCAATGCAACTTCTTCCAAATGCTTCCAATCCTCAAGCTTAGCTAATCATACTAGAAATATATATTCCGCTTTGTTTTTGTTCAAACTCGTACTATGACATATCTAAACAATCCTCATGCAATGCATCTTCTTCCAAATGCTTCTAAGCGGCCTCAAGCTTAGCTAATCATACTTGAAATATGTATTCATGACCTAAAATTCATCAAAAACAAGTAAAATATCAAATAAGAGTACAACATTTGTAAGGCAATGAGATGTAACAATGTACAGTGGTTTGTGTTTTTGCTCAAGGATGGAAAGTCTCCTCTCCTCTGGGTGTGATTACTCACTATGAAAGTTTTCTCCTTTTGAGGAGGAATACCTAGGTTGAGTAGAGGTTTTTTTTTATCCTTTTATGAATTTAATAAAATTCGAATTTAATTTATCAAAAAAAAAAACATCATAACTTAAGAATATAATGCAAAATGGACCTATATATGAATCTAAATACTCTAAAAATGCATCCTAAATACACCTAAAAATTATATATAAATATGACACATCAATACATTTGCGAGTTAGGGTTTTCTGGTGGAGGAGGGAGTTTTCTTTCTTAAAGGAAAGGTGAAAGAGATTCCTATAAAGGCTATCACTATGGTCTATGCGTGAGATTCCTATGAAATATTTCAAAATATATCTTAATTTTTTAGGTAGAGTTGTAGTAAAAACTAAAATAGAGGGAAATTATGTTGATTTCCTTTTGGCTTTCCAAAGCAAAAATTTGACTTTCTTTAAAAAAATTGAATAGCTAAGGTAAATACTTGAATTTAAAATTTAAAATCATAAATGCAAATATTAAAAATAAATATTAAAAACAGTAAAGAGGTTGAAGGAATGCAGCTGTACACGAAACCCTCCACCTTAAGAAGGTGGGCCAATAATAAGATGGGAGTACATACCGGAGTAGTAAACAACAATGCAAAATGACTTATAGCTTGTTATTATTGTTATTTGTTAATGCATATTTCAAACATTCCATATGTGATATTACTGATATATGTACGTACAATACATGAGTCACAAGAATGACATATAATGGCAAATTAAACAAGCAGAATAATGGCAAGTACAGCTAAAAATTAAAATAGTAGAGCAAATTCAATATCCACGTACAACCCAAAGTTGTGGTCTAAAATAACACAAAAGTCAAAACAAAGAAAGTTCCGCCAAAATAAAACCACTCTATTTGTTGTAGTAAGAGAACACCAATACAATATTACAATGCAAGGAGAAGAGAGAAACTAATTATAAAGTTAATTCAAGAACACCAACACAAGGAAGGTAGAGAAACTAAAAATCAATTTTTTAATATATGTAGACCGTGGGGTTGTTATTGAACTCAAATTTTTGTCCTACAATTTGTTAATGACTTTTTCTTATTGGTTGATTGTACTATAAATGTTTATAAATTTTCATTAATAACAATCAACGAAATAAAATGATAGACAAATTTATTAGATAATATAAGATATTGTTTTCCGTTATATGACCAATAGCATTAATGATTTATTTGGTAAGCGATTATAAAAGACTTTAAGTATTAACTTATGAGTTGAGACAAATACCTTATTAGTGTTTATCAGTTATGATAGTAATACTTCATTCTTAAACATGTGTTCTTCTCTAATCTCTATAAATTTATAGTCTACTACTACCACTTAACACCACCTTAAATAATGATGATGTATGGTAGTGAAATTTTATTAAGAAAAGAGACGTCTTGAGGGGTGGACAATCCATAAGGCCATAACCACGGACATTGGAGTATAATTTATTGTCACCTATCAAACATGTTAGTATTATGGAAAACAGACTAAGATGTTATTAAGCTGAAAGTTTATACAACATAGATTTTTCTCAAAAGGTCGTTTCCTCCTCTCTCTAAAATTTTTCTCTGCCTTCTCTCTACCAACAACAAAAACCGCCTAACCCTAGCACTCGCCGGAGATCCGGCGCCGGGCAGGTTTCCGGCGGGTCTCCGGCGAGTTAAAACCATCGTTTTTCATCAACTTTTCCTGTCGGTTTTCCATTCTAGCCTTAACGCAGCTTCGTCAACTAGGTTTTTCCTGTTAGCCTCGTCGGCGCGTCGGCGGCGGGTCTCTTTTCGTCGCTCATCGTCTTTCCGGTCGCCTTGCTTGCCTTAGCTCCAGCATATCTCCGCCGTCTCCACCGCGCATCGTGAGTCCTTTTAGTTTGTGCTCCCCCTTCCCCTCTCCCCTGTTTCGTGCTTAGGGTTTCTCAGTTAGTGTCTCCCCCTCCCCCTTGTTGTCCCTTTTTTTGGGCCTCCCCTTCCCCCCTTAGTGTTGTTTCAAGGACGACACAGTACACATACATGGCTTCCCCTCCCCTTTTCCCCCCTTAGTGTTGCTGTAGGTGGTTGGCTTCCCCTCCCCCCTTAGTGTTGTGGTCGTAGTTTCTCACGGTGGTGGTGCTGTTATCCCTCTTCCCCTGGAATTTCTCTGGCTTTAACTGCTTTCATTGTCGAGGTTTTTGGTTGGTTTCGTCTGGTGTTGTTTATTATGGTGGTGGTAATTGTTACTTCAGTTTGTCTATGTCGTTGGTTAGGGTTTGAGTGGTAACTGATATCATGTTTGGGGTTTGTTTTCTCTGATTTTCATAATCGGATGGTTCTTCGAGATCTAACCTTGGTTAGATTTCTTTCTCGCTCGGTAATGATTTCATTTATCATTGCCTTGACAAAATGAAATCTGAAGGCGACCCCCCAATTTATCAATTGGGGTTTCAGCGTGTCAACTTATTTGAGCTTCTCCTCACAGGAGAAGCCTGCAATACCCTTCCAACAGGGTATTGAGTCACACAAAAATGTGACTTTCTCAACAAACTCGACCATCGAATTCCATGTGACAACAGATCCCTGGCATTGGTCTTGTCGCGAGTTCATAATCTCGTTGGTACCTAGTTCCCCCGCTCGTGACATCAGCTCTCTCCTCCTACTCCGTTTAGCCGGATTCCGGCGATCGTCATCTACTAGCAGAAGCGTCATCCACCAGATCGAGCCGCTTTATTTTAGTTTATGTTATTTATGTTTTTTCGGTTGTTGTGTAAGAGCGAGTCCCGCTCATTTTAGTTGTTTATGTTTCTTTGGTTGTTTTTAGCATTAGGTTGTACTTTCGTTTTTCATTAATGCACAATTTCTTCGATGTCAAAAAAAAACAAAATTCATATGGTTCAAAAATTGGTTTGAAAACCAATTTAGCATTAGGTTGTACTTTCGTTTTTCATTAATGCACAATTTCTTCGATGTCAAAAAAAAAAATTATGGTTCAAAAATTGGTTTGAAAACCAACTTATGTTAGGCTACTAACGTGCAGTATAAGGTTAAACAATTTATAAGTAAATAATTAACATATTGTTGGGATGAGCATTCGAATCATGGGCCTTGAAAATTGAGACGGTATTCCACTGAGCTACCACCTCTTCCTCTCATATTTCAACGTTATGGATGCTTAATATTTCTAAATATAATATATACGAAGTATAGATTATTTTTACGCATATTAATAATTTAGTTAACATTCGTTGTATTTACATTCGCATTATAAGCTAGCTAAACTTATACTGGTAATGAGTGATTAAATAACTTATAAAAAAAATAACAGTATTAAAAGTATATTTTGTGATAAATCAATTTATTTAAATTATAAAAAAATTATCAAATTATAGGAGACATTAGTGTTTTACAAAAATTATAGAAGCAATTATTACTCCCTCTGGCAATAAATTGGCTACTAATTTTACTAAATTGCGGACAGCAAGGCTGTCAAGTGTTACATGGCAATTGGCAACTATCAATCAATTTGCAACAGAACAATGAATTAGTTACATGACTATAGTCTATACCTTAACGTTATTGGACCCCTATTCTTAGAGTTAATTTTCTAAGTATTAATCACCATCATTATTATTACTCCCTCTGTTTCGAAATAGAGTTCCCATTTTCATTTTAGATATCTCAAAATATAATTTTCATTTCCATATTTAGTTTCACATTTTTCTGTAATTTGTCTAGTTCAATAAAACCGTGTCTCATCATTTATTTGCTTCTTGAATTTTGTTTTTTCCTTTGTTTATTCAACCAAAATGTTATAATTAATGTTTTTTCACCAATTATTCTCCATTTTCTCTCCTAAAATAATCATCTTTTTCCATACAACATTTATTTAAATAAATAAAAAATCTTTATTATCCCTCTTATGTTTTACTTGCATAAATTACCATAACAAAAGGAAAATGAGAACTATATTTTAGGACGGAGGGAGTGAGTGAGTATTATTTTAACCTAGATACAGCCTTCACTATTTTCCCTCCATAAATTTTTCCCGCCACTACATGCAGGATAGAGAAAGAAAATGGAGTACTGAATTTAATAATAACTCTTTTAGCAGTAGTATGTCTTTGTCTTTTGATTTGCCAAGTTATGCATTAATGTCAGTCACAATTAATAAAACTCCCCTGCAAAATATTTATTACAACCTTCCAATATTCACATTATTTACTACTTCTGCAATTTAAAATTTCTATTCACATAATATTTTCAAATTTGAACAATTTGTGGTAATAGGTGCATATTAATGACAGAAGTCAGAGAATCACGTAAAGAAGAAGTATTTCTGCATGTTTTTTTAGTATTCAAAATCAATATTTTTGGTTAAATAGAGTTTCAAATGCGTGAATAGGGTGTTTTTGTGTGAACCTAATTTCTCTTTTTGTACTTTCATGTGATCATCACCTGTTCTTTTTCTGTGATTTGCTTCAATACTCACCTCATTCTCTCCAAACACACCTTTATATAAATCTCTATTTTATCTACTTCACTTTCTCTTTCACCAAGGAAGTTTAATTTGCTCAACTATTTTACGTTCACTATTTACTTATTGTTACAATTTACAAAGTACCTACGTAAAAAAAAAAAACAACAACTAGGTGAGATTGATTGAAGAAACTAGTTACAAGTACAAGATCAGAAGAAGAAAACCATTACAACAAAGAAGAAGAAAGAAGATAATGAAGAGATTAACTGCTCTAGGAGTTTTTCTCATTGTTCTCCTCGTCTTGCCTCATATCACCTTTTCTAGACACATTAATAGAGCTCGTTCTTGTAAGTATATAAAAAAAAAATTCGAATATCTTTTCTCAATATATATACATATATATATATATATATATATATATATATACACATATATATACATATATATATATACATATATATATATACATATATATACATATATATATATATAGGTTTAAGTTTATATGAGAACCACCCTTATGGTGAGATCCGTGAGAACCACTTATTTTTCCTCATTTTACGAAGATTTTGATCATTTCATAATATTTTTGCTCATTTTTTGTTTCACTTATCTTATGGTTTTGCTCATTTAACAATTTTATGCTCATTTATCAACGTTTTTGCTCATTTTACGTTTTGCTGATTTTACTTTTTTTTCTCATTTAACTTTTTTATGCTCATATTACGTTTTTCTTCTTTTACATTTTTGTTCATTTTACGTTTTTGCTAACTTAATGTTTTCTACTCATTTTATGTTTCTACTCATTTGTTACTTTTTTTTGCTCATTTTAGGAAGTTTTTGCTCATTTTAAGTGGTTCTCACGGTTCTCACCATAAGAGGGTTCTCACTAGAACCCAACCCTATAAGTTGCTAGTTTCTTTTAATAGTAATACATAATTATAGATATTAACTGTCAAAGTTTTGTATTAAAACGGACATGGTTAAAAAGAAGCAAGATAGCATATATAATGCCATAACAAGATATTATTTGGTCCTTTACCTTGCATGCAAGGTACACTTTAATAATCAAGATATATACTTTTTTTTTTTTTGAAAGTATCAAGATATATAGTTTTTTTTGAAAGTATTAAGATATATACTTATAAGTTGCTAAATTGAATAATTACATTTATGCTAGTATATACTCCCTCCGTTTCCTAAAGATCTTCCCTCTTTCCGTTTAAGGGTGTTTCCAAAAGATCTTCCCTCTTTTGCTTTATTCCTTATTTGGCAAACCAAATTTCCCTATTTACCCTCTCATGTCACTATCATATGGTCCACCATTACATTACTAATTCAATTTTACTCCCTTTCTCTCTCCTACTTTAACCCTTTTTTATTTGTTTATTTATCTTAACCCCTTTTTCTCTCCTACTTTACTCACACCATGCCCCACACAACTTGATTTTCTTTGATAACTGTAGGAACAGTAAGTGGGAAGATCTTTAGGAAACGGAGGGAGTATATGCAAAATATATTTTGGGTGTAATATGAACTTTTCAGGTTATGTACTGCTATGAATCGGTAGAAACTTCCATATAATATTATTAGCGCAAAGAAAAGTCATATAATCGTTGAATTGAGGGTAAGAAGTTATTAGTTAATAATCACTATGTACCTAGTTGCTTATATTACTATGAAGACATGGATAATTATTAATTGCGTAAGATTATTGTTAAGATTTATCTAGGGTACGGTTTGATAACAATCTAATATGACAAGCTATATGTGAGAACTACGTAAGGACTCAATTGTATTTTTGTGTTGACAAACTTGTACAACTCTATTTGTTTACATGTATATTTTTCATTGTTTATCTACATTATTTTACATATAATATATAAGATTGAGGTGTTGTGAACGATAGATTACAGGTTCAGACCCATGGGCGGCTAAGGCCATGTGCAGGGTGAGCAACTGCACAGGGCCCCCAAAAGATAAGGGGTCCAGTTCTATTAGTTGTCCTCTTAAAGGGGAAAAAAACCTAACACTAATTACGAACTATTCATTTTCAATTTTTTACAGAGGGTAATGTTGGATGCAAATTTTAAAATTTTTTTGTTTGGTGTTTCTTCTCCTCCTATTCTCCAAAAAAGACCATTAATGACCCTCCCATCTCTTCCTATTCACCAAAAAAATGTAATTTTTATAATTTAATTTAGCACAGGGCCTCTAGTTTTATGAGACGGCCCTGTTCAGACCCCCCTCTCCTTTTTTGTACTGTCTTCGTGGATCATATGGATAAAAAACATCTAATATTTAATTTTGTTTTTCTTCGATACAGATCGCAACGCTCATAGAGTCACACAAGGAAGAATGAGAGGCAAGATGAGCCCAAGAGGTAGACCCGCAGTGAAGGCAAAAGGGTCAGGACCCGATACCGTCGAAATAGCGGGTTCAAGCTTACCTGATTGTTCCCATGCTTGTGGCTCATGCTCACCATGTAGGCTAGTTATGGTTAGCTTTGTATGTGCATCTATTGAAGAAGCCGAGACTTGTCCTATGGCTTATAAATGTATGTGTAAAAATAAGTCTTATCCTGTTCCTTGAATTAATCCTTTTTTTTTTTGGTTTATTACAAGGATTAAGTCCAAATCTTGTCAAGTATTAGCTACTATATTATGTAACATAGTTTCCATTTCTTTTGTTTCATTGATGATCTCGCTTTCAATTGGTCATGGTTATGTCCAAATTTTGTGTTTAACTTGTAAGGGCATTACAGTGTATATGTAACCAAAGAGTTCTTATATACTAAATTCGTTTCATATAATTTGACCTTTTAAGTATTTAACCTTTCTAAAGTTATTCCAAAGAGTTCGTATTGTGTCGGACTCGTCCGACACAATATTCTCGTCGGACGACTTCAGTTAGACTTACTTGCGTTTCAGGTAGACTTACTTGCGTTTCAGTTGGTCTTTATTTTTTTTCAGGTAGTCTTCATTTTTTTTCAGGTAGTCTTCATTTTTTTTCAGGTAGTCTTCATTTTTTTTCAGTTAGTCTTCATTTTTTTTCAGTTGGTTCTTGTGCTTCAGTTAGACTTACTTGGGTTTCAATTGGTCTTTATTTTTCTTCAGGTAGTCTTCATTTTTTTTCAGGTAGTCTTCATTTTTTTCAGTTAGTCTTTTTTTTTGTCAGTTAGTCTTACTTTTTCTTCAGTTAGTCTTAAGTTTTTTTCAGTTAGTCTTAAGTTTTTTTCAGTTAGTCTTAATTCTTTGTTTCAGTTGGTCTATTATTTGTTTCAGTTGGTCCATTCTTTGTTTCAGTTGGTCCATTATTTGTTTCAGTTGGTATACATATTACGAAACAAAGTCCAACTGAAACAAAACAAAGTCCACCTGAAACAAAACAAAGTCCAACTGAAACAAAACAATAACCAACTGAAATAAAACAATAACTAACTGAAACAAAAACAATAATCAACTGAAACAAAACAAAAGTCTAATTGAAATAAAACAAAGTCCAATTGAAACAACTCTTAAGTTGGTTTCAATAATTTTTTTTCAAAGGGCAGAGGTTGAGAAGAAGATTCTTAAGTTGCTTAATCACATACCTTGCACGCTCCATAACCACTTGAACCAAAACTCTTTCTTTCTCTTTTTCGATTCCTTCATTTCACCTTTCCATCTAAAGAGTTGCCATAACCACTTGAACCACAACACTCAATTTCGGATTTCCGGCAAATTGAGGTTTGTTTATGACTAATTTCGGATTTGTATTTTACGCATATATGGGCAAGAATTCAGACTTTATTTATATGGTTTTGGTACCTGTTACTTTTGATACCCATTTAATGAGCCCCAATGCCTGGAGTTGGCACTGAAAATGTCTTCGAGCAAGAAGGAAGAAGAAAGCTTGCTCTGAACTGTCTTTTTGTTTCTCGCGAGACGTTGAGCGGGGAAGATGACAGGGAGGCTTTGGCTTATGCAAACCTAGGCCAATAATGGTTTTGATGTATTGGGCTCAGCCCATCCGACGGAAAGTGTTGGGTCAGACGGTCTGACCCAATACTTTCACTATTCCAAATTGTAGTACTCCCTTCATCCCATAATACAGTGCTTGTATTTTATTTTAGGTGTGCCGAAATGTTGTTCTTGTATCTATTTTTTAATTACAAAATTTCCCTTGATTTGCCTAAAAAACCATTCAACCATCATTTATTTGTCCATTAAAATATTTTTCTTTGTTTATTAAATATAATGGTTGAAGTAGTCATCTATTTAATATTCTTTCACCCATTATTTACCATTTTCTCACCTAAAATCAGCTTTTTTCCTACAATATTAATTGTTTATCATTCATATTCTACTTACCTTAATTCTCATAAAAAATGAGAAATAAGTAATATCATGGGACGAAGGGAGTACATTATATATTAGTCCCTTTGTCGCATAATATAGCGCTTGCATTCCTTTTTGGGTGACCCAAAATGTTGTGCCTATTTTTTTATCAATTTGTTTGGATTGAATTATCCTTCATTTCTACATAAAACTTTTCAAAAATATCCATACTTTTCTTTTAAAATATGTACCCCTATTTATTGTTGTTTTACACCATTCCAAGGAACATTTATTGCTCTTTCATTTTATTTTAAAGGAAAAAGAAGAAAAAAACTAGTTTTTTTTTTTATAAGGAGAATAAGCTTAGACTAACACCCTAGTCCGGGGGCCAGCCTAAAACATCCTTTCGGATGATAAGGGAGAAACCATACAATAAGGAGGAAACCAATATAACAGGGAAGGGACGTCATGCGCCTTCCTAGCCATGAAATCATCAGCAACCTTGTTAGCTTCACGAAAGCAGCGACGAAACTCGCACATTTGGAACCGTAGAGCATCCACACCTACATAATCTCCCATGAACCATAGAAAAAAACTAGTTACAAAACTAAAATACCCAAAAAATATTTACTTAAATATATGTTTGTGTGAAATCCTAAAACTTCTTCTATTTTTCTTAATTCTTATAAATGAGAAATGAATATTATAGTATAAGACGGAGGGAGTATAATGCATGTTCAAAACTTATAAATTTATTTACTTTTGCTTACCCTTTTCTTCTTTCTGGGCCTATGAATGTTCTTTTGACTTAGGAATGATTGTTACTTGGGATCCCCCCGAGCCTATTTGTTACTTAGAACTTCTTGGTTACGAACTCAAAAATATTGGAAAATACTACTCCTTCCGTTTTAAAATATAGTTCTCATTTCTATTTTGGGAGTCAAAATTTAAAATTTTTGATCAAATATTCTCATTAATGTATACAGAAAACATATTCATGTGGGGTCTTGTTGGATTCGTCTCAACATGTACATTCGTAATATCAATTTTTTATATTTTTGACTAATACGAAATAGAAGATATAATAGGTCAAAGATACGTCTCGAAGACTGTGCAAAAAGAAATGAGAACTATATTTTGGGACGGAGGAAGTACTACTAATTAGTTTGGCTTGTTTGGTTAATTAATGATTATAAATTGTGGTAATAGATGTGTTGTAATATAAATACTTGTTTGGTTGAATATAGGGAGTGTACATTCTTTGAGAATTTATTTTCTCAGATAATTATATTTCCTAGAATTTACTAAATGTTGTTTGGTGATTTATGGGTAATAAAATTCCCATAGGAATTTCCACTTACCTAAACTCCTTTAGGTAATTAATTTCCTCCATTTTGTAGGAAGTTAAACTTCTTAGGAACATCTACTTTCCATGAATTTGTCCACCAAACAACACCGAAAAATTCCAATTTATAAGAATTCTAACTTATTCCAATGTTAAACAATGTATGTCAACCAAACAACACCTAAATTTGTAAATAAAATTTCATGTCCTTACTCATTGTAATGTTATCTCATCCCCAAATATTCATTTTCTTCCTAAAATTTCATTACTATTCATATATTACCACTTAGGAATGTGTATGGGTGGTAATGAAAATTTATAAAGGAAAACTAATGTTTTATGATGAAATTTCATTATAATAGTACTGATATTAGGATTTCTTTGCAAATTTACTATAAATTATGTTACCATGACCACCATTTATAACTATTAACCAAAACGGATTCTTAAGGTATTAATCCAATGGTCTTGGTACACAATAGAAAATCTCCGACATAATTTGCTATGTATTCTCCCGCCATTTCTATATTAACCATCATCAATTTTTTTTGACACCGGACAATCATGATTTATATTGCAACTAGCTAGTTTTTGGACTTGTGAGGGGGCTAGGTGCATTAAATTGTTCTATGAAATTAAAAGCTCATTATAACTTTATGGATTAAAGTATACCCTTTGTTCCATAATATAGTAATTGTTTCTTTTTTTTTCAGGTCAAATTTTAAAATTTTTAACCAAATATTCTCATTAATATATACAAAAAATATACTCATGTGTGATCTTGTTAGGTTCGCCTTAATGTTTACTTTCATAATTTTATTTTTTTTATATTTTTATCAAATACGAAACTAGAGATATCGAAAGTCAAAAGTACGACTTGAAGACCGTGAAAAAAGAAAACAAGTACTATATTATGGGACGGAGGGATTATATTTTTGGTTTTTCAAAGTCATAACATTTATTATATTATGTTTCAAAAAGAAAACTTATTTTTCTCTAGTACTAGATATTTTTTGAATGCAAAGTGTGTATGATTTATAGTTTTTACGTAACAAAATTCGTAAATACACCCACACATTTTTGACTTCAAAGTTTGACAATAGCGCTTGAGGTACGTGAGCATTATCGTGTGCGCAGTACACCTTTTTACATCTCTGCCTCCTCAATTATTATTATAAATAGGTTGCCTTGAATTCATGGATTAAATCATCCGAGAAGGAAAAAAAAAAAAAAGACAAAAGGTTTCAAGCTAGAGAGCGAAAGATATAAAAGGAGCGAAAGATGTCATCACGATGCCCAGGTAACGAATGATAAGCTTTGTAATGAATTTTATAATTGCGGTTTTTCTAACCTATGCATCTAATCAAAGGTTAAGGCAATATCTATTAAACAAATATTTTATTTTAGTTAATTAATTTATTTAATAAATAAGTTTCAACCTTTGCACTAGGTGCATAAGTTAGAACAACCGTTATAACTAATTTAATTAAATTTTCCAATATTATATTGTTCATTATTATTGTAGGAAAGAAAGAGTGGCCAGAATTAGTGGGAGAAAATGGGCAAGAAGCCGCAAATATAGTAGAAAGCGAGAATCCCAATGTGGAAGCCTTTGTTGTACTACAAGGGAGTATTGTTACAGCAGATTTTAGATGTGATCGGGTTCGGGTTTGGGTCAATACGAATGGAGTCGTGTACCGTTCTCCTAGAATTGGTTAATGTATATGACTATGTATTATGAATAAATGAAATAAAATAATTAAGCATATAATATGTATTATATATGTATGTACACTAGTTATGTACTTTGGTTGTGTATCATGTTATTAAGATGATAATACTATATGCTTAAATGAAATAAAATAATTAAGCATATAATATGTATTATATATGTATGTACACTAGTTATGTACTTTGGTTGTGTATCATGTTATTAAGATGATAATACTATATTAATAATATCTTCTTTAATTTGTTAGTACACAATTTAGGTATTGTAATTGTTTTGTTTCAAATTTTTTTAATAATTTTGTTTTGTTTCAATTATATGTCGACTTATCTTTCCGTTCATTTTTCAATCAAATTAATAAGAAATAAATTTGATAATCCCATCATCTATTAATTTGGACAAGTACAAGATGATCTAGAAACACAACCATAGAGCGAATACAAGGATACGACTCCACACCAACAAGCTCAAAATTGACGACGCGTCCTGTTAATTTGGTCCTCATCAATGAAACCAAGTTTGTTCCTGACTCGAAC
Organism: Beta vulgaris subsp. vulgaris; assembly: GCF_026745355.1. NCBI lineage: Eukaryota > Viridiplantae > Streptophyta > Magnoliopsida > Caryophyllales > Amaranthaceae > Beta > Beta vulgaris. The sequence continues at coordinate 55,763,616 of NC_079209.1, forward strand.
ATTATTGTTTGACAATAATCACTCCCAGTCATCATAAATTCATAATTCATAGTCTTCCTCATGCTAGAGTATGAGAAAAGTAATAGACCGAGAACTAAGAAGCTAAAGTACGGTTTCTTAGCCGGACTTCTTCGATTTTGTCGTACCATTTTGACCTATATAAAACCACAAATCTAGTAATTAATATCTCGTATTTCTATCCTTTGTAATTCTAATGAAAATGTCTAGTTGACATTTTAAGTTGACAACTTTTACGTTAGGCAGAAAAAAAAATAGAGGTGATAAATGTAATTATTCGTTCCCACAAAGAAAATATAGTAAAAACTATAGTATTTATATAAAAAAAATGTTTATTTTCAAAATTAATAAAACCACAATATTTCTCACTTCATCTCTCTTAAGCAATTAATATTATATACATCACGCACCTTGTACAAAAGTTTATTATAAAATCACTTCACTTTTAGTCAAAATGGATCGTTTAAGGAAAACTATGACACTTTTTTAAGTAAAAAAATGTTCATTTTTATATAAGTGAAAGTGACCAAATATTAGAACAAAAAGTCACCCCGTCTCACAATAATTTATAACACATTATCTCATTTAAGAATTTAATATCTCCTAATTAAGAGAACAATCAATGCCTAATACTCAACGAATCATTCATATATATATGTTACTAAAATGCATGAACAAAATATGGAACCTCCAATGGTCTTTTCTAGAGCTGATCATTTTGGCTCGATCTGTTTTTTGGGCGGGTTTTGGGCAGATTTTTTTGGCCCGCGGCCGGGCTCAACCCGATTTTTGCCTGAAATAGTGGGCTTCGGATGGGCACTTTTTCAGGCGTCGCCTGGCCCAAACTCGACCCGTCCCATGATCACCTCTAATCTTTTCCATCAACGATACACGAAGCTTTTGATTAATAAAACCATTAAATCGTGGAGCTTTCTTCAAGAAAATATCAGTAGCAAGTTTTTTCATTATAATGTTGACTTTGTGGAAGGAGCGAAATAGTCGGTGCTTTGAAAAAATTTCATGCTCCATAAATCAACTTCAAGATCTTGTTCTCTTTGCACTTGTGTGTTGGTGGATCAAGGGTTAGGGGAACCATTCCCTTATGGGCCCAATGAAGTTATAAGGCACCCACAATGCCTCAACTAGAATCCAGTTTCCTCAAGCATACCTGCTGCTCATGTATTAAAGTCTCCGCTGCCATGGTCTCCTCCCCCAACATCATCTTTTAGCTGGAACGTGGATGGTACTTTGAAGATTAGTGAATCCAAATCGGCCAGACGGCCATTGGAGGGGTTTTTAGAAATCATCATGGAAAATTTATTTGTCTCTTCTCAAGCCCAATTTCTTTTATGAAAATAAATCATGTTGAGATTCTTTCCAGTCATAAAGCAATCAAAATACCAAGGATGTCTTGGCCTAGTGGTTAAGATTGAGGTACTGTGAACGATAGGTCACAGGTTCGAATCCCACCTCCCCTACTTTGTACCGCCTTCGTGGCTCATATGTATAAAAAAAAAAAAAACAATCGAAATCTCCATATAAATTGACAGCCTTGCTTAATCCAACCCGTGATGGAATCAAACTCTTTTAATGCGATCAAATGGTGCATTGGTGATAATAGTGGCCCTTGAAATTTAAACTTCGTCATTAATTTCATCCGAAGCGCCATGGAAAGGGGACTTGGTATTGAAATATCCTACAAAAGTCGAGAATCAATGTTGGGGTGGATTCACTTGCCAACAAGACCTCACTCGAATGGATGAATTTATTGCATGGTTGTAACTTCCTCCCTTAAAAGTCGTTTTTTTCAGGATTATGGTTCGATATATCTAGTACTGGCAAGATGCTATTGAGATTACTTTGTAATATTGTAGCTTCAAAGTATGTAATAAATAAACCAAATTTTATATAAAAAATGCATGGGCAAGCATTAGACGCTATATGACACCCACCTCATACGCTGATGTGGTGTTGCTTTGTCTTTAACATGACTTTTCCTTAGAAAATGATCAAAAAATAGAGCGAATACCAGTTTATTTCAGAGATGTATAAACTTTGTACATCAAGTGACATTTTTGTTAATAAATGTTACTAATATCAAGTTGTACAGATTAGATATTAAGTTGTAATTTCTCTTTGTTTTAACATTTTCAAGATAAGAACACATCAAGGCTAAATATCTGACCCCTACGACATAATATCAGTAATGTTTTATTTACAAAAATGTCAGTTGAATATACTAAATTTGCACATCCTTGATATGGATTGACATTTTCTCCAAAAAGAAAGTTGCATAAAAGATCTAGAATTCAGGCCAAAGAACTATTCTCTCCGTTGCTTTTTAACTTACTCATTTCACGTTGGAGGATAACAAAGGAAGAAGTCCAAAAAAGTGAGTAGAAACTCAAAAATGAGGGAAACTAAAAGGTTATTATATTAAAAAGTACTGGACAACATGGGTGGAGAAAAAGTACTCCCTCCATCCCATAATACGGTGCTTACTTTTTTATTTTTACGGGAATTAAGGAGAATGAAAAGAGTAGTAGAATTCTAAAAAAAATATATTTAATGAAATATTTTTGTACTAGAATTACTTCCTTATTTTCTTTTTCCTTCAAAAAAAGCCAAAAAACTAACATTAAATTTTTCCTAAATTGGTGCAAAACAAGAAATAGGAGCACACAGGGATAATTTTGACAAGTTTGTGTAAAACTTAGGGGTGAGCACAACCGGGTACCCGGCAGAATTACATAGACCCGGAACCAAACCCGGAACCACCGGGTATTAAAAATCTGGAATTGGAATTGGTCTAATCGGGTCCTAAATTTTTGGACCCAGACCCGGAACCGCTGGGTACCAGGTCCAGAACTGTGTACCCAGTTGTAAGTTTAACAATATATTAAGATGTGCTTATTGAGCTATAAAATTATTTTTAAAAAAATAAATGGCCTAAGGGCTACTAAGTACTAACTTTTTATTTAGCAACTATTATCCTATTACAATTTACAAGCACCTCACTATTTAGATATTACAAAAAACCAATTCTAAGTATCGGGTACCCAGATCCAGACCCGCTCCCACCGGATATCCAGATCCGGAACCGGTCTAACCGGATACTTACCAGGTACCGGATCCGACAAAATTCTACCCATAATTGAACCAGATGCAATTGGGTCCCCTTTTTTGGACTCGGACCCAGCCGGGCTGGGTCCGGGTCCGTACCGGGTCCGATTCTGGGTCTATGTACCCGGAATTTCTGCTCACCCCTAGTAAAAATTGAGGATAATTTAGTCAAATCAAATTGATTAAGAATGAAGTGGGTAGAATGTTCTTGGGACATCCAATGTAAGCACTATATTATGGGACAGAGGGAGTAGAAAATAGATATGATATATCATTAAAAACAGAAAAAACAACTATGTGTAGATTTAAAAGAAAAGTGTATAGATCAAAAGTAAACGAAGTGGATTGTTCTCTTTTACCATGTTGCTGCTCATGAAAGCAATCATTTTTTAGTACACCATTGGGAGTTTGGATTGGGGCACTCTATAAGATAATCTTCGTTTCCAATAATTTTTTTTTATTATGAAAGATAATTAGTCCGAATATATTAACTCATGCTAGGTTACTAGCTAGTCTGTACGACGACACACCAACTCAAAAGCTAGGTATAAGAATAAACAACCCAACAGTAAAGTCCCAACATATGACTGGGAGGAGGATTCAAACCCTAGATAATGCCCTAAATTTGAGGTGATACTCCACTAAACTACCATCTCTTTCTCGCTTCCAATAATTTATAGATGAATTGAAAACATGCACTATCAAGAATTAAAGCTTCCGTGAGTACTTCTTTATTTTCCTTGAGGAGCGGGGACTATGGCGTGGCTAATTAAATCATTCTTTTGTATACTTCCAAGTCGTCGATGGCGATTGCATTGTTTTCCTCTTAGCTTGGTCCAAGTTTGACTTTTAATGTTTTATCATCTATGTGTAAGCAGTGTAACTTCTGAAATTATTCAAAATCTTATCACAAGTTTATTTATCTTGGAAAAAGACTTTTTCCCCCTTAATGGCTAAGGCAATGTTTGACAATATTGGTTAACTTAAATTGAAAAGATTAGCTGATATATAATTGGAACTTTTTTTTTTTTGAGGGGAATATATAATTGGAACCTAATAAGTTAATTGCTCCATGAATTCTTTGGTTAAACTACCTCCTAATCTAATACTATGTTCAGTTTACTTTATTTTTGCTTATTTCAGATCTAATCTGATCAGATCAGAAAAAATAAGTTCAAATCAGATCAGTTTAACCTTCTTAAATCTTACTCTTTCCATCCCTCTTTTAAAAAGATAGAGATCATAAAAGCCAAATTATTATAAGTTAATCTGAGTCATAGGATTATAAGTATGATAAAGTATCTACTAAATAATTCTAATTATTTAAGAATTTAAATATTTGAGCTGAGTAATTATTTAAAATAGCTCAAATGAATTGATCATAATTCATAACCATATGTCCATAAGAATGAGGAGCTAGCTCGTGTGGTAGAGCACTCCCCTCTGATCCTTGAGGTCAGGGGTTCGATCCTTACTCCCAGCATTATGTTGGGGTATTTCCTTAGCATGCTTTGCATGCTTTACCAGCCAATGTGCTGGTAGTTCCTACAAGGCTAGTAGCCTTGGTAGGGGTTAGCCCTTAGGCTGACTTAATTTCCCAATAAAAAAAAAAAAAAAAAAACCATACGTCCATAAGTCTTCTATGGTCCCATATTTTATTAAAACAAAGAATTACAAGTGATTGTTCAGCAGATCATTTTATTTACTCCACGCAACTTTGGCAATTGGCATTGTGTGTTATCTGTTTAGTATAAATACTGCCTTCAACCCAAGAATTTAAGCGCATTCGCTGATTATCTAGAAGAAGAAAAAACAAGCAGCTAAGAGTAAAACAATCAGAGAAAGATGTCATCAGAATGTCCAGGTAATAAAATCCAGCGAGCTTAGCTTTTTGATGACATTAATCTAAATTTGTTGTGTTACTATTATTATATCATTGTATCTTTACATTCCCATTATACGACGTGTAGATAAACACATAATTAACAATTTAATATTTTTCTGTTGCCTCCTTTTGGAAGCTCCATATTAAGAATAATTCTTCTGAGCTGTTCTCGCACAAGACACTCACTCGTAAGTCGTAAGCCCAACAAGTATCCCCAACCCCCCTAACGAATAACGATTTGATATCAACAAACTTTAATTAAATTCTATTGTTTTATAGGGAAGAATGTATGGCCAGAACTAGTTGGAGAAAAGGGAAAGGTGGCTGCTGAAGTTATACAAAGAGAGAATCCCAATGTTACTCAAGCAACTGTTTTACCAGATGGTACTCCAGTGATTCTAAACTTCAGATGTGATCGGGTTTGGGTTTGGGTCGATTGTGAGGGACTCGTTGTTCGTCCTCCTATGATTGGTTAATCATCAATAATGTTGCTATTATAGATAGTACCGAATGTTTTTATACTTTATGTACCATAATTTCACGCTTTTTACTACGTAATTCAATTATGTATTATAAACTAATACGTCTTGTTCTAATAATACATAAATGTTGATTTGTTGTTGTTGTGTGTATTTATTCGGATCTCACACTACTATTTCTCTATTTCGCAAAGATTTTAAAGTTTGAACCACCAAAAATGAAGTAGGCACTATATTATGGAAAGGAGGGAGTACTATATACTAGTCCATTGGGCACGTGCTTTGCACTTTGTTGAATAATATACTAATATTCTTTAATTACCAAGTTCATAAAAAAGACTTGAAATCAGTGCTACTAAGTTGCATCTTATGAATTAAGTTGAATATAGTATAATACAAAGAAAACTCGCCTATAGCATATGTCTAATACTCTAATCTAATGATGCTCATTTCACTCACTTTTTGTAAGTTTTTGTTATATAATTGAATTTTTGTAATAAAACTCCATTGAAGTTTGTGGAAGAAATCTTACAGAGAAGTTGTATTAATCTCTCAAGAGAAAAACTATTCTTATTACATCACTTAACCAAGATTCTGCTATTTATATACAATAGTACTAGGACCTGATTGGTCTAGACTGAACTGTCCGGATTGCTGAGCTCGCAGTGGCATAACAGAAAAGGGCAGCAAGCTTAACAGAATTAACAACTGAATTAACAGAATTAACAACTGAATTAACAGAATTTAAGTGTACAAGGTGTAAGGTAGCACAGCAAGTAGAGCTATGCTTAACATCCCCCCTCAAACTAGGAATGGTGATCATGCCTAGTTTGCTCAAAAGCTGATTATGCTGATGAGATGGTAAGATCTTGGTAAAGACATCAGCAAGTTGGGACTTGGTAGGGAGATAAGTGAGTTGCAGCAACCCCTCTAGAACTTTATCCCTTGTGAAATGCAAGTCAACTTCAATGTGTTTGGTTCTTTCGTGGAAAACAGGATTTTTTCCAATGTAAATAGCGCTTTGATTATCACAGTGAAGCTTGACATGCTTTAACTTATCAACCTTGAGCTCTTCTAGAAGTCTAACTAGCCAAGTGACTTCACTTGCAGCAGCACTGATGGCCCTATATTCAGCTTAACTAGAAGATTTGGACACAGTTGGTTGTTTCTTTGATTTCCAACTAATGGGAGAATCACCCAACATGAGCACATAACCAGTAATGGATCTGTGTGTGTTAACACATGACCCCCAATCAGAGTCTGAGTAGGCTTGTAATACCAACTGAGAAGAACCATTAAGTAGGATACCCTGACCTATAGTATGGTGAATATAGCAAAGAGTGTGATAAAGAGCATGAACATGAGGCAGCCTTGGTTGTTGCATGAACTGACTCAAGTGCTGAACAAGATCAGGCCTGGTATTAGTGAGGAAATTAAGCTTCCCAACAATGCTTCTATAATACTCTGGATCTGGGTATAAGTCACCATCATCAGCCCTGAGTTTTAAATTCAAAGGTAAAGGAGTAACAACACTCTTGAAATGAGTAAATTTAGAAGCTTCAAGCAACTCTTTGGTGAACTTGGTTTGACTGAGACTTATACCATTTTTCAAATAGCCAACTTCTATACCAAGAAAATAATTCATCTTGCCAAAATCCTTGATCCCAAACAAAAGATTCAAGTGCTCTTTGAGTTTTGTAATACACTCAACATCATTGCCAGTAACAATGATATCATCAACATACACAACAGCTACTGTGAAGCTATCATGATGTCTTTTAATAAAAATGTTGTAATCATTTTTGGATTGATCAAAACCTTGATGTAAAAGCTCTTGATGAAGCTTAGCAAACCATTGTCTGCTGGCTTGTTTAAGACCATATAGGGACTTTGTTAACAAGCAGACTTTGTTGTCATGATTAGCAATGCCTTCAGGGACTCTCATGTATACTTCTTCTTTCAAGTCTCCATGTAGAAAGGCGTTGTTGACATCTAATTGAAAGATGTTCCAGCCTTTTGCTGCTGCAATAGCAATAATAGCCCTGACAGTGGACATCTTTACTACAGGAGAAAACGTTTCATCAAAATCCACCCCATGCTTTTGATTGAACCCCTTAGCAACCAATCTGGCCTTAAACCTTTCAATTGAACCATCTACTTTGAGCTTAATCTTGTATACCCATTTACATCCTATTGCTTTCTTTCCCTTGGGCAAATCAACTAGTTCCCAAGTTTTATTTTCATCAAGAGACTTGATCTCTTTGTTCATAGCCTCAACCCATTCAATGTACTGAGAAGCTTCTGCAAATGTAGTAGGTTCCTTTCTTGTACTGACTGAGTCAATGAAAGCTTTGGGATCTTGTGGAAAATCAATATAGGAAATCAAAGCACACCAGTGTTCTGTAGAATCAGGAGCTGTAGCTGATTGTTGTGCAAAATGGCAGAGGTAATCTTCAGTCCACTTTGGTGGAAGATGATTTCTGGTGGAACGTCTGAGAGGAGGAGGAAGAACCACTTCTAAATGACTGGAAATATCATCTGGAGACTGGGATGACTCTAAGGCTTCACCTAATTGTTGAGAGATGTCCAGAACATGGTTAGCTGAACTTGAATTTTCTTGCTGTATAAATTGTTTGTAGGACTGTGGGGAACTGGTAAGTGTTATTTGAGTGGTGAGAGTAGGATTAGTAGATGTATGTGGTGATGAAGGTGTGAAAACTGAATTTGGACTAGGTGGAGTAAGGGGAACAGATGAATTGTGTAGTGATAAAGGAAAATCATCCAAAAACATGTTGGTATTGGTAGAGGTTGGTAAATATATCTTGAAGGAGGTTGTGACAGGCTGTAGTGTTTTATGGTGGAAAGGAAAATGTTTTTCATGAAACTTAACATTCCTGCTCACAAAAATTTTGTTAGTCACAAGACTCACTAGTTTATATCCCTTTTGACTGTTTGAATACCCTATAAAAGCACAAGGTTCAGCCCTAGGTGCAAATTTTGTTCTATGGACTTTGACTGCTGTAGTAAAACATAGACAACCATAAACTCTAAGGTAGTCCAGGTTAGGTTTGTGTTTGAAAAGAAGTTCAAAAGGGCTTAAATAATTGGTGCTAGATAATGGCATTCTGTTTATTATATGCACTGCAGCTTTAACACATTCTCCCCAAAATTTCAAAGGGACTTTGGACTGGAAATATAATGCTCTTGCTGTCTCTAAAATATGCCTATGTTTCCTCTCTACAATGCCATTTTGCTGTGGGGTATAAGCACAAGAACTTTGATGCAAGATCCCTTTATCTTTATGGAATCTCTTCAATTTACCCTCACATAGTTCTAATGCATTATCAATTCTAACATTCTTGACACTAATGTGAAAATGATTGAGGACATAAGCAAGGGAATCAACAAATACTTCATAGACATCACTTTTGCTCTTTAGAAAGAAAACCCAACACATTCAACTGTAATCATCTACAATAGTTAGGAACATTGTGCATCCTTCATAAGTAGAAGCCCTGTAGGGACCCCAGAGATCAAGATGTAACAAGTCAAAAATGCCAAAAATGGTTTGTTTGGCTACAGGACAAATCTGACAAAAACAATTATCCAAACATGACTTTACATCTAAATGTGGTATTACTTTATTCAGATTATGAAAAGACATGTGTCCAAGCCTTAAATGCCAAAGTTTGACATCTTCTATGACTTTATTTGATCTATGTACAAACTGACTACTAGTGGTTTCACTGCTTCCAGATTCAGCAACACAGCATGTTTGCAGTCCATGTCTCTGAGTAGGATTTAAATCCAAGTAGAACAAACCTCTTCTCAGACTACCAAGCTTCAAAGGCTTTGTCTGTGAAAAGCCCTGAATAAAACATGTATTGTCAGTGAATGAGATGGTACCTTTCATGTCTTTACACATCTTATTCACTGAGATCAGATTAAAGTATTAAACTGAAAATCAGGCACATGAAGGACATTATGAAGCTCAATTTCATCATTCAATTTCACATTCCCTTTAAGCTTAACAAGCACTCTACTTCCATCAGGAATGGTGATATAAGTGTTCAAATGCTCAATATGCACATAATTGGTAAACTTACTTAGATCATGTGTCATGTGATTGGTAGCACCACTATCAATTATCCAAGTATCATGATCAAAAGATAGTAAGCAATCATACCTGCTACAAAGGCAGTATTGTCATGTTTTTCTGAAGTTTCTGCTTTGTTGTGCTCTAAGAGACTCATTAATTTGCTGTATTGTTCAGCTGTGAATTGAGGAGCAGCTTGATTAGGTTCAATAGAAGTGCTAGATTGATTGAGATCCTCCTGAACCATATTAGCTACTCTTTTGCCCTTCCATTTGTCCTTGATATCTGGTGGATAACCATGTATCTTCCAGCAGTTTTCCTTTGTATGACCTTTGATCTTGCAATGATCACAGAATAAATTTGATCTTCTCATGTAATTACCTTGTGATCCTCCTGATCTGATGATCTGATTATTACCAGAACTGAACCTATTATAGTTCCAAGAACTATTGTTTCCAGCATTGTTAGAAGAATCCAGAAATCTTCTTTTATTAGCTAGGAAAGCTGATGCATCATCAGTGACATGATTAGCTTGATAGACCTCCTTATGTCTCTCTTCTTGCATTAATAACCTGTAAGCCATAGAAATTGTAGGAAGAGGAGCTTGAATCATAATATTTCCTCTGACATTGTTGAATTCTGGACGTAGTTTCATCAAGAATTGTATCAAACGATTCTCTTCTTGCATCGTGTGAATTCTTCTTATTACTTGACAAGTACATTTGTCACAACTACATATAGGAAGTGGACTTGCTGCATCCAATTCATCCCATAACATCTTAATTTTGGTGTAGAACAGTGAAATGGAATCTGTTCCTTGTTGAATTTCAGCAATTTGTTGTTGTAAAGAGAAAATTTGTGCTCCTGTTGTCTGGCCAAACTGAAGATTAGTCCAGATTTCTTGTGCTGAATCAAAATACAGAATACTCCTAGCAATGTGAGTATCAAGAGCTTGGATAAACCAAGAAATTATAGTGCTATTTACTCTGAACCAGCACTTGTAAAGTCCAGTATTAATTTCAGGTTTAGAAATGCTTCCATCAATGAATCCAAGTTTATTCTTGGATGATAAACTGATTATAACAGATCGCTTCCAATCATTGAAACCAGATCCATTAAATTTCTCATTTGCAATACGAAACTGTGAATCACTTGGATGAACATAATATGGAGTGGAAGGATCAGAAGAGGGATCAATTTGTGGTGAACTGGATTCTGTCACCATTGCTGAATATTTGAAGCTTTGAAAAAGATAAACTCTAAAAAAATGGAGGTATTTAGCTGATCTCTAGCTCTGATACCATGTAAGTTTTTGTTATATGATTGAATTTTTGTAATAAAACTCCATTGAAGTTTGTGGAAGAAATCTTACAGAGAAGTTGTATTAATCTCTCAAGAGAAAAACTATTCTTATTACATCACTTAACCAAGATTCTGCTATTTATATACAATAGTACTAGGACCTGATTGGTCTAGACTGAACTGCCCGGATTGCTGATCTGGCAGTGGCATAACAGAAAAGGGCAGCAATGGGTAGCAGGCTTAACAGAATTAACAACTGAATTAACAGAATTTAAGTGTACAGGATGTAAGGTAGCACAGCAAGCAGAGCTATGCTTAACACTTTTTTTTAACTGAGAAATTCCATAAATTGAAGGTCAAAAGGCATCTAATGATCTAAAGTATATAAATATTAAAAAATATAAGATATAATCAGACAAGATCAAATCGAATTCGTTTTCGAATAAACTACTATTGTATTCACAAGTAATTCTCATTCCACTCTCACTTTATGGCTTTGTAAAATACTTCTTATATTGATTTTTATTAGTAAAATTTGGTACCTCTCAAAAATAAATCTATCTTGTTTTCACAAGTACAAGCAAAAGTTTATAATTTACAAAACCGGCTTCTTTTTTCATCCTTCGAGAAGAAAGCTCTATCCCCCTCCCTAAGGAAAGCAAGAGACGCATTCACTCATAGCAGGTTTGGGGGGGGCTCGACCGCCGCCAGTCATCGGTGACCGTCGAGCCCCCTCCCCTTTCCCCTTTTGGTTCCTGTTTTTATTTGTTAGTTTGTTGATTTTAGTAATTCCCATCTGTGTGATGGTTATTTTCCCTCATATGGGTTTTATAGTCACACCGTTCAGGTGGGTCTGTTGGTTTTGTTTTTTGTTTGTGGATCCACGAATATAGATTCAAAAGTCCCGTCTTACAGATTTGTGCAACTGGTGAATTCACGCATCATTTTGAAGATACGAAAAAATGTACTAGCTGGCTATAAATCAAGCATATGAAGGTCATACTTCAGGTTACTATTAGATCACACTTTAACCATGCATGTTCAGTCATCTAAAATCGATTATGGTTGGAATATTACCGTATCACCATAGTGGTCCCGAAGCGTCTATATTAGTAGAGTGGATGAAAACTTTCAAATTGATATTTCAAATTACTTTTATATAGGTTAGTATTGTTGTAGATGTTGTATGATGTTTTATTAATGATAATTTATTCCTTTCTCATTAAAAAGAAAAGAAAAGAAAAGTTTATAGTTCCATATATTGTATAGTCGTATAGCTTCTCAATATCTCATTGATTTCATTTGAGAACATTACTAACGGAAATACCTTGAATTAAAAAGGTAATATTTGGAAAGCAATGGAGTTTACGACCATTATTAAATTTCCTATTAAGTTTATGTTTGGGTCTAAAGTTCGATTCATCTTAAGACTTGGTCCCATAGGAATTAGGATCGGATGTATAAATTGATATTGTGGTTAATGAAATCAGTACGACTTGACCAAAACTTGATATGGTATCAGAGACAAATTGCAATGTCCATTTATGTCTATTAAATGCCTCTTGAAAGCTGAACAATTTTGGCAACGTCTATTTTTGTTATAAATTAGGAGATTACTACATCAACCTTTCAAAACTAATAAATCAACTAACACTCAAATTTCGCTAATTATCTGTTTATTTCAGGCCCGCACCATCACGAGCCCGGCTAGATGGCCCATGGGCCGGTCCGCGGGCGAAACCCCTTTTCCTTTTTTTAAAGCCTAAAACTGTCAAAATTTCAAAAAAAAAATAGCATAATACACGGGCCACGCCCACATGAGGCACGGGCCAGGCCGTGGACAAAATCTGGAAATTTCAGGACCGGGCCGCCATTTCTCCAAGCCCGCGGGCCGAGCCCATGAATAGGCCCGGCCTGGCCCATGCCCAGGTCTATAAATATGTATTATATACTACTATAATATAATAATGTATAATATCTCTTATGAATATTAAAAAAAATATTACATACTTACCCTTTTTCTATCTTTCTCTAAAACTCCCTCAAACTACAAACCCTAAACTAACCAGCGCCAGTTAGAGCAGGCTCGCTGGTGGTCGTTCTTCCACTGTTAGTCTCCTTCCCTCTTGTTCCCCTTTCCCTGCTTTCCCCATCAGTTTTTTTAGGTTATGTTTTTTTTGTTTTAGTTAATTAGTTTAGTTTTTTCTAGATTCAATTATCCTTGTCGTTTTGTTGATGGTTGTGCTAGGGTGGTATATAGTAGTGTTAGGTGGGCAATAGAAGGATCTTGGATTCCTATGAATGATCTAGGAAATCCTATCCATAGAAAAGTTGCTCATGGAGTTTGTTATTGCTTGGTATATGCAGCTTTTGGAGTCCGAGTGTTGGATAAGATGAGAGGTGGCTCTCAAGTTAGGTAAGAAATTATATATTTTGTGGTTTGATCTTCTATATTTCGAGATTGCAAGGTTGGATATTCGGATCCGGAGTTTTGGTGAAGTCAATCAATATCCTTCGCTCCAAGTGTATGTGATGACTTGCGAAGTCATCACACTTCAAAAATGCATCCTGTGGGAGCCCTCCGATTTTGGGCCAAGTTTTGACCTCTATGCATTTTGAGTTTCAGTCTTGCAAGACGAATCTTTGATCACCCTCGCAGCAGGGTTAGAAGTCAACAAAGAATGTGATTCTTTTGTTAGTTCAATCAATAGAATGCCATTATGATATTTTCTACTTAATGAGCTTGGTATTGTCATCTTGTGAATAGTACAAAAGGTTCTACAAGATGAACAACGACAATCTATCTTTGAAGATTGTCTGGGTATAGCATCTGAACAGACTCAACAACTTCCCTCTTATTGTATTAGGTCTTTCTCTTCAATACATGTAATCCAAATCCACCATAAATCATCCAAGATAAGGTTTATTTGGACCTGATCATTAACAAGTTGGTATTTTCTTCGTAGGGTATGCAGGAGCTAGTGAACTCTAGGTTTTCCTTGTCTCTAGAGTCCAAATAGAAGAAGAACAATAATTTACCTATTTTTTTCTAGTGTTCCACTCTCTTGGTATTCTAGAGAGAAATTTTTGAATTTTCGATTGGGTTTTCGTTTCGTTTTTGTGAGTATGTGTTTTGCGACTTTCAAAATAGTATAATGATTATACATTTTGTCTATGAGTCTCGTTAATTTACATTGATTCCTTTATATTTGAGGTGAAGAAGTACAATAACAGCAATAATAAATAGTACTAATACTGATGACAATAATTCATAACAAACAACAATATTCGTCCTCATCGTCACAATCTATGTCACCCTCTTGATTTGTTTCCTCTACTATTTCTGTATTTCATTTAATTTCCCATTGATCTCCAAATATCTTTGGTTGAGAATCAACTCAGCTAAATAAGGGATTGTTTCTTCCTTTGTGTGTCCTTTCTGCCAAACATTTTCCGACTCCTCCTCCACCATTGACATTCTAAAAAACAAAGGGACTTCTAACTTGTCTTTACAATGAACAGTGCAACATATCTTGGTATTAGCCTGTACTATGGCTTCATGTTCTCTTCGGAGAGTGCCAAGATCTTAGGTTATTGGATAATATTATAGGTAAAGGGATAATATTATATCGTAAAGGGTAGAATGGTACTTTACTAGTCATAGATCTGTAATATCAACACTATATATATTGAATGCCAGGTTAACACACAATTATTCCCACACTTGTACATAGGTGCATAAGGCGCATGATTTAGCTAATTTATATCATTGTTTTCCTTAATGTCTAGGTTTAGTTGTAGATATTGTAAAAAAAAATATCTTTGATTATGAGATCTCAGACTTTGCTCATAGCAATTTTTTTAAAAACACGTGAGTATTAACTCTTGGTTCCCTTTGGTCAACATTTAGCAACATTGGTATTCCCAATTTATTCAACGAAATAAAATTATGAAGTTACAACAAGCTATGTGTCCTTCATTTGTGGCATCATTTTCAAAATTATCAAACTTTATTTCAAGCACCCAAAACATTTTTCAATTGATGAACGCAAGGAAGGATGTCTGAGAAAATTTAAAAACGAGAAAATTTGACCCATAATGTATGAAAAAATTATATCCAGATAATAGTATTTAAAATAATCAAAGTTTTATCTAAAAACTAAAAGCCGAATATTATTACTGTTATTATTATTATTATTATTATTATTATTATTATTATTATTATTATTATTATTAATATTATTATTATTATTATTATTATTATTATTATTATTATTATTATTATTATTATTATTATTATTATTCTCTAAACTCAATTTATCAAATAGTGCACATCTTATTTTTGCTTATTAGAACTTACCAAACTTTTCGTGTTGGAAGACTTGGAACTTATCAAACCTTATTTTTGCTTATTAGATATCAAACTTTATAAGACCTTTTTTTTATTATGGTAACTTATCAAATTTTATTTTTGTTTATTAGAACTTATCCAACCTCATTTTTGCTTATTGGAACCTATAAAACTTTTTTTTTTTTTTACTTATTGGAGCTTATCAAACCTTATTTACGTATTCAAAGTTGAAGGGAACAAGACCCACAACTGAGCTTTGTTATGGGTACGTAAAAATATTTACAAAATATAGTTATAGTTGCTAATGATTGTACTATATTGAGAATAATATTGTGGTATATATTTTGTAATATACGATATAGAGTAGTTATGTATTTCATCATATTTCATCATAAAGATGTATTTATACAGTACATGGTCTGCCATGACCTTGTTGCCCAAGGAACACTACTGTCAAACGTAAGATTATGAGTGATTTTAGGAACTCTCCTATACTAATACTTCTCTATATGTTAACTTTACCTAACTATTCTATATCGTATATTACAAAATATATACCACAATATTATTCTCAATATACTGACATTTTTCTTTTTGAAATTTTCTTAGATCACTTGAAATATAATGGGGTAGTTGACAAAGGAAAAGATTACATAGATGTTTGAGCAAATTGTCAATGGTGTAGCTTACCATTTGTCTCTCTCAATATCTTTTGAATGAAAGGAATGACGAAAATCGGTGACTTCGGAATTGCAAACTATCCAATGTGGAGCACATTCGTCCAACAACTTTTTATCGTACACCAGAATTGGGTGAGAATGAGGCTTGCATAGTACATAGATGATTTTATTAGAGATGCTTGCGAGGTTCTCATATATTGCTGAAAAACACGTGAGTTGGAAAATCTTCAAAAACACTGAGTATGGCCTGAATCATTGAAGTTTACCAATGATATGACAAAACAAGTTATCAGATAAATGACAAACAAAGACCCATTTATAAGATCTACGACAAACCATCTCCTCAAATGCGGCGCTAAGCACATGCGACACCAGCGATCACATATGGCCCATAAAATTTATGGCCCTTGGATACTATTTTTATATTACCGAGTTTTTTGTCAGAAACAACCTTTTAAAAGTGTCATTTTGTGATAAACAAAATTATAATTTTTTTTTTGTGACAAACCACTTTTAAATGCGATGTTACAATGACACTTTTAGAAGGTTATTTCTGACAAAAAAAACTCTTATATTAACAAATACTGACTTATTATATTAAATATTTTTCATTGTTGGTGTGGGAATGATCTATAGATGCATAGTTTTTAGCGTAGAAGTATGATTGATATATGATCAGATGGTAAATTGATTAGAAAAAAACGCTCCTTGTTATCTGATTTATGATTTTGATTCTCTTAAAGTACTCCAAATTTAATTAATCAAATAATTGTTCTAATACACTCCTGAACTAAAATTAAAGATTTATGTCACTCCTAACACTTGAATAATTCAAATGAATGTTTTTTTTCCACAATTTTAGCCCTTGAATAGGATAAGAAGACTCATACTAATACTAATAATAAAATAAGTCAGATAAAACTTGTCCTTAAGATTAATGGTAAAACCATATGTCTATTAATTATAACACATTAAGATAGATGGTATAAAACAAGATTATAACAAATGGCTCCTCATCTTATAAACACATGTCAATGGAGTCCAAAACTAAAGAGACAACTTATTCAAAGTGTATCTTTAACTTTACCTTAATGATATTAATGTGTAAATATTTTTTTATTAGGTTTTTCTACATTATATCCATATGTTTTTCCACTTTCTACGTTATACCCAAGCTTTTAAAAATCCCACACGATACCCTCAAACTTACCTTTCTTGACGCACAATGCTCCTGCCGCTGATATACGACGTTAATTTCGTCTACTTTTTACAATCCGATGGAACGAATCTAATTAGTGAATAAAACCTCTAAGGGTTAAACTATGTATAAGTCAAATCAGTTCCAATAAAATTAAAAAATTTAATGAAATATAATTAGCAATTTAGGCATCGTGCATTAAAAAAGGTAAGCTTGAGGGTATCGTGTGGAATTTTAAAAAAATTGGGGTAGAACGTAGAAACTGAAAAAACACAAGGGTATAATGTAGAAAAACCTTTTTTTAATTTATAATATAAAATATAAATTTTTTATATATCTTGTTGAGAGAGAGTCCACTTCACAACACAAAGGAGGTTCCACCTTAAAACTATTTTCAACACTCCCCCTCACATGTGAGGTCCTTTTTCAATTGGCCCAGAGTAATTAACGGCCCCAGTCGTGGGCCTAGCTCTGATACCATATTAAATATGGGCCTGGGCCGCACCCATCACAAGGAGAGAGAGTCCACTTCACAACACAAAGGAGGTTCCACCTTAAAACCATATGGCAATAAGGGGAGTAATCCCTTTGCATTATAAAGTGAACCCATCTCTCTTATTTAATCAATGTGGGACACTCACATGTGGTGTGCGCTATACATCATAGCTTCAACATATCTATATAAATATATTAAAAGACGTTCTTAGGCAAGGAATGGTGCTCTTCCTAAGGGTGTTTTACTTTATATAATAAGTTTATATACTAAAATTTTAACCACTAGACTAAGTTGTATCTCGTGTTAACATTCTAAAATACAATATTAATAAAAGAACTTTTTCCTTACCTCGGGTATAAGTATAACCCGGGCTTGATAACTCGTTAGTATATTAATAAGAGGACCAATATTAAAAACACCACCAATACCAAAAAATGGATCCTAGAGAGAGAAAGAGAGAGAAAGCGAGAGAGGGAGAGGAATCCCACAGTGAGAGTTACACCATTCAAGGAATACGAGCAAGGAAAATGGATCAAGGTCACAAGGAAAAAACCATCAGCATACCTCCCCCCACCACCGCCTTTAGCCTCGAAAACAATCTTCATCTCCAACCTTCCAGTCGATACTCTTCCAGCAGACATAAAGATCACATTCAGAAGATTCGGTGAAATTGAAAACATAACCATCCCTATCCTCCAAAAACCCAACCTTAGATTTCGATATGCCTTCATCAGATATGAAAAAGCAAACTCAGTACTTGACGCAATATCTTCCATGAACGGTCTGAAACTTGAAGGAAAACAGCTAAAAGTTCAACAAACAAAATTTGATAAAAAACCCATAACCAACCACCCTTACCAGCTTCCCCCTCGTAGCCATCTTTCAACCCAAAAACCCTATTCACACATACAAAAATCTTCCCTCCGTGATCAAAGAACCTATAGAGAAGCAACAATGCCCAACCCCCACCAAAATCACAAATCACCCACTCCCCCTACAATTACTCCAGTAAAACAAAACACTTCTCCACCTACCAACCCCGCGTTAGAACAATTTCAAGAGGAAGACCCTCAGCCGGATTTTTTTAACAAAAACCCTTCCAAAGCCAGAATCACAAGCTCAAAAATTCTAGGTGAAGCCACAGTTGAAGCCAGGGAACTTTTAATCGCTGAGACCATTGAAGAGGAATTTGCTCTTGTCATCGAAGGGTCAAGGAACCTAGATAATAAAGAACTCTTCGATAGAAGCCTGATGGCAGTAGCCCAATCGTCTCTATCATCCAATGAGATCCTAAATTGCATTATTGCAGAAGGGGTCCTTAGCATCTCCATAAAGCCTTTGGGTGGTCTACTACATCTGATAATCTTTGAAAACATGGAAGAAAAACTTGCTATGATGGAAAGCAACTGGTTAGATCGATGGTTTATTGCTTTCAGGCAAGTCAATGATAAAATTGCAACTCAATGGCGAGAAATCACGCTGAACATCTATGGTGTTCCTTTAACGGCCTGGAACTATGAAAACTTCCATAACATTGGAAGCATCTTTGGTCGGGTCCTTTCAGTTGAATATTCAAATTTCGATAAAGGCCGAATCCTCCTCATTACAGACTGCCTTTTCAAAGTGAACTGCAGATTATGGATCAAAATTGGGGATGACAAGTACCCAATCTTCGTCTATGAATCTGAGCATCCTCAAAAGCTTACTATCCATGAACCACCAAGTCATCCAAACTCACCTTCTTCTTCCCCCTCATGCATGAATGAGAACGTGCAATCCAAAAAAGAATCAGATGATGAGGCGCGTGGCTTCCAAACTCCTCCCACACGCGTTCAAACAGTCACATCAATTCCCACACAAAAAACCTCGAAAAAGCCTTCCAATCATGATGACAGTAGCCCGAAACCCCATGACTTGCCTCCTGGGATTTCTGATTGCATTAAATCCTATGAGCACCTTTCAAATCAAAAAGCCTCTCCACCTCCCTTTCCTTTGGAAAAGCAAGACGAGACAGGTAACTTTAATCATATCATAAACATCCCAACAAAACCTTCACAACTGACATCTGCCCAATACCATACAGTTGACTTAGCAAATGAAAAATCTCAGCCCAGCCACAAATCCACACGTCTTGGAACCAATCAAAATAAGCCTCCCTTAAGCCCAAGAACCCTATTCAATTCTCCAAAAAAATCAGCCCATAACTCCCCGATCAATATCACTAATAGATTTGGACCACTTTATAGATCCAAAATATCAACCTCTCTATCCTCATTAGACTCAGGCCCACTTTTCCCTCCAGGCTATGAATTCAACATCCCCTCCCATGAAAAATCAGCCCAGATAAAGAGACGCCACAAAAAAATAAAAAAAAGCCAGATGAGAAAGCTCAAAACATCAACCACCCCAACCTTCCCACCTCAAGCAGCTTACCACACAAAAAAAAAATCACCAACTGGCCTCAATTCAATCAACACCAACGATATCATAGCTTTTGCTAGTAAAGTGGGCATGACTTTCAATGGCCCCCAGGAGGAGCTTCGTGCAAGGATCGATGATATCCTTCGCACTCAAAAGGCAGACTGGGTTGATAATCAACCTTGAAAAGCCTGTCATGATCATCTCAAAATTTTTTAATGAATATTATTTCTTGGAATGTAAGGGGATTAGGAGCTAAAATCAAAAGAAGCTCCATCAGAAGAATGGTTAACAAGAAAAATCCTAGTTTTCTCCTCCTTCAAGAAACAAAATTGGAGGAGATTGATCAGAAACTCATTCGAACCTGCTGGACATCCGATGACTTCGATTGGTGTTTCAGTCCCTCAGTGGGGAAATCGGGAGGTATACTTTCAGCATGGGATAAAAAAAAATTTATCTTGGAGGCAAAAAGAATAGAGAAACACTGGATTGCAATTTGGGGAGAAATATCATCAAACAATTTCAGGTGTCTAGTGATCAATATTTATAATCCATGCAACGTTGATCTCAGATGTAATGTATGGGTCGAAATATCGGAATTCTGGAATGAGATGAACATCCCATGCCAGATAATGGGCGACTTTAATGAAGTCACATCACCATCTGACAGAGGTAGCCAAGTAGCATCAATCCCAGGTATGGCAGATTTCAACAATTTTATTCATAGCACAAGCCTGCTTGACATCCCACCTACAAACGGAAAATTCTCATGGTATAGGGGCAATTCTAAGAGCAGACTTGACAGGGCTTTCATTAACCCAGAATGGCTCACACCCTACCCCAACCTCAAAGCCTCCCTCCTCAATAGAACCCTTTCGGACCACTGCCCACTCTTCCTCTCCTCCTCCGAAAAAAATTGGGGACCAAAACCTTTTCGATTTCTAAACTGCTGGCTCTCACATCCATCATGCTTAAAAATTATCTCAAATTCATGGACCTCTTCCCAAAACATAACCATCCCTGAAAAGCTAAAAAGGATCAAAACCTCCCTGAAACAATGGAACATATCAGAATTCGGATTCATAGACAAACACATTTCTGATCTTGAAAACACCATTCAGTCCCTTGACTCAGCCGCAAACACAAGATCTCTTGAACCCCAGAATCAAAGAAAGATCTCAAGCCCAAATGGATTTATGGGAATGGATGAAAAGGAGAGAAACTTTCTAGGCTCAAAAATCAAGGGCCCAATGGATCCGTAAGGGAGATAAAAATACCCGTTACTTTCAAACCTTAGCCTCAATCCGAAAAAGAAAAAACACAATTGAGTCAATATCCAAAAATGGGAGTGTAATGGAAAGCCCAGATGAGATCAGAAAAGCAGCTACTGATTATTTCAAAAACTTCTTTACAGAAAAACACTCAAAACGACCCACCTTTGATAATCTCAACTTCAAAAACCTATCTCATGATCAAGCCCATTCTCTTACCCTGCCATTCTCAAAGGAGGAAATTGACGCTGCAGTCTCATCCTGTGCCTCAGACAAGGCGCCAGGCCCAGATGGCCTAAATTTTCGATTCATTAAATCTGCCTGGGAGATCATTAAACCAGATATCTATAGCATGGTGGAGAAATTCTGGGAATCTGCTACCCTTCCACATGGTTCAAACGTCGCCTTTATCTCCCTTATCCCAAAAAAAGACTTCCCGAATGGTTTTCACGATTACAGACCCATAAGTATGGTGGGATGTTTATACAAGATAATTGCTAAACTCCTTGCGAGAAGAATTCAGTTGGTTATTGGATCAGTTATTAGCCCTTTCCAGTCATCCTTTGTGAAAGGTCGTCAAATCTTGGATGGCGCACTCATAGCATCTGAAATTATTGATTCATGTAAGAAAAAGAAACTTCCGGCAGTCATCTTAAAACTCGATTTCCATAAAGCCTTTGATTCAGTTTCTTGGAACTTCCTTGAATGGTCACTCTCTCAAATGGGTTTTCCTCTCCAATGGGTAAAGTGGATAAAAGCATGTGTTAACTCAGCTTCTGCTTCAATCCTTGTGAATGGTTCACCAACGCCACCAATAAAACACCAAAAAGGTTTGAGGCAAGGGGACCCTTTGTCCCCTTTCCTATTCGACATCATTGCAGAAAGTCTCCATCTGTTATTTGAAAAGGCAACATCTCATCACTTATGGGAGGGCATTGAAATCGCTCCGGGGGGATTGAAGATCTCACATCTTCAATACGCGGACGATACCATAATTTTTTGCCCTCCGAATTTGGAATTCCTTCAAAATGTTAAAAAAACTCTCATTCTTTTTCATCTTGCCTCAGGTTTACAAGTTAATTTTTCCAAGAGCTCAATCATGGGAATCAATGTACCGGATCATTTGCTTGATACCATGGCTGAAAATCTTCTATGCGCCAGAGGGAGCCTCCCATTCTTATACCTAGGTCTTCCGATTGGCGGCTCCACATCCCAACTATCGACATGGGATCCCATCATCCAAAAAGTTGAAAAAAAATTGGCATCCTGGCGCGGAAAAGTGCTTTCATTAGGGGGACGTTTGACACTTCTAAAATCATCCCTAGCAAGCCTCCCCTTGTATTACATGTCACTTTTCCCGGTCCCACAAGGCATCATAAAAAACTCACAACCATCCAGCGTAAGTTCCTATGGAATGGCTCGAGCGAGAAGCGACCTATGCCTCTCATCAAATGGGAAAAAGTTCAACTTCCTCGTCTGCTAGGCGGTTTATCAGTTGGTAACATCCTGCACAGAAATATCGCTCTGCTGAGTAAATGGATATGGCGCTACTTCACTGAACCTGAATCCCTCTGGCGTGGTATAATTCAATGCAAATATAACTACCCCGACAATTTCAGAGTAACTGATCTTCAAACCCCAAAAGCAGGGGGACCATGGAAAAGCTTATGCGCGACGATTTGAAGAATCTGAGTGCAAAGAAACTGATCTTGAGCGGAATAAGATGTAAAGTTGGGAATGGGAGAATGGCACTTTTTGGGCATGATATATGGATTGGATGTGACCCCCTAAAATCTCTCTATCCCATATTATTCTCAATAGCCATAAATAGAAACGCCTCCATCAGCTCAATGGGCTTTTGGAATGGGGATAAATGGATTTGGACCTTAGCTTGGTCTCGCGAACTAAGGGTCCGGGATCTTATAGAGCAAAAATCTCTCCTCTCACTCTTAAAGGAAGCAATTATCTCCCTGAGCAGCCATGATGAATTTGTATGGGCCCACTGTAAAGCCGGAAAATTCACAGTTAAATCTCTCTCATATGAGCTTGATAAGGAGCTGGGGCAGAATTCGCAAATCATGTCTGCCAAAGTATGGAGAGGCCTCGTCCCACCGAGAATTGAAATCTTTGTATGGCTTGCGTGCCATGGTAAGTTAAACACTAAGGCAAAACTTGCCAAACTTCAAATTATCCCCGCAGATCAAGATTTATGCCCACTTTGCGGTGGCAACTCGGAGTCAGTGGATCACCTATTTATCCACTGCCCATTCTCATGGAAGATATGGTCATGGTGGTTGAATATTTGGCATGTTGCGTGGGTTACCCCTTCTTCCATCAAGGATCTCCTCAGCTCATGGAGCCCCCCTTGTTCGAAGCCATTTTTTAAAAAAGTGTGGTGGGCGATTCTCTACATAATTATATGGTCGACTTGGAAGGAAAGAAATGAACGAGTTTTTAACAATACCCAAAGCTCCATTAATCAAATTTGTGATCTCATCCTCACGCGCCTAGGATGGTGGATTAAGGGCTGGGGCGACCCCTTCCCACACTCCATTAGTGAAATCATCAGCAACCCAATTTGTCTCAAATGGGAAGAAGTTTGTCATATGGGCTCAGTGAATATACCGAAAGAGATATGCTGGATGCCTCCACAAGTGGGGGGTTTCAAATGGAATGTTGACGCATCCTTTAACCCATCCCTAAACCGAGCCGCAATAGGGGGAGTACTGCGGAACAATAATGGTGATTTTATTTGTATCTTCTCAACCCCTATACCGCCAATGGAAATCAATAACGCGGAAGTAAATGCAATATACCGAGCACTTCAAATAACCATTGGCAGTCTCCACAAAGTCCAACCGGAAAATTTAGTCATTGAATCCGACTCCCTCAATGCAGTGAAGTGGTGCACCGCGTCAGAAGGAGGCCCATGGAACCTCAACTTCCATTTCAATTTCATTAGAAACATTCAACAGCGCTACCCCTCCCTGTTGATCACCCATCAAGTTCGAAGTGCTAATCATGTTGCAGATTCCTTTGCCAAACAAGGACTTCATAGAAACTCGGAGTTCATTGCTTGGCTATAGGTAGCTTAAGTCAGATGTAGTGCCGTATTAGTTTCATGGAGAGTGAGTTCTGATCCTACGTTCCCTTGAATGTTTGAATCAGTCTCTCTCCCCAATATTTTGTATAACACAGTATGGATGTTTTCCTCATCCGGGAAATTAATGAAATCAAAAATTATCAAAAAAAAAAAAAAGAGGACCAATATTATTTTCATTCATGGAAGAGAGGCTCCTCATATGAACCGCCCTTGCATCTCTTTGCAACCTATCTTTCCATTTGAGTTTTGATAAAAATTTACAGTAAGATAGACTATATACTTTGGTTCTATTCAGAGTTGACATGTCAGTACTCAGCAGTTACATATGCTAGCATTAGCAAAGGTCAAGCCAGAAAGCAACAGCTAGGAACTGATAAAACTGCAGCAGGAGCTTGATGAGTGTGTTCAACCCTTGTTCTTTGGATGTTCCTTCTCTTTCATTTTTGGCAGCAGAATTTACAACTTAAATGTAGAGATCTTTTCAGTCTCAGGATTATGAAGTGCAGATTGTCTGAAAGCTGACTGCAAAAGTCATTATTTTTGACACACAGTTATAAAACTGACTGCAAAAGTGCAGATATGCTATGATATTTGTATGAGGCAATATACTGCATCTGGTGTAATATGAATGAATTAATCTTTAATGGTCATGCTAAATCAGTAGAGGTTTTGTTTAAAACTATACCCAACAAAGGTTTTCTCTTCAGTTACCCCACTCATTATTCTGCTCCTGTGGATACTTTTGTGCAAGAAAAGATGGGAAAAAATATACTCCCTCCGTCCCAAAATATAGTTCCCATTTCTCGTTTTTCACGGTAATTTATGCAAGTAGAATCTAAGAGAAATATTAAAGATTTTTTATTTATTTAAATAAAT
Organism: Beta vulgaris subsp. vulgaris; assembly: GCF_026745355.1. Lineage (NCBI taxonomy): Eukaryota > Viridiplantae > Streptophyta > Magnoliopsida > Caryophyllales > Amaranthaceae > Beta > Beta vulgaris. The sequence goes on from NC_079209.1 coordinate 55,788,912, forward strand.
ATTGTATGGGAAAAGATGATTTTAGGAGAGAGAATAGAGAATAATTGGTGAGAGAGCATTAATTGTAGCATTTTGTTTGAATAAACAAAGAAAAAAACAAAATTCAAGAAGCAAATAAATGATGGGACACGGGTTTTCTAGACAAATTACAAAAAAATGTGCAACTAAGGCTATGTTTAGTTCACCTGAAATTTTCTGATCTGAACTTATCTGATCTGATCTGAACTTATTTTTTCTGATCTGATCTGATCTGAACTTATTTTTTCTGATTACAAGATCTTATCTTTTAGATTTTTCTCAATATATAAAAAAAAATATAGTCATGTGGGGTCTTGTTTGATTCGTCTCAATGAGTACTTTATTAATATTCAATTATTATAATTTTTACTAATATGTAATGAAAGATATAATGATTTTTAAATATAAGCAAGATCTGAACTGATCTGATCTGAACTTATTTTTTCTGATCTGATCTGATCTGATCTGATCTGATTAGATCTGAAATAAGCAAAAATAAGGTGAACTGAACATAGCCTAAATATGGAAATGGAAACTATATTTTGGGACATCCAACGGAGGGAGTATATTTTTGTGCAAAAAGATGCGGAAAAAGTATCCACAATGCACTTCACAAAAGTGTAAATACCGCACTGATTCAAAACATCACTTCCGATATGTACATAAGAATTGAAGATGTAGAGCCCATTTACGTCCATTAATTGCCTCTTGAAATCTGAACAGTTTTGGCAACTGAATTCTATTTTTGTTATAATTAGGAGATTACTACATCAACTTTTCAAAACCAATATATCAACTACAACACTCAAATTTCACTAATTATTTGTTTAGTAAATCCACGCTTTACATAGACAAACGAGAATCTTGTTCATTAGAATTCATTTTTTTATATATCCATTTGAGCCACGAAGGTAATACAAACAAGAGGAAGGGAGATTCGAACCTATGACCTATAGTTCACAGCACCTCAATCTTAACCATTAAGTCAAGATATCCTTGGTTCATCATAATGCATTAGATGTACAAAAAAACTCACAGCAAAATATGACATGCATCAACAAAATCATAAAAAAAGAAGAAAAAAAAAAGTTGATGACCAATTATTGATAATAAATGAGCCTTCAATCGGACAGATGGTGAAGATAGAAGGGAAATCCAAGAAAATGTAGAAATAAAAAGAGATTGATTTAGAGTGCAAAAATACTGGCCATCTCTTCAAGTATTGGTCATGAAACAAACTTCCCCAGCTTATTTTCAGTTCAGTTCAGTTCAATTCAGTTCAGACCAGTTCAGTTCAGCTATTGACAATACTTTTACTCTCACATATCACTATTCATTTCAGTTCAGTTCAGTTCAATTCAATTCAGTTCAGATCAGTTCAGTTCAGTTCAGATCAGTTCAGTTCAGCTGTTTTATGCCGAAGAGAACAGGCCCTGAGTTTCTCCATTTTGGCTATTTTCTTGTTCAATATTTCTTTCTTAAGAGCTTCTTGCATGTAGGAGCAATGGATAGCAAGAAAATGATACTGGTAAATAATAGAAGAAAGATGGGTAAAATGGAATTATGCAAAAGTACTACAAATGAAGAGAAAGTCGTAAATAATAGAAAAATGGATGTGGAAAAAAATGAATAATGCAATATCACTACGAAATATGATTTATCTTTAATCCCTCCATTCTTATATAGGTAAGGGATGTATAATGATAATTTTAGTGAGGCTATTAAATGGAGGAGAGACACACCCTTTCAATAAATATGTATTGTATACTACTATAATATAACAACATAAATATCTCTTATGAAACAAGAAACTTTCTTAACAGGTTAATGTACAAATTTGACAGGTATACCAAGGCCTCTAGCAAACAAAAAATTGACAAATAATTTTAACCGGGGTACAAAATTTTGACTCAAAAAATCAAAAGAAAATTGAACTATCACTATAAAAAGACAATTGAACTATCACTATATAAATACAATCAAGTTATGCCTAGGCCACTATGTTTCTAACCACAGCTTTGGTATATGTTGCAAAACTCTTGGTCATTCAGTCTGAAATAGGCTGTGAGTCCATGCACAAATGAACCAGCTTTCTTTGGTACTGCCCGTACAGTTCATAAGCCGCGATGACTTCTTCATTTTCCAGGCTTAGCTCAGGCAAGACTGGAAGCTTGCCTTCAGTTGACAATTCAGTCTCTTGTACAGAGTCCTCCCTATTAGCAAGGATATCAGCATGAATTTCGCGACAAGCAACAGCGAACATGGCTGCTGTGTCTGGTTGCTGGGCTTCACGAAGAGCTGTTAAAGCTTCGCGAAATGCACCAGCTGCAACATACAAAATCAGAGCCCTGCAATGAAGAATAGCTGCAGGTAAGGAGTGGCAGGTCGAACAAGATTCGCATGTACCATTATATCCTGGCCATGCCCAATTCTTTTAGATATTTATATTATATAAAAGAAAATGATAATCAGACCACTGTAACTAAATTTTCATTTCCAATGCCTCATTTTTTAGGGTTAATAATTAATTATACAGCAACAGTTACTCAACAGCTTCAGAAAACAGAAAATTATATATGTTTAGGCAGGAATTCCATGTTTAGTAGCAGCTACCTCAATATAAAAGAAAAAGATGTCATACCTCCAGAGATTATGTTCACTGTGAAGGACATGGTCAGCCCATCTATGCAACACCCTAATGTACCATAAGAAAAAGTAAGTCGGTCAATATTGTATGGAGCTTCAATAAGAATCCACAAAGTTGAAGTAAATATGGAGATTCCTCATATGCCTTAAGGCTTAAAGTGTGTTGAAACTAAAATAAGTTTACTACACAGAGGGTTATGAAATCTTTTCCTTACAAAAGACAAAAAGAAGATACTGAAAGTCAAATTTCATATCTACTGCCAATGATGGGCAATAGCAAAGTTCAGAAAACATACGACCTGATTTAGAAATTTATATATAAAAACAAAAAAGAACTTCAAAACTGAACAGAGGCCAGAGTGGAGAGACGGTGGTGGGTAGAGTTCTGTTAAACTGAGTACCTCCAATTGTTACAATGCCAATAGAGTAGAAACCGTAATTTCACTACAACCAAGAAAAAATTCAACAAACAGCTTGTTTGGATTGGCTAGCATTCTATAATAGCTATGATGCTCAGATCTTCATTTAAGCTCAAGCATACACTCCAAATGAAAGTGAACACTCGGAAATTTCAACTTTGGCAAGAAAAGGGAAATTAATACTTCTCTACTTCTTGATGCATGTATAACAAAAGAAAGTTTCCTTGTCCACGTGTTCCAATCAAAACTTTGGACACTATTAGCTGTGTCTCCATATTTGGAATTTTCCATGTCCACTCTTCGACGCACACGTGAACTTGACCCTTGTATCCAAGACTGAGCATTCATAGAATAATGTAAAAATGAGAAGAGGCAGACCTTGAGTAATCAGAACCCTTTAAGTGTGTCGCAGCCAGAGTTGCAGCGTCAGTCCAACATCCAGCATCTTGTAGCTGCATAACAGGATAAGAAGTTCCTCAGCATATGAAACTGAACTGGCATTTCTACATACATATTGTGCCTTTCTGGGGTAGACTAGTTGGAAATTCATCAGAATCCTGCCCTAACTATTGCAGGTAGAAATTTATTCCACGCCGGTGTAGCTTTAGTAGATCCAAAATACAAATTCAAACTAGTAATATGCTCCAATTAGAGCGAAACCATTGTCTATTTACAACGCTCTTTCATTAAATTTTCTGAAACCCAAACATCTTGTGTTCTAGGTATATTCATGAACTTTTCTTCAATCATAATAATATTAGAGTATCAGATGAGCAAATGCTGACATAAATGTGAATTTACAAGTGAAACACTAAACTCTTATATGAACATTGCATAATTTTTCCTGTTTAGTTTAAACTTTACACTTTGCAATAGATTGCCCTCATGATTCACATTCTAAGAGCTTGGGACAAATGATAAGCAAAATGCTTCACTTAAAAGCAGCACTCTCTCTTCTTGGTTTTCTGATCACTGTCAGTTTCCAGATTTTAGTTTTATGAATGTAAAAGTCATATGATATAAGGGGTATGTATAATGAACTTATAATTAGTCATACTGAACATGTCAATTTAGAAAACTGGAAACTGAATTTCCTGGTTTCTATATTATTGTTTTTATTTTTCAAAAAAAAACTGAAACTGAAAACTGGAAACAAAAAAGGATAACGAACAGGCCCAACTAGTCATAATGATTTCTGCTCTAGCCTCTCCTGTAGTACACGGATCAAGAACTCACGTCTTATCAATATTTGTAATACTTACAAAAAAATTACAGTGGTAATAATAAAAATATTAACTGGTTAGAGCACAGCAATCTCATCAAGATCTCATGGAGGCGCACAATGTGGATGAATCAGACGGCCTGACCATCAGAAAGAAGCTTCAGAAGACAAATAAGTTGAGCAACACATAACATGAACAGCCATAAGTGGTCCCTCCACCCCTTCCAGGTCAAATTTGGCTTGAATCAGTTAGTGTGGTGGATGATGAAGGGACCTCAGCACAAATATGAGAAAGCAGATCATGTGCACAACTATTAGAGGTTTTTTATTACTCTTCTTTTAGGTTGGTTTGGCTAAGGGAGGGGAAAACTGACCTGAGAACAGGCTTCTTGATGTCTTCCAACAGCACAAAGAAGATGAGTGCCTGACAATGACTTATCTGTCCTTACCATATTAGCAGCAACGACCTAGATGCAGGGAGTTTGGTTAGAATATTTACATAGCGGACTCATAGACAATGTACAGATATGTAATGCAATTTTTATACCTTCACAGCAAGTTCAAGAAGAGACTTGGACACAGCCGAAGCAAGGGCAACTGCACGAAGCGCATTTGCATGGAAGTAATGGCTTTCAGGGGAAGTGGATAGCAATAAACTCACTGCAGCTTCTAAATTTCCCACTGAGACAAGACTGCCCATAATACCAAAGGACTATTAGAAAGAAAGTACATATTATAATTTGTTTAAAGCAAGTAAAATTAATCAACACAGGGTAAAATATCACTGCTGCTTAGAACATGAAACACCATGGTATGGAACAACTATTGGGAAAGGGATAGCTTCTCCTCATCTCCATCTGAATTCAGTTGTTACATTACAATTTCAATTTATATTAATCACATGACTGTTAATTCTAGCCAGATAGAGTAATTATTATTTCTTCTATTGATTAGTTAAAGAAGCCAGTGATTCTTTTGTTTTATCTACCCATAAATGTATGATCAAAATTTTCCTAAATTATTATGCAATTGATGGTCTGGTGCCACTTCTTTTTTTTCCTGATTTTTAACAAATAGTAAGATGTTATATAAACTATTAAAATCACTAAAATTCAAACGTGATCCTGACTTAGAGTTGTTGATTAATGATTCAGACCAGTGGTTTCTAATTTGCTCATTGGTGAGCGCATTGCATTCTGGCAATTCTCGTCAAGAGGACATGGAATTTGTTGGGCACTTTAATAAAATCTAGTTTATCAAGAAAGCAACATAAATTAACTAGGGAACAAGTGGTTCAGGACTTCAGGTATCTTAGTCTCAGATTATGAATGGAAGCAATTGAAAGACACTCATCACAGTAACAGATAAAATAAGGAAACAGCTTTACAATTGTTTCTAACTGGAAGACACTAATGATAAGTTATGCTGTAAGGTAGGGTAGCTGAAAGGCCTGCGATGCCACGAAGACCGTTTCCAGGGGTCTGTCAAATTGAGAAAGCTGGATAAGTTAATACAATTGAAGATACAACATAAACCACTAGAAAACTGGAAGTACCACCTACAGAGAAAAATATGCTAAGATGCACCACGATGCCATTAATTATTTAAGTTTACTATTTGCTTGTCTTGCAGTGAAACTGGTAGAAAATCTACATTGCCCAATAGCAAATGCTGCAGTCTAAGATCACGTAGAAGTTAATAGTGGGCCTAAGATGTGTTACTTCTTACTCTGCTCTAAAGGGCTACTAGAGGCATCAATAATTTGGTTTCTTGTATTATCATAAAAGAATAATTTAACAGTCACATGGTTGCATCTTCTCATAATAAAAAATTCAAAATTGTCAATGAAATATCCTTTGATAGTGGTCTTGCCATCCCATAATGTCTCCGTGACAGTGTGACTCTACTTAACACGTGGCATCTTTAGGATCCCGATGATAATCTAATACTACTCCCTCCATTGAATTTACCGTCTCAAACGAGATGTCAAGTTCATGAATCTTGACATATAATATTTATAAACTATACCAAATCTAAAATGTGCGACTATACTCATCAATTCAAAGTGGTTTTGAACTTATTTTTTCGTGTCATTTTAGTTCTTAGACTACGTAGGTTACCAGTGGTCCAATATTAGCTTGTGAATGACACTGTTCCTGATTTTGTAGATAACCTACTTCATGAATCATGATAGCGTAAAGGCACAATTTTTTTGTTCTTATAATTTTCGTATCTAGGTACCCCCTTGATATCTTTCTAATAAGGTTCTTTATTAATCATTACTTGTTCAAAAAAAATGTTGGTTTAAGATGGACATTACAAGATGGAGTAAATAGGAAGATGACTCTTAACCAGACATCCTAACACAATATATGTGACTATTATTCCCAAATTGCTCAACAGAAGTCTATTTGTCACATCAACACCAGACCAGTTGCCGGAGCTTCCTTCTCCAAGAAACCTAATATGAGATGTCGGAAAGTTTTCCCTTAATCTACCTCAAAGGCAGCAAAGAGGGTTATAAAGCTGATAAGGGCTCCACTGGCACTTAAATAGATTGATGGGTTCTGTAAATGAAATTAACACTACTCAGTGTTTAAAGGTGCAAGTAAACTAGGGGAAGTGCAGATAGTAAAGGTTTAGCCTTGAAGGCAGCAAAGTGTAAACAGGAAACAAATTATGAGATGAGAGTAATAGTTTCTTTTTAGTTGTGTTTTGTAAGCAATCAGAAGCAGTTGAATTTCTGAATGTCCTAAACTGTCAGAAATTCCATAGTTCCCAACACATAAGCCTTACTGGCTTACCCATGAAAGCTGGACTCGCTAGCAGTTGATGTGTCTTGAATAAACTGAGAGCTACCTAACTTAATAATTCTGATCTGCCAATAAAAAAAGACAAGTAATAACCACTATATATCTAAAAGAAACAACAGCAGACTTACTCATGCACACGATTTTGGATAGCATCTTCTCCATTCAGTTTCTCATGCCAAAGTATACGTTCATTAGCAGTCTCCCACAACTCTTCTTGCTCAAAGGCCATTAATCTAAGTTGGCCTCGACTCTGCAGAAAAAATGAAGCCAGATTACAAAATGGATAGACAAAGATAAAAAGTACACAGCTTTTCAACTACAATGATACTGCTTAATCTACACACGACTTACCAGCGATTCTCTTCTGTCTGACCCAGGCAATGTTTTACCACCCGATGTTATTTCAGTCAGAACATCAACCTCAAGGACTGGATCTGGCACAGACTTCTTCTGAGGCTGCTTAATAAGTGACTTATTTATCAAATGATTAAGTGCACGAGGCAGCTGTAACCAAAAAAGTGCCTCAGATGATTCACCAAATACCATAGCAGCAAAGGCAAGCCTCACAGCAAAACCTTTATTTAATATTTTAGCATAAAGTCTTGCTCTCTCGTCATCAAGAATGCACCCTGGACAAAAAGAGAGCATGCACTAATGAATAAGAAATTTGAAAACCCAAAAATTGTGCAATGGCCAAAAGATAGAAGCACCTTCTTGGCGGTAGGGTTCCAATACTTTGAGAAGCATTTCTGGGACTGCAGCATCGCCAGCAGGAGCCGCATCAATAATGTAACTGCGAAGATCTCCAGCTGATTTTGGAGTTCCCGAGATCTGATGAGGCCTTTTATCAATTGTTAAACTATTTGTGTTAAACCAAGAGGGTTTTACACCCAGTTGCAGAACCATTCGCAATGCCTGAAGATAAAAGGATATTGTTCTCATGAACTTCAATATTTGCTATAAAAGTATTAGACTGATGTCAAGATCAGGTAGTCAGTCACCTTAGTGCACAAGAATGAAAATCGTTAAAGAATATAATTATCGTTGGAAAAATCTTGCCATTATCAGGTTACACAGTCCAATCCACAAGGTAATAACAGTCCCAGACTCCAGCTACATGAACATCATAATTTAAAATGCATGCCACACTTATATAGATTAATAGTAAAAAGCCTTACAAAAACACGGGAACCTTTTGCTGTTATAAGAATATAATGAAGCTAGATAAAAAGGGTAAAAGAACAAAGCAAATCTCCTGAGTCTAGTGCATAAATCCATCTAAATTCTGAAACCATTTAAAAAATAAAAACATATGGAATGTAAATTCACGCATGGTCATTGATTGCATAAAACCCAGAGACCACAGCAGAAGTATGATTACTGATCTAACCAGGACAAAGAAAAGTGTAAATAATTAATTTGCATCATCATAATTTACCAGGGCATGTGGAGTAGGAAGTAAAATGGGAGCACAGAGAGGCATTGGCCGAAATTTTTCCTTAATTGCTCCATATTGAGCTCCATATGCAACTTTTTGGTCATTCCTGCAAAAGGGTAAGTAGAATTTAGAACAAAGGGCATTAAAAATCATCAGAAAATTAAAGAAATATTAGAGGACCTTATAAAACAGCAAAAGGTATGACTTGTTTAAGTTTCAGCAATATCAGTTATTGATGCATTTGATTCTGAACCTCAAAAAATGAACATGTTTTTCAGAAAAAGGGAGAATGCAACGAATTAACTTAATATAACTATCAAGACAAATTAGTTGAATTGAACTTGATATTCCTCCCAAAATATTACAGACTGCAAGTGTGATTAACCTTGTCAGCTGAAAACAAATTAATCATTCTGTCTACAACTTAAAGCATTTAAGGCTTGCAACCTATTTCATTTCCTGAACATCATAATGTTCTCCCATTGCAGATTTTCCCTCTGCACAAGTTCATTCTTATCATCAGTAGAATCTTCATTCACACCATTGATTGTGATAGGATCCTGAAATGGGGGCGAAAAGTGGGGGGAAAAGACTTCTTTGCTTCTTTTTAAGAGTTTAGGGTATAGGGAGAGTGGAATCCCGAGTGAGGCCATGAGGAGTTGAGCCTTTGTCACGGTATCTTAGATGGTTGGAGGCTGTGAGCTATCCAACCGACTCTCTGAAACAATTTAGAACATGTGATGATGCAAACCATACATTTAAAGACATTTAAGAGTGATAAAAAAAAGTGCAAAAACTTCCAAATGTGAACTTATTATAATGATGTAAGGACTAAGGCATCGTGATTCATCTGTGAAATGGATGCTAAGGTGAAGAAAGAGCCTAATACCAATTAGACATGCTAAATGATTAGTAACTTTAGTAAGCTTTATTTAAAAAGCTCATGTGGTAAGTATACAACTGAACATAGCAAGAAACTTACACAGCAACTTCAACAAGTCGAAAACTACTATCAGCTCCAGCAATGCACAGTACTAGTGGATCATCATTGTGAGTTCGCAAATGCAACCAGTCAAGTTCCAGTACAAGTGTTCCAGGAAATTGGGGTTGTAGAGGGGAATTCACTAGGGGATCTGATGAATCCTGAAAATTCGGCAAAGCTGACACCTCAATTTAATTGGAGAGCAAATAAATCGTGGACAATGTTTCAAGTTCTTTGGGTATAAATTTAAAAGCAACGATTCAAGTATTCGTGCAATTCCCAGGTATAGAGAGAGTGAGAGAGAGAGACAGACAGACGGACGAACGGACGGACAGACAGAGAGAGCTTCAGGAAACTGTTAGGAGCAGCTGTAGACATAAGTTCTTATAAATGGAAAAGGAATCTAACAAGGACTAAGAAAAACTTCAATTTCTAATATCTATAATTGATACTCCCTCCATTTCACAAAAACAGTTACACTTTGTATTTGGCACTATTCATTTTCACTAGTTTAACCTTCATTTCTGCTTTATACATGAGGAACAATATAGTCAAGTAGGATCTTGTTTAGTTCGTTTCAATATGTATTTTCCAAAATATCAATTTTTTATATTCTTTACATATACATGATTAGAGATATCGATGCTCAAAGTTTACATTGGCAATTGCGAAAAGTACAAGTGAGGAATGAGAAATGGAGGGAGTACTAATTCTAAGTGGTTGTAGGTGTGTGAAGTAGGCTGAGGCTGAACAATGGACCTTGCTCTTCCCTTATTTCCTTATAATTCACGACATGAAATTGTTGCATTAAAAAACCTTTATAGAAAATGAAAGGAATAGTACACTCCAAGGGGAAAAAAAAAAGAAAAAAGAACATTCCAGTAAGATGCCTCGGCTACACTTACAAGGTCATATACGGCAAATGTGTTATCATAGAATAGCACAGCAATACGCCCTCGACTTCGATCTCCAGCAACAACAGGTGAAAATTTTATCCTTCTTATTCCTTCTCTGTGAGTATTGAACGAGGAAGTGTGTCCAGTTGTTACGTCCCACCAGCGTATGTTACCAGACCTGTCCCCCATAACCTATGAGGATAAAAAAAGACTTACCCGTTTGAAATAGATAAATATTTGCTTATACAGTATTATAGCAGAAAAAAAAGTGTTGAGCATACCACATGAGGAAGTCGGTACGCCATGGCTGTGATCAACCCATCAGAAGAAACAAATGAAGAAGAAGGCCACTTTGGTCTGATAAAAAGCAAACCACTTAGTGAGGATGAAACCAATTACAAAAATATAATGGTACAAGGCAAAATAGGCAAACTACTACAGCAGAAGTCAACCCAACATAAAGACCACGATATACTTATGGAAATTCAATTTTTTTTACTTAGTTTAAACTTTAAACTAGAAAGACAAGGAGAACTGGAATGCAAGAGAGCAATAACTTCACATGTTGAACATGATTCTGGGGGAGAGGGGTGGGATTGAGAATTGAGAGAGCCAGGTAAATTAGATTTGATATATCTCTAACATACTTCCAATATTTCATAAATATGTGTGTGTGTGAGGTAAACATCCTTTTTCTTGTAACTGTACTTCATAAGGTCAATTACAATAGAACAAGTTCAGCTAGGCTACATCATCTCCTGTGACACGTTATCTATTTATTTATATTTTGTCACACTATTCTCTTCACACACAAAAGAATGAAAGATAGATATCTAAAATTTCCAACACCCAATGTCTCAGACATGTTTTTGTTAATCTGCAACAGGCAGTGATTGTAGCCTCTCAAATGACCAACAAATCACAAATGATGACATCTAATTATATAACACAATATAAAGCAAAAACCAAGGAAAGAAGAATCTGATATCAACACTCAGAATCAATCCAATACAATTTCTGATCACAATATACGGAAATACCTGAAGTCTTTGATTCTTCGGCCTTGGACCTCAAAAACTCCTAGTGCACCATTAACAAGTGCAAAAGCAAAACTCTCAGAGTTCTCATCCTGAGATCCCTCAGAACTTGCTGCCTCTGCAGATAAAAGCAACTTTCATGTGTAAACAGTCATTAGTAATGCAAATATATTCCAAGTACCTTAAATATTATGTAAAGTGAGCTTACTAGAATCTTGTGAAGATTCATCTGTTGGGGCCGTGGGGGTTGATGTCCCAGTTTGCGTACCAACAATACGGTCCTTTAAAGATATCGAAGATTGCCTAGTTGGTGCAGATGGTCGAGGAACTGTCGGGAGAGTCCATTCCAGTACTGTAAATGGAAGTGCTAGTGATCTCAGCTAAAATGAAGAAGTAGACATCATAAGAATATAAATCAAAGCGCACCAAAACTGAAAAATTCTCAGCAAATTGGGAATGAAAGATCTGTACACAAGAACATATGACAAGTATTCAACATTTTTTAAGGCGTTGAGTAAATCATCTTAATGAAACTACAAAGAAAATGCATCTACAGTAACACATTGCACTATAACAAATTAAAAAATCAAATTAGTTCTAGCATTTTTAGAAGAAACACTCGACATTTAATATAGGCTACCTGTTTTCCTTCACCATACTACCTCTCTCCTGTAAAGATTGTCAATTAACTGGAGAAAAATTATCCACTCTTCCACAATTATTTCAAATATATATCATAATGATTAACCAGCTGGCAGTAGAACATATGCTCTCTTGTTTCCTTAAAATTCTTATACAACTGACATAGAAAGCTCAAAGCACTCTCTTTAGTCAATTTCAAGAGCATAAATTCTTTTATGTGGCGCGCTACACCATCAATTGATGGAATGAAAGATGGTGTGGTGAGTTTACACTGGAATTAGTAACCTGTTTACAGTATGATAAGTACCCCATCATATTGTGATAGATCACCCCTTGACCAATCCCTAGATAAAACGATTGGGCAATGTATTAACTATTAACCCACAAATAATAGGACAAGTAACCCCTGTATAGTATGATAACTAGGCCTTTCATAAAGTATGCAGTAACCCCCCAAATAATAGGGTAAGTAACCCCTAAAGAAGAACTAGAAGACAAGCAACCCCTTCTGAATGTAACTAGTTTTTTTTATCCCGTTCAACCCCCGAGCTTTATATAGGATATATACATACTGATGCAAGACTGATTTGGTGGAAGTAATAGATTAATGTCTAAAATGGATACATATAGGATGTTACAAACCCAAAAAAAAAACATTCAGCTAGAGTAACATATAAAAGATTTTTAGCAACTGACCATAATAGGGTTCTTCGTCATAGCCCACACCTCGACAGGAGCATCGCGAAATAAAATTAGCAGATATCTACACAATTAATGCAAAGGGTTAGAGATTATTTTGATGTTATCAACTGGCAAATTCTTAATCTCAAACCAAAATGATAAAAAGGAAAAAGTATTCAAATACATAGAATTCAAATCAAACAATAGAGCGATTAGGCACCAATTATCTCAGATGAGTTGCATGTTCTTGTAACGGAAGGCAAAAGGAAAAACAAATTCACTGGAGAATTTCCCTTCGTTTCTTTTTGGGGGAACGAGTGGAGAAAATGAACGCACCAACAAAAAGAGATTTTGGTTAGTTAGTATCAGACTCTCCCTCCCCACCCAGTGCACCCAACTCCACCTCTCAGATAATCACATCATAAATACCTGTAGTTAATCCTTTCCCGGTTGTCCTCATATCCTAGACTCCTAGTTCCCAAATCCCTGTCATACATTTGCAGCACCCAGTCACTACTTAGATACCAGTCTGCCACTCTGCCTATTAAATATCATCCCCTACATCTAAGTTATATCAAAAGGTAACAGAGCTCTTCAGTCTCAACTCTCAACACTACCACCAAACAACAAACAACAATGCCAAAGCCATACTCCCATAAGATGGGGTTGGCTGCATGCACTAATAAAGTATATTCTATGATAGGCTCATCAACAAGGATCTACTTCATTCATTTCTACCTAGTACTTTATGCTCCAGCAAACCCATTTTCTTTTTGTAAAGTTTCACTCCATCCAAATCATCTTTAGTCTGATCCCTTTCATCCCAACTTTGTACTTTCCTCAATCCTCACTGGTGCATATTGTGGTCAACAACCCACGTGTCCAAACCAAAGTAAGGTTCTACCTTATTATATATAACTCCAACCTCCAAATATCTTCATTCCAGATTATGTCCCTTAGTGTTCCCAGCAACTATCTCAATACATGCATCTCTACTACACCCATCTTCTATTCCAAAATATCCAGCATTCCAACCCATATAATAAACCTAGTAGTCTCAATCGTCAACACTGCCACAATTACTTATAAAATCCCACAGCATCCTGCACTATCAAGACAAGGTCTTTCTGGTCGAATTCTATAAGTTATCTAATTATACCAGCTATCTCCAATTCCTAAAAGAAAAATTTTAAGTTTCTATTCTATGCCACAATGTCCTACAAAATCAAAGCAGAGAGCTCATCTCTCACCATACGCCTTGCAGGAGAATCTGATGACTCGTGAGAGTCCTTGCAAAAGGGAAGCAAATGGTTGATGTTCTGTTTGAATAGCACCATAAGACTCCACATCTGAATTCAACCTAGGTTCTCAAATTAAGATCTCCATAATCAAACAATATCCCTCATCCAAGAGATCCTATGATTGAGCTTTCAAGGTCAATCTCTAACAAAAGCATGCATGGTCCCTTCAAGCTAGAGTCTGATTCTAGTCTATGTTACTCATACTCTCCAAAACTTCCGAAATGTCGAACAGCAATAAAAATATCTTTTGTCTCTCTATTATGTTTCAAGGATCACACCAAGTAGTGTAAGGTTATTGCAGAGACAGAGAAGTAGAGATCATAACATCCATAGGCAATACCTCATAGTATATCTAAAGAACTAGAATGGGAATCACTAATGTGCAAGTCTTTTAACAAAGCCCAAAACATTCCATTTAACATCTAGTTAAGAAACCCACACTATAACCAACCAAAGGTATTCTTGATACGACAAGAAACCAAAGGGAAAGCCAATCAAACTATGTATTGCTTTGAGTGCAAGTCCCTGCTTGTTGAGAGGAAATGTCAAACACCCGGAAAATAATTTAACTAAAAAGGAGCAGATAGCCATATAACCAAGTCAACTTTAAAATACAGTGTTAACCTTCCAGATGAAGAAGCTCTGAGAGCTCGTATGGGTGCCCTTTCTGGCTTTTGAAGAACCCGAAATGCCCGATTAAAGCCACTTCTAACACAGGTCACAATGAGCCTGTTAATATAGCCTCCAGATTTTTCATTGGCCTGCAAACACCCAAATGCTTATGCTTTTTATCAGACAAAAAACCGTGAACAGGATAATAACTAAAAGCAGAGGCCTCAAGGAGAAACCTCATCGAGGATTGCCACCTCATCTGACAGATCCAGACAGCAATAGTTAAGATAACCAGCAAAGAAAAGCAAGACAAACAAACAAAATGACCATAAAAGTCTGAAGCAAGGAAGTGTGTAACTAGTATATGGATATCATAATGAGTCTATTACCTGAGTGTAAGAAAAAGACACCATACGAGAATTTCCTAACCATCTTAATCCCCTCACAACCCCGCTATGAACAACAAAAGAACCTGTAACTGCATTGGCAGAAACATCAACGATCTCAATTGTGCCAGTTTGGGTACCCAGAGCAACCAGTGGAACGGCCACAGCAGGATGATTACCACCACCTTTAGAGAGAGCAAATTCAAAAGTCAATACACCAGAAATTTTGATAAAAAGTTCCATTGAGAAGTAAGAAAAGAGTCAGAAATGAAACTAACGGGCCAAAGTAGCTGTGAAAGAAGGAGATGGTACAGCAAGTGTAGTCACTGTTGAAGAAAGAAGATGCAGTTGTCCTACTAAGATTATCTGTAGAGTGCATTAGTAAGTTAGTGCGGATAAAAGGCAAATAATTTCGTCAAGCCATCAAATGAGAACGATAATGAGATCAAGGATGTACACACAAAATACAACAAATAATAAAGCAGATAAAACATTTCTTAAAGTTCCCCCATCCAAATAACTAGTAGAGAATAGATCAACCTGGAAATAAATATATATCTGCTTTGTTCAATGAGCCATCTAAACGCTAACCACAGAGATCAATATCTGATTTTCAATAACTACCCAACCCAAAAAGTAGCGATTATATGGCCAGTTCTTAAGTGATTCAATAGTTGAAATTGTATAGAACCTAAAAAACTTAATAATCAGGAAGTAGGGGACAATTCCAGCTAGACACACGAATATAACTTTATTAGAAAAAGTATGAGCGTATTACTAACCTTAAACGATATGTCTTCAGAAAAGACAGTCAAATTAGATGAGCGCTCTCTCCCCTTCATACGTTCCGATCTTTGGCTGGTCAAAGATCCCTCAGAAGCGTCATTACCTGATCCATTACCAATCATAGGTGCTTTCAACTTCGGCACATCTTTAGGAGCCACCTCGGGGCCTTCAGCAGTTAGAAGCCAATTCCATACTTTTCCATCATCAGAAATAGAGATCAAATGAGTCTTTGAGGCAGGAAGCGACTCATCACAAAAATCGAAAGGGTTATCATAGTCCTCATCGCTAAAAGGAGTATGAGGCACATCAGAGTATATCTTGCCAACATTCTGAAGAGCACAGTCTGATTCACAGATTACAGCAGCGAGAATAGAGGGAGAAGGAACAGATGAGCCAACTGAGGGCATCAATTCTTGCATTGTACAAATCGAATAAGCCTGTTCACCTCTGTGGAATAATACATAATTAGCATTTTCTTCCCATATTACCCAAGAAAACGGAAAGGGGAACTATATAACAGAAGTCATATGTATCTGGCGTTATTTTCAAATGATGCTAGCTTAGAGAGAAAGACTAGCTTTGGCTATTCACAAAAATTCAAAATGAAAAAAAGAATGTGTAAAATATACGACTGACAGAACTACAGTTATCACTCCCAAGAGCTCACATTAGCTAGAATTTGCTTTTTGCGCATTACTGAAGTACCTCTTTTTCTAGTCCTCCTGCTCATATACTCAATAGTTTCTTGTACTTACTCTCATGAGCAAGTAAGAATTCCTGATACCTGTTTATTGATTTTGCGCAGTTGCACACCCATGATGCTACGTCATCTATTGTAATAGTCCTAACCTCTCTTGGAAGTCAAAGCCAAACTCTTTCTTTCTATAATCAGAACTAAGTTTGTAAGTCTTATCTTTTCTAAGCACATTACAAACATATCATTTAACACCCTCATTAACAATGAAAAACTCTAATGCATATTTGCAGAAGCAACCCACTGACAACAAACAATGCCAAATTCCAGATAAACATCTAAATAACTTGCATATAAATCAACACAACTACTTTACCCAAAATGTAGCATTGTACAGACAATGACCAATAACATGCACGAGAAATATATGTGCTAAATGCAACTCCCATAGACAATATAAGGATTCCAAATTCACACAGTTTGTAATATAATTCTCCAATTCCACTCTTAAAAAATTTCCACATTGCAACAAAAGATCATAACATAATTCTCCCTTAAAAGTTAAAACTACACCAAAACATCCAAATTTGCAACACAAGCAATAAAACAAACAACCAATCACATGATCAAAACCACAATCACAACAATGCATAAGCTGCTAAGAAAAGAGACAATGTGAAGGTGGCTAACTCACTCTCGACGTCTCCAAGTGCTAAGCTTGCCATCAAGATGCACACAATACAAGAGCTCACTATTGGGATCGGGCAAAACATCAAGAAACTTCCCTCCACGAGGCAAATTAGCAGCAAACAAAGGCGTCTCATAATGCAAATCAAACACAACCAATTCCCTAGGAAACGAAACAAACAATATATGCTGCCATTCGAGCGAAAACGCACATTTAGCAACATAATTCGGGAAAATCGCCGACGCAGGAGCAGTAGGATTACTATTAACCCCCAAATCCTTCTCCAATTTCACCAACTCAGATGAATCCGTCCTAATCAATAACTCCTCCAAAACGACGTCGTTTTCCAATTCTCCATTAACCCTAACAGACAACAAAAACCCCTTCAACCCTAACACAACAAAATGTCGCGCATCAAACGGATCACGCCGAACACACGACAAAAACTCCGAAACGGCGTCGTATTTGAAGAAACACTTCCCAGTAGAAGCTGAAAATAGACAGAATAAATGGGGCCCAGTAATCGCACCAATCGCCCACGTGTCAAACGTAGAGTTAACCCAGCAAATATCCTGAACACCGAGTTTGAACGAATTGTTATTATTATGATCTGTATCCAACCATAGAACAGGAGATCGTGATCGGAAATCGAGAAGCGCTAACCTACCTTGTCTGTCACCGACGGCTAAAAGAAGGTGAGAGGAGGAAGATGATGATGATGACGTGGAGGAGAGAGAATCGGAGGAGAGAACATCGAAGTGACGGAGAGAGAATGGGGCCCAACGAACGGAGGTGACGAAAGGAGAGAGAGGAGGAGAGGAAGAAGATGAGGAGTAGGAGAGAGAAATAGAAGGAGGAGGGAGAGGAATTACGGAGATGAGTTGCATTGATCGGGTGTCGATTAAAGAGATTGAACTGCCTGATGCGAATGCGAGGAGACCAGATGAGGTTATGTCAGATGCGCCGCCATTGTTGCGACCTGGTGGACCTGGAAGCATTGATTCCCATGGTTTTGTGGTGGTGGTGGTGGAGGAAGGTGGTGAAATTGACGCCATTGTTGTAAGATTGTGGTTTGTGAAAATGGAGAGGGAGAGGGAGAGGAAATGGAATGATGTGATGTGATCGGGTGGTTGAGTTGGGGAGCGCGGGAGTTGTGTTTGGAAAGTGGGGGGTTACAGTTGGACCATGACATGTCGAAAATGGATGGATTTTGAACACGATTTTTCGACTAGGAAAAAAATTTATGGTTTTTTTACCAAATACTCATGATAAAAAAATTTATTCATCAAATATCTCAGTTTTTTTCAAAATTCATCAGATATACCTAACTTTTAAAATAATTCACCAGATACTCCAAAATTTTAAAAAAAACTGACAAATAATGCCCTTGATGACTAACGGCGGTTAACTCCGTCATTAGTGTTAATTAACCCTAAAAAACTCTAATTAACCTAAAAATCCTAAAAACGTAACTAACCTAACTCCCTCTCTCTCTCCCCTAACCCACCACCCCCCCCCAACAACCCCAGCCCCACCAGCTACAATCCCCCACCACCCAACCCCCCCTCCCCTCTCCTTCCCCGCCAATCGCGCCGCCCCACCCCCCTTCCCCGCCAGTCGCACCGCCCCCTACCCTCCCCTTCCCCTGCAGTCGTGTCACCCCTACCCTCCCCTTCCCCTGCAACCGACATGCAACCCCCCTCCCCTCCCCGTCCCTTCGCGCACCTTTGAAACCCCTGCAGTCGTTTTTTTTTCATTTCAGAGGGGGTTGGGCAGCATTTGCGGGGGAAGGGGGGGGTTGGGCGGCGTTTGCGGGGGAAGGGGAGGGGAGGGGGTTGGGCGGCAGTTGCAGGGGAAGGGAAGGGGGCTGCGGGGGTGGGGAAAGGGGGAGGGGTTGTTGCGGGGGGTGCTGGGTGTGATGGGGGGAAGAGATGGGGTGGGGGAGGGGTGGTCGGTGGAAGAGGTGGGGTGGTGGGTGGGTGGTGGGTAGAGATGTAAATGGATCGGGTTCCGGGCAGGTGGAGCATCACCCGCATCCATCACCCGCATCCACCCACTCCACCCGATCCATCCATCACCCGCATCCATCTCCACCCGAATCCATCCATCCATTTGTAACCGGGTTAAACGGATGGATCGGGTGATTAACGGGTAAAATCAAATAGTATTAGGAGAAGAAAGAAAAATTACTAACAAGAACCACTAATCCATTTATATAATTCTACTTACTATGTAAAATCGTCTCCAAACTAACCCTAATCCACATTATTAACATTTATATATTTATATTAAGAAAAAGCCCAAAATTTAAAAAATTAAATATTTTTTACTTTAAACGGGTGACGGATCGGGTGGTAAACGGATGATGGGTCGGGTGATGGATGAAAAAATATCACCTGAACCCGACCCGCATCCATCACCCGATTATCCGTCACCCGGCTATCATCCGTTTAAACCGGGTTTTTCACCCACTTAATAAACCGGGTGGAGCGGATGGTCGGGTGATCCACTGGATATTGCCATCTCTAGTGGTGGGGGGAAGAGGTGAGGTGGTGGGTTAGGGTTAGTTAGGATTAATTAGGTTGACTTAGGCTTAATTAGGTTGACTTAGGGTTAATTAGGTTGACTTAGGGCTAATTAGGTTAACTTAGAGTAAACTTGTAAATAAACACTAACGGTGACTAACGCCCGTCAACTTTTGGGGTATTTGGTGAATTTTTTTTTAAGTTAGGGGTATCTGGTGAATTTTGAAAAAAGTTGGAGTATTTGATGAATAAATTTTTTTATCAGGGGTATTTAATGAAAAAACCGAAAAAAATTAAGCTGCGAGTAAACTAACTATGAGAGTTTTGATAAATTTTGGCTCGGTTCGAATTAGCGGGTTTTGACACGAGAATTTCGTCTCTGTCTAGTCTGAGGGTTTGTCATGAAACGGGTTGCTTCTTTTAGCCAAAGCCCGTCCCGCCTATGATCACATCCATTTGATATATCAAATAAGCATTAAATATATGTCATAAAATAATATTGATTTAAGAATTTATGACATAATTACATGTCAATTAATTTATCAATTAAAATTTTTATTTTTAAGGGGTGTGCT
Source organism: Beta vulgaris subsp. vulgaris (assembly GCF_026745355.1). Lineage (NCBI taxonomy): Eukaryota > Viridiplantae > Streptophyta > Magnoliopsida > Caryophyllales > Amaranthaceae > Beta > Beta vulgaris. The sequence goes on from NC_079209.1 coordinate 55,809,273, forward strand.
ATATACAACAAAAAAAAGGCTAAATACAGCAAAACATATTAAAAGACGAACCTAGCCCTTTTAAACTTTAACCCCACCTAACACAAACTACCCTCAACCTCCATACCACAACAACACAAACATCTCCCCACTCCTCTTCACCCTGCGGGTCTGCAACAGCGTGCGAGAACCATCGGTGGTGACGCGCCGACCCACCCTCCTCCTACTTCTCGTTCAACGCGCCAACGTTGTTGAACGAAGCCACAAGCTCGTCGGGAACTCCTCCTCACCGGAAGCATAGACCACCCAAGGTCAGTTTCTTAAACTAACCTTCAATTCTTTTTTTGTAAAAGTAGAATTACCTTATTGTATGATTTATATTATTGAGATTTGATATAATTTTTGAATTGGTTGTTCTTTTATTGAGATGTGTTGTGAGTTTTGAGAACCCGATCCGAACCTAACTCGAAATAAGCGGGTTCGAGTTGAAATTTTCGACCCGTTTAACTAAATGAGTCGCCCTGAATCTGACCTGGAAACTAAACGAGTTAAGTTCGGGTTGAAAATTTCAACCCGAAAATAACCAGCCAAACCCATTTAAACTAATTGTAAAGTCAGATTCACGAAGAGAGAAAGGGGAAAGAAAAAACTCATAAATTAGCCTAATTCATGTAATTGAAAATGGAAGTTATTGTTGTAGTTTCGAGTACTAAAGAAATAGAATAAAAGGCAGGAATACTACAGAAAATGACTCAATAAATTATTGATAAAAGCTATTGAAGATGAATGCCCCCCAATTAATAATATTTCTTACATAATTCTCACCATAGAGAACATGTCCACTTATTCTTGAACCTCAGAAGAAATTTTTAAAAATAATCAAATTAAACTGGTCGGGTTGGGGTCAACCCGTTTATAACTAGTTCAGGTTGGAATTTTTGACCTGTTTTTTGAGTCATTTTCTATAGGTTGACCCGACCTAATTGCCAGTCCTAATTGGAATAATAATTATTACCATTTTTTGTATTATTTTAATAAAAAATATCATTAAATGATTGTAAGAAGAAAAAAAATAAGTAATTGCACTAGTATGTGAGCCCTACACACTAGAAAGTCATATCTCCTTCAACCCAAATGATATCTTCCTCAAGAGCCATTTTGCAAAGTGTCTCCGTGAAGAGAGAGAATCTTTATAATAGACCTGGGTGTACCATGCTCATGGTACACCCAAGGCTATTTTCAACAAATTAGCAAAATCAGCAAAGAGCAAAATGAGCAAATGAGTAAAATGGGCAAATGAGTAAAATGGGCAAATGAGTAAAATGAGCAAATGAGCAAAATGAACAAGCATTTATACTCATTTAAGAAAATGAGCACACTTTTACCCAAACTCTGTCATTTGCTCATCATCATCTTCCTCAATTTCAGATCTGGAAATTTCTTTTTTTTTTTGCGAATTTTAGATCTCCATTGTTGTGTTTGGAAGGTTTGGAAGGAGGAGAGAGAAGAATTGAAACAACAACAACAACAACTGAACAATTAAACAAATGAACAACAATGAGCAAAATAACAAGAATAGAACAAACGAGCAACGATGGCATCGTCGGAATTGTGGCTGCTTCCTCGAGTTTTCTTCCATGGCTGACATTTCCATTTTTTATGGGTTTTGTTTTTCTTTACTTTTTGCCGGCGGTGAGAGATAGACAAGTAGAAATGAGCAGCGTCAGCATCACCGGGAAAAATGGCAGCACACGGAAGAGGAAAACATAGGGAAGAGGAAGAGGAGATAGAGTAGGCGAAATTACGAACGTGCCCCTGAAGTTGTAGTTTATTACAAAAATACCTGGGTGTACCATGCTCATGGTACACCCGGATGTACCATGAGTGAACTCGTGAAGAGACATACAAAACACATCAAAAAGCCCCATTATAAAGTAAGAGCCGATTCTTCATTTTTTTTCTCTCCTTAAAAAGCTAATTGAAAAGCTACATTATAGTAGTATATGCTCGGATAAGAACCTCGTTAAATATATTTCTATGTATTTCACCAAACGTCACACACTTATAGTAACACTTTGCCATTAAGAAAAAGGTGGGCTTGGTCACATTAACTTACCGGCATAACTCATAAAGGATATTAGGATAAGATTGACTATACATTCATAACTGAAAAACATAAAGTGTCAACCACCTCAACAAATTAAATTAAACTCATCCTTTAACTTAAACAATAATTATTCATCAATATTTAGAGGCAGCCCACTACTACATATAGTTGTTGTTATATTATGCCTCCAACAGAGAAGAAAACATTAGAGAAAGAAAGATTATCAGAATGATGTTTGATAATGAAGATGGTAGTGAAGTAAAGAAAGTTGTGGTGGTAGAAGAAAAGTATTGTTATGAGGAAAAAAGAGAATTAACAGTGCACAAAACTTCAATGTTTAGTGAAGGAGATGGGTTCATTGTGTATGATTCAACTGGTGTTATCCTCTTCCGAGTTGACTCGTATGGTCCTGCTAAAAATCGACTCATTCTTATGGATAATGTTGGCAAACCTCTCCTTACTCTCCTCCCTAAGGTGATTATTCTTACTTTAAGCCTTTCTTTCATGGTATTTAGTATTTACTACATCTTTTAATTTGAGATTGTATGAATTAAATTATGGTATGTATTCGAAAAAGTTGGCACATTTCTACCTTTGATAATGGTTATTATGTTTCTGAAGTTGATGTAATATGGTTTATGTTTGGATTATAGTTTATGTAATTTGAAAAACTTATCACCTTTGTGGTAACTATGATAACTTTATGTCTTCAAAAGAAGAAAAAACTATGATAGCTCTATATGTTCTTGCTTAAATTAAATGATACTCTAAGGGGTCGTTTGGTTCAAGGTTTGGAATGAAAAGGGAATGGAAACAAATAGAGGAAAGGAGGGTAATTTATAATGGTTACTTTTATTAGGTGTTTGGTTCAAGCCATGGAATGGAAATGGAATGGTAACAGTTAACACCAAATAAGTATTTTGTTACTTGAGGGATGAGGGAAAGGTAATAATTTGGGGGAGTCCATTACCACCAAGTAATGGTAATAGATTGATAAGGGGATGAACCAAACAAAAAGAAAGGGAATTGATAATTGATTCAATTTTAGAGTTCAAAAATCATGAACCAAACATGCTCTAAGAATAATACAAATAACACATGAAAGGGCATATTTATATACTTCATCCGTTTCAAAAATTGATGCTACATTGTTGACTTTTCCACTATTCATGAATGAGGTTTGACCATGCATTATTTACTATTAGGTAAAATCAAATGTTATAATGTAATATGTTGTTGGATTTGTCTTAATGTATATTTTCAGAAAATCAAAATTTTATACTTTACTCTAATACATAATTATATATATTAGTAGTCAAAGTAGTGCCTCGACAAGCGTTTTAGTCAACAATGTAGCATCTATTTTGAAACGGAGGAAGTATAATATTATATCTATTAAGAGTATAATCCACAAGTAAATTGGGACTAGTTGTCTCACATTGGAGAAAGAGAGAGAGACTAACATATTAATTTTGGACTACTCAACCTATTACCAATTGATTATATAAAGACAAAAGAAATGTACAAGATAGAATATAGGACACGTCTCTTGCTAGAGCCAACAACATATACATTAAGGAAACGTTTTTTTTCACCTGATACCCCGAGTTTTCAAAACATTCACCTGGTACCCCCCAAGATTTCAAAATATATGGGGTATCCCTAAGTTTCAAACTAATACACTCAGATACCCTTAATGACTAACGACGTCAACCGCCGTTAGTCATTAATCCTAATTTTCTATTTTAAACCCTAATTAACCCCCTAATACTAGCCTTAAAACATTCTTGAATGTCAAAATTTACGATAAAAATCATAAGTTGATTGATGTTAGAGTTTTTTACAGGGTTATACCAGGATAGTAAGGCGTTTTGGGGGATATATCTTACTATTTTTTTTGTGGTGATATACCAACCTAAATTTAAATTTTGTTAAAAGATACTAAAAACACTATTTTCAGCGAGAAAGTCAAATTTCCGGCCTTTGACTTGCTTAATTACTCTCTGTACAATGTGTGATATTCAATTACTTTTATTACATTCATTTTCCTCCAACTTCCTCACTGTCACTTTGTGGCTTACTCGCGAGTTCCTACTAGTTTAAGGCCGAAAATTTTGACTTTCTCACCAAAAATAGTGCTTTTGATACCTTTTAACGAAACTTAAATTCAAATCGGATTCGAACTGCGGTCGGATTGGATTCAGATTGAGATTTTTTGTAAAAATGAATTTTCGGATCGGAATAGACTGAGGGTAATTGGATCCAAAAATCCAATATAACCGAATAGTAATATGCCTTGTATTATGTATCTGGATTGGGCTTAAGTGCTTAACTGATTTTTTTTTGATAAAAAAACTACTCCATAGCACATTACACATAGCACTTCAACCCTTTTCCTAAAATACTAACTGCACTTAATTTCTCATTTCCTAAATTTACTAAGCTACTGTTGCACTTAATTTATTTCATCGAAAAACTAGAGTTTTAAAAAAATTGGATTTTCGGATCGGATCCAATCTAGAGTATGAAAATACGAATTGGATTGGATAGAATTCAAACCCTAATTGGTTTGGATTCGAATGAAAAATTGAAATTCACATTTTATTCGAACCAGATTGTATTAGGTTCTAATCAAACCGCACACCGAACTTTCACCCCTATCTATTACCTTGGTATATCCCTGTAAAAAGAACTCTTGATGTTATACTACTACAATATAATAGTCCTGTTATTTAGCTTGTTTTATTTAATTAGTGCTTGTAAATTAAGTAGTTGTAAGTTGTAATAAATATTTTCTTCTATGTACGTGGAAAAATAGAGGCCTACACTTCATCATAGGTGGGAAGGATTCTTGGGGGAGAAATCAGACGATCAACAACAGCTACCCATCTTTGCCATATGGAAGTCAACAATGATTGGACGGTCCAACATGATAGTAGAAGTGAACAATGGGTCCCATGCAGTGTACCAGATTGAGGGATCTTTCAGTGAGAGAAGTTGCACAATATTTCATGTTCCCTCAGAATCATCAGATAATGAAACGTCCAAAATATCAGTGGCTCAGATCAAACGAAAAGTAGAGCCCACAAGAAAGATGGTTCTAGGAAGAGATGTTTTCAGTCTCTTTCTCAAGGCTGGCTTTGATGCTGCTTTTGCTATGGGATTGGTTTTAGCACTTGATAGAATTGATGGTGATGATGCTATTGCAACCCCCTCTAAATGTCACAAAGAATTTGGAACATAGGAGTGTATTAATATAGAAAAAGAAAAAAATAATATTGGATCTGATAGATATCCGTTTATTAATAGTTTCCAGTTTATTGTTTTGTAAATTCATAGATTCTTCATATTATATCTATGATGTTAGTTTTGTGAGCAGCAGATCATAGTCTAGGTCCTAGTGGTGTTGGCATCACCTCCAATTGCAGAGTTTTTGGGTTCGTCACTCATCCCATGCAAGGAAAGATCTCCAATTTCCCCTAGCCCCTACTTGCATGAGAATTCATCTTAGTTTATTGAAAAAAATGAATTAGTTTTATAGTAAATTTAATATTGATCATAGATATACTAGTCTAAGTTTATTTTGAAAACTAACAATTATAGATTGTAAACTAATTTTTCTAATATTCCAAATATTATTTTTAGCTTTTTTTTTAACATTTTATTGATCATACCCTTCAAAGGGCTTTAGAGGAATATATATGTCAAACAGGGACTACATCTCAATAAGTTGAGCATTCAAAATCACATCCAAACTAATACATTTGAGAAGTGAGAAATCTCTTTATGAGAGAGGGAATTATCTACTCGATCTATATATCCTTCTTGATGAGAAGAGGTCACTAAGAGGCCCTTCTTATCGACATATCTTATGAAGTTTAGGATGAAGGACAAGTTCCCAGAACTACTAGCAAGAGAGGAGCGCCATTGGGCTGCTTACCTTGAGTATGAGACAATACTTATGACTGTTTTTGTGATTGACATTGTTGATAGAGATTTGAATGACACGACACATACTTGATACTACAGCCACATTGGGGTCTAAAGGAGGGCATGGACATGAGAATAAACACAAGATTTCATTACTCAAGACACCTCCAATAATCCCTACTTGAGAAGAGCAGATTAAGGCCTAAAGGAGAGACAATAGGTATTACTCACTACCCACCTTAAACCGGAGATGGGAGGAGGAGGCAATGGGAGAGGATTTACTTGGGGTCTGACCCTTTTCGATGGGTTACCCTAAGACAATTCGGATGCCTTAGAACTTCTTCTACTGAGTACTAAAAAGGTTCTTTCCATGCTTTGATTCACCAACATAAACGAACCAACACAAGATTTGGATGTCAAGGGTAGAGTTGGTTGCATTATTGAATACTCGACCATTTTGTTCTTTCCATAGTGACCATATAATTACTAATTAAGAAGGAGGCAAGCCAAACTTTTCGAAAAAATTTATTTGAACATGGGAAGACCCATTGTTCAAATGCTAACTCAAGAATGGAGGGCCACACCCATGAAATATTCCAAATCCTCCACCATCAATTCCATATTTCTCGAGCAAAGGGGCAATGAAGAAAGAGGTGTGAGATATTCTCAGGCCACATAAGGTAGAGGGAACAACTAATTTCATCAATGGGGAGAATTTGCAATTTAACAAGTTTCTTCTTTGAGTTTATCCTCTCTAAAAGAGCTAACCATGCGAACACTTCGATCCTATATGATGAACAAGACCTTTCCATAACCTAACAACAAAATTCTTTAAGCACGAACTTGATGTTTTTGGAGAGTTCTAAGTATAGAGATTTCACTGAGAAAACACTGAAGTTGTTTGGAGTCGATAACGAGATATCATTCTTGTCTTTGATTATTATTACTTGTTGAAGAAGTAGGAATAAAGAGTCACATTAAGCTTGTTCGCTTCGCGACTTCGCATGAAGGTACGAGACAATATTCTAATTTTATGTAGAAGCCCATCGAGGCAAGAGGCAAGGCTGCAATGAGGAATAATCTCAAGAATTAAAGCTTCAAGGCTAAATTGTTTCCCCATGTATCATGCCAGAATAAAGATCTTTCACCATTCCCAATCTGCATCTTAGAGCCATATTTCAGTAGGTACGGTCTTTCGTTTTCTTGTTTTTCAGAAGATGATTGCAAATTATTCTCCACGGACCCCCATGAATGAGAGGCGTTAAATCTACCATACAAGTGGAAGGAGAGTACTTGTATTTGGCTTCAATGGTTTGCCTCCAAAGGGATTTCAGTTCATGAGTGTATCTCCAAACCCATTTAAATAACAAACCCAGATTTCGGAATAGCAAATTTCCAACATTGAGACCCCCGAGGATTTTGGGAAGTTGAACTATATCCCATGTGACAAGCTAGGGCAAAAGATTTTTTTGTGGGACTTTTAAAATCCCAACAAAGGAACTCACTTAGGCTCTATAGCGAGCAACGAGAAAAAGAAAAGATGGGTGCTTTAGATTTTTCTATCATGTGCCTTTTATATTTGGAGATGTGAAGTTTTGCTTTTGCCTCACCGGTGTTCACATCTCTTAGTTCTAGAAACCATCGTTGAAGCCATTTACAATCTATCATGGCCTTTTTATCCTCTAAGGAATCAAATGAGACTAAGGGTAACATACCCCCCAAAGATTTAATCTTTAAACATGTGACTCCTTCAGCAAGGATGTGATCAAGAATTATTGTAGATGATGATGATACATTTGCCACAACGATGACGCTTCTATTGAGGAGTTCCTCTAGGTCAGGATTTGACTGCCCCTTAATCTAGAGTGACTGGCCACCATCCGTTTTACTTATTTCCAGTTGCTCTCTCACTTCTTCAGTATCTTCACCTATCGAGAACCCTTGAACTCGTGATTCTCTTTTTGCTCATTTCTCGAATCTTATCACTAGAGAGTGGTTCAAGGAACTGGTTGGGTAGAAGGGATTCAGGCTGGTCTGTTTGGGGGTTTGAGGGTGGTTGATTGGGCTTTGGCTATTTGGGGAGTTTGAAGCTATGAGTTGGTTCATGATTGGGAAGTGGATTTGCGGTTTGCTTGGAGGATGGTTTTGTCGTCTCTCTATATGAGCGATGGTCTCTTATGGCAGGTGTTCTTTGAGGGAAAACAGTGGGTGTAGGTATTTTCTTGTTCAGGTTTGTCGTATTTCGCCAAGTTAACTCCCAATTTAAAGTTTTCCAACATTCTTTCATTTTCAATTCTAATTGCATTAGTAGGGCCTGTATTGAGAAGAATTTTATAAAGGCATATAGGTGTTGACAGTTGGCTCTGAGTCTGGGCGGTATGACAAGGTCAACTATGTCACCATGGCGACTGAAAACGTTGATGATGATATGAGGGTTTATGTCAGAGAGGAGAAAATCAACGAAGATAGTTTTGCAGGCTATGGGTGAGGTTTGGCTGCAAGCTGCTTCCTTCTGACAGTGGCCATTCACCTTCCTTTTTTCGGTTCCAAAGATAATCTCTCTTTCTTTCTCTGAACATGTTTTTAGAAAATTGGTAATTATTGTTTTTAGCTTTTGAAAAGATTGATAGTTCAAAACATGCAACTGTAACCAAAAAAACCTCAATAATTTGATTTCGGTTTGGAAGCTACTAATAAGGCAGCCCATCACAATTCAAATAAGCAATATATGTAGTCCAATCCCATAATAATCTTCTAAAATATCATTTTGTCTTGTATTAGTTATTTGTCCTTATTTATTTAATTTAAACACTTATCATGACATGTAGATTTCAAAGATAAGTTCGTTGTTAATTGATTATTAAATGTTATTAGTTTATTACAAAGTTATATTTAATATTATATCCCTTATAAAAAAAGTTAGATGTGATAGGAGTAAGTGAAATCTTTCTTTTTGAAGAAAAATGAGAATATACCGTATTTTTTTTATTGAGAGAGGAGGGGGCTCAAGTAAGGCATGAGATATAAGTAATATTAGTGCGACCAATTTTAGTATTAAGTTTCTCGATCAAATTATTGTGAAAAGGATGAAGAAAATAAAGTGTTCAAACTAGTTTGGAACGAATGAATCAGACTAATATACCTGATATAGTTGGATTTTTATTTGAGTTTTACTACAATAATTGAATATGTTGATGATCAAAATTAAGCATTAACAAGTGAGGATGTAAAGTGGAATATATTTTTTTTTTTTTGAGGAGAACTATTTCACAATTAGTCCTCAATCTAATTACAAATTTAAAGAGATTAATTACTATTTGGTAATTTTCTTCTTCTCCTATTCTCCAAAAAAGCCCCATTTATAATTCTTCCGTTTCTTCTACTCACCAAAAAATTCAATCTTTATAATTTATTTTAGCACATGGCCCCTAATTTTATGAGACGGCCCTGAATTTTATAATGGTGATTACTGATAACTTGATTGAATCCAAACTTTTGACTAACACTCCTCTTAAGATAGTGTTTTTGTTCAACTTATATATATATAAAAAAAGAGTGTTATGATAAATTTCAATAAATTTTAGAAAATTCAAATACAAGTAAAATCAGTTCACCAACATCGAACCTGATATCTTACCGAGTCAGATAGCTCACATATAATGAGCTCCAAAGCTAGTGATATATAGTATGGATGTGTTGACGTGCACCCTTAGTGTCGTCTAGTGATAACTGATTAAGGATTAATCTAGTTGATGGGTAAATTAAGTGAACTGCAAATGATCATAAATAGTCTGACGTCTGACCATACTATCAAAGTATCAATTATCATTAACCACTGTGCATTAACTCCAACATTGAAGGCCTACGCTTTAAGAGGGGGGGTCCTGATTAGGTAAGTTTAGAAGCTTGGAGCGTTGCCAAATGCCAACTCGAAAGCATTGGTCATATGCTCAATTGCTCATTCTAATTTCAATCCTCTTTCGTCATTTTGGTCATAAGTGCATGATCAGATGATAAATTTCACATTCCACTAAGAAAGAAATTTGTCAATTTCATGGAGTTTATTTCACTATAATACTTAAGATGCTGACCAAATAATACCTAACTAAACAAAATATTTAAATCAATACTATAGTACATATAGTTTTGCTAATTACTGATTGTTAATATTACTAGAGGTGGCAATGAGACGAGACAACTCGCGAGCTACTCGAGATTGATTCGGTCAAAACTCGATCAAAGCTCGACTCGAGTGAGTTGAAATCGAACTCAAAATCGATTCGAAATGCTAACGAGTCGAGTCGAGTTAGCTCAAACTCGACTCGCATCATTGTCACCCCTAAATATCACATCCAAGAATAATTGTGATTTGAAATTTATGGATTGCTACTGAGAAGGTAGTAGAGCGACCAATTGGTTGGCAAATAGAGAAGTGAATTAGATTGATTCGATAAGTATTCTTCAAGACCTCATATGGAATTATGTAATTGAAGAAGATATAATTGGAATAACCTTACCACGTTTAATTAACTGTTACTAGTTCTCTTTTCTTCATCAAGGATTAGCCTCTCGTTATTAGCAAATTCTCATGCTAACTATTGTTTTATCTATTGCTAAAGCCTCTAAAACTTTGAAAAAGAATATAGCAATATATTTAGCCTTCAAGGGGGAAAAAAAAAAAAACTTGGCTTCAAAAACTGAAATCTCATAGAAGCTAAGATGAATTTCAATACACAACACTTATTGGCTCCAGCTTTCTACCCGGCCTATGAGTTAAGAACTGAATATGAGTGTCTATGGAGGGGAGTATTAAGTATATGTGCTCCAAAGTTTGAATTCTAATTATAGAATGAATCCCTGGACACAACAAGGTGTCGTATCATTTTGTGACCCCCAACAACAAAGCAGCAGGGAAAACCTTTGGCTCCACAATCCACATAATTGGCGTGCCCAAAAATCCCAACATCAAGTGGGAATAGGTGCTGTTTTTTGCAGAAGCACTAGTACAATGACACTACATGTAACGCATGAAAATAATGGAGTATATGAAATAATTCAAAAGTTATGAGAAATGAAATTGAAAGATCTAGATATCACTTAATTTAGCTGTTAAATTTTGATAATACATAAATGCAAGACATGATTCTCGAATGTGTTTATATATTCTGGATGTCAGCTAGTTTAATTAATTGTGATAATTAAGAACTAGGATCAAATCTCATCTATATCATTTACCCCCGTGGCTCTCTCTATACTACTTGTATGTTATATGACTATACAAAATGTGTCCTTTTTACAAATTAAACTTCAACTACTTGTATGTTATTAGAATCATAAATCTCTCTTTTTTTTATAACCGGAAAAATGTGCATTAATTAAAAAGGAAATACAACCTGATGCTAATACAATTCTACACACATAGAAACTTAACTGAGCGATATTCGCTCTATATAACTATTACAAAAACATAAATAACTTAAATAAGGATAAAACTGCTCGATCTGGAGGGCTGAGTTGATACACAACTGTAGAAAATCTCTTCTGCTGGTAGATGACAAGCGCCAGAACCCTGACGAACGGAGTGGGGGAGAAGATTGATTTCACAAACGGGGCAACAAAGCAACCGCGAGAATAGGAACTTGCTACAGGACCAGTCCCATTGACCTTTTGTCACATGGGATTTCACGTCCATGGAAGAGTCACATTCCTTTGTGACTCAATACCCTTTTGGAAGGGTATTTCAGGCTTCTGCATTTAATGAGAAACTCAAATGAGCTGACGCGCTATAAACCCAACTAACAAATTGAAGAGCCGCCTTCAGATTTCTTTTTGTCAAGACAATAATGATTGATAAAATCATTACGAGCCGAGATTGAGATCTAACCAGTTGGATCGAGGCTTGGAATAGCAACTTATGAGAATCCGTAGAGACTAGAGAGAAACGAGAGAAAAGTTTTCTCTCTTTCAGAAAATATTATTAGAATCAGAATTCTCAAATGAGAAATTATTACAACTTGAATAGTTACAATAAAATGACTAACTGTTTTTAGAAGCACTAGGATGAAAGTTAGCTGAGCACATCTTATGACAACAACTTATTACACAAGTTTTGTGACTTCCCTTAGTCCCCCTTGGATATTGTCAAGTGTATATCCTGATAGGCTGATATTCTAAAATGAATTTTTTTTAATTCAATAACTAAAAAGAATAATGAGTTGATACATTGGCTTCCTCCTCTTATATTGACCCATCAATAAAAACGAAGGATACAAAAGCGGGTGTAGGTAGAATCCTTGGAAAACTAATACTTCTTCCGTTTCTAAATAAGTACAACATTTGCATGGTGTTTACTATTCACAGTTTAAACTTTAATTAGCTTTGGTGATTTACATTTTAGGAAAAACACAGTCATGTGGGATCTTATTAGATTCGTCTAAATGTGAATTTTTTTAATATCAATTTTTTTATAATTTTGACTTATTGATAATTGAAGATATTAATGGTTAAAATAATACATTGGCAAACGTGAAAACAATAAGTGTTGCACTTATTTAAAAACGGAAGAAGTAATAATAATAGTAACAAGTTTAGCATAGATAAGTTTAATTTGGTAAACATTAGTTCTGTATTCGGAAAGATAAGTTGATAAGACTGAAGAGTATGCCCTTGTTCAATAATTTAATTTCAACGATATGTGAAATCAAGATGCTTACTATGTACTCCCATGACTAAAAGTCTACAACAATATTAACTTCGCTTCTTTGTTAAGTATCAAGCAATGTGATTTAATTTGGTTTTGATAATCAATGCTTGAAAACTTTTACTGTTAGAAATTATAGCATTTGGATTGCTAGTTAGTTTGATGTCCTCTGGGTGTTTTTATTCATTGGACATTAGTCAAAGTGAAAGTATTGGGTCAGACCGTCTGACCAATACATATTGTCAGACGGGCTGCCCAGTACTGTACAATTTTAATTTGCTTTGTTACGCAGAGCTGCTGATATTTCTACCACTTTCCGAGTTCGTTTCGAGTTGCCGAAATCGGAGCTACCACGGCGGTGACCTGGCATTACTGTCGCGGGTGATCGGAACTCCTGATCATCGCCACTGGAATAATTCATACCTTGGGCCAATGGTATATGTGGAGAGAGATAAAAGAGAAGTCCAAATACATAAGGAACCAATTTCTTCTTGATAAACTACTGCAACAATGGCGACAGATGGTTGTGAGGTGATGGAAGAAGACATTTGACTCCAACAAAAAGACCTCATGAAGACCTCATAAAATCAAAAAGACCTCATGAAGACATTGATGAAGAAGATGATGGGATAATTACAACAAAAAAGAAGGAAAAATTTTTAAGAGAAAGAGATGAACTCCAAAACTTTTGAAGTGATAAAAATTTTGTGAAAGAAATTGCAGCGAAGCAGAGGTGACGGGAGGAGAGAGAAAATGATGTTCAGTCTTCATTCTTTTCCTATTTTCCAATTTCAGTTGGACTTTGTTTTGTTTCAGTTGGACTTTATTTTGTTTCAGTTGGACTTTGTTTTGTTTCAGTTGGACTTTCTTTTCTTTCAGTTGGACTTTCTTTTCTTTCAGTTAGACTTTCTTTTCTTTCAGTTGGACTTTCTTTTCTTTCAGTTGGACCAACTGAAAGAAATAATGGGCCAACTGAAAGAAATAATGGACTAACTGAAACAAAATGAAGACTACCTGAAGAAAAATGTAGACTACCTGAAAAAGAATAAAGACCAACTGAAACCCAAGTAAGTCTAATTGAAGCACAAAAACCCACTGAAAAACAAAGAAGACTAACTGAAAACAAAATGAAGACTACCTGAAAAAAAATTGGAACCACCTGAAAAAAAATGGAGACTACCTGAAAAAAAATTGGAACCACCTGAAAGTCGTCCGACCAAGATTATGGTCGGACGAGTCCGACACAATACGTTCTCTTAGTCAAAAGATGAATCATAATCATACTTAGTTTGAAAAAGAATATCTTATTATTGAAAATTGAGAGTATCTTATTGTTTATCAAGCCAAATTTAAAGGTATATTATTGAACCATACTGTAAATTATATAATTGTCATATCCTTAAATGTCAATACAATATTATAAATATAAAATTATGAAAATCATTTCTAGAGTCGTGCTCATATAATTCATTTATATATGAAGTTGCATTCATCTTATCGTGCACTCTTTCTATCTTTGACTTTCTATCTTTGATCTCTAAGGATAATCACTTAAGAAAAAACTATTTAGAAAGTTGATTTTGACCAAAAAGATTAATTTTTTTTTTATGAGTAAAGACTTTATATGTTACTTTTTTTTTTTGAAAAACACTCAACATTGTTTTTTCTTTCAATAAGAATGCACCTAGTAATAGCATGAAACTTATTTGTCAAAGTACACACTGTATCGTCAAATTTTAGCGAAAAGTCAAAGTTTTAATTGTACACCTAAGACTCAGCTTGATCAGAATTAAATCAAGAATAAATCATTACGACTTAGTCCCTGTTCTTTTGGCACAATTTCAATCTAGTCCAGCTACTTTCCTCAAACAATTTTGCGTTAATTCTGTTAAGCTCAACTCGTTTCAGTTCAGCTCAACTCATTTCAGTTCAGTTAAGCCTGTAACTAAAAAAACAGGTAAAAGTGATCATGGACGGGGTCAGGCTTTGGCAAAAAAAGTGACTCGTTTCGGGTCAAACCAACAGCCAAAGCTCCAGACTGAAATCCCGCTAATTCGGGTCGGGCTATGCGAGTTTTTCTAATCGGACAAAAAAATAGCCTAATTTCTCATATTGGTGACCTGATTCTTTTGCCCAAATAATAGGGACGAGGTCGGACTCGCTCGCATGCTAAAAAATCGTGCCCAAAAATCCGTTGATTTTCTAGCGGGGGTAGACTCTCAAGCCGGACCCATATTAATCACCTATATCTATCATAAAACACTAATAGTTGAGACCGATCTTGTCAATTTTTCCGAAAAAATAAACCTTGATCCCCATGTGGGCATGTATGTGTTTTCCCAAGTTTACCCTCACTGAGTGAGTGAGGCCCTGGTCTGCTAGGTTCAAAAGCAGGAAAGCAACAGGAGATTGAAGTGGAGAGGAGGAGAGAGAAAGAGAAGAAGGTGCGCCAAAAGGGGAACCCCCAACCCCATGTACAGAATAACTTCCTTATCAGTCTTCTCTTTTCTCTTTCTTCTCACTCTATTCACAAAACTGCAAGAAAAGCATAGAAATTTACAAAAATAAAATAAAAAGAAAGAGTGAAAGCAAGAAAATTTAAGATGCCTAGACCAGGTCCAAGACCTTATGAGTGCGTTAGAAGAGCTTGGCACTGTGATAGACACCGACCCATTAGAGGTTCTATCATTCAACAAATTTTCAGGTTTTTGGGTCTTTTCTTAATTCATGATTTCCACCATTTTTGAGCTCAATTTCATTGTTTTTATCTTCATTGTTTTTGTAATGCTCACTATGTGTTTGTTTCTTCAGAGTTGTCACTGAAGCTCATAGTTCTATTACTAGAAAGAACAGAGAATGGCAAGAGAAGTTGCCTCGTGTTGTGTTAAAAGCTGAGGAAATTATGTATTCTAAAGCTAATTCTGAGGTAATTAGTGTTTATGATTTCTGGGTTTTTGTGGGTTTAAGCAAATTTTTTGTACTTTTATCTTTTTTAGCTGTGTTTTGAGCTTATTGGGTGTGCATTGTTTGATTGATTAGGCTGAGTATATGGATCCTGAGACACTTTGGGAGCGCCTTAATGATGCTGTTGATACTATAATTAGAAGAGATGAAAGTACTGAAAGTGGTCAATTTCTTCAGCCTTGTATTGAAGGTATTTTTTTTTTTTTTAATGTGTTTTGGTGAATAATTGCTGCTTTGTTGGATCTCATATTTAATAAATCTTGGGTCTTTGAGCTTTAGTCCTTGTTGTTTGATTGTGCATTGTCACTGTGATGGGGTTCAATGCATTGTAGTGGATATTTTGGAATTTTTGAAGTGGTTGTTTGGTGAAAATTTCATTAAACTGTATCATGCTAAAATCTGGGGTTAGGGTTTAGCTGAAGGGTTTTTTCTCAGGTTTAGCAGTATGTTATAATAGCCTTGTAAGAGTGCCGAATTCATTATGATGATTGATGAGGTCTGTATGGATAGCAGTAAGCAATGATTGATCTTTCCCCATGTGAATTTTGTTGTCCAGCTGCCCTTGTTCTGGGATGTCATCCTGTTAGAGCATCACGTAGCCAGCGGAACAGTAATCCGAGGAGTTATCTCAACCCGAGATTTCAAGAACCTTCTCCAGCAGCTCCAGCAGTTCCCGATGGCCCCAACTATCATCAACCACCCTCTCAACCACCAAACCTCTCAGGGAGTCCGTTGAGCATTTCGAGATCAGCAATGGGAAACCAGGCTAGTACATCTCCGCTTTCTAGCAGCCAAATGGTGCCCAACACTAGCTACATTGCTACTCGCACCAGCCCTTATTCCCAACCCAACTTTCCTAGACCTATGCACTCCGCGCCTGTTGAATCGAACTCCTTGCTGAACTTTGGCTCTATTTATCCTTTGTATTATGGTAGTCAATTCCAGAATCCAGAACCCCAGTTTGGGTTCTGTTCACCTCAAAACTCAAATCCTAGGAATGTGATTGTCGGCACACCAGTAGGTTGGCATGGAACACAGCCTCCTTGTTTTGCCAGCACGAGGAATCTGCTACCTAATGAAAATGTGGAAACTGCAGCAGACAAGTACAGGCGAGTAAACTTAGTTGCCAACCATGGAAAGGCAGCTGAAATAGACTGCGATTTATCTTTACGATTGGGTCCTTCCGAGCAAGGTATAAGTGTGGAAAAAGGTCTTGGTCGTCTCACCAGTGATGGTGGTTCAAGTAGTCAGCAAGAGAATAGCAAGTACTCTTTAGGTGCTAAGAATCCTGAGTTCTGTTTCTTCCCTAGGCACAGTGGCAACGATCCCTCTGAACCCTGTGACAACAGACAGGAACAGGACAATCAGGTTCTAGATAGACATGCAATTCTGAGGAAGCGTAAAGCCCCAGATGATCTTGAGTTAGAAGCTGGCGGTTCTCAATGGCTCCCGGCGCCACAACCCAGCCAATTTCATGTTCAATATAGATGGCCAGGTATGTAACACATTCTTTGAAGGGTAAAATGCAATTTATTGAATTTTGATGCAGTCTATTCTTGTATTGGCCCCAATGCTAACCTTTCCCTTGTACTGGTTGGTAGCTAGTAGCAAGACTAGCAACTTTGCAAGATAGCTGTTAGACTTTCAAAGAACCCTGGTCTTTATATAACATGGTTGTGACTCAGCATTACAAAATATGGCCGCTGTACTAAGTGAGACGGTTTGAGAAAAATGTCATAACCTAGATTTATCAAAATGAAGCTGAACAAAGATTTTTTATGGTGTCAGCTTATGGATTTATGAACAAGCTTATGGATTAGCTAAACTGATAAAAGGATACCATATATTGACAAATGACTATCTCAGGTTGGAAGGGGCATTGAATCCCATACTATAGATACCCATTGGTGACTACTGAAAGGTGTGATGAACTAGCATCAATAACAGACCAAAAGCAGTAGATTATGGAATAAAAGAAAGATTAGGGAAATGAGAGAGATTATTAAGGCAAGAAACAAGTGAAGATATGATTGAATAGATGATTAAATCACCAATTACGACCTAGCCCTCTTTCGAGAGGAATGTCCATCTTTCAATTAAACTAACGGACCACTTATACCAATATTCGACATGCTTTCTGTCTTCCTACTCTCCTCTATTTATGGAGGATTTTCCTACTCTCTCCTCCAACTAACTTAGTTCCTTATTCCTCAAGCTAACATATAACAAACTAATGTGCATTACCAAAAGTGCCCCTCCTCTATGCCAATCTATTACAAAAGGTTGTCATAGAAAGTCTATGTGAGGGGATCATTTATATTCCAAATATCTCACCATTGTTGGCAGCTCTGGTGAGAATTAAATTTCTGCTGTTTATTAGGTTGATATATTGTAAAATATCTGCCATTTGCCACCCAAAAGGAAAGTCTTTCTATAGCTTGAAGCCATTAGATAGGATATAAAGCTAGTTGAGGTGCACTTCATTTTAGACCAAGTTATTCATTTTAGTGGCAAGATTGCATTTCTCTGTTTTAATTTTGAGTCTTTCACTTGTTCTTAAAGAATTGTTGCTAAATTTGTTGTAGGAGGTAGCACAAAAAATGACAATCCAAACAGAAATATAGATCGAAGAAACATCTGAGCAATGCCTTTTAAAGGACTGAATTGAAATATTTTCAGGAGGAAAAGGGAAATCCCATTCACAAAATCTAGAACTTCAGTGTTGTGAATGGACTCTTTCTTTTCATGAAGAACCCACATCTCATGCACATTTTTGCAGAAGCCATTCCACAAATGAAGCTAGCTTTCGTTTGCTCTAAGGAATGCAACCAGGTCAATATCCTTGAAGTTCCACTTCAGTCAGTTGTTGGTGCTGTTTGTAATCATGCTAACCCCCTCAAGGAATTGTATTTCTGCTGTATCCGTTGCAGGTGATTGCGGTTGTGATTGTAAGATGTGAAGAATTAGTTCGCTGAAGCGTTTTCCCTGGACGTGGTTCTGCAATAAACAGAGAAGCAACTGTGGAGCTTGCATTCAGCATAACCTAATTCGTTTTTTCTCTGTTCAACCTAGGATTATGTACCTCCACCCCTACACCCACGTCCCACGGCCCCAAAAAAGGGAGAAAAAAAACGGGCTCTACGCATTTTGCAGCTGGAATTTGTAATGTGATGATTGTGCGCCTTACTCTAGGGGTTTGCAATTTCTTAGAATCAGCCCATCCAGTATTAGGTCACATATGTTAATTGGTGATTGAGGAGGGAGAGCTTGATGCGCATTTGTCATGTGAGGGTCATGTACTTGTGATTTATGCAGCTAAAGAGGCGTGGAGGACAAAGGAATGGTTGGAGTTATCCTTTCTATTTAGTATCAAAATACTTGATTCTAGTAAAATCTCTTGCGCAAGAAGGTTGGCTAGCTGGACTTATTGCCGAAAAAAAAGGGTCGTTTTGAAACAAAAAAGCTGCCCCACCCCAGCAGGCGGGTTGTTTACTCTGTCGTCACCGGGGAGGTCTTGGCAAAGTATGCTTGGACAGGCGGCTAAAATTTGGTGTAGTTGTTGAGGTCAGTTTCTGGAAATTTCTATTTGATTCGTTTGTTGCAGTGACGAATGAGAATTGACAATATAATACAGTTTTCTGTCTAGGTTTTGTTCCCCTGCCTGCGGGAATAAATGAGTGAATAAGCTGCTGTCCCCGGTGAAGTTTGAATATTTGTCTTTGCCAACTTAACCTAGACTTTGGTTTTTGCATTAGACGCCGGTATTTGTCCAAGTGTTTGACTCGTAAAATTTATGAAAAATTCCGTGATTTTTGCCCAAGACGAGTTTCAAATTGTACATACGCAATTCAAAGTAGCGAGGATCCGACACAGGTGCCTGACGTAAATAAAGTCTCTCAGTAACATGATAGCTGAAGACAACTCTCTCAAGTGTGAGACAGGATCACCAGTTGCTGCATGGCCCGAAGTGTATCTACTTGTAGAGGTGGGCTCTCTTGCTGAACAAAAGGAGATTTCTGCAGCACACTATTTGTTGATTGATGACATACTAACATGTTATTTCCACATGGATTTCAATTAACCCTATGGTTATCTCTGACATACATAGGACTACTAGGTGCTAGGTCATTGATAGCTATATAAAATTTGAATCTAATAGCTATAGAATGTACTGTTTAGTGGCCCATAATGACTGTATCACTGTATGGTTTAAGTATGTTTCTAAAAGACCAAAACATAACTTATCCAGGTTCATAGAAGTATTTGTTTGAATTTTCAACTTTGTTTTCTTGTTGCTTTCAGTGTCATTTTTTATATGCCATAAAGGTTTTTCTTTGTTTTTTTTTTTACGTGGTATTCCTATGTTTTAGCAATTTCTACGTTGTATTTTTAAACTTTTTTTGTTCTATTTTGTACAATTCTTTTGATTGGATGTTAGGGTTTTTGTTATTTTTTTGTTTTCATTTGTTTAGATTTACAATAAAAAGGAAAAATATTCTTCTTCTTTAAAATGTTCGACAAAACAAAGCAACAGGGTAAATTTTTTGTTGGAAAATTTCCTCATGTACATCTAAAGAAGTGAATATAAAAAAAATAAACGAAAAAATTAATGTTGACTTTACTCAAGGGTATAACTTGAAAGAAAAAAAATATTAGGTGTACAACGTAGAAAATGCTACAACACACGATATCATATAGAAAAATCAATGTTTTCTTTGGCTAGGGTTGCCTACTTTATTATCACAATAAACTAATTTGCATATCTCAACTCTTTTGTCACAAGGGACTTGAGTTTCACCATCATCAAAGAAATATATTGAGAGGAGAAAAACATTTGATTATATGGTAAATTAGTTTAGATTGCATACTTGTCAATTTCAATTGTAAATTTGAAATTATTAATGAGTCTCACCATCACGTTGTAATCATAAAGTCACCCAATTATATAACCGGTAGACACAATAAAATAGATTATAAGTGCAATGTCAACGGTGACACAATTGTTCATGAAATTGCAATTTTTTTGAGTGAACAAAAAAAAAACACCTCTCCCATTGGTGATAATAATTTGTTCATGACATGAACAAATTGCTCATTGTTCATCCTAAACTATACAAAACAAGCTAATGATAAATTGCCACATGTCTTGGGTAACTTTGGAAAATTTTCTAGAAATTTCTATGGAATTTCCAGAAAATTCCTTTATCAAAAAAAAAAAAAAAATTTGTACCAAAGTTCATAATCTATTTCCCTCTATACAATGATACACATATTAACATATTTCAAAATATTTTTTTTAAAAAATGAAATGAGGTATAGTGATGATTTATTTGTTCATGAGTGGAATGGAGGTGATATTTTTGTTCATGAAGGGAAATTTGATGAATTTTTTGTTCACCGTTGACAAGGCTCTAATTGGAGTAAGTACTAAACTTTCCGAATAATGGGGCCAGACCGCCAGACTAATGTCTTCAAGCACCAATTGCACAGGCGGATTTGGACAGAATTTATGGGCCGAAGAACGTAGTGACACATCAATTCCTCTTAGTGGATCCAAAATATTTGTTCAGCACAAGCTTGGAAATGATATGTCAATATCATCTAAACTAAATGTTTGTTTTGTTGCTGGAAATTATTTTTTTTATAGAAATTTACAATATGTCGAGATCTATTTTTCTTTTGGAATTTCTAGAAATTAGCTTAAGTTGTTTGGTAGTTATAAAAGAAGTTGTAATTTATAGAAATTTATATACGGTCTTTTCACCAGGAACCCATGTGTTTTTCAAAATTCATGGCGTATCCCTATTTTTGAAAAAATGCATCAAGTACCCTTACTATTTCCACAAAATGCATGAAATGCCCTTAATGACTAACGGCGTCAAGTTTCCGTTAGTCATTAACCCTAATCCTAACCCCAATCCTAACCCTAATTCTACCACCTACCCCTAACCTTAACCCTAAACTCCAATCCTAACCCTCCCACCACCCTTGACAACCCCCTCCCCTACCCCACCTCGTACCCTGTCGAATTCCCCCACTCCCCCACCCACTGTTGAATCCCCCTCCCCCATTCCCGTAGCGGAATTCTGGCTGGGCTATCCTGTTTTTGATCGATTTTGGCCGGTGTTTTGTAGCCCAATTCGCGGAATCTGCAACCCCGAGGTTTGGTCGATGGGGGTGGGGATTCGACAGGGGGTGGGGGAGGGTGGGGGAGGGTGGGGGAATTTGACGGGGGTTGGGGAGCTACCAATAATATAGCTCCATTTTGTGCTCCAATGATTTAGCAACTAGCTACGTATTTTGCTAAATTACTAGGAAGTCCTTTTGCACTATTGAAGTTGCCCTTAGGTTTAATATGTGTGTTCGCGTTCATGCTTTTAAGTGATGTATCTTTGTGCATAAAATGCACTCTGGTGTATAAATATATGTATTTGCTTGTTTGGTTTGATGTAAGGAATGCAAATTCCTTGAAAATTTATTTTCCCATGCAATTCTATTTTTTAGGAATTGCTCGAAGGTGTTTGGGGATGATTAATGGGAAATGAAAATTCCCATGGGAATTTTCACTTACCTAGGTCCCTGTAGGTAAGTAATTTCCTCCATTTTGTGGAAAGTAGAACCCCCTAAGAATTTTACTTTCCATGAATTTGTCAACCAAAGAACACCAAAAAATTTCAATTACTAGGAATCCTAAATTCCTATGTTAAACAATATCAACCAAACAACACCTATGTTTGTGCACTTATAGTGTATATGTGTTTTTCTATATGCACATGAGCACATGTTTTTGTGCGTACATAGGGATGGACATGATATGAACAAAATTGTTTTCAGACATTTTGGAATCGGTTCGGTCTAAGTTTGGTTTGAGCTTGTTTCGTTGGTTGATGAGCCAATCCAAGCTTAAAATTATATTCCACATATTAATTGAGTGAAAAACAAACTTAATGATGTTCGGTTCGAAACCTGTGAGCTCATTGTGAGAAATAAATACATTATATATAAGATTATTATATAATTATTACACCAAGGTCTAAGGTCTAAGGCCTAATCAATTGAATGACAAAATTGGGAGGATTTTCAACACAACTTGCATTGTTCGAGTGAGACACTAGAGTCAACTAACAACAACATTACAATATATCTTATCATGCTTATTGTTGACATATGTTAACTAGTTGAGTTCAAATTTAAACTTGGATTGAAACTCGATTGTTCTTATAAAACCAATTAGCTTGAGCCTTATTATTTAAGTTCGAGGTGAGTTCAAGTTCAAACTGTATAAAATTAATAAAATCCAAGTCGGGCCATTTAAAATTCTTATATAAGTATCTTGTTAAAAGAGATTCATTAATGTCAAACACATTTTATGTTTATACTCATATGCGTACCTAGGATACTTAATTCAACAATGATAACTCGAATGCAACAATGATCATAACTCGAATGGAACAATCTCCCTCTATATGTAGTGATGTACGTTCATTATGAGCATAGTTAATCGTAAATATGTTTTATATGACCAATTATAAGTATGTGGAGTTGATGATCGATGCGACCGTACGAATAAGACTATGAAATTGAGTTTCACATAATTTTGAAGTAATCACATAAAAAATACCCTTTTTTTTCTCTCTCCCCTCTCTCCTCTCTACTTTCAAAAACCCTAGCCTCCATTGTTGATTTTTAAAGGGGCTTCCATCGGTTTTTACCGTTGGAAAACCCCCACCTTTGCTTTTTTTATTTGTTTTTAGGTTTCCAATAACGATTTCTCCCTCGAAAGACAGGGTTTTCGATCTCCTTCGTAAGAAAAAGGTTTTTCGATCTCCTTCGAAAGACAAGGTTTTTCGACCTCCTTCGAAAGATAGGGTTTTTATCCTCTTTTAGAGGGGGAATTTCTACAGGTTACAATCCGGGATACTAGATCTAATGGATTGCCGTGAAATTATTTTGTTGGTGAAGAATTATGCGGGATCACAAAGGTTATCAATTTTTCGAATACGGTCAGATGAATCCGACGGAAATCATCCTCAGGACTACAAGGGATCGTTAGATTGTCTCTCCAACAAGGCTATATTTTCCAGCGATATAAGCGGGAGATGTTCCACATTGCAAGATTTGTTTGACGATCGTAGTTTTTATGAAGGAAATTTTTGTTTGATTCAACTTATGTATTTGTTTGATTCGATTGCTTATGTAGATGTCGTATGACTTTTTATTAATGAATCAATTTTACCATTCAAAAAAAAAACATAATTTTGAAGTATTTACTTCTATCTTTCTAATTATACCTTTTAAGTTCCTCATTTTTTTTAAACTTTGAGAATTCGCATTGAAGTAAATTTAGTAAGATACACCATCAAACACACATGTATTGTATATGCGGTTAAAGTTTAACCTTCAAAAGCAAATGCCAATTAAGAAACAAAGAAAGTATACCGTTCTAATAGAAAATTTATTCGAATATTCAAATTTACATGTTTCGGATACTTAGCAGATCGTATTGACTTATTGGTTTCTCAAAGAGAATTTTTATAGCCTTTTTTGCGAATATATATTTCTATATATTGATTTTGAATTATTATTGCAAATAATATGATTATTATTTAGACTAGTGAAAAATCACCATTCCATCCCCACTTTGCAACTATTTTTTCCCTAGGGGCCTCATATTGTCTATGAAGTTTGTGGATTTCTATATTTGAAGAGTATTAAGATTAAGATCATTCTATTCTTTTTATTATGTTCATTCATTTTTTAGGTTACCAATTACATATATAATCATTTTCTTTTAAAAAAAATAAGTTTCAAAATAATACAAGATTACAAAAATATTTGAAATCTTACAATATACTTCTAACGGACTATTGCATAATTCTAAGGAGTCGATATAAATTAATGCCAACTTGGTCCATATATAGTTTCCTAAACTACATTTTCTAAACAAAGTAGAGCCCATTCAAGATGGCATTT
Source organism: Beta vulgaris subsp. vulgaris (assembly GCF_026745355.1). Classification (NCBI taxonomy): domain Eukaryota; kingdom Viridiplantae; phylum Streptophyta; class Magnoliopsida; order Caryophyllales; family Amaranthaceae; genus Beta; species Beta vulgaris. The sequence goes on from NC_079209.1 coordinate 55,833,926, forward strand.
AGCAAAGTAGCTATAAATTTTAGCCACCCTTTCATCGCAATTCCAATTTCTTATCATTGTCAATATCTTGAAAATTCATACAAAGGCCCCATAATAAGTCAATAAATCTCCTAGTCACTTTGTTTGGTTGTTATAGGGATTAGGGAGGAAGATAATTAATTCCATCACATTATAGTCAACAAAATACTCTTAATTTGAAAAAAAGAAATTAGGGGTAACTAAAAAAGAAGAAGAGAAGCTAATTAAGGAAACATGTTAGTAGAAAAGTGTGGGCATGAACAAAATTGTTCTCAAATATTTTGGAATCGGTTCAGTCTAAGCTTGGTTTGACCTTGTTCGTTTATTGATGAGCCAAACTAAACTTAAAATTGTAGTCCACATATTAAACAAAGTGAAAATCAAACTTAATGATGTTCGGTTCGAAAACTTGTGAGCTCATTGTAAGAAATAAATACATTATACATGAGATTATCACAATGAGTTCACAAGTTTTCGAACCGAAAATCATTAATGAATTACCATGAGCTCACAAGTCATTATATAGTCAACAAAATACTCTAATTTCAAAAAAAGAAACAAGAGGTAACATACAAAAAAAAAAAAGGAGTAGGCCGGAGTAGCTAAAGGTAACATGTTGGTAGAAAAAGGGTGGAGAAGTATCTCACATGGGTGGCATCTTCAACATGAAGTACATGAAACGAAAACCAAGATCATAATATATGTACATTTCCATGGTAAACGCATTAATATTACAGTTGTGAGTTGTCTATGTATACTAGAATATAGTATACCATTTGTCACTATATGACATTTTATGTGGGTCGTCTGAGGTGGATTCCTACTTCCTACAATCGATCCATGTGAAAGGATCCTTTGGAATGAACATACACGTTTATATGTTTGGCTTGCAACGATAGGATAGATACTCCATTCCGTTAGGAAATAGCTACAAAAAAAATTAATTTTATGTGCTAATAAATTAATTATTGTGGCCTATTATTATTAAGAAGCTCAATAAAGTATTGGTAAAATCAATATCAATATATGTTATTAAAATATATGGACAAGTATCGAAACTTGTTATGTTTCACGTCTCTTTTAAATCTTGACATGGCGTCATATTATTTGTGAATTGACAAGAGTATGTATATATACCACGCACATGACACTTTTCTTTCATACAAAAGTTTTTAACTTGTGAATAATATCAATATAGGGCTCTTACCAATGAGCTACCACATCAATGATACTAATTCACTCTTAAAAAAAATTACTAAAGTATTCATCACAAGTTTTACTAATACAATTGTGTCAATACAATTGGTTTAACAATAAGATTAGACTAAACAATGATGTTTTTGCTAATACAATTAGAGAAGAAAAAAAGAGGCATCGCCACGTGTTGCCACCTTCCTAAAATGTATGTAAAATGTCTCAAATTATTGATTTGATAATGTGTAAGTCATTATCTAACCATCAAACTACAACTTTTTATTGGTGACAAAATAATGTCAATTGTCAACATGAACAATCATATGACAGAGTCTTATCAAATAACGCACAACATCATCCAGGACCAATAACTAGTTATATATGTATTGCTATGTGTGTCAATATCTTATTGGTGCTTTTTTTTGTAAACAAAGCCTTTCGTTCCTTAATTAATACTTTTAAACATATTACACTCCGAAGACAAATGTTCAATGCAATAACTAGGAAGGTAAGGAAAATCCTAGTTACAATACAAGCCACATCTATGACCCTACAAGCCTTGACCATACAAAATGCTACATGGTTAAACTTCCTATTACAATGCCTAATCAGTATCTCTGAGAACAACCTGAGCCATTGCCTACATGAGTTTAATATATTAAGACACAAATTAGCATGTTTGTCAGAAATGAGATCAATCGCATTTTTGCTATCAGAATATATGATGGAATTATGTAAGTTATGAGCCTCCACACTTACATGGCTTCCAAAATAGCAAGGAGCTCCGCTGCAAGAAAATGGTTAGTATAAATCTTTTTCCCAAGCCCCATGATCCATTGACGCCGGTGATCTCTGACTACACCCTCAATCCCGACAACTTCACCTATACCAGTAAAGTAAGCATCATCATGAATCATTACGTGACTTAAAGGATGGGCAAAGCAATGATTGACCACAATACTAGTGATGACCTTGGAAAAGGCCAGAACGAACTCTCTCGTACATCTCGAAGCCCGAAAGCTAATGACTTTTATAGGAGAGGGATCCTGAGACTTAAAGACACAGTTATTCCTATCCTTCCAAACCTCATGACACTTATAGGGGAAGACAATGGCCCAAGGCAGACCTCTAAATATTTCCTCTAAGGTCATGTTCAATCTAAGCCAAGATCGAAAATCCTTACATGAATACCGGGGAACCCCATCAAGCATCCAAATTCCTTTGCTAACAGGGCAACTAACAAGAAGATGAAAGCTATCCTCATTATGCTGTTGGCACCTAGGATACGACCCATCAAACACAATTCCTCTATATATGGACTAGAAGATTCCTGTGAGGAATACGATCATGCCAAAGCAACCACATACAAAATTTGATCTTAGGTTCTATCTGGCCCTGCCATATCTAAGAGAGGTTTATTTTCACAGGGGGATTAAGGAGAAGGGAACGAACTATATGCTAGTTTCAAGGGAAACCCCTTAGGCACCACAAATTGCGGTGTGAGAATGTGCTCTTGAAAGTTTGGGGGGGGGGATACTAGGGATTCTATATATGAACAATGTACTTCGTAAGGGCGATTGATAGTGACTCAAGGTTCCTTCCCCCCCAAGGAGACCAAGTTTTGTACTTACCTACAACACTCCGACCGGAGGAGGGAGCCCTGCACCCAGCTCCGAAGAGGCCGTATTGACAACCAGTCATCGTGCCAGAAGTCAATAGACTTGCCATCACCTACATTCCAGTTGATATTCTTGCTTAGCAGGTCCCAGCCTACTGCAATGTTACGCCAAATCACCGAGCCATTTTCAAACTTTATTACATGGTTATTGTGTAGGTACTTTGATTAAAGGCAGTCTTGAGCAATGTTATGTGGTCCCTGTGTCATTTTCTAGCCTAGGTTGGCCATAAAAGCTTGATTCATAAAGACTTAACTACGAATCCCCAGGCCCCCATAAACCTTAGGCAAAAAGGTAGTTTCCCTATTGATCAAGTGAAGTTTTTTCTTGTTCCCCTTCTCAGTTCTCACCCCACAGAAAGTTGTTACAAATACTATCCAGGTCCTCTAAGGTGCTTTTGGGCAGAAAAGATGCTTGCATGTAATAGGCACTAGGCAGGCATTTTGGATAGGGTAGAGGAGATCAAACACAATCTTCCTGCCTTAGATAGAAATTTGGTTTTCCAATTGGCTAGTCTAGATTGGACCTTATCAGTTGCAAATCGGACCTGCGACCTCGTAGGGCGTTTGTGAGAGATTAGGAGCCCCATATATATATATATATATATATATATATATATATATATATTATTATATATATATATATATATATATATATATTATATATATATATATATATATATATATATATACCTAGATTGGCGTTCTCCTTAACTTTGATGATGTTTACAAATAGCTCCCTATGATTCTCAGGAGTATTCGGAGAGAAGATTGAAACTTATTAGTGCTTTTAACTTTTTATCTTTTAAACTTAGTTTTACAGAGTCAACTAAAAAAAAGAACATGATTATGTGAATTGATAATAATAAAAAAGGGGCACAATATAACATTAAAGAACAAAAAAGTATGTCAGCATCACAATCACAAATCATACTAGTGCATGATGAGAAATTATAATGAACCATTGTTTAACATGAGGGATAGAAAGAATATTGCTTGTATACTCATGTTATATATTTTCAATTCATATCTTCTAAATTATGAAAGATTAATATAATGTACCAACTAAATTCGGATGAAGGTATCCAGATATATGATTAGTGGTATGAAGAAAATGTATGTTTATTCTTTATATATATTCTTTAACTCTTGATTTCTGTTTTCTTGTGCCTATGCCTAAAAGGAAAATACTTGAATTTGAATCATGGGTGAGGTCACTTTAGCATTTGAGTTGGAACTGTACCAAACTTCCAATCTTCAATAGTGGCCTGGCTAGTAATAATTCAAAGCAAAAAAAGTTGTTACTTTTCTAAATTTATTATCAATTGTTGTCATAATTCGCGCTCTATGTGTGCAGTATGCGTGGATTGTTCAAGTTCTAAGTTCTAACGTTGCTTTCAATAGTTTATAGTGATATATATTTATCAATTGATAGATAATTAACTTATTAATTGAGGTGTTGTGAATTATAGGTCACATGTTCGAATTTCCCCTTCTTTGTACTTTATAATATTTTCATAACTCATATGGATAAAAAGTGATCCATTTTCGAAATATATTCAAAAAGATAAACTTATTGTAGATGTTTTTATAAACGAGGTGCGCAGATAGCTAAGAATGTTTGTAATTCTTGTATTTCTATTTTTCTTTTGATGTTAAGAGAGTACATCATTTTTTATATGACACACACTCCCCTCTACATAAAGAAAATAAAATTTAGCTTATACCATCCTTATATAATTATAATTAGTTGTTGCAATCTCAAAACTTAATGCAGTACGACGCTGTGATAGCTAGCTACAAATAGCATCTCGTAGGCCACTAATAAGTTATAAATTCTCTTTATAATTTGTAAACAATCAAGTATGTTCTTGGACAACAATCTTTAATAGGAAGGATATAAAATTGTAGACGCACCATGTAGGATTATAAGTATTATAAATGGAATTTCATGAATCATATAAGCACTTAAAATAGGATCTCATGCATATACAATCAAGTATCACATAATAGTTTAGAAATAATCTTTGATGCGTGAATTCCACAAACCTCGTCAAAATCGCGGAGATAGAACCTCAATTGTGATTCCTTTACTTGGTCCACCAATCCAGATCAACACTCCACCAATGTTAGTTGGAAGGAAGAAGGGCTCTTCTTTCCGTAGAGTTAATATTACGTGACTTTGAGAGAAAGAGAAAAGAGGAGAGAGAAAATATTGAGAGAAAACTGTCTGACTATATATATATATTCTGATTTCCTTCATCTAATTATAGGAATAATTAGGTTAGAAGTCCCCTCCCAGCAGAATTATATAGCATTTTCCAGCAAAACGTAAAGACGACATAATTAAATGAACTTATTATCTCAATAATATGATTTATATTATATTTAGTAATTTCATTAGTGTCGAATATATAATTTTTTCACTCAAGGTGGTACATGATATAATTTTTTCACCATAACTCCATAAGATAAAATGTTTACATTTTATTTCTTTAGGTTACTCTTAAAAAGGTTGCAGAATTAATATGTTATTGCTCAAATAAGTTAGATATTATGTCATAATCAATATTCCAAACTATCATATGCTTCGGAGAAATGTGCTAGCTTTGAAAAGTTGGCATCACAAATCAGCATCTCATCAAAGTGCACTAGGCCAATTGATGCTTGACAAAATTTATAAGCACATTCGAGAAAGTCACAATCACTTTTGAGTAGGTGCTTTTTCTACTCTAAGAGGATCAATTACACAATGTCAAAATTATTTCGGGGGTGGTTGTAAAGTGTTCACCAATTCAAACGTTAGATGGTCGTGCAATTAACTAATAATGGTGGAGTTAGAAGAGTTGTTCAATGATTGTATAAATCACTCCCACATCCCAAATACTTGTAGATCTTTCAACATGAATATTTGGACAGATAATATGTAAATCATACTCCCTCTGTATTTTTTTATCTTTCTCACTTAGAATCTTGACACTATTTACAATTAAAGAGAATCTTTTAAATTTTTCTCAATATATAAGAAAAAATATAGTCATGTGGGGTCTCGTTTGATTCATCTCAATGAGTACTTTATTAATATTCAATTATTATGATTTTTTACTAATATATAATGGAAGTTATCTAATGTAGAATAAGTGTATTGGCAAACGTGCAAAGTCAAAGTAGGAAAGATAAAAAAAAATACAGAGGGAGTACCTCCTACGTCCTAAATTAGTATTACATTTATTTTTTTTATGTAATCAATGCACTTTTTTTTTTATAATCAATATCTTTGATTGTATATAAATAAAAATTATAAAAAGTTGATATCTTGAAAGTATATATTGAGAAGAATATAACAGGATCCCACTTGACTATGTTTTAGTGATGAATAGTTTCGCAATACAAAGTACGAAGAAGGGAGATTCGAACTTGTGATCTATTGTTCACAACGAACACATCAATCTTAACCACTAAGCCAGCAGAGCCCAAGACATCCTTGATTGCTAACTACAACTTATTAATTAGGCAATAAGTGAATAAAAAATGTTTAAGATTCATGTATTTCAAGTCACAATTCTATCAACATCATAGCTCAAGGGCATGTTCTTCCCAGTTTATTTTCAGTCCAGTTCAGCTCAATTCAGTTCAGCTCAGTTGCAAACAGTTCAGTTCAATTCAGTACAGTTCGGGTTGCAATTAGTTCAGTTCAGCCCCAATTATCATTTCTATTAGTTGTAATTTAGTTTATTTTAGTTCAGTTCAATTTAGTTCAGTTCAGTTGCAATCAGTTCAGTACAGTTCAATTCAATTCAGTTTGGTTGTTTTATGTCAAAGAGAACAATGCCCTAAGACAACATATGCCGCATATTATGACTTTATTATATGTTGTTGAAAGATGGCAGATATTGTAACTTGAAACACCTCAAATGATAGATTTGCATGTGAATAAAAACTTGTAAATACTCATTTTCAAAATTATAATTTAGATTATGTCGTGTATACATATATTCTAAAAAAGAAGTATTGACATCTCCTTATTGCTAATCTTTATTATATAAGGAAAGGGAGGGGAGGTTATGTTGTCCCCTTACCAATTTACTTAATTGCCAATTAGACCATTAGTAATCAACTACTCAACCAAAGAAACGATAAAAAAGTCAAACTCAAATATAGCATAACAATTAACTAAAATGTTGAAGGCCATTAGTTAATTTTAGTTAGATTTGCATGGGTAACAAGAATTGACATTAAATATTGTATTGATAATACAAAATAACCTATAAGCTTATCTTGATAATATAAAATTGTATTTAATCTTACATTGGTATTGTAGAATCAAGAATGCCTTATATTTTGAAACAATTTTTTTTAGCTAAAATGTCTTATAATTTGAAACAGAGGGAATAGTAACATCTCCGTCAAATCTATGCTAGGACTAGGACTATATAAATTTATATATATTTATGTAAGAACAAACTAGATTTGACTATCCCCATACATATAAAAAAGAAGTCTAAAGAAAAGTAAAACTATACTTAGTTATGTGAATGGGAGACATATTCAACTATGCATAATTGGCATTTTGGCATGTATTGATGATCCGAACTTTGAACAAAACTTAATGACACCATTGAACAATTTGTGCTCGAGAAGAAATTATATACTATAACGAATAAATTGTACCAGAAAACAAAAGCTGAATGAAAAGCCAGCTTTATTATACAAGAGCTACCAAAAATTATATATATAAACCCTCAACAATAAAAAAACCTGATAAAAAATAATTCACCAATAACAATTAACAACACTAGAAGATTGGGTAAAAAATACCCAAACACAACCACATTAGTAGGACAAAAATCATCTCTAAAACATCAAAGCCGCTGCCGCAACAGACACCAAGCTCAACACGCTAACGCCGGTGGAAGCGGCGAAGTTGCCAGCTGGGGGTGAACCAGCGGGAACATCAGCGGAACCAGAGGGTGTAGAGGCGGCAGGGACGGTGGAGCCACCGGCGGGGGAGTCGGCGCCACCGCCAGGGGTGGCAGGACCGGTGGCAGGGGTGGCGGCGCCACCAGCAGGGGTGGGTTCCGCAGCGGGGGTGGCGGCAGAAGGGCCAGTGGCGACGACGGTTAGCCTCTGACCGCCGGTACAGTGGGTGCCAATGGTGCAGATGTAGTGGTGGGTTCCGGCAGTGAGGGTGATGTTGGTGGGGCCAGTAGTATGGACAGCGCCAATAGTGTTGGCAGTGTTGCATGAGTTTAAGTTGGCTTGGTTCACTTCAGCTACTGTGTGTTGATTTGTAGGGAAATTGAACACTGCATTTGCAAAAATAGTATACATGTTAGATACAATTATGGTATTTTTTAGAAGAAATTGGGTAGAATCACAATATTATTACTAGATGTACTACTATATGTCTATATCTACTGACTTAGCTTAAGGACTCGTTACCATTACAATTAACAATAAATCATACAAGTGTCCATTTCAATTTGGAAAACAATTAATATTTTGTCGTGTTTCATGGGTTATGAACTCGTTATCCTTGTAACAAACAATTATTCGTACAAGTGTTCTTTTCAACTAGGAAAAAAAGTAAGACAATCAATATTTTGTCGTATATTATGGATGCATGAGCGGAAATGATTGAGTGTGTTTTTCACAATTAGTATTAGGCTCATATTATAGGTGTTTAAGTTTGTATGTATATTTCAAATATCAAATTCTAACTCATTATTATTTTATAAGAATGGATTTTGAGAAATGAGGTGTATGATGAAAATATAGTAGATTCTAAGAAATGATTTTGGTTGCAATATGTGACATATTTAGAATTTGTCAAATTACCTAATACACTTTTGTTTCCCAATCATAACTTTTGAAATTTGTGTTCAAGGAAAAATACATAGAATTTAGGAAGTTTTCTCTCAAAATCATGTTTTTCCAATCATATAACTTTTGAAATTTGTGTTCAATGTGCTATTCCACTAGCCCCCTACATTCTTCCAAAAGTGCCATGCTAGATTGCACTATCACCACCACATAATTTTTTTCTCCAAAAGGTACTATAAAGAATAATACCAAAAAGCTGAAATTGATCCAACTATGGAGATGTTGGAATTCCATGTATACTGTGCATAGTGATGAACTACATTAGCGGCTCAATTATTGATAATTTATTGTGACAGCTTCGTACTCAATTATATGACTGTTAATGTTATTAAGGGTAATCTCATTATTACTCTTTATGTCCAAGTAATTTCAGGTTAAATTTAACTTATATAATTTCTTTTTTATTAAGAAAGATGATTGGTACAAAGATCAACTCCTACTAGACTATTAGTCTGCAAAGCATATTAGCTCAGAGGCTGGGCACAAGGCTAAACAACCCAGAAATAAATACCTAATATATTGTTGGGATGAGAATTCGAACTCGAGCAATGCCATTAAATTCAAGATGGTACTGCATTGAGCTACCACCTCTCCCTCACTTATATAAATCTTATGAATTACAATAATGTATATAAAAAACTAAATTTTTTCCCTAAAAGAAAAAGAAACTAAGTTTCTGAAGAAGTATTTTTCCCCCTTTATTTCTCTTACTCCATTACAATAATGTTAAAGAATATTCTCCTTTTATATTTGTTGTTTCTTTGGTTTCCTTATGCTATTACCTATTTAATTACCTTTTGTCACCATTCATAGACACCACTTTCCTCTCCCCTTCCTTTTAGTCAATAAAAAATTTGCCCAAATAAAAACAATCAAAATTTAAAAATTGAATTTAAAACCTAATCACTATCATTTATTCAAATCCAGATCCAATCACTAACAATAATAAATCATTAATTATAAAATTTATCCACTTCCCACCCATGATACTTGCCATCAACTTCATAATTCGTTTAATACGTAACACATCACAAACTGTCACGATACAGATTCCAAAATAGGAAAACTAACAATTAGGGAACGCATCGAGTAGTACTTCCTCCTATTCTAAATTTTCTGTTTGGTAAGGCGTAAAATATTTTTGTGAAAAACTGTTTTTTTCTATTTTTAGTTTTACATTTTTGGTTGGCAAAATAGTGTAAAACCATTTTTCTTTTGGGTAAAATTACTCTCACAAGGAAAACCATTTTCCATTCAAAATGAAGGAATTATTTTTTTTTATCTCTCTTATGCATTCTTCTCACTACCTTACTATTCCCTCTCATTTTCCTTTCATTTCATTATTTTTCTTACATGTAACCAACCACGGAAAACTAATTTTGAAATTGTATGTTTACATTGTAAATTGTTTTTCATGAAAATCATTTTACACTGAAAATATTTTACGCCCTACCAAACGAAGCTTAAGTGAAACACGAGCTTTTTAAGAAAAATGTTTCACTTATTCCAGAACCGAGAAAGTATATATATAATATTAACATGTCGATATATTGCAATAAAAAAAGAACGGACGAAGTATAAAGAAGAAGAATTACCAAGAACATCACCAACTTGAAAGGTTTCCCTAGAAGCCCAAGTAGTGTAAAAAGTAGTAGAAGGTGGGATAGTCCATCCAGTAGTACCACCAACAATATGAGCTCTTTGAGCTGAACAAATGCTAGAAATTCCAGCAATAACAACTATTGCCATTAACAAACATACTTGCTTTCCTGCCATTTTTCTTATAAAAATTTGATAGTTTTTGTGTTCTTCAACTTGTATATTTTGTCGCCCCTGCTCTTTGTATTAAGAGTTTATTTTTTGAGGTGTTAGAGCAAAAGATGTTGAGATGAGAATATGAGATGGATGTAATGTTAGTGATTGGGTATTTATAACACAAAAAGAAAAGAAGCCGTGTTTTTTATGGAGTTGGAGAATTTTTGGTTGGTTAAACCGTTCGATGTTTGACACGTGTTAGTGGATTTGTTGATAGTTGTAGGATTAGGAGAGCTATAATGTGAAGTGGTCAACTTTTTTTTTATATATATATAATTTGTTTTTTCTTGGGTTGGTTTTTTGGGTTGTCAAATGTTCAATTTTTTTTAGTCAAAAGTGGTGGAAGAGGAAATATGGGATTAATTTATTAATTATTAGCTAGATCTGGTTTGGTATTTCAAAGTTATTAAAAGCTTAATATGAAGTGATGAATGAGGGATTGGATTTAATGTGGTTTAATTAAGTGGAATTTCATATTAGAATCTAGATCTTGAGGTATTCTAATTATTGCAATTTATAATTTTTAAGGAACAAAATTGATATGATATTTTAAGTAATACAAAAAAAATTGTATAGACAATCTCACAATAATTTATTATGAATACTTGTAAAGTGTGACTTTTTCTTTCAAAGGGACAATTTTGACATACATACCCGAGAATAAATTGATGTAAGATCGTTTCATCTACGGTTTGACTCTAGGTTTCTTACAAGCAACAATTTCAAATTGAGTATTATTTAGAAATAAAATAAAATTGGTAAGAATAAATTCTCTGGGCTGTCCTTGCACAGGACCCCCATCCAGAGGCCATATTACAAGTCAGTCACTCCCAACTCCTCTCCTCTCCTCTCTTAAATCCCAAGCAAATGTATGAGGTAGGAATTGAACCCTGTACCTTTCTAGTGAATATGGAAAAGCTCACTACTTGAACCAATACCAACTCTCAACATTATTTTTTTTGGGTTCAAAGTTATTATTATGTAAAAACCCATCTAACAAAAATTTCAAAAGAAATTGTATACAATAAGACGTGTGGTCCTCTTTTTAAGGAGCCATCCTAAACAAACATTGTAAAACAACTAACAAGAGATTGATTTAAGTATGTAATATAAAAACAAATCACTTCAAGAAAATTAATTAATCGACAGCATTTCTAAGTGCTCTTTTGTGTTGCTATTAAGTATTAACGCATTAAGGTCTCTCCTTTTGTCATCTTTAGGTAGAGATTTATTTAATATTCTTATGAACAATTTTGTAAACAGCTAAATTCACATACGGAGAAGTTACGAAGTCAGTAATGAACAGATCAATCCTACTGGAAATTCTTTTAAAATGGAAGATAAGAAACAGAGAAAAAAACTCATCAAAAGTTGGACAAAAGAATTTAATAATAATAATAATCATCATTAGTGTGTGTCTTTAGTTCTTTTGGCAAATATTCACTTTTGGAAAGGAATCTTGCAACATTATTTTCAAGATAATTTCCCCTAAAAAAAAAATAAATTCAAGATAGTTTATTACTACTTTGAGATTTTTCTTTATTTTTCTTTATGGCAATAAAAATTATCAACCATCTTGTATAAGGAATGTGCATCACTCACAAGTCACAATAATCTCTATTATATATGCCAAGAGAGGAGGTGTGGTGTCCTCTTTTAAAGTGACTAAAATACCCTTAATGATCTAATTAATGAAATGAAACAAATTACAAAAGCAAATCATTTAAAATTCTCATTCCAACTTGCCATTTAAAACAAGTTCAAAATGGTATATGCATCAAATACTTCAATCAAAAATTAAATGGACAAAATACTTATACCTTATAAAAAAATATGGCATACATAACGTGCACATGAAAAGTCTGAACATTCACTACCTTTGATACTCTTTAATTCAGTTAAACCAACTCATTATTTTTGTTCTTTCTGTTCAATATTCATTCACAAAAAATTAATGTCAATAATCACTCACAACCTTTTTATTTTTTTACATTAGCGGATTAATATATCTAAATTAATCTAACTGTTGAATTTTTCACATTTAAGTTTAATCATAAAAAACGTACGAATGAAGTATCTAATAGAATAATAAATTTTAAAATTAACGCACGCATCGCGTGCATATGAAGGCTAGTTACATGAGCCCGTTCGACATTACTTTGGTTTTCAGTTTTTAAAAGTATATTTTTATTTCTTGAATTTGTACTTTTAGTTGCTCATGGAAAGAAAACTTCTCATAGAAAATTCTATTTATCTAAGTCTTCTTAGCCATCTTAGGTAAGTAATTTTTCATCATTTTGTAGTAAGTAGAACTTCTTACTAGGGGTGTAAGTTATTCGGATAAAATTCAAAATCTAATCCAATCTAATTTGAATTAGTAATTTGGATCGGATTCGAAATGTGTTTGGATTGGATTCGGATTGAAATTTTTTGAAAAATTGAATTTTCGGATTTGATCGGATTGAGGGTAATTGGATCCAAAAATCCAATATAACCGAATAGCAATATGTCTTATATTATGTATCTAGATTGGACTTAAGTACGTACTAAACTGATTTTTTGTAGAAAAGCCTAGTCCATATCCTAATAGGTTTATCACTTCAACCCTTTCCTGAAAATCCTATAGCTAACATCACTTAATTCCTCATTTCCTAAATCTATTAGGTTGTTGTTGTGTTTAATTTATTTCATTGAAAAACTAGAATTTTAAAAAATCGAATTTTCAAATCGGATCCAATCTACAGCATGAAAAATTCAGATTGGATTGGATCGGATTCAAACTCTAATCAGTTTTGATTCTGATTGAAAAATTGAAATCCAAATTTTGTTCGGATCGGATCGGATTAAACCCTAATCCAAACCGTACACTGAACTTTCACCCCTACTTCTTACATTATAACCCACGATCTTAGCTTATTCTACTTCTTAGGAAATTCGATTTCCTATATTTTTTACGTCAATCAAACATCCTCAGAATTATCTTTTGAATTAAATATTTTAGGTTTTTGAATTGATAGTTATGATCCGTTAATTACATAGAAGATGATGATAATGATATAAAAAAAAATCCATCAATGATGAATGTACTTAAATTAATAAATTAAGAGAATGGGGACATGTTTGGCGGCGGGTACCCGTGTTTAATGGGGACAATTGGTGTAAACTGTGAAGGAGGTGGGGAAAGGAAAGATGAAGGACAGAAGGAGAGTTGTTAAAATTGAAAATTAAATAAGACAAACATATCCTAACATTTAGGGTAGAAATTAAAGATAGATAGGGAAGTTTTTGTGAACACAAATTGCCGCGTTGTAGGGTGTGTTTGGTTTGAACTTCACCGAACACCCTTGGACTTTTGTTTTTGGGGTTGACTAGTCTAGTCTACCTTTAATTTTGTTCTTTACTTTTACTTCTTCATAATTGTGATTACTTTCCAACGTTCTAGTTTTTTTTGACCAATTGCATGTTGATGTTGTAGTACGTAACAAATTGGAAGAAGTAAACCGTAAAGGACTTTACTTTGTCAAAAGAAGATTAACACATACATACTATTGATTTATGTTTTCAATTTGAAATTTGGTGATATTTGCTTATAGACTTACCCCTTCGATTTTTAGGGGAAATTAACAATATTGTGAAACATAAAAAGAAAGAGAAATTATTATTTTATATTAAAATTGAATGTATGTGTGATGAAAAGTTAATGATCTTATTCCAAAAATAGAAACAAAAGAAATGCGTAAACTAATAAGGAAGATCCCAAAAAGGAATATGAGTAAACTAATAAAGATTGGAGGGAGTATGAGACTATTTATCATTTGAATGATGATTTTTGTTTAATGTTAGTTTTTTTTATTAGGAAAAATAATTGGTCCGAACACCATCCCTATGAGGCTACTAGCTTATAGGATACACCAGCTCAGAGGCTGGGTACAAGGCTAAACAGTCTAGAACTAAATCCCCCAACATATTATAAGGATAAGGATTCGAATCCTGGACAATGCCCTGTAATTCGGGATATGGTACCACATTGAGCTACCAAATACATAATTTTTATAGTATAGAGAAAGTATACTCTCGCTTTTTTTAATTATTATTATTATTTTTCTTCTTTGTTTTACCTTTCTCTTAGAGCAGTTATATACTATGATCCCTCTCTTTGTTGCTTTATTCCCTTGAGCGTAAAAGTCAAATATGAAATTTTTTAAGAGATGAAGGAGTATATTGTTCCTTTATTCTAAGATGTAAGTCATGTTAGAGGTTAATATACTGTCTAATTAATTTTATAAATCTTAACACAATATTTTACTTTCTTCAAGGCTCCGACATTTAAAGATCTTCCTATTTTTTGTTTAAATGCGTCCCATAAAAATCTTTTCACATTTACTTTATTCTTTATTTGTTGAAGTGTTGTTTTATTTTGACACTACTTTATTCCATTTTTTGGACCCACATAATATTACAATACTATTTATCTTTTGTATTTAAATAAAGATGGTACATTTATAGACTTTTTATTTTCTTACTTTGGTTTTTGTTGTTAAAATTAATAATTGTAAGATTCTTAAAAAATGAAGGAAGTACTCCCTCTGTTTTTTTTTATCATTCCTACTTTGACTTTGCACGTTTGCCAATGCACGTTTTAAAACTTAAATATCTTTCATTATATATTAGTAAAAATTATAACGATTGAATTTTAATAAAGTACTAATTGAGACGAATCAAACAAGACCCCACATGACTATGTTTTTTCTTATAAATTGAGAACATTTGAGAAGATTCTCTCTATGCATGAATAGTGTCAAGATTCTAAGTGAGAAAGATAAAAAAAAACAGAGGGAGTATACATCAGGAAAATAGTTGATTCAAAAAGAAAACAAATTAGTAATTTGGAGGTTTAGGTCTTCGGAAAGCTAAGACTACTAAGAATGCTCTTCAATTTAAACTTGTATGGAAGATTCTGGAGTCTCCGGATAATCTTTGGGTTCAATTAGTCAAACGGAAATATCTCAAGAATAATGATTTATTCACTTATAAAGTAAAATCCAATGTCTCTTGGCAATGGAGAAGATTAATGAGTCTACGTAGTGCCTTTAAGAAGGGATTACGGTGGATCGTGGGGAATGGCGAGCAAATTTCTTTTTGGTTTGATAATTGGAATTTTAGTACTGCCCTGGTGGAAAAGTGCAGTATTCCTAGGGGTTCGGAGGATTTAAAAGTCAGCCATTTTATAAATCAGGATGGGCAGTGGAATGTTTCGTTGCTTAGGCAGTTTGTCCCAATTGAAATTTCTAACTCAATTGCGAACTACTATCTCCCGATTAATGCGTATAATGACAAAAGGGTCTGGGGTCTTGCCCCTGATGACAATTACTCAGTTAAGTCAGGGGTGGAGCTGCTCCAAGGGTCTAGCCATCAGCAGGTTGCCCCTTCACCCTTTGGTTGGATTTGGAAGTTGAATATCCCTCCAAAAATTAGATTCTTTTTATGAAAATTGTGTCATAATGGTCTCCCTACGAAGAAAAGGTTAGAGTTAAGTCATGTTTTTCTTCCATTGGAGTGTGTTTTTTGTAACCATCACTCGGAGGATACAAATCATCTATTTTCTAAGTGCCCTTTCACGAGGGATGTTTTTGGGGATCTTAATCTATATTTGAAATGGCCTATACCGCCTGAAATTGAGAATGGTGTTTCCTTTAATAGTTTTTTATTAAAACTTAAATCTTTATTCTCGATGTTCCAAGTGGAGTGTATGGTTATAGGGTGGTGGTTTGTGTGGTATGCGCGAAATGGTGTCACTTTTCGCCAAGTGTCGTTTACTCCTATAAAGGTTAGTTCGATGGTCAAAGCCTTTGTGCACAATCTTAATGTTTCAGGGGCTGTGACTGCGGGAGTGGACTCTTGGATTTCGCCTGCAGCTAGTCGGAGGGCTAAGGTGATGGTTCGGGATCAGGTTTGTTGGTCCCCCCTCCAGTTGATTATTTAAAAGTCAATTTTGATGGTTCAAAGTTGGCTAATGGCCAAGCGGCTTTTGGGTTTGTTATTCGAGATTCAGAAGGTATTGTTAAGTTGTGTGGTGCTGGGTCTTTGGATAATTCAGATTCTATTTTGGAAGCAGAGGCTAGGGGTCTCCGGGAAAGTATTAGAGGGGCCAAGTCCCTTGGTATTGACAAGCTTATTGTGGAAGGTGACAATTTGGCAGTTATTAGTGCTATTAAGCAGGTTTGGAAGATTCCGTGGATGATACAGTCTTCCATTTTGGACACAGATAAGGATTTGGGTCAATTTGTGGATGTGCAAATTTGTCATGTTTTTAGGAAAGCCAATGCGGCAGCGGAATGGATGGCGCATCGGGGTCATTCATCGGCTACCACCACTTACTGGTTTGATGTTCCTGATTTATCTTTCCCTGTAATCATCCGCAAGGATGCTTTAGGGTGACCCAAATCTTGGGATCCTCCCTAGTTCTTTCTTTCCTTTATAAAAATAATAATAATAATAATAAAATCTACCAGCAGAAAAGATATTAAAATTACTTTTCCAGTTTGCCACCCAATCAAAAGTGTCCAAATTAGATGAATGTATTTTCTTAATAGATACTGATGTTGTGACAATTGGGCAGAATATTGGGCCGGCCTGCCGGCCTCATGCCTACCGTTTGGGCTTGTTTGAACACCCAAATTAATTGACATAGTAAGTGATACTGTATTATGCCAATTATGGTATGATGAATTAGTAACAGATGTCAACAAGAAGCTTCTTCTAAGTTCTAAGTACAATTTCAAATTCCATGACTATATCTCACGTTCTCTTTGACTTTAGAAGATTGCGTATAAACTATAATAATAAGGACTGATGCACGTTGATGAGTTTAATATTTTTGCCTCTCCTCTATCTTTTTAAAATTCAATGACTAACTTATAGTTGTAGTTTTCTTGCTTTATGTTCATTTTTGTTGTATGATTGGTCGAGGTCTCTCTTTTTAAAGGGATGATATAATTATATTTAACATATATTTCTTCCGTTTAGAAATAGTTGTATCATTTTTATTTTGTGCATTATTCACATCTTACATTTAAGTTGTCTTTAGTGATTTATATTTTAGGAAAAACATAGTCATGTGGTATCTTGTTAGATTTGTCTCGATGCAAATTTTTTTAATATAAACTTTTTATAATTTTTAGGAAAATTTGTCTGGAATAATCCCACCTTTGGTCGATCTTCCAAAAATAATCCCACTTTTAGATTATTCTGGAATAATCATATCTTTGCTTACTAAATTGAGTTTTTAGTCCCAAGAACTTGTAACTTGACAAACTGGTAAGTTTTCCCTCCTAGACCCCGCCCCAGCCACCAGACCACGCACCAACCATAGGCCCCTCCCTAGCCACCAGGCCCCCACCCCCTCTTTTTCCCGTCGCCGCTTCTCTCTTTCTCCTGTCTCTCTCCTTTTTGTGGAGATAATGGTGTGAATGGTGAGATGATGGTGGTGAGATGGTGCGAATGGGAGGGGGTAGGGGTTGCGACGGGGGGGAAGGGAGGGGGGCTGCGACAAGGGGGAGGGGGCTACAACGGGGGGGAAGGGAAGGGGCTGCGACAGGGGGAGGGGGGGGGCTACGACGGGGGGAGGGGGGCTACGATGGGGGGAGGGAAGGGGGGCTGCGACGAGGGGAGGGGAGGGAAGGGGGCTGCGACGGGGGGAGGGGGTGGGCCAGCAGGGAATTGGGGCGGGGGTGGGGGCTATTGGGGGTGATGGTGGGAAGAGGGCAACAGTGAAAAGGGGCTGGTAACCTGTTGTTACCGGTCATTATGTTGTTGGGACCAAAAATTCAATTTAGTAAGGAAAGGTAGGATTTTTCCATAATCCATAGGTGGGATTATTTTTGGAAGATCGGCAAAAGGTGGGACTATTCCAGGTAAATTTTCCTAATTTTTATTGATAATTAAAGATACTAATGGTTGGAATCATACATCGACATGCGTGAAAGTTAGAAATGGTGCAACTATTTCTAAATGGAGGAAGTATTGCAGTGTTTGAATACACGGCCAACGTTATATGACAAATTAAAAGCATGAGTTTTTGGATGAAAATAGACGAATATTAAAAAATAAAAAACTCGTATAAATCCAATAGATGTTATGTAGGTTGTAATGATTACAATTTCTATTATTTTGTCTTTCTCACTTCTCAGATTTTCTTGCTTTTTCAGTTTCTCTCTCATAACTGCTTCATTTTCTTTCTCTTTGGTTTCTTAATTACTTTGTTTTTTAGTTTCTTATATAGTTGATTTTATAATTGAATCTGTATTAGAAGATTAGGATTATATATATATATATATTATCTGTATCAATATAGTGTGTTCATGTGTGGTATATATAGTGTCATGTTTCTCTGTGCTATAGTATGTTTATTGGTGATAGAGTGTTCTTTGTGCTATAGTGTGTTTGTATGTGATATAGTGTATATGTTTATGATATAATGTGTTTCTGTATATTACAGTTGATTGTACAATTGAATATGTTGTAGAAGATTAGGATAATATATATTGTCAGTTTCGATATAGTGTGTTTCTCTGTGTTAGTAGTACACTTTTTTTGCAAGAGCTATATTGTTTATTTGTAATAGTGTTTCTATGTGTTATAGTGTATTTGTTGGTGATAAGTGTATTTCTATCTTATATAATGTACCCGTTTGTGATGTACTGGGTTTCTATGTATTATAAGTGTGTGATCCGATAACGCGTATGAGCTGGATGCACACTAAATTATTGTGAACTAGGTCCACACAAGTCGAATTGATTAAAAAAACCTATAAAAATGTTTACAAAAAGAATGTACATGTTCTTCAATGTGCATTGTACAAAAGAACACTCTTCAATAAGCAACTAGTTTTTAGGCCCGGGCTACGCCCCAGGTAATTATATCTTTCATTTATTAATATTTTACTTTGAAATATTAACATCAAGTATCACTTGATTTAGTGGTTTAAGACATTAGTATATGTGCTTGTGATATTGGGATCGAATCTTACATAATGCATTTTCTATTTTTTAGTGTATGTAGATTACATAGCATAAAATTCTCCAAGTGAAGGTGCCACGTGGCATCGTTCCGTGCTTAGGAACGCCTTTTAATATATTAGTATAGATTGCGCATATCTAAATATATACACCCTCGATCCCCCATCCCTTAATAGATTTTCCATTTTTCCTTTTTACATTCCAATGCATATTTTGTATTATTAATATATTTAATTACATATTAGTAAAAGTTATAAAATTTTGATTTTTGTTATGTACACAATGAGGACAATCAAACAAGACCCATTTAACTACAGCCTCCGTTTTTTTTAGATGTTACACTTTCCTTAAATTGCATGTTTCTAAATAGATGTTACACTTTTTTTTATTTCCTAAATTGGAAAGTTTTATGCTGTAAAATTACTCACTTACCCTTACTTATAAGGATTAATCAAAATTAAACTAACTTAATTTAACCTTATTATATATTAATCCAAAATTAATTAAACCCCCTCCCTTCTCTTCCACCACCCCTCCCACACCACCTCAGCTGCCCCATCCTTTCCCCCCACCTCGCAGCCTCCTTACCCACCACCACAGAAGCCCGACGAATTCCCACCACCACTCCACCACCCACCCGAAATCACTACCCCCCACCCGAAATCGCTACCCACCCAAACCCCACCCCACCACCTGAAAACCCTAAACCCCACCCACGAAATTATTCCCCACCACCCCCACCTACCGAAACACGACCACCGGCCAGGACGAAACTTGCAAGGACGAGCGCCCAGATCGAAACACGACCACCCGAAACTCGAGGGAAGACGAAAAGGTGCCGACGAAAACTAGGGAGAGCAACGACGAAGGTGTCGACGAAAAGGCGCCGGCAGAAGGTCAGAGAAAGGCGCGCAGGAGGTGAGAGAGAGGCGGCAGGAGGTGAGAGTTCTGGCCATGGTTGGGATGGTCGTGAGAGAAGACCGACAGGAGGTGAGAGAGAAAGGCCGGCGAAGTGAGAGGTGAGTGTGAGAAAGAAAAGCCGGCGAAGTGAGAGGTGAGAGAGAGAGAAAAGCCAGCAAAGTGAGAGGTGAGGGTGGGAGAAAGGCCGGCGAAGGTGAGATGTGAGAGGTGAGAGAAAGGATAGATCTGGAATTTGAGGTGAGGGTTGCTGGTGGGTGGGTGGGTGGGTGGTGGGGTGGTGGTGGGGAACCCTAGTTGGGGTCTCTTTTCTCTCTCCTCCCTTCCCTTAAACCCCATGTTAATTCTCTCCTAATTACTCCTCCAATTTTTGCCTAGAGAACCACAATTTTTGAAAGTGTAACATCTAAAAAAAACGGAGGAAGTATATTTTTTCTTTCATATTGAAAAAAATTTGGGAGATATATATTTTTTTTACTTATATATAGTGTCAAAATTAGAAATAAGAAGTCTATTAAAGGACCGAAGGATGAGTATGAAGAGCTTTGACTATAAGTAAATCAATTATTCAAAAATGATATCTATAACTCTTAAGATAAAAATAGAGGATATGCATATAAAAAGCTAAAAAAAAATGGAGATATGATGAAGCAATAAATAATTTGTAATTACATTAATTGAAGCGTGATTATGTTATAAATTTTTAAATTAATACTATTTTTAGAAAATTTGTTTAATGCTTATCTGCATATATCAACTATGGCTGTGTTTAGTTCACCTGAAATTTTTTGATCTGAACTTATTTTTTCTGATCTGATCTGAGCTGATCTGATTTACAAGATCTTATCTTTTAGATTTTTCTTAATATATAAGAAAAAATATAGTCATGTGAGGTCTTGTTTGATTCATCTCAATGAGTACTTTATTAATATTCAATTATTATAATTTTTACTAATATGTAATGAAAGATATTTAATAGTAATAATGATTTTTAAATATAAGCATGATCTGAACTGATCTAATCTGAACTTATTTTTTCTGATCTGATCTAATCTGATTTGATCTAATCTAATTAGATATGAAATAAGCAGAAATAAGATTCCCCTCAAAAAAAAAAAGCAGAAATAAGGTTAACTGAACATAGCCTATGGGTAAAAGATAAACATGAAGAAAATAATGGGACTAATGGACTAAATTTTACACTTTCAAGTAGATTGTTACGTACAATAAGAATATTCCACACAAGAAAAGTGAAAGTTAGTTATTCATCATTCCTCCATCTACCATCTTGCACATTGTTAGTTGACAAGCCTAGAAGCCAAATCAATCAACCATAGAATATTATCACACAAATTAATCTCTAGACGATTGATTGACATAGTAATCCCATAACAAGGGATACAAACACACTTAATAAGGAAATATTAGGACTAAAGTATGAAGGAGCTGAATTTCTTGAAGGTGGTGGAGGTGCTACAACTTGGTGATTTGGAGCAGCAGCAGGCAAAGGAAGAGCAGGATTATTCGCTCCCGGGGCGAGTTCCGGTGGCGGTGTGGCCGAAGGTGATGTTGCAGGAGGCGGTGTTGGCAACTGTTGTAGGACATTCATGGCTAATTTTTGACCATTTTGACAATCATTGTTGAGGGAAGAAATGAAGTATCTTTTACCGCTTTTATGTAGGGGGATCCTTACTGGGGATTGGTCGTGGAGGGAGATTAAAGAACTAGTGTTGCAATTGTTGTATGATGTTTTTGTCACTTCTGCAACGTTGTGTATCCCTGTGTTGAAACTGAATACTGCAAAATGCATATAGATTTTGTTATAACAGACCTGAAAGGGAAACAAATAACGAAAGCAAAAACAATGAAAAACAGACAACATATTTACGTAATTCACCAATTTGGCTATGTCCACGGCAGAGAGAAAGTATTTTATTATGTGAGAAAAACAGATTACAGAGAAAATTAAATTGAGTTTTTAGTCCCAAGTCAAAACTAAATCAAGTACATAAACTAAATCAATTAGTATAATAAGATCCAACACAAATAAGCTAACCAACCTCAAACTGAATCGAATGACTCATTCATCCATTATTTGCCACCTCTGTGAAACAAAATCCTAATTAATATTATCTTGATCAACAACTCGATCCAACTCTTAAAATGTTAAAACTACATCGTTTAGAAGAAGGTGCGCCATCCTTTACATGTACTTGGGTGCATGTTCCTATTTGCGAAAACAAAGATACATAAATAAGTAAAGAATAATGTACCTAAAATATCGTCTTTGACGAAGACATTGGATGAAGTCCAGAGAGAATAAGTTGTTGAAGTAGGAGGCTCTACCCAATTCAATGCATCTCCAACCATATATGTGGTTGCATTTACGCAGTGAAACAATAATAATAATGTGATTTCTAAAACTATAGTAGTAAGTAAAACTATTCTCATTTTCATTTCTCTGATCTCTCTTTTGATGATTCTCAAAGGCTTATAAATGGTGGATTATTGTAATACAAGAAGTTAGAAAAAAGAAACAAGTTTTTGGTCAAAGTGACTGTTAGTTCAAGTTGATATATTGTACCGTATTAGATTATCTTTATCGTAAAGTTTAAGCTCGAGTGATTAGCTGTATTATACCTTCAAAAGAGAGTCAATGGTCTTTCTTTTGACTTTTTATCAAGAGAATTGCTAATTATGATCAGGACCGTCTCATAAATTAGGGCCTCTGTGCTAAAATAAATTATAAAGATTAATTTTTTTGGTGAAAAAAAAGACGGAAGAGTTATAAATGGGGCTTTTTGGAGAATAAGAGAAGAAAAAAACACCAAATAGAAATTAATCTCTTTATATTTGTAATTAGATTTAGATTTTTTTTTTGGCGGATAACTAATAGAATTGGCCCCCTTATATATTTTGGGGCCCTGTGCAGTTGCTCATCTTGCACATGGCCTTAGCCGCCTCTGATGATGATAAACGAAGCATTTGAATTACATAATAAAAGTATTAGATTCTAAAGATCACATGCTTGGTGTTTTGGGTTGTAAAATTAGTATGAACAACGTAGATATGAAGGTTCGGACTAATTTGAAAGGATGAACAACGTAGAAGTACAAGTTTGGTTTATATAAGCCGATATTTGAAGATATTGTTAGTCCTATTTACGAGGCAGGGAAGATGTCTTTGGTTAGTGTTCTGCTACTCTCATTCTATGTGATAAATTTTCTTGTCCAAGTCGAGTTTTGTTAGATTCATGCATTTTTATTGAAAAAAAAAACATATGCTCCTTTTCAATTTCATGTTGACTGTCCTTGCAGAAGAAATTAAGGATGTTTGGGGAAGAAATTAAATCAGATTCACTTGTATTATAACCTTTGTAATTTTGTTTATCACATTTATTTTTCAAACTATAATATATTTAAGCTATAATATATATGAATGGAAAAACTATAATATGTTATTGTATCCAAGTCACCACGTGCAAATCTCTCCTCAAAAGTAGTTGGTTCATGATCCATTAGATAAAGCTAGTTGCTTTGCGGAAGTACATATCTTCGCAAACCTACAAGCTCTCTTTTATTGCATCGGTAAAGCAAGTAGCTCCATCTTTTGGGAATTTGCCACCGAGCCCCTTTATACAACCGTTGTTGCTGTTCTTAACTTTTGCATTGGGACAAATATACAATGTTAGGTTCATAAGGGGAATGAGTTACATTTTTACATATTGTGCTAATTTTGGCAAATTTTAATATAATACATATGACGAATAACAACTTTATACAAACTTTATCTATAATTTCAATATTTACGTCATGATTTATGGTATTGATTAATTTTTTTTCAAAACAAAATATATTAACAAATTCAGAGTATTAATTCAAACAACTTTAATTATTTAGCTACTTATCGTATTAGGTAGTTGAAGTGGGTTGTCAAACATAGCTTACATGATATCGTATATTAGCTAAAGTATTCCCGTGTCAAACCCTCGATACTCTAACATGAATATGATCATATGAACACTTTGTAGTTTCATAAAATTTTATAAAATAGACAAGCTAGACATTTGAACATATCTCGTATCTATTCTCACATTTATGAGTACTTGAATCCGAATAACATTTCTTTTTGAGAAGAAAACTAGTTGTTGGAATGATGTTAAGGTAATTTAATAAAGCAAAAGGACGTATTATTTGGTGTTGAAATTTCGTCATGAGTAAAAACCATAGTATAATGGTTTGATAATGACTTATGAAGTAAGGAGTCGAGAGTTCGAGGCTTTACCAAACATAATCCATAACTCATGCTCACATACTTCCTCCGTTTCAAAATAGTTGCACCATTTGTTTTTCATGTTTCTCAAGACGTTTTTTTTAACGTTAATATCTCTAATTGCGTATATGTAAAAATTATAAAAAGTTGATATTTGGAATCCTCCCGTTGAGACGAATTTAACAAGATCGCACCTGAGTATGTTTTTTCTCATATAATAGTGAGCGAAAACTTGTCAAAGTTGGTTAATGAATAGAGATCAAATGCCAAATGGTGCAACTATTTTGAAACGAAGGAAGTATTTCAATAATCTTAGTAGATAAAATTAGTTAAGTGGGGCCTTCTCGGCAGAGTAATACCTACTCTATCATTCCGAACATAATTAAAATAGTTAAACAAGAACATCCACAAGCAAAAAGAAAACAAAAGAAGCTGAGGAAACAATAGCAAGTGGGGTGAGATTTGAAGGTGATGATGAACTCAATGGGGCTGACACTGGAGCTCGTAATGGCGGCGACGACGACGACGACGATGACGACGAATGGTCGGAGACATTGATGGTTAGCTTTTGACCGGAAGAACAGTGGGCACCAATGGTGCAAATGAAGTGAAGTTGGCCTATTTCCTGAAGGGGAACTTTTGATGGGCTTTGAGATGTGACTGAGATTGTGTCGTCTGTATTACATGTCTCAAATGCAGTCTTGTTCACTAAGGCCACCGTGTGAGATCCACTCGTAAAGTTGAATACTGTTTTACTCAACAAACTTTCCATCAATAAATAGGAATGTATAATACACCTTAAGTTTATTACTATCATACGTATATTAATAAAAGTTAAATTTTTTTTAAGGTAAGAAGAATGTGCCTTAATCGAACCGGAACCTCGCTCATGTCAATCTGGATTGAGTTTGCAGGCAAGGCCCCTTGAGAGTAGGGAGATGGTAAAGGGAAATCCCCACCGCCAAAGTGCCTCTAGTGGGGTTTGATCCAACAACCTCAAGGTTGCGAGATACAGATCAAATCGCTAGACCAAGTACTACTTGGTACATTAATAAAAGTTAATTGGATCGTAACAATTTGTATTACGTAAATAAAATGAATATGCATTGCATCACTGTTATTTCTTTTTAATCTAAACATTGTTGTAAAATGAGTAAAAGTAAGTAAAAGTTAATAGAGTTGTAAAATACACCTTCCTTTATGATTCGTTTCTTTTTAATTTACACACTGTTGCTTATTTGTTTTTAGTAATTTGTCCCACCTATTTTCTCATCTTTTTCCACCCAGGTGCTACAATTTTTTTTAATATAATAATCCACCATACAATTTTTCACTTCACCTTGTCACTTTCTCTCTTCACTTTAATTAGTACACCCACGCTATAGTTTAGAGTGTTGAGGCGGATCATTTTGCCTCTTTTATATTTTTACATGGTATAAGAAACGTTTCAAACCTCATCACATAGTAAATTCCACGCTATTCAAAGTATATAAACACTTCCAATTTGGATGAGAAAAAGGAATGATCGTCTCTCTTCCCAAAACCCTAAATGAACCATTCTAAGCTCTCCACAAGTAAACTTTATTTCTATATATATATTTTGGTGCTACATGTTCTCAATTGATATTTGAAAATTCTTAGATGTGATTCTTGGATGGTAATGAAACAAGCCTTGTTTAAGGGTCCTCAAATTTAACTTTTCATATAGTTTAAAGTAAAAACACCTGAATATGCGGAAGAAAAATGAATAACTCTCTCCAAAACTCTTAATGATCATGAACAAACTTGTTTCTTAATTAATGTACATGTAAACTTGTTTATGAATATGTTAAATGCTACTTTCAAATTGATTGTCTTGAAAATCTTTACATGTAATATATTGAATGGTAATGAAACTAACTTGGTTTAAGGTTCTATTACGTAAAACTTTTACATAAAAAATTGAGGGAGAGTAAAGGAATTCTTCTGTCGGAAACCCTAATGAATTCATCATAGGTTTCTTTTTACATGTAAACTTGGTTCAAATTAATATGTTTTTTTTTTTGAGAGGCAAATTAATATGTTATCGTTATGGTATTATATGTTTTCAAATTAATTTCACAAAGAACCTTTAAGTTACGTGTAAATTTATCATATCGTGATGAAAAACACCTGATTTACTACTCTAGGATGATTCAATTTCTATAGTACTATATGAAATCAATGTCCCTACTTTCAAGAACAAGATACAAAACTTAGATCCCTAATCCAAAATGAAAACTTGTAATTAATTTCTAGATACAAATAACAAATATGTATTTTTTTTTCATTTTTATTTTTACTTCAAAAGTAAATTAAATTTATTCAATAAACTCTTGTCAATATGAATATTAAAAAAAAAAACTAGATGCATGATATACTGACAAATATTATTACCTAGAATGTCACCAATAGAGAAGTTGTGTTCTGAAGCCCAAGAGGAGTATGTTGTTGGTGAATCTGGCACATTCCAGCCTGCAGCATCTCCTACAACAAATTCTGTTGCACTTACGTTGTAATTCCCCCAAACTAGTAATGTTATTGCTAATAATACCACTAAATATTTTGCTACCATCTCAAAAAGTGTTCCTGCCATTTCTCCAAAATTTCCTTTGACCTTTTAAAAAAAAAGTTAGATTGGTTTTGCTTAATGTATACTTGCATGCGCAACATTATGTTGGAGTTTAAATTTATAAATTTGTACGTCAACACATAACCGGCTTTAGAAAATGCAAGAATGTGTACATAGACTACATACATTATACATAAGCTGTCAAAAATACTGAATTAATAAATATTGAAGATGCCAACTTTGTCGTCTAAATGAAGCTGCTCACCACGTATTAGATATGGGGTGCTCAATGTAGAAGAGCATGGTATGGTATCTATGGACTTGGTTGACATGAATATTCTGGATTCTATATGTAGTTAAAATTAAATGATTTATTGAACAATTGACTTATAAGCTTAGAAAGAATAATAAAGCAAATAGTCAATTGTCGACCTGAGTTTAAACAGTTAGCTAAAAGACATAATTATGTGGAGAAAGAAAAATATGTCAAAAACTACTTCCTCCGTTTTACAATATAAGGCACGCATGATGTTTAAGCTAAGGTCGAACTTTGACCGTTAATTACTCCCAGTTTATGTTGATAGAAAATTTTAAAAAATAATATTATTATAGTTTTTTTTCAAGACGAATCCGATGATATAATTTTTATAATTCTTACTTATCGTATTTGAGAGATATTTGTGGTTAAAGCAAATTTTCGTAAAGTATGAATGTCTTATATTTTGAAACAGAAGGAGTAAAGAGTTTAGGGCACTTTTTGATCTTGTTATTTGAATAATAGTCATGCCAAAGAAAGACCTACGTAGAGGTAAGGAGTATCACTTGACATTTCAAATTAAAAAAAAAAACCATCTATCAATCTTTTTCTTTAAATCTATCATTGAAAAATTACTTTAAAAATTTGCATTCAATTGCAGACTCCGCAACCCAAATTATCGATTTAAAGAGTTATAATTGACACATTGAAACTGAAATTTTAGGTTCGTCATTTACACAAATAAAAAATTGGGTAAACAACCTAACTTGAGTTAAGGGTACAAAGAGGATCCAAACTATCAGATTTTTCACCGTTTGGGACCTGATCTTTTTTTGTACACCGTTTGGGACCTAAAATGAGATTCTGAGCATAAATGTTAACCTTGGTTAACTTGTGGGCCCAGTTGACAATTAAAACCCCAAAAAGCTATCATTTGTTGTTTTTCCCAAAAAAAATTAAGAACTCAAGAACCCTAACCCAATTTTTTTTTCTCTCTCCTCCGTTATTCTTTCTTCCCAGATCTTCCTCATTTGTTCACCAATTTCTACCAAAATTTACCACAAATTCGCTTATTTATGTTTTTTTCGAGTTAATGGGATCATTATTTTGTGGGTTAACCATTTATGGTTTACGATTTCATTTTTTTTGGGAAAAAACATCTGAAATCATTCAAATTGGAAGAAGAATGTTCAAACCCAAAAATCGAATTTTTCAGTTTGAATCTAGATGTTTCAAACCCAAAAATTCGTTTTTTTGGGTTTTTAGCACAAGATATGTTCAATGTGGATGAATCTCGAAGTTGGTCTTCGTCGTATGGTCTATCTTTCTCACTCTTGAACTCTCTTTTTCTTGTGGATTTTTTTTTGGATTTGTTGTATTGTTCGAATTTTTATGGGTATGTTTGATTTTTGTGGTATGATTTTTGTTTTGATTTTTGTTGTGATTTTTTGTTGTGATTTTTTGTTGGGGTTGTTCTTATTTTCCAGTTGGAATTGTTCAGATTTTTTGGGTTTTCTTTCGAATTGTTTTATATTTTTTGTTTGAATTGTTTTTATTTTTGGGTCGTATTGTTTTGTATTGTTGTTCGAATTCTTTAGATCTTCAAGAATGGAGCAATAAATTCGAATTTTTCTAATGGGCTTGTGATAAATGTGAATTTGGCAAATGGGGTTTTTCATTTTCATTCAGAAAACTAAAAAAAAAGGATCTAATTAGTCTTGTTCATTTGGGGTTTTAATTATCATTTTTTTTAAGCTTTGGAGAAGATGAGAATGGAGATTGAAACTTTTAATGGAGTTTATTTTTGTTGGTGTTCTTGTACTTTTTGGATATTAAGTATTATTTATTTTATCTTAATTGTTTTTTTTTTGTGTTTGTTTGTTTTTATAGCTGTATTTTAGGAACTAAAGTTCCAAAAATTCCAACGGTTACTTTTCAATTTAATTTTGCTTTTTTTTGCTCTAGTTAACCTCAGGTGAGTTAAAGTTGAGTTAACTTGTCGGATTCTTGTCATCAGGTCCCAAAGGGTGAAAAAAATAGTTATAGGTCATGAATGGTGAAAAACCTGATAGTTTGGGTCCTCTTTGTACCCTTAACTCAACCTAACTTGGTTATTAGAAAAGCAAATGTATTACTACTCATTCATAGCTCTTTAAAGTGGGGAGGTATAGGAGTCATAAATGTCAAAGGCCATGCGAGCTACAAGCATATCATAAAACATGCATGCATGCATGGTATATGCCTGACCATGCATGAGCAATGGCAGATCGACTATCGAGAGTAATGTATTAGTGGGTACAAGATATTTTGTGATTATAAAGTAAGTGTAATGAATATTCGGGAAATTGTTGTAGAAAAAAAATACAAATAGTTTTTAGGTTTTTTTATATAGATATATAAAATTTACGTTTGGGACATCATAACTCTTCCCCATCCCTTACCATAACATGCGCTGCTTATAAGTTCTATAGCTCGTCGAAGCACGCTGTATTGTGCACCTAGGAACAATGTTCTGATTCTGTCATTCCGAGTTCGGTGCAAAACTGCAAATGCAAGGCAATATAGGCACATTAATTATACACATAATAATGAGGCGAACGAGGATGTCGTTTGTACAATATGTGATACATGTATCATGTATGAGTGCACGCAATGCTCAGGGCCGTTCCTGAATAATATTGGGTGGTCCGGGGCAAAAAAAAAGGGGGCCCCTTAACGTACAAAAGAATGCCACCTGTAAGGCTGTGATGAGGCCATGTGTTACACCCATAGCCGTTGATTTTTAGGCTACAACACTATCCATATGGACAAATGGCCTAGTATGATCTTGAGAGTCATTCTTCTTTTGTTTGAAGAGATATAATACTCTTTGAAAATTCTTTTCCATATCAAACACATAACACTCTTCAATCTCTTCCTACACCTAAACTTTCCTCATTTGGTGATGATAATCCTAACTGTATTCCTACTGTTACAACACAGTCTTCTTCTCATCATTCACCTCAAAATTCTTCTTTTCATAATTAACCTCAAAATTCTTCTTTCTCTCATGATTCTAATTCTTCAGCTCATCAATCTTTGAATCATAATTCATATTCTCTTCATTCTCTTTCTCAAACACATTCTAATACTTCTCCACCATCTGAAATTTCTTCATATCTTGTTATAAAACACAGTATTAGACCAGTTATCCTTTCTACTAAACTGGTTGATTTTGTTACCCCTTACTTACCTCACAAAAACATTCCTCCTCATAACTCATCTTCCCATTCTGAATCACAGTCATTTGCTGTGAATTCCTGTCAGATTATTGAACCTAAATACTATAATTAGGCTAAACATGATCCTAATTGGATTAAAGCAATGAATAAAGAGCTTAAGGCTCTCGAAGATAATGAAACGTGGGAGTTAACTATGCTGCCTCCAGGAAAGAGAGCTAATGGCTCCAAATGGGTCTTTAAGATCAAACTTAAGCCTGATGGTGATCAATTGAAAGACATAAGGCAAGACTTGTGGCCATTGGTTATCAACAAGTTGTTGGCCAAGATTTCACGCAAACATTCTCTCCTGTAGCTAAGTTAGCAACTGTAAGAGTTGTTGTTGATTTGGCAACTATGAATCATTGGAAAATGTGTCAGCTTGATGTAAACAATGCATTTCTACATGGTTTTCTTGATGAAGAAGTCTATATGCTACCACCAGCTGGTTACAATAAAGCTAAGTCTGGGCAAGTGTGTAGATTAAAGAAGTCTCTATATGGTTTGAAACAAGCTTTAAGACAGTGGAATAAAGAGTTAACCAAGTTCTTATTATCTCTTGGTTTTACACAGTCTACACAAGATTATTCTCTCTTTACTAGATCTTTCAGTGGAGAATTTCTTGTTATCCTGGTCTATGTAGATGACATGTTAATGACAGGAACATCATCATATTGAAGAAGTGAAGCATGCTCTTGATGTAGCTTTCATAATCAAAGATTTAGGGGAACTCAATTAGTTCCTTGGTAAAGAAATAACAAGAAATGCATCTGGTATTTCATGTCACAAAGGAAGTACATCAAAGATATCATTGTTGATACTAATATGGAAGATTCTCCTGTTATTGCTCCTCTTTCTACTGGATTGAAGCTCTCTACTGAAACACGAGATATTTTAACAGAACCTGATGTACACAGAAGACTGGTTGGCAGATTACTATATCTAGGTCTTACTAGACCAAATTTATCATATGCAGTACAACATTTGAGTCAATTCATGCATTGTCCTAGGACTCCTCATTTAAGAGTTGCATTACATGTGGTCAAGTATCTTAAAGGTACTTTGGAGTATGGTTTATATTACAAGGCGGATGCGGCTCTTTAGGTTCATGCCTTTGGTGACTCTGATTGGAGTGGATGTCAGTTCAGTGGTCGATCCCTCAGTGCATATGCTGTTTTCCTAGGGTCTATTTCATGGAAGACAAAGAAACAATCTACTGTGAGTAAATCTTCTACAGAAGCAGAATATAGAAGCATGTCTAATGCCGCTAGTGAGATTACAAGTTAAAGTTCCTCTCCCTATTACTTTATCTTGTGACAATACTTCTGCTGAAAATTTGGCTCATAATCCTATGTTTCATGGGAAGACAAAGCGTTTGAAGCGTGATATGCATTATGTCAGTGAACAAGTTGCTACAGGTTTCTTAACTATTGCTCATGTTTCTAGCAATCAACAACTTGCTGATGTGCTTACTAAGGCTCTTCCTTTGGCTCAACATCACTCTATTTGTTCCAATTAAGCTTGGCCTTCTCCACTCAGGTCCAGCTTGAAGGGGTGTATAAGTTATATATAATTATTACTAAACATTAGGCCTAAGAACATGATGGTCTACTTGGCTGATCTTGTATAAATAGAAGAAAGAAGTGAGTTGTTAGTTAATAACTTCTCTATAACAAACTCTACCGTTCATCTCTTTCTCTTTTATTGTCCATTAACACTCTCTTAATCTCTTTCATATGTTTTTTTCTTTTCTTTTCTGCAAACTCTATTTTTTATATACGGTAGTTTAAAAATTCATATTTTAGCATGCAACAATCTTTTTCTGGTTTGGAAAGCACTCAAGTCCATAGGATTCAAATGAAGTGTTTAAATACTTCTACAAATCAATTAATAAAAATTTAATAACACAAATATAATTTAATCAGTATATAAGTATATTTATAAACGGTTGTATTTTCTCTTTTTGAAGTCAAAATTTTGTATTCGACAATGTCAAAACAAAAACATGTAACTCTTCGTAACAAACAAATGTAGATCAACTATGTATTAATCCCCATACTGGTAAAAAAAATTGTAACAAATTGTTATAGATATCAAAAAAATGTTAATATAATTCCGCTTTGACAAAATCCAAGCAAATGACAACAAAAATCAATAGTACATGATCTTGTACATTAGGGAAAAACACAAAACCAAGATAACAAATTTAACAACAATTAAATAGTACTTCATAACAATTAGCACCAAAAAATAGATACTCCATACTAATAACAATCCACAAATAAGTGATCATTATTGTAATCAATATAGCAAAGCAACTATAAAGGCCACGAAAGAAACAGAGAAGAAGGTGGAAATGAGAGGCATAGGTGGTGAGGAGCCTGCATCTGTGGGTGTAGGTTCAACCGGCAAGCTTGTAGGAACGGGGGCGGCGGCGGCGGCGGTGCCAGTGACGTTGATGGCGAACTTCTGACCATTATCACAATGTGTACCAACGGTGCAAATGAAGAAAAATTCTCCTGGTCTGTTAAGGGTTATTTCTGTTGGGCCTTCAGTATGAATCACAGCATTACCAGCATCACATGCATCATAACCAGCCTCTGTAACCATGGCAACGGTGTGGAAATTCGTGGTAAATTGGAACACTGCAATGACATAAAAGAAAGATTAAAGATCATGATACTAGTCCACTAGACCACTAATGTTGTACAATCTTAATTGTTACCCTTGATTAAAGGGTCATCTAAAAATATTTACAATATAATTTATCTAGTTTGGTAAACTGGTCGTGTTTGTGTTTGGTTTTGTACTAATCTTTGCATGTCCACAAAGTATATGATTTTTTTTTTTGAAAAAAGGTACAGTGATTGCACAATATTACAAATTGAACAAACTAGGGTATGTTAGACTTGATTTTGTATTTGTGTTTTGTTGGTTCAAGTTTCTCTTAATAATTTTGTCACGTTTGTTTACTTTATATTATCATATTAGAGATTGCCACCTCTAAATACAAATTTATAAGGGGACTACTAAACGTGGAAAATGGTTGGATTAGTTTCGGATCTATAGGTGTGAAGGGTTCGTTTTTGCTTGAACCAAATGCAATGGGATTTTGTGATCTTTATTTATCTTTTGTTGATCGGGTCAAGGTCGGTCAATCTCAATTTTCGAATTTGAAAGTCTACCAACACATGCCAATGTGTCAAAGACATGTGTCAATGGGTGCAGATACATCCAAGTGTAATTACACGTTCTTCAAGAGTCAATACCCACACATGTTACCTTAGCTTTGGAACATGAGGTAATCAAGATGTGCCTGACCCGATTTTGTAGGCAGAATATAGGGTCACAAGCGACTTAAATATGAAAAAGTAGGTTATTTTTGCCCCGGCCCAAGAATGGCCAGGACAAATTAATGGGTTTTGGGGAAAGAATTTCAACCCGATGCTTTGGGCCGAAACGAACCACTTTTTTGGCCAAACTCCGACCCAACCCATGATCACCTCTATTCGGAATCAATTGCATATTACTTCAACATCACAAGAATATTTCATGGGTTAAGAGTCATTTGATCATAATATAGCATCAAATATCAATGATAGTTATCAACAAGGAATAATATTGTAGTGATTACCTAGAACATCACCAACAGCAAAAGTGTGCTCGGCAGCCCAAGAAGTATATAATTCAGGTGAGGGAGGATTAATCCATCTATTAGCATCTCCCACATTAATTGTTTCTGCAGTTATGCCCTTCATTACCATTATTATCACTGCTGCAACAATAAACATTTTTGCCATTTTCTCCCTCTATGTATTTGCTGACCTCTTTTGTGTTCTCAAAGTCTCCCCTTTTTGCCTTGATAAGAAAAGCAAATCTATCTCCCCTTTGGCCTAATTGGGTGATGATTATGATGATTTTCTCATTATATGTATATATAACTGAATTTTGCTATGTTTCAAAAGTTATTGGGATACCACCATGCATGTATGATGGACTTGGTTTAGGCTTTTTTGGACGACTTGATCAATTCTTAAAGTAATATAATAGCTTTTGCTCATTACTACTTACTAAATGCCAACTACTATAAGATTTGGGCTCCACTAAATCTATATTATTAAAGAGAGGACAAATTAAAATTATTTCTCCATCTAAAAATAGTTGGTTAATTTTAGCTTTTAGGATTAGTTTTTCAATCTTCATCTATTGTTAATATAGTTGTATTGTAGTGAAATTATAAAAATGATGATGTTTGTAAAGATCTACTAGCTATATATGCTTCTTAATACAAGCAACATATTCTTTTTTTTTTGATAATTTAGTTTCTTTTATTAATTCATAACCAAGGAATAGAAGACCTCAACTCAACCCAGGTATTCCTCCTCAGAAGGAGAAAACTTTTATAGTGAATAATCACACCCGGAGGAGAGGGGGTTTTCCATCCTTAAAAGGCTTCAAAAACAAACACATTACAGTATAATATTCCAAATCCAAATACATGAAAGGAGGTCAAGTCTTGATAAAGACTCTTCCCACAAACAACTACTGCTGCATACAAATTCCTACAACTGTGATTCCAATTTTACCATACTCTACTGATTTGAGATTTGAGATTCCACAACATTCTGAAATCCATGAGTTCCTTTTGGCTTGATGGGCCCAGCCTGGCAAGATTCTACACCACGACTTCACACTTCTTCATTCCTGATTTCCTCCCTTCGAATTCTTCCTGCAGCATGCTAAGAATTAATGTTCAAAGCACTCACATCCACGCAATGAACTCGGATTTTCTATGAAGACCTTGCTTCGCCATTGAGTCCGCTACTACATTTGCACTTCGACTTCTATGAACAATCATTAATTCAAGCCCTCCTTTGCGAGCGTTCCTGATAAAACTCAATTGAAAGTTTAAATTCCACGGACCTCCACAGTCACTATTACACCATAGGACCGCGTTCTTTGAGTCAGATTCAATAATCAATTTCACCCCTTTTAGATCCTTGTTAGATGAGGTTATCTTCACTGCTCTAAATATTGCCAGAATTTCTGCACTGTTAATTTCCATAAAAGGTATGGGAGATGAGAACAAACACATGAAATTGCCCGAATGATTTCTTAATACTCCCCCGATTGCAGAGCGAGATTTGAAGGTATGAACTGACGCATCAACATTCCATTTTATTGTGTGAGAAGCAGGGGGGAACCATATCACGTCATTTTTGCCGATGTGATTTGCTTTACTTATCTCCAAATTACTGGACCATTGCAAGCAAGCCGGATTTCGCATAATATCCATAGGGTTGTACGGGAAATTTTCTTCCCAACCCGATATCCACCAACCCAATCTTAGAAGAACCATCTCTTTCATGATCTTGATTGATGAGGACTGATTTGTGAAAATGCGTTGATTTCTTTCCTTCCATAAAGTCCATAATATTATGAAATAAACCGCAGACCATACCTTCTTGAAGAAAGGTGATTTTTTTGGCCAACACCATTGTGAGAAAGCATCCTTCAGACTGAAAGGGAAAACCCATGAAATCTGCCATAATTCAATCCACCATAACCATATCTGAGATGCGACGCTGCAGTGAAGCAAAAGGTGCTCGGGTGATTCGGCTTCAATCATGCATAAAGGACATATATTGCAGTTGCTCTGTATAATTCCGAGGGCTGCTAGCTTGCTTCGAGTGTTTATTTTTCCCATCAAGGCCAGCCATACAAATAATTCAATCCTGTGAGGCACTAGCCCTACCCATATACCTTTGACTGCATCATGGAGAGAAGAAGATGGGCGAAGCATATCAAGTTCTTTTGCAACTGATTTTGACGTGAATGAACCTGATTTGGAGAAGGCCCAAATTAATTGATCTTGGGCCTGCTTGGATGGACAAACTTGCTGCAGAATATTATCCAAATTGGTTTTTTCTTCGACATCTTGAGGCCTTAGAGCCCTTTTCCACGAAAAACTCCACATCCAATTGAATCCTTCCCAGAACCCAAGAGAGGCTACTGTTGCATTCGGATCAGTTGCTATTGAAAATAATCTAGGAAATTCAAATTTTAGGGGTGAGGAAGAAAGCCAAGACTCATGCCAAAATCTCGTTTGAGAGCCGCACCCAATGTTTTTGCGAATACCTTTGCATAGCAATTCTTTCACACTTGCTTGTTGAAAGATGGCAGCGCAAATATGCCGCCACGGGCCACCTGACTTTGGTATTTTAAATTCCATTATCGTCACAGAGGCTGGGTACTTGTATTTGTCGCGAACTACTTTGCACCATAGAGGGGATGGGTCGCTAAGGAAGCGCCAAATCCATTTTGATAACATTGCTATATTTCTGTGAAGTATGTTGCCAATGCTTAGTCCCCCCATTTGTTTTGGTAGCTGCACTATTTCCCAAGATACAAGATGAAGAGACCTTTTTTCAGTGTTGCCAGACCATAGGAATTGTCTAGTGATCTTATTTATCTTCTCAATAACTCCTTTGGGGATGGGAAATAGCGACATAAAATATAGAGGAAGATTGGACAATGATGATTTGATTAATGTTAATCTTCCTCCAATCGAAAGCATGCGCCCTTTCCATGTTGCTAGCTTCATTGAAATTTTGTTGATGATTGGTTCCCATGATTGTAATCGATGTAAATTTCCACCTATGGGCAACCCCAAATAGGTGAATGGGATGTCCCCCGTTTTGCAAAGAAGGGAATTTGCGGCGTCATTGAGCCACTCCTTAGATGTGTTTATTCCGATGATTGAACTTTTATGAAAGTTCACTTGAAGTCCCGAAGCGAGGTGAAAGAGAATGAGCGCCATCTTGATGTTTTTTAGGGACTCCAATTTTGCATCACTAAAAATTAGTGTATCATCCGCATATTGGAGATGCGTGATCTTTATTCCATTTCTGCATACTTCCACTCCGCTCCACATCCCCAAATTTGTTGCCTTCAATATTACTTGGTTTAGTGCTTCCCCAATGAGGACAAATAGAAAGGGAGACAACGGGTCTCCTTGTCTCAAGCCTCTTCTAAGCTTGAAAGGTGTGCTAGGGGATCCATTTACCAAGATTGAAGCCGATGCCGTTGTGACACACGTTACTATCCAATGGCGCCATTTCTCCGGAAATCCCATTTGCTCTAAAATCCATTTGAGAAAGCTCCATGATACACAATCATATGCTTTGTGAAAGTCTAGTTTAAAAAGGATGGCTTCACTACCGCTCTTCTTGCATGAATCAATTACTTCACCGGCTACTAATGCTCCATCTAGGATTTGTCGTCCTTCAATATAAGAGGATTGAAGGGGTCCAATGAGCGAGCTCATTATTTTTTGTAACCTCTTTGCCAACAACTTTGCAATTATCTTATAAAGGCATCCGACCATGCTTATTGGTCGATAATCTTTGAAACATACCGGGTTGTCCACTTTTGGAATGAGCGCAATGTATGCCACATTTGATCCTTGAGGCAGGTTCGATGAGTCACAAAACTTGCTGACCATCTCATATATGTCATACTTAATTATCTCCCATGCACTTTTGATGAATTTAAAATTAAATCCATCCGGTCCCGGAGCCTTGTCCGAGTTACATGAGGATACGGCTTCGTCTATTTCTTCACATGAGAAGGGAAGTGTTAACTGCTTTGCTTGTTCTTGAGACACACGTTTAAAATTCAAACCTTCAAAGAATGGTCTGCTGTTATGCTCCTCCCGGAATATTTTTTTGAAATATGCTGTAGCTTCCCATTTGATGCGAGAAGGCTCATTAATTTTCTGTCCATCAATCTCCACACTAACAATTGAGTTTTTCCTTCTTTTATTCGAGGCTATTGCATGAAAGAACCTAGTGTTGCGATCACCCTCTTTGAGCCACATAATTCTCGAGTTTTGCGCCCAATACATCTCCCTCCTTTTCATCCACTGCCATAATTCCACTTGAGCTTTTTTACGATCATCAAGCTCTTGAGAATCAAGATCTCTTGTGTTGTTGATGCTGTCCAGATGGTGTATTTCAGTTTCAAGCTTCTTAATTCTTGCGTCAATGTTGCCAAAATCATTGTGGTTCCAGGACCTGAGCCGCTTCTTTACTTCTTTCAGTTTTTCATTAGTGCGTAGAGCTTCAGATTCTTGCCACACCGCTTTCACAATCTTCAGGCATTCCGGATTCGTGAGCCAGCAATTCTGAAACCGAAAAGGTTTCGGTCCCCAATTTTGTTCATTAGTATGGACCAACAGTGGACAGTGATCCGATAGCCTCCTTTGCATGAGTGAAACACTGAGAGTAGGGAACATTGTAATCCATTCTGGATTCACAAACATTCTGTCGAGAATACTCCTTGAGTTGCCTCGAAACCAGGTGAAGCCCCCACTTGATGACTTTATCTCAAGAAGGTGAGAGTCCTGCACAAAATTTTGAAAGTCAGTACTACCTGTTTGGGAGAATAAGAGACTACCTCTTTCATTTGCATTGAGAACTTCATTGAAGTCACCAATGATGAGGCATGGAAGCTCCGTGATTTTCTGGAACTCCAGAATCTCTCTCCATACTTCCGCTATTTCTGTAACGTCACATGGGTTGTATACATTAATGATTGTGCATTCATAATTTGCTGTAATGAGACAACCACTGATCGCAATCCAGGATTTGGCAATGTTACTGTGTTTCATATCAAACCTGCTTTTGTTCCACAATGTTATAATTCCTCCTGAGTTACCTTCAGATGGACTAAAGATCCACTCCACTTCCTCTGCTTTCCAGTAAGTTCTCACCATTTTTTTATTTATTTCATTCATTTTCGTTTCTTGAATGCACACAAAAATGGGGTCATGTTGGGCTATCATCTCTCTGAGTGAGGATCTCTTGGGTCTTGCTGTTAGACCCCTGATATTCCACGAAATCATCATCATCTATTAACACTGTTGTTATGAGTTGCTGGGCAAGAAACTAAGAGTTAGCCTCCCAGTTCTGCGTTTGCTCATTCAGAATTGAAACAATTCTTTTTTTCAGTTCAGAGACTGACCCATTGAAGGTGACCCCAATGCTTTCTGCCATTTTTATCACGTCATCAATGTGAATTGAGCTCACTTTCTTACTAGGTGAGGAGAGAGACTCTGCCTTTTGAGCGTTTGACACCTCTCTCTTCAATTTCCTTTTTTTTTCCATTTTTTTCCTTCTCTTTCTTTCTTTTTCTATCCTTGTATGGACTGGTACGAAATGCTCAAACCCAGGTGGAAAAATAGGTCCTGAGCAAGATGATGAGCCCAATGATGTTGCGGAGTTGGAATTTGTTTTGTTGTTTTTGAGAAGTGGCTCATATTTGTTTTTTAGTTGGATGGGCGACATCTGTTTCTCTAATGGGATTGGCTGTTTCAGTATACTGCTGTGTATTGGGCTTTTGGTTGGGTGATTATTTTGTGTTGGGCTCTTTTCCTGATTGGTTTGCATTCTAATTGGTGACTACATTTTGCATTCTTCTGATGACCCAATGACTAGGTCCATACTTTCTATTGCAACATTTTCATTGGGGTCATGATTATGTTCTCTGTCATTTGTGATAATGTCAAGTGGGACCAACTTCTGGTTTTCTAGGTTTTTTAATTCGGTTTCAGTTTTTGAGAGAGTTGGTGGGAAGTGTGACGTTTCATGATTATGACGTTTTAGATTTTCAATATTGCACACGTCATTTCCATACTGGCTTTTTATCTCCTCATCATTAGAGCATGATTTCTCAAGGATGGAAGACTTACCTGGTACTATTTGTTTTTTTTTTGCTGGGATTTCTTCTGATTCTGATTCTTTATCATCCTTGCATGAGCTGGACCTTTGACTTATGACCTGATGTTTTTCTGATATGTATATGGAATAGTTCACCTCATCTATTTGCAGTTGAATTTTGCAATTGATATCAAAAAGACAATCAGTGATGATTAAAATGTGAGCACAGTCATATTCCCCATATGAGATCGATTTTACCCTCCCAAATATACTTCCTATCTTATGGAAGTTCCTATAACCCCAAGCTATGAGTGGAGTCCCATATATGTTAACCCATGTCTCTCTCCATAGGGCTGCACTATGTTTGTTTACGTTTCGAATTTCGATGAACCACCTTTCTAGCCATTTGCATTCTATTACGTTTTGTTTATCTTCTATCGTCTCGAATATTATGAGATGTTGCATTCCTCCCATTGCTTTTATTGTAATGCAATTGACTCCTTCTGCTAGTATATGTTCCATTATTGACTCCGAAGATACTAACGAGTCAGTAATACCAATGGCGCTTCTTAGCAATAGCTCATCATTCTCCTTGCACCTTTCTCCATCAATTGCGGCTGCATACTCTCCATTCTCATCTATTTCTTTCATCGAATTCCGGGCTTGTTCCGTGCTTTCACCCAGACATCTTGAGCTCATTATTCGATGTCTAGAAGGATTTGGTTTGATCAGGATCACTTCTGGCCTAACTTCTGCTAGGTGTACTTTTTGTGGGTTATCTTTTTCCTTAGTTGGAACATGGTGTGAGTATGAGGTTTTTGTTTTTTGGTTTGGATGGGTTTCTTCATTTGACTGAGTACTGGGATTCGCCACTTCCTTGTAGGTTCGGTTGTCTCGAAAGTTTGTTTTCTGGTATTTTTGTTTGGTTATGGTATGGTTGATGAAGGTCTGTATTTTGGTGGTTTGGGGTTTGTGGTTTTGAGGAATGGTTGGTGTGGGCTTATCGTATTTTGCTAGGTGCACTGTAATTCTAGACCCTTTAACTATCTTCCCATGCTCATCTCTTAAAGCTGTGCTCATCGATTGTGAAAAACGGTACTTGACAAAAGCAAAGATATGGTCTGGGTTTTTCTGGAAAGCAGGTATGAGTACATTCTCTATGGCTCCGTGAGTTCGGAAAATTTGAGATATTTCAGCAATGGTTATCGATGATGGAAGATGGTTGATGAAACATGTTCGACGAGCCTGGATTTGCACCGATCTATTTTTTGAGTGTTTGACTGTGGTCCATTGAAATTCCTTTTTTCTCTCTCTAGAATCTCTCTCCTCTCTCATTTTTGCTGGCAACCAAACACACCACCTAACTTTTTGATAAAACAAAAACACAAGCAACATATTCTTTTTGACATGTTTTATAGTACTTGTAACGTTTGTCTTATTAGAAAATTCTTATAAAAAGAAAATTGTTTTATTTTTATTTTTTTTTGATAAGTTGGGTATTTTCGAAGAGGGATGACTCCAAATAACAACAGTATCAAGGTAGGCTAAAGAACTACTATCTAGGAAGAAGCATTTGATCTATGTACATGTGTCAGATTAAACTCTCGATCCTCCTCCTTGGTTTACGTATCATCTGTCAATGTTACATGTATTTGAAAACGGAAGAAGCATTTGATCTAGTGATATTAATCAACATTTCAACTTTATACCAATTCTATCAATTTATGGCAAAATTAAGAGTTATGATAATGATTCATGAAGTCATATGTGGGCCATGTGGCCATGTGGGTTAATATTTTGTGACAATGTTAGTACAAAAGTTGAAGGTCATTTACTCTTCCTATAGAATTGAATATATTTAAAAAGAATTGGATTGGAAGATTTAGGGAGAGAAGTAGTTTAGTTTGTCCGATTGCCTTACTAGCTCAGCCAAAACAAAATAAAAATAACGTTGACATTTCAAGAAAGATACAATTGGTACGTATTAGCTTTATTACTTATTAGTGGGGGCATTATTTCATTGCTCGATCAAATATTTGATTATGGTGCCAAAATTTAAACAAATATATTAAAAGACATGTGAAAACAAGAAATTGTGCCACGTGACGCTCTTTCTAAAGAGTTATAATTCATGTAATTCATCATTCATGTACAATAATAAAATTAAGAATTTGCATAGTATATGGTTTGATCTCGAGACCTCAAGTACATATACTAAAGTTTTAACCACTAGACTAAGTTGTATTTAGTGTTATTATCATAAAGTATTATATTAATAAATGAAATTTTTCTTACCCGAATCATAGCTCGGGCCTAATAACTAGTTATAATTATAAAAAGATGCTCCTAATTATTGGTTAGACAAAGTAAACCATATGAACTTCTTGGCTGTTTGATGGGACTATTTGTTGATACTTCTAAATTAGCAAACTTTGTTTTGGTCAATCAATCATCCCGAAAAAATTCCAAACAGAGAATAAGAAAATAGTAGTACAAACTATTTAGTATGTGAAATTGTGGATAGTTCTTACAAAACAAAAATTATGCATCACGAGCAATGTTCCGAATTGTTGTATGTTATACATTTACGTTGTTGAAACCAATCGAAAAGTTTAAAAATGATTGAAAAAATAAAAAGAGTTCAAATTGGTAGAATAATATTTATAAATAGTTGACAATAAAATCTTCATACCATCTTGTTATATGTATTAGCCTATTAGGGGGTGTTTGGTTCACTAGTTTTAGGTATGAGGTATGGGTTTGGAATGAACAAAATCCATATATACCTAGTGTTTGTTTAATTTATTTCTAAATTTTATACCCATACCTCAAACCCATAAGGTATGGGGTTTAGAAACCCATGGGGGGAGGTGGGTATGGCTCATACCTTACCTCTAGGTAT
The DNA here is from genome assembly GCF_026745355.1 of Beta vulgaris subsp. vulgaris. Classification (NCBI taxonomy): domain Eukaryota; kingdom Viridiplantae; phylum Streptophyta; class Magnoliopsida; order Caryophyllales; family Amaranthaceae; genus Beta; species Beta vulgaris. The sequence continues at coordinate 55,877,442 of NC_079209.1, forward strand.
CAAATAAAAGAAGATTTTTCATTCCTAAATGAAACCAAACACAAGGTATTAAGTATCAAGTTCCAAACCCATACCACTTTGATTTCATTCTTGATTCCAAACCCATACCATTATATGAACCAAACGACCCCTTAAAGGTAAAAACTTTTTTAAGGCTTCTAAGGACACATAGTCTCGTTAACATTATGAAGTAATAGATTTGAAATATAAAAATGTGTTCCACTCCACATAAATTAATTTCAACACAAATTATTAGAATAAGCGGTCTAATTTTAACATATCTATTTTTAGCATAAAATTAGACGAACTTAAGACAAATCTTTATTAATAAGCCCATTCCATTTCACTATAACTAACCCAACACTATTCTAGTCATCTCTTCTCTTCTCCTTCCTTCTCTTATTGAGTATCGAACTACAACAAATAATTTCAAAAACATAACTCGGTAGTTTTACCAAACGGATTAAACAAGTCACTAAATGGATTAAACTAGTCACTGAATAATAGATTAAAAAATGTCATTATTGCATAGATTAAACCGGTCACGAAATAGATTAACCTAATTCCTAAATAGATTAAACTAGTCATTCTATAAAACAAAGGCGCCATGTTCTTCTCTTAATATTGGGCTTGGACCTTGTTAGATGATTTCTTACAAGACCAACTGTAATTTCAATTGGTATAAGTTAGTTTTAATGAATTATTATTTCATTCTCCTAGAAAAAATTAAGTCAACATGGTTAGAATTTTTTTTTTTTAAAAAAAAAAAAAAAAAAAAACTGAAGTGCATGCGTGTGCCACAAAATGCGCTGACTAAAAGCCATGAAATTTCTCAAAATTCTTGTGTCATAAGCTTACCTTCAAAATAGTTAATATGGATCTTAACTGAAAATCCTTCTCATTCTCTCTCATCTCTCACAATCTCATTTTCGCTAAAAGTTTCATTTTTTTGCAGACTCAATCGTCGATTAATGTTGCAGTATTCACTTGATTTCTAGGGTTTTTATTGCGATAATTCAGCGGTATTACATTGAGGTAAAATTTCTAATTAGTTTTATTTTATAATTTTTTATTTAATTTTATGTTAATTAGTAGTAATCAAGTTTGCGTGATTTTATAAGTTGTTGATTACGATTGAATCCTTGCATTTGTTTTGAATTTGAATAGAAATGTTTATTTTTAAAACCAGATTGAATATTGTTTGATCATTATTATTAATGTCGGTTGTTGGATTTTAAGATAATCGTCGATTTCATGTTGTCTAGTTTTGTTTTCGTTTTGGCAACGAGAATCGCTGTACAAACCAGATTAAAACATTAATCTCGTGATCTGACGCAATATTGTTTTTTTGGTAACGCAACAATATAGCCTTATATGTACGCGACGGGTGCGAAATCGTTATTGGAATAAAATTAGCTTTTTTGTAATTGTGTGATAGAATTTGTGGCGCACACGGAAGTTTTGATGGACCCGAATAGTACCATAAAATTGAATTTTCATTGATAATTAATTGTACAAGCGTGTTGTGAGAGCTCATGTCTCTCATTCACTCCGGTAGAATCCTTTGTTTCTACCTTTCCTAATATCTTGTGTGGAGCTTACTTGTTTGGCTCCCTCTCCAACTCATGCACATATTACAAATTTATAGTTGTTGTATCCTATTTCTAGATTTTTCTTTCAAATACAAATATCTTAGATTTTTCACAAGATAATTATAGATACACATTACATATTTTTCTCACATTTTTCATTAAACCTTTAGAATTTTCTAGATTAATCTCTAAGACGGTGTTGGTCACTTAAGAGTTCATTTATTATGCACTCGATCTCATACTCGTGGATGAGGATGCAAATTGAATCACTTGGTGCATGCATTAGTTAATTCGGGGTCTAAGACTCTAAGTACAAGTTATCATGTTTTGTCGGAAGCACTTAGAACTATGTACTTCACACACTTCTTTACTCACTTGTCACATACTCTGCTCAAATGAGCAATATGTAAAATGTGCAAAAAAATAATGTGAGAGGGAACACCTAGTTTTAGATGCTCGTGTGAGTATGGAGGCTTTGGCCTGGGGATGAAAGCTAATCACATCTAGTTATTTGTGTACTTTGGTTGTGTTTTTCTTAGAAATCATATGTTTGGAAATTTTGTTAGTATAAGGGTCTTATTTGTTATTCCCTACTTTTCTTTTTATTTACATACTTTTCTTTTTCGTCTGTTTTATAAATCTACACGCCGCTGCTTTTTCTATTGCTAGTAACATGTCATCTACTTTCTCCTCTTTTTCCACTCATGTCATCTACTTTTATGGTAGCATAATTTAACCCACTTTTTAGGTCATCTCCTTTACTTTTTGGTTTTTTTCTCCACCTTTTCGGTTTCTTTCTCATACTTTTTTTGTAGTTTCTCTTTTGTTCCCTAGTAAAGTGAAGTAAGTAAATTAAAAAGAAACGGAGATACTACAAATATTTCAACATTATTTATTTGCTACCTCTCAAAAGAACTTCATAAAAATAACAGCTTGCAATTGTTAATAATTATATGAAAAAATAATTATTGGTCACAGTTACCAAAATGTGACAAAAATAAAACCTTCTAAGATTTTTTTATGGTCTTCTATCCAGAGAGTACAGATTAGTTAGTATAAAAACTTAAGTTCATAACAAAAGTTTGTCTTAAAGACTTAGCAAGGTTGAGTCAAATGATAATAACACAAAATCCTTTTCAGAGCTTTAATTTTGTTCCATAAACTTAAGATTCTAATTTAGGAGTGTTTATGAATTGCTATGCAAATAAGTTAATCAATTAAGTGTGAATATAAAATAATTTACTTAGTAAAATCTTCAAAGATATTACACAAAACCTGAAATTGAACCTTTCTTTTGTAGGGTAGTAAGAGAATGAATGAAAGTGCTGTGTGATTCTCCCTTTTTTTTTTTTTTTCTTTCTCTCTCTTCCTCTCAATCATTCTATTACAATTTGATTCCAGTCAATAGTTCATTATTATCCTGATTGTTTACAGTATCTATTTTTCGCCTTTTTGATAGCATTTGACGCAAATATTACAAAAGAGAAAGATAAGGAAAAAAGAAATTGAAGGTAAGGTGGGAGGTTGCTAGAGATGTCATCGTCAAATTCACCATGTGCGGCGTGCAAGTTTCTAAGAAGGAAATGTACGCAAGAATGCGTGTTTGCGCCATACTTTCCTCCAGATCAACCCCAGAGATTTGCTAATGTTCACAAGGTGTTTGGTGCTAGCAATGTGGCGAAGCTCCTGAACGAATTGAATGCCGCACAGCGGGAGGATGTGGTGAATTCGTTAGCATACGAGGCGGAGGCAAGGCTGCGTGACCCCGTGTATGGTTGTGTGGGCCTCATCTCCCTCTTGCAGCAACGACTGAAGCAAGTTCAGACTGACCTTTATACAGCTAAGAAAGAATTAGCCACTTACGTTGGGCCGTCTGCACTTATGCCTATGATTCAACCCAGTTATGCCAACCCAGCTTCCACCTCGGCTGTTAATGTGATGCAGCAACAGTACAATATGGGCCCCATGATGGGTATTCCTACCGGGGTTGTTGCAGGCCCATCTCATGGTGGTGGTGGAACACAGTTGGTAATCAGAGATGCTCAGCAACAGCAGCAGCAATTAATTGAGTCGCAGCAGCTGGCGGCATTGACTGTGAAAGATGAGCAGGAGATGATGAGGAACTGGGAACAGCAGCAGCAACAACAACAGCAGCAGTTTATGAGGTTTAATGGTAGCAGTGACTTGTACGAGGGGACAATGGTTGTAGGTGGTGACGGAGGTGAGTTCAATCAAGTGGGGTCTGCATCGGCAGCTACATCACCGTCGTTGGCTCTTGGGGCGACCACATTTGATCACAATGGGTATAATCATATTCAAACACAACAGCCTCAACAAGGAGCTGAGTCACTAGGGCAGCTATTGCTTCTTCAGCAGCCAGTAACAACCCAACAACAGCCAGGAATGGGAGAAGTGGCTCAGGGGATTCCTCATCATGAAAATAATCAGCAGCAGCAGCAAGGTTCTATTAGTCATCAACATCTTCTTCACCATCATGAACATAATCAGCAGCAGCAGCAGGCCGGAAGCGAATAGGGTAGGACTATTGTTCCTGCTTGTTAGAGAGGAGACACTTAAAGAATACTCATTTTGGTGTTCCTTTGCATATTTTTTTTTGCTTTTAGTAGTTCCTACAAGCTCAACTCTTCAACAAACTGCAGTCCCAAGGTAACTTCTTTTCTCTCTTTCTCCTCTCTCAATCTCTTGCTGTATTTTGTAGATTTGTATGTTTCCAATTTTTGCACCTTCTTATTGATGAATATTAGCTCGTAATTACGAGATCGATGGTGATAGAAAGAGCATTTTGCCTGTTTTATGTAAAATGCAAAGCATATTTTTGAGAATTGGAAGAAAATGGAAGTATTTGGATTTTGTTGGGGTGAGAGAAGAGACAAACAGGATGGAAGGGTGAAAATTTTGCATGATATACTAATCATTTTAGAGTTTGGACTATAAGAGCTGAGCATCTACCATTCTGTTTTGTTTTGCTTTTGTTTTGACTAGATATTTTTCACAAAATTTACACACAAATTCATTCCCATTACCACCATTTATGACCAACAACCAAACGGGCCGTGAGAGCTCAGCATCTACCATTCTGTTTTGTTTTGACTAGAGTTCTCTGTTATCTTTGCTGTAAATTGGCTCTAATCTTGTGTTTATTAATGTTTGATTTTTTGTTCAAATTCTACAATAATGTGACTCAAAAACTAATGCATGCTAATCTAATATTATCTGGCGTTTGTTTTGCTTTTGTTAATGCAGCTCAGTTCGTGCATGCTTATGAACTCCAACATCTTATTTATACAAGGAAGAGATTATTATGACAGTGGAAAAGGTGAAAACAGTTAGTGGTTGAGTATCTGTTTGGTTGGATAGAAAACATTTTTAACGAGAAATGATTTCCAGAAAAATTCTTTTTTAAACATACAATTGTAGATTTGTTTTCCTTAGTTTACCTCTATGCATAGGAATCTAGAAGTGCAAATGAAACGAAGAAGGAAAGAGGAAGGTGAGGATGGAAAGTATGGAAGTTAGATGTGACGCGCCTTCTTTAAATAACGAAAATGTTTTCCAATCCTTGGATGAACTACTTTCTTTCATTTGGAAAATTATTTTCCACCCTTTAGAATGAAAATAAGGCATGGGCGAAGCCAGGGGGTTTTGACAGGGGCCATGGCCCCCCTCCCCTTGTCAAATTTCTATAGAAAAGTGGTGAAAATCTCGGCCCTCCGAACTTGCGATTAGTTATATTGGCCCCCGTAGCTTATATCGGCCCCCCTAGCTTATGTGTTCATAAGGGAATCACTTTTTAGAAAATTTGTTTTCTTTCCAACCAAACACTCGTTAAATATATGGAGCCGGATTATGATTGTTTTTCCTTTTAGTAAGCCTATAGTTTGTTTTTTTTTCCTTTAAATGTTTTTCTTTTTTGAAACTTTTGGGTGGGAGAGAAGACCACCCAAAAAGTGTTGGTTTTTTTATTATGGGTTTCTTATTTTGGAGAGACACAATAGTAAAGATGTTGTTTGTTCATGAGATTACTATTATTTTTTAGAGCAATTTGTAAGTTTGACAATCATTAAATGCCTATCTGATACTCTATAATCTATCTGTTTTATTTCGTTGTTCCTATTTGGAATAAAGGAAAAAACCATTGCAATTCAAAAAATAGACAAGATGTCACTATTGCAAACAAAATATTAATGTGAAAGTATTGGGTCAGACCGTCTGACCCAATATTCTCGTCAGACGGACTGAGCCCAGTAAATTCACCAACAATAATAACGCGTCCTTCATCATCATCATTGAAGATTCACAGTGACCCCGACAACATCAAGAACTCTCCATTGCCCCCCATCACATACCTCCGGCAACGTAGTCGGCCAACCAAGGCCTCTTCAGATGATGGCGATGTTGAAGTTGAAGGGGTATACTCAAAGTTTTTGGCAGCGTTTCTTCGACAAGCTTCGGCCTGGGAGATGAACTCTGATCCTTTGGCTTAGGAGATGAATTCTGCTCCATTTTTTTACTCAGCTTCTTATTGCTTAAAAACCTAGGCAAATGATGCATTGAGCAGAACTACATTTACCAAACACCACCGCCTAATCCAATAGACCCCTAACCTCCAAAGCTCCAACAGAACCCTAAAATTGATTTCTGGATCTGTTCGTAAGAGAATGTTGCAGTCCTACAGCCTATGGACCAACATTCTAGGAGTATTTGGAATGAGGAGGCCAACAAAGTGTACAATTTTGTTAAGCTGGCAGAAGAGGAATGAAGAAGAAGGAGAAAGTGAGAGAAAGCAGAGGTTAGTGTTTTGTTTTCTTTTCAGTTGGTCTTTGTTTTCTTTCAGTTGGACTTTGTTTTCTTTCCGTTGGACTTTGTTTTCTTTTCAGTTGGACTTTGTTTTCTTTCAGTTGGACTTTGTTTTCTTTCAGTTGGACTAACTGAAACAAAATGAAGACTACCTGAAAAAAAATGAAGACTACCTGAAAAAGAATAAAGACCAACTGAAACCCAAGTAAGGGCCTGTTCTCCCCAGCTTATTTTCAGTTCAGTTCAGTTCAGTTCAGTTCAGCTCTAATAAGTTCAGTTCAGTTCAGTTCAGCTCCAATAAGTTCAGTTCAGTTCAGTTCAGCTCCAATAAGTTCAGTCATCAGTTCAGTTCAGTATCAGTTGTCAGTTCAGCTCTATTCTTTTATAACCATTTTGTTAAATATTATTATTATTATGTTGGTATAATTTATTTTACTAATTACTATTATTATTATTATTATTATATTATTATTATTTAAATATATATCATTACTATTAAGTATTATTATTATTATTATTATTTTATTGTTGATGTTGTTGTTGTTTCTATATATATTTTTATTATAGCTTTACTAATTATTATTACTATTATTATTAGGAGGAACATGGTTTAGGTCAAAGCACAAATAAACCCACTTTTTTTAGCCCATAAACCAATCAAATCGCGTCAAGACGTTTTTGATGTAATTTTCGCGGTCCAACCCAATCATTATTTTTATTACTAAATATTTTTAAATTATTAAATCTAATTATTAAAATAGTAATATTAATTTACTTCTTAGATATTATTGTTATTATATATCATCGTCAAGTATTAATATATTAATACAAATAATATAAAATAATTATTATAATTATCATTACTATCATTAATTTTATTATTATTAATTTATGATTATTAATATTATTTATTTATAACTATCATTTAAAGTATTCAAAATACTACTATTATTATTATTCATTATTATCTTATCATTATAATTATTATTTAATATTCATATTATTATTGTTTAAAATATTATTTATATATTTATTACATTCAATTTATTTCAATGTAATATAATTCAATTCAATTTAATTCAATTCAATTCAGTTCAGTTCAGTTCAGTTCAGTTCAGTTCAGTTCAGTTCAGCTCTGATAAGTTCAGTTCAGTTCAGTTCAGCTCCGATAAGTTCAGTTCAGTTCAGTTCAGCTTTGATAAGTTCAGTTCAGTTCAGTTCAGTTCAGTTGTTTTATGCCGAAGAGAACAGGCCCTAAGTCTAACTGAAGCACAAAAACCAACTGAAAAAAAAGAAGACTAACTGAAAAAAAAAAAAAAAGACTAACTGAAACAAAATGAAGACTACCTAAAAAAAATGAAGACTACCTGAAAAAGAATAAAGACCAACTGAAACCCAAGTAAGTCTAACTGAAGCACAAAAACCAACTGAAAAACAAAGAAGACTAACTGAAAACAAAATGAAGACTACCTGAAAAAAAAATGAAGACTACCTAAAAGAAAATTAAGACTAACTGAAAAAAAATTGGAACCACCTGAAAGTCGTCCGACCAAGATTATGGTCGGACGAGTCCGACACAATACGTTCTTTATATTAATTGACCAAAAATAAAGATTTCAGTACTTTGAGTTATTCTATGTTAGACAACCAATGATACAAAAGTTTGAGGGGGTAAAAGAGAAAAAAATGGATACAAACTAGTGTGAACATATTTTTTGTCCTTTGAGTTAGTTTATGTAGGCAATCGATGAAACATAAGTGTGGGGTAAAAAAGTTAAAAAATTGACTATTTAATATTGTGAACACATTTATTGTAATTTAAAACTAATGGAAATTTTAATTCATAAATCTGTATGTAAAGTTTCAAAATATGAACAACAAAATTTTCCATGGGAAATACAGGAACAACAAAAGAAAACGGAGGGAGTATCAGAGAAACAATACTCTCTATTTCTAGAATAGTACTCCTTTCATTCTCTTGTGTTCTTATTTAGTCACTTAATTTTAAACTTGATAAACGATAAAAGTATGTTAAGTGAATTTATTTAGAATTTCTTATGTTGTATTAACATAATCTTTTGTGTTATCTTATAGTTAATGTTTATTTTTTGAAAATTCTCAATGGTATGCCTTATGCTTAAGAATTCTCAATAGATTTCACTTTTTTTTTTTTTCTTCCCATTGCTAGTCATGAGTTTTTCTAATTTACCCCAATATAACATTAATTGGACTTAAACTTAATTTCATGTTTAGTTTTAATACTTATATTAAGTTTTGTCTAAGCACCGTAAAATCTATAAAGATGATCCTAATAAATTTGTTACACAAAGTAAGCCATATCAAGTTCTCAACTCAAAAAAAAAAAAAAAAAAGCATATCAACTATCAAGTAGATGGGTATTCGATCAGTGGCGGATCTTAACTAACTATTTAACAGGGGCCGAGTTGATAAAATAAAATTTTTAGTGTAAAATTTTAAATGATGAATAAAAACACTAATACACACCAAAATATAAATTAGGAAAATGATATACATAGCCCTAAGGGCTATGTATAAGATGGTTAAAATGAAAATAAAATATTGAATCAAGCATTTATTACCTCAATTGATGTGAAAATGTGTCTTGAATTCTTAAATTGTTTCTATTTAAAGAAATGTATTTAATGCTTATATATAGCCCTAAGGGCTACATATAACATTACCCTATAAATTATACTATTATTAATGGCTACAAAGAGCTTGTTGCTAATGTAATAAATCAAAATCTCAAGGGTGCAATTTTTAAGAAATTGTTTTCATTTATTTGTTTGACCATTATGAAATGTTCAAGAAATTGAGTAATTTTTTAAGAAATTGAAGGTATAGTTCATTAGTAACTAAATAAATGTGTTGATGCAAGATTTGAACTTGCAACCTCTAGGGCTCGAACTTCCTTTTACACCTTGCTTCACTACCACTATGCCACGATTTGTTTTGTGACATGAACTACAATTTACTTAATTTATCTTATACATTTATGGGGGGCTAAGCCCCCACCCGCCCCTTATATAATCCGCCCCTGGTTCGATGGTACTATATGGCTATCTACTGATACTTATCTAAATTGCAAACTTTTTGCGTCAACTGAATATCATCAAATCTTCAGGTCATCTTGGATATAGGGCATATTCGGGAACATTAGTTGTGGTGGTATCTTTTAGCCGTGAGAGTAATTGTTAGCTGTGATGGTAGATGTTAGTGGTTGATGTGTAACTTTTAGCTGTTAGATGTCAAAATAGCTGTATAACCTGTTAATGTTCGGTAAAACAAATTGTGAAAGTAGCTGTTTACAAATAACAAATCAAAAACTCAAATAATTAATATAAAATTCATAAACTACTAAACACTACTCCAAAAAGCTACAAATTATAGCTTTTGACAAACACTACCAAAACATTACTTCTACCACTAAAAGCTACTCATACTACTACTTAACCAAACACTCCTACTTTTCTTAATTAGTATTTTGACTCTGAGTCAAAACACTAAAAGCTAACTCAAAAGCTTGCGCCAAACATGCCCATAGTCTAGCCTTCACTTCACTTGGAGGCTTGGAGCATTGAAAGTACAAATTGTGCTGGGTCAGTTTGGTTGGTAATTCCGCTGCCCATGAAACTCAGCCAATTTATCTCCGGGCCTGGCTAAGAATTCAGGCTAAAACTGTAGACTCAACCTCAGACAAGTCGGGTGAAGGCCTGGCCAGATTCGTCTAAATATGAATACGCAAGGCCGGTCCACAACCCAACAAAATGGCAAGACCGCAATTCGGGCAGGAAAAAATAGCGGTCCGATATTAGACTGAATTGGGTCAGGCAAGCTGGGGTAGGCAAGATCAGCTCTAGAACTTGGTAAGCATACCACTCTATAGAAAGGGGCATTTCCTTTGGTGATATAAAAATAACAATGGGGATATATAATACAGTATAACAAGGGAGGTAGAGAACATTTTTTTTTTTTTTCGACAACGAGAAAACGTGCATTAATTTAAAAAAGAAAGTACAGCCTAATGCTAATACAACCATACATATAACAAGCAAACAAAACTAAAGGAGGTGCATTTGCTCTTACCGACACTATGAAACAAAACCAAGCTACTACAAGTCCTGTCCAATATAATCTTGAAGAAGGATGGGTTGGAAGTCTTGAACAAGGGAGGTAGAGAACTTATAATACCAAGAGAATGCTCAATATACATTAGTAAGCTCAAACTCTCAACTTGAGTGGGCAGAGTTACATCTCGCAACAAAAGCTAATATCATCAAAAGTGTGAAACTTAGTGTGCATCATGCTATAAGCACTTCAAAGCTTAGTGAACCATAAATTAGCATGTGTAAATATTTTGGGCCAAATGGAAATCTCCATATAGTAGTTGAGTCAGACATATGGACACGTATATTGTGTCTAAAAACTGAGTAACAATAAGACATTCTTGAAACATTTATAACACCAGACCCAGAATTAATCACGAAAACGCTTTTCTGAAATGATGCGACTTGCACTCGTCCAAAAATGCAAAAGAAAAATAGTCATGCAGTAGACTTTTGCATCCAACTCATAGGGCTAAACGATCAACATTTCACAGTCTGACAGCTAAGAAGCAGTTGGTAATTCTAAACAGAGGAAAGAGGGCGATTTTATTAAAATTCTCTAATTGGAAATGATATTTAGTTATTTACTGCTGAACTCGACAAAAATTATCAGCATAATCTAGCAAGCATTTCAATAGTTACAAAAATCCTCTGTGGCTGCTGGAAACATGATCAAACATGATTTATATTAGCACAGCAGATAGTTTACTGAACACACGAAGAATACCTGATGTTTGTTTAACTCTTTAATGAAGATTCATATTGCCTAAGTTACTTGGACTTCCTATTTTAATCAAAGTACCCGTGTTGCTGTGTTGGATCTTCGACTCTCTGACATGGTATAGATACTTTAATACTTCATTTTTTTTGCCAAAAATCATGAAAATTCTTCATAGAGCAATTGTGTCGGACACTTGGACACATATAAGTGTCTAACACAGATACCCGAATCTGAGTAACATCTGCTGCTATATCATGATCTCAAGAGGAGAAACAATATCATCATACAGGTTGTAAATATGGTGAAGTACGGGGTTAACCGACCTTGAACTCGTATATCCTGCTCATCAATGTTCAACAAGGGAATGAGTCAGATATAACTTTTACTATTCGCCTTAAAAAACAAATATCAAGAAAGATAAGTTCAGATAAAAGTTAATAAGCTCAGATGTGAAAGTTAACAAGGTAGAAAGAACAAAGTCATTACGTGCTATCTCAAGTGAAATAAAGCCCGTCTGTTTGGCCAGGATTTTTATTTTAACAGACAGGGCTGTATAGGGCTTATGATCATAGGGGATACGAGGCCATAATAAACTTCCCGTTAACTCTAAAAAAGGGTCAAAATTTGTGTCATCTGCGCCAGTTTCTACAGAAAATAAGACTTTTGAATTATGCAGTCTTGTAGGCTGTAAACTGTAGTGGAGGAAGAGAATCTTGTTCTTTTTCCATGGCAACTCTCTTTACCTGTCAAAGAAAGATTAAAGAACTCCTCCCTCAAAAGTTTAAATGCATGTAGGATTCTGTTTCTTGGTGCTGCGATTTTTTATAATGTTGGATGAATTCATATCTAACCTGATCAAGTAAAGTTCAATTTTGCTTCCTATTGTTGCTGTGTGCGCCAGTTATATTCGCTTGAATTTAAACCAAGCAACTACAATTGTTTCTAGTAAATTTTAATGACTTTTTATTACGGATTTATCTTGAAATGGAGTTTCAGGAAGCAGAGAAGGAGAAGCAAAAAGGGGAACGAATGCTAGAAGATTGCTTAAAGCTACTTAAAGGGAAGGCTACTAGCAACTTATCGCTGACCTTCTTTAAGATTCATACTATCACTTAACAATCAACAACCCAATTTTGGTTCGCCCAAAACCGAGCATAGATTGGCCTGGCCTGCATACAGTTTTGAGCGGGGCCCACAGTCGACCAGTAGCTTGCCCAACCTACCCAGTTACCAGGCCTACTACTCATAATCACACACATCAACAGTTTATGAACCTGAAGTCTCAATGTAAATGATAAGTCTCTTACTCAGACTTGAACGGAGGGCTCTAGATTGATGGAGAGTATACATATATATCATAGAAACTCTGCCTGTGAGTGTCACTATGGCATTCATTGCCAGTCCCAAACCCAGATAAAGGAGGGTTGAAATAGGTCGGCGGCTAGAATTATAACTTAGTCACATACTATGACATGATACATATACATATACATATATCACAGGAGATGCTTTCCTAGCTATTGGATCAGATCTTTCAAGAAAATTCGCATTTTCATGATCAAGCAAAGTGCCTATTAGTCAAAAGATTTGACAATTCTATTCCTTCTCACAGATTCATATGTCCCACGCTGCCTTCCCCAAGCTTGTAAGACACTCCATATTCATCAGAAAACATGATAGTATATATTTCTATGTTCTAGATATACTCGCATTTAGTTTCACAAGTAAAAATAGCACCTTCCTTTCCGAAATAAATGGATAAACAGAAGCCAACCCCACATTCTGCCACAAGGGTTGTCCTGCATCACATCGAAGGTAGAAATGGAATACCATTCAGATCACCATGAGCCAATGACAATGACAAAATGCATGTCTACAGGTAAGAGTAGTTTTAGAGTATAACACCATACCACGGTCTACCTCCCTAATACAATCAATAGAATGCTACACCAGCAAACAAGTATAGCTGGTAGCCTGGTATGGTATTTCCCTAGATGGCCTAGAATCTAAATAGAAGGGAAAGGAAATGACAATTACTAACTCCTAAAGTCTATCAAGTAAATACTTCACATTTGCCTCTATGAAAAACTTGCCACAACCCAACCTAAAGATAGACTTCTATTTTTAAAATCCCTCTATCTCTTAAAGCAATATTTACTGATTTTGATCAGCATAAGGACGGCTTTTGACAAAGTCAGTCATTAGCTTAAGATAGAAGTATATATATGTATGTATATATGCTTTTAAAGAAGATATATTCAATTGTGTACCTTCATTGAAAAGGGTGAAGTAGCTACAGCTGATGACTTCAATGCAGGAAATCCAACATCATATGAGATGCTGCCATCAGGTTTCCACAGCCCAAAATTCCTCTCCGAATTTGGCCCGGGTTTGTCTTTCTCATTAAACATGGCAAACACATAAGCTTTAAGCATAATTTTTGGCCTCATAGGAGTTCCCTTCCTCAAAGCTAGCCTCTTCCGCAGATTAAAATTGTATGTCCTCGCATTTTCTAGAGTGGCAACTTCTTCACTTGGATCCCCACGAGATGCCCAACCAGTCTCAGTAATTATCACCTCCATCTTCTTAAAACCAGCATCTTCCAGAGCAGCATAAGCTGCATCAATCTGAGCATCAAGCAGATTGTCATAATGGAGTTTTGTTTGCGAGTCAATAATGCCTGCATTCTTCTCAAAAAGAGCATAATTTACATCAATGTGTTTTGGATCACTCATGTAGGTCAGGAAAGGATAGGCATTTAAACAGAAAGGAGAACCAATCTTTGAAAAGAAGTCCAAAAGTGGTTTCAAGTATTCCTTCATATTATCTCTGAACGTACAATTGGATGGAGGGTAAGAATTATCAAAAACACCGAAATGTTGGGACGTGGTAATTTGAATTTTATGATCAAGATGGAGACTTTTTGTTGCATTATAAATATTCTGAACTGCACCTAAAAGGCTTCCCCAGAGCTCTTGATCATTCCCAAATACTTCATTTCCAACAGCAATACCAACAATACGAGTTCGAGGATAAAACTGTTGAATGTTGTCTTTGACCCAACTCATTGCATGGTCTGCATTTGCACTCATGTCTTTGAGGAAACCGTTTGGAAGTCCAACAACTAACTCAAGCCCAGTCCCGCTGAAGGCCTGAAGCACGCTGTGATCAAAGTCAAATATCCTAACATTTCGTATCTTTGCAGCTTTCAGAAGCTGGACAACTTTCTCTGGTGACGGGATATTGTCAGCAATTCTTCCGTAATTTATGCCATAAGTTCCAGTGAAAGCATTAACTTTCCAATGTGCTGAAAGAAGGAAAAGTGGCACAGTCAAGATTAGAACTTCCACCTCTACTAATAAAAACAACTTAGATCCATAAGCTTCAATATCTTGAATATACTAATTTTAGATGATATAATGGACATGACACAATCCATATCAAAGTTTCCCAAAACCAAGTTACTAGTGCTACTGTACTATCCACAGCTACATGTTCACTCCAACTCTAAGCGTCGATTCGACATTAAATTCTCGCATGCTACATTGAATAACTGGCCCTTATAAGTGTCAAGCGACAATATCCATGTCTGATACGACCATGAGTACTTAAGATGAAATGAAGAGTCCAGTAGTCACAGATATTCAAATCGAGTAACGAGTGTACAACAACCAATTACAAATATTACTTTAAGAGTTCAATCATATTAAACATGAACCAACATGTTCAACAAGATCCAAAGATTTCTAAACTACTCCAACCTATCCTAATCCATACTAAATTCAGAAACCAACCAGAAATGCTTAGCAAAGATTAAGAAAGCTCACTGATTCATTGAAGTTAGATACTTTAAACTTTGTAGATTTTCAGCCATGATCACAAAGGGAAGTATATGTTTTGATTACTCATATCATCATCTACATCTTGCAAGAGCCAAATCTAACCAATAAAAATCCAGAAGGAGACAGTGGACAATGATATTACAGAAATAGTTCTACTTTTTCTTATTTTCATTAGACTGACCCCATGATTAAGACAGGCTGCTCTTTTTCAAACAGCCACCACAACCACAAAATTCCAAGCACCTTCACTATTAACTTCTAATATCATGATTGAAACACAATAATAAGCTGATGCAAAAACACCCAATTCCAAAAAGTTCAAGAATTTAAAATTTAATTTTTTTAAAAAAAAACTCAAAAATCAAATATGAGATAAAATTGAAGTAACTTATATTCATAATTCCAAAATACTTAACAAAAATATTAGCAAAAATAATAAAAAAGAAGTAATGAAGTATGAAGTATTACCTATCTGGGATGTGAATAGCAAGAAGAGGAGAGAAATCAATTGGAAAAATCTCATGCTTGTTGGATCATCTGAAGTCCCAAGTCTCACAAATTTGAATTATACAGTCTTCAACTAAAAGAGAAAGCACAAGCTTTTTGCTCTTTCACCCAGAAATTATTATTATAATTCCTATTATTATAAGTTTTGTTCAAACATGCCATGAAAGAAAAAAGAAGAACCCTTTTAAAGAAGAAAAAGAACTCAACTTGAAGTTGAAGATCCCATAAAAAAGGTTATTATATTAAGAAATACCCATCAAATTAAACCCACAAAATTCCCTCAAAACCCAGATAAATTGAACTTGAAATTCAAAAATTTCTTTGAATTTCTACCCAAGATTACAAATTGACAGAATTTAAGCAGTGATTCTAAGCTAGAATAAAAAGGGAAGAAAAAGGGGAAGGAATTTGAAAGAATATAGAGGGGTTTTTATAAGGGAATTTTTGGGTGTGAGGGGGTTTTTGCCTCACACTCCTCCACAGTGTCACTGATTTCCTTTTTTTTTTTCCAAAATGTTGTTCTTGAGGAAATTTGAAGAAAATAAATGAGATTTTTTGACAGAAAGAATTTGGTCAAATGTGGCAAGGAAAACTGAGTGAAGTTTCCACTTTTAACGCGCTATACCTCCTCTTTCCCCTTTTTTTCCCTCTTTATAGAGAGAATCTCATATGGCAACAAAGATCATAGTCCTATTTATCTCCTAAATGTATTTAGTAAGAAAAATATATCGAAGTTTCAAATTTTTAGTTATATAGTTAGGGCCTGTTTTCTTCGGCATAAAACAGTTGAACTGAACTGAATTGAATTGAATTGAATTGAATTGAACTGAACTAAACTGAACTAAACTGAATAGTGATATGTGAGAGTAAAAGTATTGTCCAGAGCTGAATTGAACTAAACTGAACTGAATTGAACTGAGCTAGACTGAACTGAACTGAAAATAAGCTGGGGAAAACAGACCCTTAGTAATTGTAACTGTATATTAGGGATGTTCACGAGCCGAATACAATCCGAGCTTGGGATTGCTCGACTCGGCTCATTACACTTTTACTCGAACTCAAGCCGAGTTTCGATCTTAAATTTTCTATTTCAATTCACCGTAAAACTGAGTTGAATTAATATTAGGATTATTTGCCCAGAAAGAGCTCAACTATTACCCATTTACTTTAATAAGTCCCACCTTTTGATTATTCCCTGTAGGTCCCATGTTTTATATTTAGTTTCCCCTATAAGTCTTAGGTAACTTATAACCTGTTGAGAAGGTAAACAAAAATTTTAAAAGCGGGACCCACAATCGGTTTTAATTTTTTTTACAGGTGCTGACTTTATTACTCTGAGAAAAGGTGAGTTGACAAAATTTTCACCTTCCCCCCTAAAACTTCCATTGTCTTCTTCCCCACTAAACTTCTTCTGCTACCCATTAACGAAGGTGCGCAAGAATTTTTTTTTTCATTCATTCAATTGGAGTCGATTCTTCAGTAGCGAAGTTGAGGAGTTTGTCTTCTTCAAGTAAGTTTTCTCTGCTCATCTTCTCCCTCCCTTCCCAAATTCTGAATTTTTATTTTACTAATGTTAATGTTAACTAAATAGGAGCATGTATTTAGCTTTTCAGTGACCTTTAGTTCTCTTTCCTAAACCAATTTAGGGTTTTAATTTGTTTTCATTGTTGTCTGAATTATGGTTCTTTGTTTGTTGTATGCCATGGCCCCATCCCCAAATGATAATGTAGTTCTAATTAAATTGCTGCTCTGGTTTGTCATTGTTGTGTGAATATTGTAGTCCATGGAAAGTGTTTATTTGCGTTTCTGGCATGGTGGTTTGTTTAAGGAGAAAGGAGGGAAAATGGAGTACATTGGTGGGGCTAGTAGGACATTTGCAGTGGATCCTGATGAACTGTGTTGGTGGTTTTTGGAGGATAGGCTAAGAAATGTGGTACTTATAGGGAAATTGATAAGATTTTTTACTTGATTCCTGGGAAAAACTAAATGATGGGTTGAGGATGGTTTACAATGATCTGAGGTGGTTCAAATGGGTGCAATTGTTGATGAAAACCAAGTTTATTGATCTGTATGTATTACATGGAGTAGATAAGCCTGCAATGTTATATGATGGAATCCCCCAACCTCTCCTACCCATCCATACAGACACAACAGTAGCAAATGTAATTGAGTCAGCCAAAAGGGATGAGGCCCCACCCAAAGTAGCAATTTCAAGGAAAAGGACTCCACCCAAAAAGTTGACCCCAATTAGGTCAAGTCAAAGGTTGAAGGAATGCCAACTTATTTTACCTACAGATCTACCTCCCCCATATGACCCTGCCTTTTCAATACCTGTTATTAAGACCCCAACTGCTGAGCAAAACAAAGCCACATCAGACCAGCCCTCCCCACCTCCCACAAGAGACCAGCCCTCCCAACCTCCTACAACAGACCAGCCCTCCCCACCTCCTACAACAGACCAGCCCTCCCCACCCCCCACTGTTGACAAAACACCATCAAAGAACAGCAAGAAGACAAAAAAAAACCATCCCAACCCACTGTTGACAAAACACCATACAGAACAGCAAAAGACAAAAAAACAACCATCCCATCCCACTGTGAATACAAAAAATAGCAAGAAAACAACCAAGAGGACAACAAAAAACACTGGTGAAACTAGCAAAGCAAATGAAAACTGATGAGGCATACATATATGACCAAGAGACCTTCCCACATGATTATTACCAATGGTATGATTGTAGGTCAGAGAGCCCACTAGGTTCAGAGCAGGAGTTTTCAGATGATACAGATCCTGGTTATGAGCCTTCAACTGCTAGTTCAGAAGAAGAAGATCTAAGGGAGGTGGTTGATGATCTTGAAATTGATGAGCAGGAGTTGAGAAATCTAGAGGGTCAGGAGGGAAGAACCTGCAGAATTAGAGGGAGAAGGTGTTGAGTTTGGTGAATATCCAGAGACTAGTGATGATGAGTGTGAAACTGCTAGGAGGAGGGTGAAAGCAGCAAATGTTAAATGTTACTGCTTGCTCAGCAGCTACAGAAAGAGGCAGAGGAGGGTAGGATTGGAGGTTGCAAGTAACATATCTGGGGAAAATGATGTACCTAATGAGGGAGACTATGTGAGTGATTACTATGATAGTGAGGATATTTGATACACCAGAGGATAGTGAAGATGAAGAGTACAGTGGTAGAAGAAGAAAGGGTAGGGAGTTGGTGCCTGAAGACACAGATTGGGAAAAGTTTGTCTGGAAAGTAGACAAAGGTTTCCTAACAGAGAGGCTTTCAGGAGTGCAGTTGCACACTTTGCAATTCAATGTGGAGAGACTTGTACATTTGTGCAAGTAATACTAAAAGGCAGCAGAGAATTGAAGTGAGGTGTAAAAAATGTTGGTCAATTCATTCATCTGTAGGAATACATCATTCTTCATTGATTAGGCAAAATAGGAGTATGTAACCTCCATTACATTAGGCAAAATAGGATATGTAACCTTCCATTAATCCTTACTAACCCCCTAGTACAAAACATTCCCCATAACCATACCAACTGCCCTACTAAACAACCCAACTACTTAATGAAAACCAGCACAATAGCAAACAAAACCCATGAAATAAACAACCCAACAAGAGCAAATTTTTCCCCCTTTGCACTCTTATCAGCTTCTCCTGAAGACCTAGCCAACTCAGTCCTCATTACAGCAAGCTCTTTACACAACTTCTCTTTCTTCAGCTTTAATTTGTTTAATTTCTCCTCCACAGTCTTATACAAGAGCTCCAGTTCAGCAATTGAAGTATACTGCTCCAACAGTGTTGACTGAAGGTCACTACACTTGGGGCAGTCAGAGTCCTTGCATTCCCATCTAAAAAATTTGCAGTCCTCAGCCTAAAAACAAAACAAAAAAATATCAGTATCTCAATTGCATTACCAAAGCCCTAATTTTGAATTTTACGAACCCTAATTTCAAAGGATTCATGTAAGCCCTAATTTCCTATTTTTGGGTATTTCAGTAGCATTAACAAAGCCCCAATAACAAAGAGGGAAGGTTCAAATTAAGCAATTTTAACACTAATTCACACTTACAGGCACAACGCACACCCATAAACTTCCTCCTTGATTTGCTCCGCCTTTGACAGTCCTCAGCTTCGAAGGAATGTTATGGTTACATAACACATCCAATTGCGCACCTCCTGAATGTCTTGAATTCGAAGAACCTCCAGAGTGTTGATGATGAACATCCATGTTGAGCAGGGGTGAAGGGGAAATGAAGAAGGAGGGAAAATGAAGAAAAATTGAAGCAGGGGTGAAGGGAAATGAAGAAGGGAAGGGGAAATCACGTGTTTTCATTAATTTGAAAGCACGTGCCTCATTAAACCTGTTGCAGCAGGTAAGTGACCTACTAGGTCTTATAGGGGAAACTAAATATAAAACATGGGACCTACAGGGAATAATCAAAAGGTGGGACTTATTAAAGTAAATGGGTAATAGTTGAGCCCTTTCTGGGCAAATAATCCTAAATTATAATATATGTATTCTATAAACAGGTTTAGACTATTTAGTTTGAGTTTTCTCGCAAGTAATCTGCACAATTTATGTATAACTTTTCATTTAATTTTTATAATATGGAAAATAATATAGCTACACTCACAAACGTTTTGAATCAAACTTTGTTGTGTTTAGTGTTTACCTCTAGAAAATTTCAAACCGGGCTCAAATAGTTTGCAAACCAGCTAGACTCATTAGTACCCCTATGTATAATATACAATGACATAAAAGAAAATTCACGAATGTCATTACCCTCTACAACTGTATATTAGTGGCAATTTTACTTATTGAAATGTTACTTGATTTACATTTCAGTACGTCTCAGAGATGAGTTTGGTATTTCTCAAAAACATATTACTATCTTTTGTTTATCTATTTAAGTTTGGAGATTTTCATTTACAAATTCTTACATGTAACTTGTTATACTATTAGAGTATTAGTTGGTCTTGTTATGTGGTTACTCATAATACGTAAACTATTTTATTTAAAATGAAAAAAATGTGATTACTATATAAACGTCACAAGGGTTATGATTTGGTTTTTCTTGATGCATGAAGTTACAAAATACTCCCTCCGTCCCAAAATATAATTCCTATTTCCATTTTAGGTGTCCCAAAATATAGTTCCCATTTCTATATTTAGTTCTACATTTTTCCATAATTTGTCTAGAAAAACCGTGTCCATCATTTATTTGCTTATTGAATTTTGTTTTTTCCTTTGTTTATCAACCAAAATGTTACAATTAATGCTCTTTCACAATTACTCTCTATTTCTCTCCTAAAATCATCTTTTCCCATACAACATTTATTTGAATAAACAAAATATATTTATTATTCCTCTTAGATTCTACTTGCATAAATTACCATGAAAAAAGGGAAATGGGAACTATATTTTGGGACGGAGGGAGTAAATATTAGTAGCCTAGTAGGGTTATGCTATGGCTTATGCATCAATGTGGTTTATACTTAGTGCCTGTTCTCCCCAACTTATTTTCAGTTCAGTTCAGTTCAATTCAGTTCAGTTCAGTCCAATTCAGTTCAGTTCAGTCCAATTCAGTTCAGATCAGTTCAGTTCAGACCAGTTCAGTTCAGTTCAGCTCTTGACAATACTTTTACTCTCACATATCACTGTTCATTTCAGTTCAGTTCAATTCAATTCAGTTCAATTCAGTTCAGTTCAATTCAGTTCAGTTCAGTTTAGATCAGATCAATTCAGTTCAGTTCAGCTGTTTTATGCCGAAGAGAACAGACCCTTAATAAAGATCTAGAGAGACCACTAATAGGTATATAATATCTTAGCATGGTTGTTGACGATGTCATTATAAAGTATATCATTTGATGGTTCGAAACATCACATTAAAAAATAAGGGCCTGTTCTATTCGGCATAAAACAGCTGAACTGAACTGAACTGAACTGAACTGAACTTATCAAAGCTGAACTGAACTGAACTGAACTTATCGGAGCTGAACTGAACTGAACTGAACTTATCAGAGCTGAACTGAACTGAACTGAACTGAACTGAACTGAACTGAACTGAACTGAACTGAACTGAACTGAACTGAACTGAATTGAATTGAATTAAATTGAATTGAATTATATTACATTGAAATAAATTGAATGTAATAAATATATAAATAATATTTTAAACAATAATAATATGAATATTAAATAATAATTATAATGATAAGTAATAATAATGAATAATAATAATAGTAGTATTTTGAATATCTTTAAATGATAGTTATAAATAAATAATATTAATAATCATAAATTAATAATAATAATAATTAATGATAGTAATGATAATTAATAATAATTATTTTATATTATTTGTATTAATATATTAATACTTGACGATGATATATAATAACAATAATATCTAAGAAGTAAATTAATATTACTATTTTAATAATTAGATTTAATAATTTAAAATATTTAGTAATAAAAATAATGATTGGGTTGGACCGCGAAAATTATATCATAAACCGTCTTGACGCGATTTGATTGGTTTATGGGCTAAAAAAAGTGGGTTTATTTGTGCTTTGACCTAAACCATGTTCCTCTTAATAATAATAGTAATAATAATTAGTAAAGCTATAATAAAAAAAATATATAGAAACAACAACAACAATAATAATAATAATAATAATAATAATAATAATAATACTTAATAGTAATGATATATATTTAAATAATAATAATAATAATAATAATAATAATAATAGTAATTAGTAAAATAAATTATACCAACATAATAATAATAATATTTAACAAAATGGTTATAAAAGAATAGAGCTGAACTGAACTGAACTGAACTGAACTGATCTGAACTGAACTGAACTGAACTTATTGGAGCTGAACTGAACTGAACTGAACTTATTGGAGCTGAACTGAACTGAACTGAACTTATTAGAGCTGAACTGAACTGAACTGAACTGAACTGAAAATAAGCTGGGGAGAACAGGCCCTAAGTTGTTTCTACTTTTTTTCTCGAAAACTAAATTAATTTTTTTGAAGCAGACTAAAAAAGAAACAATAGATGTTTTTGTCAATTTTCAAAGTTAAAACATAACACTAATGGTATATGCATAATTAACTTATAATAATTCATTATGCAACGTATATTACACAATTAGGTGATGATTAAAGTTAAACATTTTTCATGAAATTAATTATATAGTACTTATATGAAACCTACCGAGGGAGAGGTGGTAACTTAGTGTAGTACCACCTCGAATTTCAGGACATTGTCCAGGGTTCGAATCCTCATCCCAACAATATGTTGGACATTTAATTTTGGATTGTTTAACCTTGTACTCAGCCTCTGAGCTGGTGTGCCCTGCAGACTAGTAGTCTAGCAGGGATTGATCTTCAGACCAATTATCTTTTCTAATAATAATAATAATAATTATATGGAACCTATTAGTTTAAATAATTTTATGCACATAGGAAATATTGAAAATGCTAAAATTTGATCAATGATCATCATACATTACTACCTGAATTATCAATTATGTCACCTATCATCATGACACTCATGAATAATCGATTAGCTAGAAAACAAAAGAAAGGAGACCCACCCTAATCATCTTTGTGGTTAATGTCTTGCACAAGGAACTAACCACAGACCACTAGATGCCTTTGATGATGTGATGATATTGATACAAGATGACTGCTTACTCAATGCTTTGAATGGATTAATGAATTATAAGTCCACAAAACTATACAAATCCTACTGTTATTTACAACTATAGCTAGTTTAGACTTCATGTAAGGCGATTTTGGGGCGTGCATGATGCATCTATGCGGACACTAGTAAGTCTTAACACCTATGGAACTCATACAAAACATACACATATATATTAGCAACTCAAGGCATAATCTAATTCTAAATACTTTAGAGCCGGTTCTCCCCAATTTATTTTTAGTTCAGTTTAGTTCAATTCAATTTAGTTCAGCTCTGGACAATACTTTTACTCTCACACATCACTATTCATTTCAGCTCAATGCAGTTTAACTGTTTTATGCCGAAAAGAACACACCCTGTGTTTTAATAAGAATTCGTGAGGAAAGAAAAGGAAAAGAAAAAGAATATTGGTTTGGATGTTCCTCGGAATCTTTCCAACGTTGGAAGGATTTGGGTATATATTGAGTGTTTGGGCCCATTTCTTGGACCAGCCCACCTTTGGCAAAGTTACTAAAATACCCCTCCATCTAGGGAAGCAAATCCTCCACCAGCTGGAGTTGACTAAAATACCCTCATTTATTGGGGCTCCCATCCTCTATAAATAGGGGTTGTCTCATCAGACAAAGGTAGGCAATTCTAAGTTGCAAAATCCAGAGCATCTCTTTCTACATTGATCCCTTTCTCTCTCTACCTCAATCATTTACTGACTTGAGCGTCGGAGGGGCGATCCCGGGACCACCCCCGGGATAGGCTAACCTGATTTTGCAGGATTCCGATGTACAGATAACGAAGCTCAGGCGTACCTTCTTGGGGCCCACATCAAGTCTCTCAGCACACATCAGTATTTGTGATCACCTTCAATTTCTTAGCAGAAACATTGAGGAAAAAAGAAAAATGAACTCACCCAATCCTCATCTCTTCCCTTTTCAAATGTTATACCCAACACTATAAATTAATTCCTCCATATTTCCCTTCCAAAACTCTAAGTTAGAGGTTTTCACTAGTTTAGTACTGGACAACCATCCTCATTTTCATAACCCTTGTGTAGATTTAGTATTTTGGTATTTAGTTGTAGGCTAAGTAATTAAAGTAGAATGAGAGAATTATCAAAATAAGTATATATGATATGTTGTGATTCTTTAATTTTAGCAACTGAAATTAAATTTGATATTTTTTTTATTGAGGGAGATAACCTTAGCTTGCTATATTTTGCAAGGATACTCCAGTGCCCCTAGAAGAAGAAGATCCAAATGCTTTTCGATAAAACATTTATTGAGAAGTGTTGAAACTATGATGTATAACGATGTGTTCTACATTAATAAAAGAAAAGAGATGAGTTCACTTTATAATGCAAAGAGGCTACTCCTCTTATTGCCATATGGTTTTAAGGTGTAACCTCATTTGTCTTGTGAAGTGGATTCTCTTTCCTTGTGATGGACGTAGCCCATACCCATATTTAATATGGTATCAGAGTCAGGTTCATAGCTGGGACCGTTAATTTATTCCGGGCCAATTGGAAAAGGGACCTCACATGTGAGGAGGAGTTATGATGTATAGCGCACAACACATGTGAGTGTCCCACATTGAAAAAAGAAGAAAGATGAGTTCACTTTATAATGCAAAGGGGCTACTTTCTTTATTACCATATGGTTTTAAGGTGGAACCTACTTTGTCTTGTGAAGTAGATCCTCTCTCCTTGTGATCGACACGACCCATGACCATATATAACAAGAAGTATATTGTGTTATTGATTGTTGCTTTGTTCTTGATTGATTCCTTCTAAATCATGCATTTCCTTATCACCTGAATCCATATCAATTAATTAATCACAAAGCGTCTTACGTGAGACGCGCCTCAATAATTTAAAATTACCTTAGTAGTTTATGGGCATAAGACTATCAATTATGTGGAAATAAATTACTCCCTCCGTTCTTTTGAAATCTTCTCATTTGCAAATTTGACACTATTCATATGTAAGAGAATCTTTTCAAATTCTTTCCTATATATAAGAAAAAAACATATAATAGACGTATATGTTGAATCGTCTAAATGAGTATATTTATAATATCAAATTTTTGTGATTTTTACTAATATGTAATAAAGATATTAATCATACAAAATGTGAATTGATAAACGTGAAAAGTGAAAATAAAAAGATATTTGTGGAGCGGAAGAAGTATCAGTTTATGGGCTTAGACTGATAGATGTTATGGATGAAACTGATATATCTTCTAGGATAAACTGATAGATGTTCGAATTAAACTGATAGATTTTTGGGTTAACCTCATATATATAGGAAAATTTGATTTTAATAATTCAACCTTTAAGCAATTTTCTTAAAACAATCCCATTTATTAGTTATTTTTGAATAATCTAACTTTTTGGTGGTATCTTCTCATAGTGGTCCTTGACATGTTGTGACCGGCATAACTGGTCAAGTGTGACACGTACGTGTCACACTCTCACTTGTCATACCATTTTCTCCCTCTTCTAACTCTTTTCTTCCACGACCACCACCACCTAATCACCACTACCACCACCCAACCCCACCCCAATCCGCTGCAGACCCACCCCACCGCAGTTCGATGCAACCCACCCCAACCCCAAGCCCCTAAAGTCCACCCCACCCTAATCTGTTGCGGCCCCACCCCCAATTCGATGCAACCTACGGCCTACCCCCATATCCTGCTGCAGCCCCACCCCATCCCACCCTAGTCCCTGCAGCCCCACCCCTACCTGCTATAAACCCTAAACCCCACTCCACTCGGTTCACACTCCCATAAAAAACCCCCTACCATCCCTCCACATCTCGCAGGTAGCCAACCCCACCACCCCTCCCCCTTTTCCCCTTCTCCCCGTGCCTCCGTCGTTCCTCCCCTCTCTCCTATTCCTCGTCTCTTTCCACCTCGTCACCCATCTCCCCTCTCCTCTCCCTTATTCGTCTCTTTTCACCCTCTCTCCTCTCCCCGAGCTTTACCCGCACCACTTCTGTTAACGACAACGCCCACCACTACCATCACTACACACAACCTTCGCTACTATTAATGAGGACGATGAATACAACACGATTTGAGGAGAGCCAGAAAGAGGAGAAGACAGGAGAAAGAGAGAAGCGACGACGAAGAGAAAGAGAGGGGGTGGGGCCTGGTGGTTGGGGTGGGGGCCGGTGG
This sequence comes from Beta vulgaris subsp. vulgaris, assembly GCF_026745355.1. Taxonomy (NCBI): domain Eukaryota; kingdom Viridiplantae; phylum Streptophyta; class Magnoliopsida; order Caryophyllales; family Amaranthaceae; genus Beta; species Beta vulgaris. The sequence continues at coordinate 55,903,942 of NC_079209.1, forward strand.
AAGGGATGGGAGGGGTCATGGATCAAACTAGACAGGGAGGTGAAGGGGGAAAAGAGAGAAATGAGTAGGAGGGAAAAAAATTAACTAAAGTTCAGGTCACACGTCATCTGGGATCATTATGAGAAGAAGCCACCAAAGGGTTGGATTATTCAAAAATAACTGATAAATGAAATATTTTAAGAAGACCGGCTAAAGTTTGGATTATTAAAATCCACTTTTTCATAAATATATCAGTTAAACTTATACTCGTCTCAGTCATGTCTTGAACTGAGATGATCTCCCACAAAACTTTTCAAATTAATTAAAATTCGACAACTCGGTAGAACATTCCCCTAAGTGTTTATCTTTCTTTCTCAATTAAAAAAATGTTGTGGTGTGTAGATAGCTTGTTTGAATTATTCAAGCTCGTCTAGAAAAAAACATTATTTAAAATGTATATAAAATTAGATCCATTTGTGGTTTTCCTCTTCATTATTGAACTTTGACATATAAATAGAGTTTAAAGAAGTCTCAGACACATAAACAAAGTGAGCAAGGCCTTCAATATTAAGGGGTCCACCTATATTTTATATTACTTAATATTAGGTTTTATGACTTTAGAAGGAAAATACATTTGATAATCTAAATCCCCCCCCCCCCCCCAACCTATATACCTTTTTTTTCATATTTCATAGCACTTATTTTAGCTTAATCTTTGATATATCTTTACTATTATGTTAAATCTAAGGTGTCTTAGTGTCTCCTTACTAAAAATGAAATAACATTGAAGTATTTAAGAAAGTTAATCATTTTTCAACTATTTTTAATTAAAAATTTTAAATTAGTTATTAATAATATGATATTATGGATACATTTCATATCTCTATAGGGTCCATGTTTAATGCCTAATACAGGGTCTTGAAATTGTCTCTCTATTAGAATTAGCAATTGCCAATTATAAGGATCCACATGGACGTGTCTAATTTTGTAATTAAACACATATGTAATTTGCTAAACATCTTTATAAACAATAATTAATGTTGATACGTTACCACTAATTGTTTAACAAGCTAAGACTGCATATAAAACCTGAAACTGTGAGGTCTTTTGTCTTCTACATCCTCCCTTTACAAACTTTAGTATGACAATATTTTTGATCATCCATGCAAAGAAACCACATTAAACTATTCCAAGATTCTAAAGCATGGCCTACTTTTGTGTTTTATTTGAAATTTTCTATTATAAAGTAGAGTATATATGTCCACCTTTATATTAAGAAGTCATCAAAATCTCATTTTCATTGTGAGTGCTATCAACGCTGTTCTTATGCAAAAAGCTTTGATTTGTGAAACAGGATGACGATCTACTTTTTAATCCACCAAACTTCTTTCATTCTTTTCTATGTTCTTTTATTTTCTTTCACTATCACAAAGTAAGAAATTTCACTCTTATATGATATAATAGGACAATTCTAGCTTGATGGTAAATCAATAATACTTTCATATATATATATTTTTAGATTCTTAACTCTTTCTTTTAGGTAATAAATAAGTTGAAGCCTCTTGCAGCGGAAAATTGGAATTCCTCTAGAATTGGAGGTGATGTCAATACAACTAAGCTATTACCTGTTGCTCATTTTTGTAACTTTTATTACAAAAACTAAAATAACTCCCTTCATCCCACAAATAACTACTCACTTGTCTTTTATAGAGTCTGTGATGCTAATTTTGACCATTATTCTTTAATTCCTTATTAGTAAAGTTCATGAAAATATAAAATTATATTTCAGGAATACATAGTGATACGAATCTAAAAATATCTCACATATTTTTATTTGTCATATGTATAAAATACTCAACACGGTTAAAGTTGCGAATCTAAAAATATCTCACATATTTTTATTCGTCATATGTATAAGATACTCAACACAGTTAAAGTTTTCCAACTTCCAACTACATAAATAATAAGTGAATCGCAAGTTCGGACCCTACTACCTACTTGTACTTGGGAGTAGGGATTTCCTTATTACCCCTACTATCAAGCGTTGACCTGTGTAGTTGGGCTGATTGATATGCGAGAGGTGTAAGGTCATTCTTCTTACCAAGGAATTTGTAGTAGGGCCCAAGGAAAAAACAATACTCCCTCTGTTTCAAAATATAAGGCATTCACGCTTTACGAAAATTTGCTTTGATCACAAATGTCTCCCGCAATATGATAAATAAAATTATAAAAGTTATATCGTCGGATTCGTCTTGAAAAATACTATAGTAACATTATTTTTTTAAAATTTCTATTAATATAAATTAGAGTAATTAACGGTCAAAGTTCGATTTAAAACATCGTGCATGCCTTATATTTTGAAATAGAGAGAGTAAGTGAATACTCTCTTTCAGAAAAAAGAAAATTACTGAGAACTCCTGCATTTTAGCATATTGTTTTATGTAGAAAAACAATCTTGACAGTTCAAATACTCGAGTTAGTTGCATATCCAATTTTAATGATGTGCCAGAAAGGAGAAATTAAACTAAGGAGATTCCATCATGTGATTTCCACAAGCCATTAAAGATTTAAAGTAGAGATCAACTTCAACATGCTCCTTCCTTAGCACGTAAGCTAGTTGTAGCACTAATTAAGCAACAAACTAGTTTTGTTGCCCGGGCGATACTTCGGGTCAGTTACAATAAATAAATATGTTATTATTTTTAAATTTCATAATTTATTTTGCCACTTTTCGTTTTTTTATCCATTAAAAAATTAAAAAATTCACGTTACAACGTGATAAGTAAATTTTTTTTGAAATATTTGAGTTTGAAAACAACACCTTAAAAGGAATTGTGGTAAGAGAATATGACATCAATAATTCTTTTCTAAGTTACGTAATAAAAGTGTTAGAGATGTATATACTTGTTTAAGTTTTTTAGTTAATTAAGACTTTATCATATTTTATTTGAAATATTAGACAACAAAATTATAATGTATTGATGGTTAACCTCTTACTTTTCATTTCAAAGGTCACATGTTCGATACCTTGTACTTATATTTTTTTTTTTAAAGTGAGTACACATAGACATAAAACATTTGTATTAGAAATTTGAGTAGAGTGCCACGTGACGCATAGGCTTTCTTTCGCACGCCTTTTAATATATTTGTATAAATAGATAGATTAAGTTAAGTATGAAATTGCAACAGATGCGGCCTACGTGGCGTATCCAGAATAACATATCAATGAGCATCAAATATTTTTTGCGTTATTTTAGTAGGTGTTAATAATCCAATTTTCATAAATAAAATTAAAATATGACAAAATTAATTGTACAAATTAGGAGTAGTGATTAGTGAATAGCTTGTAACTTAGGTGTACTTTACATATACAAGATGACATTTTATATTAATTATATACATCACAAGCTAAGAGGATAAGAGTCGCGCGCTAAGGACTAAATTTGGGATTTTGAGCTTTTATTCTTTTGAAACATATAAACTCGGAGCGAATAACTAGCTCCAACAAAATAAGCCTAGAAAAATTATATACTTGGCACTACCAAATTTTAATTGACATATATATATATACATCATTCCCTCAAAATTTAGGTGTGGTTAACTATTTTCAATACTCCTATAAGTTAAACTATTCACATCCATTCTTGTTCGCAAAATGTTTTGTAACGTAAATTTTGAGTGATGTATAAAATTAACTAATTTTAGTATTCAAATTTAGGGTGTGTTTTATTCAACTATTTTAAAATATTATCCTTATTAGAATTAGTATATTATAACTTAAAAACTACTTTTATTTAACTTTATTTAAACTTATATATTTCTAGATAAGTCAAAATAACTTGAATACACTAACTTACTCTTCAAATTAATAAATCAAGAAAAAGAATCTAAATTAGAAATGCATCTTCTTGGGGTAAAAAAAAAAAAAAAAGGTTTGATTTGGAAGCAAACACCATAAAATGAAATGAAAGAAAATAATAGTAAAAGAATAAAAAATGTATAGTTTTTTTGTTGCTCTATGTGCTTGTTAAGTAAATTAAGGAACGTAGTTAGTCTTTTGTATTAGTGCAAGTCTTTAATTACATGACTGAAAAGGCCACTTCTAAGAGTTGTCTCTTTCAAAAAGAACACATTTTTCTAATTCCCTCCATTTTCATTACATACGTAACTATACCAAATCGTGTGAACGCTTCTTTATCAAATTGTTTTGTATAAGGACCTTTTCTATGCCACTGGTAGTATCACACGTATAGGAATCTTTACTTTTACAAGTAACTTTCTTATATTCACCACCATTTCTTTATATCTTACAGTTTATCTTTTTGTGGTTTCATTTAATTCATGTCATTTGGATAATTGGATGTGTTCATGTTGATGCTATGATCTTCTTGTGCGTGCCTTTATGACGAAAATGCGAGCTTATAAACTTGACTTTCGGAACTTAAGAAGCTGAAACCCTTGTGGTGGCTTCAATAGCCATTTCGGCGTGGAATAGACAAGATTCAAAGCAAGTTGTGGAAGATATTTAGAGGCAATGAAAAGGGTCTAATGATTCGAGAATAATTCCAAGGTATCACGAGATTCTTTTCGAGTAATAGATATATTGGATTTTGAAAAAGTCTAAAAATGACCCTAAAATAGCCTGATTTCAAGGTTCTAATATACATTTTAGTTTATTATTAGAATTCGGACAATAAACCTTAAGCGAGGCATCCTAGGACCATGGGAGATCATTTGAAAGTATCTCTGAGCCTTTATAGCCGTATCTTGGACTTCAGAATTATTTCAGGGTAAAACTAAAGAAATACAAAATAATTGCGAAAAGCATTTTGAGACAATGCATAGGGCCCCAACCACCAGTGAGGTATGAGCCATCCCTAGGTAGCCTGAAACTCTCAAAAGAGTCCCTAAAAAAGCATCGTTGGAGCCGAGAAAGTTTGGATATTGCTTTAGTATAACCAAATTTGAAGGTTATAATACAAGCTTTCAGACCTTCTTGGGGCTGGACAACGGAACCCATGCATCCATAGATGCGTCCCATGGTCATGTGAAAGCACGCACATCCTCAAATTGGATATAAGATGGCTTCCAGAGCCATTTCGTGATGAAACTAACTTGAAAGTTGAAAGATGCCAAAAAAAATATGAAAGGTAATATAAGCCAATTAAACCACCCTTAGGTTAGTAAAAGAGAGTATATTCCATAACTCTTTGGTAGCTTTTCGATTAAAAATATCGTCCGGTCTAGAAAAATCGGATATCTACCACTTGTAAAAACTTTCATACACATTTAAATGACTGGAGCCGGTATTACTAACTCATAGGATGCATCCAAGGTCATAGGAGGTAAATGCTGGGAGCCATTAGAACATTTTTTTGGGTTGAATTTTATCTATGTTAAGTGTCTAATGCATAGTAAGTTATTATGTTGTGCTCTATTCCTGTCTATAACGAGAAATCTATAATGTTTTTCTAAGTAATTGGTTAGTGGAATTTGCTTTTAGATAGTTGGAATTATTTCAACTCCATTGAAAAAGAAGGGGCACTTTCCCAAATTCTAGCACATAAAATCGACCCAAGATGCCACATATAACATCCCGAAACTCCCGAACTCTCCCAAAATGCCGTATAGATCATCAAATATGTTTCCAATATGGTTCCCTATTTTTCCACATCTTTTCTCCAATTTTCCATAATTTGAAAATGTACATGTAGAATTAGAAAAGTTTTTACTTGTGGTAGCAATGGGCCTTTAAGTCTATTGTTTTATGGGCAATTTAGCCTTGTATATATGATTATAGTATTATACCCAATCTTTAAATTGGTATGCCCGATAGGTTAGTAGTTTAATAGGAATTGTATTCGGATCAATTATCTTTTCTAATAAATTTTAGAAAAAAAAATGTACGTGGTTGAATATGAATTGGTTTTATGTTGTGTTTAGAGTACTCCCATTGGAGATTGGATCGGAAGTGACATATACGCGGTGTGGTAAACTGGTAACTAATCAAAATTAGTGTACGCATCAGACATCACAACTTATTTTCCTCACAACAAATTCATTGTCCTACATTCTTTTCTACCCTGACCCATACAACCATACTACCTACAAAACTAGAGATGTATATTTCTACTGATTAAAATCAGGCCTGACCAATACATTTTCTTTTTATCGACCATTCGACCCTCTAAATCTCTTTTGAAGGTTTTAGCTTTTAACAATTAATACTAATAAGTTTAGTTAAGTTGGAATAATTTTTAACACCTTATAAAATAAACTAGTTATTAGGCCCGGGCTATGCCCCGGGTAAGAACAAATTTCATTTATTAATATAATACTTTATGATAATAACAATAAACACAACTTAGCCTAGTGGTTAAGACTTTAGTATATGTACTTGAGTTCTCGTGATCGAACCCTATACTACACAATTTCTTAATTTTTTTATTGTAGATAGATTACATGAACTAAAACTCCCTAGGGGTAGTAATGTAGTGGTCAACACTACTCTTCAAATGGTATCATGCATACATAATTAATTTTAATGAACATGCAAATTTATTTATTTTTAATGATGCAAGGGATATGTTTAATAACATTAACTTTGGAAACATGGATCACCAAGAGAAGTTAGATGAGATGGTGATTCTTTGAAAACCCTTACATAAGGTCGGGGGTTCGAGCCCAAGCTTCAACATATTTATTTTTAAAATAATGACCACTTGACTTTGTTGGTTAACAGACACGTGGCGAAATTCTGGTGGCAAGAGGAGGGTGCCACGTGGCGCATCGACGTTGTTACGTACGCCTTTTAATATATTATTATTATAGATTTTGATAAGTTCAAATAAATCTACACAAGTACAGTTAAATAAAATAAGGTGAAAAGAACGCACTTTAATAGAAGAAAATCAAAACAACTATTGAACTTAGGGCCTGTTCTCCCCAGCTTATTTTCAGTTCAGTTCAATTCAATTCAGTTCAGTTCAGTCAGTTCAGATCAGTTCAGTTCAGTTCAGCTTAGCTCAGCTCTTGACAATACTTTTACTCTCACATATCACTATTCATTTCAGTTCAGTTCAGTTCAATTCAGTTCAGCTGTTTTATGCCGAAGAGAACAGACCCTTAGTTGCAATATAGGTCATAGGATAAGGGGAAGAGAGACATTAATTAAGATAAGAAGAAAGATAAAGAAATGTAAAAAAGAGATCTATGTGACGAGAAGAGAGATGGTGGCTCAATTATAACTTCAACATTTAAGTTATTTTTTTAATGCTATATTTGAGTTTAATTTTGTTGTTTCTCTTTTTTTAGTAGTAGTTGATTTATCAATGGGCAATTATGTAAATTTATAGGGGGACATCATAACTTCTCCCTTCCCTTAAACATTTTTTTGGGGACTCCTCTCGGGGACCCGTAGTAAGATGAATTTTCTCTGGACTGCACTCGTACAGGGCCACTCACCCAGAAGCCCAACAAACCCCAACCCCCCTTCCCTCCCCAACAATATTGAAATTTTTGCTTCCACCAAAATTTGAATCTTGATCTCCCATATGAGAGATAGGAGCCATACCATTACACCCAAATGATCCTTAGTCCTCCCTTCCCTTCTATAGAGATATAGTTTTACGTGATAATTTTCATGATGGTGAGTAGGGCTGGCAATGGGTCGTGTTGGGTCAAGATCAGGTCGGGTTGGCGGGTTGAGAACTCCTTGACCCAACCTGACCTGTTAACTTAAACGGGTTGAGATTTACAACCCAACCCAACCTTATGATAAATGGGTCAACCTTCAGGTCGACCCGTTTAATTTTTTTTTTGTATTTTTTCGAGAAAAAAAATGAAAAGAACACAATTTATTTGCAAATAATAGTAGGCAGCAAACTAAAATTAAGTCATTATAAAACCATATGATAATATTGTTCAAATCAAAATCAACACAAATGTTCATTTAGGTGGAAATCTGAAATCTCTAACCTTTTAAGTAGTTCTAGGGTTTTTACTTTATTACTTTATGGTCCGGTTCAATGTTTTTTGGGTTGAAATCTGAAATGAGTTAGGGATTTTTTTAGCTTGGTTTTTCATAAATGGGTTAGGTGGGTCAAAGTCAGGTTGGAATTTTCAACCTGACCCAACCCATTTAATTAAACGGGTTGGGTCAGGTCGACCCATTTAATTAAACGGGTTGAAATTTTCGACCCAACCCATTATTAATGGGTTGGGTTCGGGTCGGGTTGGCGGGTTGGGTAATATTTTGCCAGCTCTAATGGTGAGCCACAATATAAACCTTCCAAAATAACCAATCCCTTTGGTAGGCTTGTAAGGTTAGTAGTGGGCTTAGCTCTAACTAAAGGTGGGCTAATTTGAGCTTACTACTCGCTGGCAAGTGGCCTTGACGTTTGAGGCTTTATTATGACTCGAGATCTTAAAAGGATCCCACCATAGTTTACTCTTTATTTTATCGATTTTTTCATCATGTACCCTCGTGATTTGATGAAATTCACAGGTACCCCCAATGTTTTCAGTTATTCACTAGGTATCCTAATGCTTTCAGTTAAATTTTTATCACATTCTCTTAATTCACGAAATGTTCCTTAGGTTTGATAAATTTCCTAAAATGTCTAACAATAGCTTAATTAGTGATTTTTATTAGTTTTCACTTTTTCTTTTAGCTTGATTAATATAATTAGTGGTTTTTATTAGTTTCTACTTCTCATTTCATCATTCATTTATTTTCTTTGTTTTATTTTAGTTCTCAATTCTCCCTCGTTTTGTTTTTATCTGTGTAGGTAAGTTTGGGCATGAGTTCAAAAAATCGATGTTTTTTTGGAGTTTCGTAGTAGTTAGGGTTGATCTTGCATATAAAAGTGGCGGTCATCATCGTGTTACACGTAGGGACAAGAGATCAAATGTAGATGTCTACACCACAAACACCTCACCTTAACCAACACTACACTTTGAGTCTATCCTCCACCACATCTCAGCGCCACACAACCCGCCCTCTTCCATGTTTGACCACAATCTTCCCTTCAATTTATGAAACACCACCAGCCCGATGTCCCCTAAATAAACTACAATAACCACCATCACCCTCACATCTAACTCCCTCGCAACACCCACCTAAACTTTCCATCCCCTTCTCCATCTAAATCCACCATCAAACTCACCGTCGCTTTGAAACTACTCCAAATCAATTATTATTTTCATCAAATTACCCCCTCTGAATTAAAATTCTCATTTTACTGACTTGTTGTTCATGGTTGATTTGAGGATGAGAGAAGCAAAGGGAGGAGCAAAGCTGGTGGGCGCGAATTGCAGGGAGGATCGAAGCTGGTGGTCGGGAGTTGGGGGTGAATGGGATGGGTTTCAGAGGTTGGGGAGGTGGGTGGTGGTTTTGAGGGGGGTAGGGGTGGTGGTATTGAGGGAGGGGGGGTAGGGTGGTGGGTATGGTGGTTTTCGGAAGCAGGGGATGAGTGGGATGGGTTTCAAGGGGGTAGGGTAAGGTGGTTTTCGGGAGCAAGGGAGGTGGATGGGGTGGGCTTCAATGGGTAGGGTGGTGGGTATGGTGGTTTCGGGAGAAGGTGAGGTAGTAGGGATTGGTTTCAGGAACTGTGGAGATGGGTGGGTGGTTTTTTTTTCTGGGGAGGTGGGTTTCGGGGGATGGGGTGGGTAGCTGGGTGATGGTGGGTGGAGGTTTAAAGTAATTATGAATAATTAAAGTTTAATTAGTGTTATTTAGAGTTTAATTAGGATTAATTAGAATTAATTTGGGTTAATATGAATGATTTGGACGGAGTATGCTCCACCAAAACGGCTCCGAAACAAACAAAAAGGTGTGTGCCACACTCACGAGGGACTGCCAGTGATATACAGGAGGAAGGTGGGGATGACGTCAAGTCCGCATGGCCCTTACGGGCTGGGCTACACACGTGTTACAATGGCAATTACAATGGGAAACAAGGCTGTAAGGCGGAGCGAATCCGAAAAGATTGCCTCAGTTAACCTAACGAAGTTGACAAAAGCTTAACGGCAGGGGCCTTTTAGGAATTTTAAGCAAATCTCAGGGGTACCTGGTGAATAACTGAAAACATTGTGGTACCTGGTGAATTTCGTCAAATTACAGGGTACCTAGTGAAAAAAACGTTATTTTATTCATGTAAGAATTATCTTAAATGCATCTAAGAATCACCAAAGTGGTTAACAAACAATAACCTCTGTTTCTTTTTTTTTGAAAGAGAAATTTCCTTAATTGAAGGCCAAACGGCATCTACAATAGGTATTAAAGTAAAATAAGATACAATTAAACAAGACTAAATCAAATTTGTCTTCGAAAAAACTACAATGAACCAGATCGAACAATACAGCACAACCCTCTTGTATTTGCTGAATCAAGCAGCTATTGATGAGGAAGTCTATCATTCTGATATAGTTTGGGAAGAACATTCGTGATCGAGTCAGGTTGACCGCATCCGAGATTCCAATATCTTCATGTTGAGTCTCGAACTTCAACCAATGAGAATAATTTCTCATACCTAAAAACAAAAGAACCATACTCACAGCTCCCGTAGGGGAGAAGGAGATTTCCAAAATAGAAACTGAAAACCCCATAACAGGGTTTGAGAAAATCTCATAAAGAGAGACTAATTTATTGAACAAAACAAGAAAATGAACTAAAAACTGAAAATAAAAGGGGAAAAGGGGCTTACCATGGATGAAAACATCCATGGCAGCCCCTAATTGATGAAGAAGGGGTAGAGGAGGCTAGGGTTTGAGAGAGAGAAAAAAAGAGGGGAGGCTAATAACCTCTGTTTCTAAATAAGTACAATAGTTTGATTTTCACATTTATTAACTCACAACTTTAATTTGACTATTAATATCTTTAATTATGTATTTGTGAATGTTGTAAAAAGTTAATATTATAAAAATATTTGTGGAAACAAATCCAATAATTTATATAATCACTTTTGTTCTATGTATTAGTAAAAAAAAAGTACGATAAAAGTACAGTGTAAAAGTCAAAGTGTTGAACTTAAAAAGAAATAGAAGAAATATTTTCGGAGGAGTGATCATAGTTATCTTTACAACTTACAAGTAGTGGACTAGTGGTAGATTCATGTTGTTTTGAATTGGATAATGGGTATATAGAAATGACTTTAAAATAAAAAGATTAATGTCATTTCTTTAAATCTTTCTTGGCTATCAATCAATAACCAAGTAAATATGAAATAAGTTCAAAGGGGCCAAAATTGAATCATAAACGTAACAAAATCCCGCTTCTTTTGAGAATCTCTTCACCAAGTCCACATGGCTCATAATATTGTTGGCGAGGCTGCAAACTGCAATGGTGGTGTACTCTTGCAGCCTATGCAAAAATGTCAACAGCTTATCAAGAATGTCTTGACCTAGTAGTTAAGATTGAGGTGTCGTAAACGATAGGTCACAGATTCGAATCTCCTCTCCCCTTCTCTGTACTTTATACTACCTTCGTGATTCATATGGATAAATAAAATGTCAAACAGCTCAAAGACATCACATGATACAAGAATCTAGATAATATCTCATTCCTGTAAATTGTTTCTAACAACAAAATTCAAGTTTTGAAAACTAATTCTAACAATAATATCTCGAGGGCTTTTAGCTCTCCTCTATAGTATGCTATATGCAAAACTATTTCATAAGCACATCTTTTGTTATGTAAGAGTCTGGCAGGAGTGCACTTTTACTACATAGAATAGAATAGCTTGTAAAAGACCTTGTTTGATGGTTATGATTATTGATTAAGCATAATCTCCAAAATTATCCAGTGTAATAACTATTTTAGAACTTAATGCCTTGTGGATTTTTGAGCTAGATAATGAACAAACATGATGAGATAGCATAGGTTCCAACCTATGTTACTCGGACTCTTCATTTCGCCTCAAGTATCCGTGTCGGATCCTCAACACTCGGACATGGGTGAGACACTTGGACACTTCGTTTTGGGCCAAAAAATAGCCAAGTCGTACACTTAACACGTACCCGTGTCAGACATGAATACCCGAGTCCGAACAACATAGGTCCGAGCCACTACTTACTGAAACACAAAAAGACTAAAAAATTTACAACGTTTATTGAGCGACTTGGGCCATGGAAATACAATTGCAACTTCACCCCCTTAACCTCATGAATCACTCGCATATTGAGCCGAAACAGTCACATATCTCATATGATCCACCAAACCTCATTTTGTTACATCACAATAACCAGCCTCTCATTTTTATATTCAATATGTTTATCTTAAAAGGTCAGTAGTTTAACAAGCAGGCAAAAGTTAAACACAATTCATTGTTAAAAAACTGACTCCCAAATCCAGCAATTCCATAATCTAGAAAAAGTTGGAGATCACAACAATGCATTAGTAAAATTAAACTAGAGTATAGTTCATCTTAAGGATATATACTATAAATCAATAAAAACATAATACTAGTATATCAAGTAAATTTACAATCACAAAAAAGAACCTATCTTCATTAAATAACTGAAAAAGCCAGAACCTCAAGCAAATACAGGTAAATTTACCTACAATTAGAGTACTGTACACATATCCCCAAAAAATAACATATTGCATCAGCCAAAGCCAAAAACCAAGCATAAATCAGACATGTTAAAACAAACAACCACATCAAGGAAAATCCAACTCCTTTTTTTTGGCAATAAACGAGCATTTAATTAAGAGTCGTAAGAGTCATCCTCCTGATCAAAGGTGTCAAGAGGGGAGGAGAACACCTTATTACTAAACAATCAACATAATACTTTAGAACAACAATTTTCTGATCAAACATAATCTCTTATACGATAAAAACAGTGCGTACATATAGGCTATGTTCAGTTCACCTTATTTTTGCTTATTTCAGATCTAATCAGATCAGAAAAAATAAGTTCAGATCAGATCAGATAAGTTCAGATCAGATCATGCTTATATTTAAAAACTCATTATTACTATTAATACTATTATTTACTAGTACATTTGTTCAAAAGGATTATTATTGTTGCTGTTGTACTTAATAATTATTAATATTGGTAATTATTATTAATCTCGTTGTTATCATTATAAATAGACCTGGCAATCGGACCAATCGGATCGGATTCGGACCGGACCAATTCAGATCGGGCCGTTTTCGGATCAAGTTACATTCGGACCGGATCGGACCGTTTCGGATTGAGTCATCGTTCGGACTATTATTTCGGATCGGAATCGGACCGGACCAATTCAGATCGGACCGTTTTTGGATCAAGTTACATTCGGACCGGGATCGGACCAGATCAGATCGTTTCGGATTGGGTCATCGTTCGGACTATTATTTCGGATCGGAATCGGACAATGGTGGAATGAATGGAATACTTATGCCAATGATATTTTTTTTATATAGAAAAACGGGTAAGTTTCGGGTTTTTCGGATCAAAGCCTAATCGAAACCAATAACTTCGGATCGGTTTACCTTCGGGTCGGATCGGGTAAGATTATATCGGATCATTCGGATTTCGGATGAGTTTCGGATCAAGATTATTTCGGATCGGGATTCGGACCGGATCGGGACCGTTTCGGATTCGGATCAAGGTTCGGACCGTCTCGTTCGGGCCCAGATCGGACCACGGATCGGATATTTCGGACCGGATTTTCGGATCAGGACCAACTTTGCCAGGTCTAATTATAAACGTTATTGTTATCACTATTTTAAGTTATTTTGTTGTTATTAAATAATAGAAAATTAAAAGCCGCGTGTTAAGACCATAAGATTGACACAAAAATAAGAAATATATAAAATATGATAGCTCAAATTCATACAACGAAACTACTAAGTTCGGATTACATTTCAAAATAAACTAAGTGCGAGATACAAATTATAAATTTAGATATGGTATACCTCTTCTTACCAAATTCCAACGTAAAAGAGAAATTAGTATTAGTACTTAGGTCAAGTTTCATAGTTGTTTGTATATCTTATTTTATTTTATATGAAAAAAAATCAGTTGAGTCTGCCGACTTCTCAAGTGTGAAATTTTTTTTAAGGAAAAATGTGAAATATTTTAGAAGTGCTCTTATAAATTAATGACTTGGGTTATATAATTATTTTTAGTATTTATTAATATTATTATTATGATTATAATTGTTGTTGTTGTTGTTTTAATGATAATAATAATTATTATTATTATTATTAATAAAAGTTGTATAAAAGTTGTGCTAAAAATAAAATGATAATAATAGTAATACTATAAATAAGATCTTATAATGTATTGCATAATAATGAATTACAAAGTAATAATATAGTTTATAAAAGATAAGATCTTGTAAATAGATTAGATCAGATAAAAAAATAAGTTCAGATCAGATCAGATCAGATCATCAGAAGAAAAAGAAAGTTCAGATTAAATCAGAAAAAATAAGTTCAGATCAAATCAGAAAATTTCAGGTGAACTAAACATAGCCATAATCAATCCTTTAACGATAAACTTTCCTCACAATAAACCGAGACGACAAAGACTTTCCATAACACTAAAATTCTAATACCATTAGAAAGAGGAAGCCTTCTACTAGCAAAATCAATCCTTCCAAAACAACAAATACTAACTCGAATATAATTCCTAAAGCTAAACAATATTAACCAAGGATGTCTTGGCCTAGTGGTTAAGATTGAGGTGCTGTGAGCGATAGGTCACAGGTTCAAATCACCCCTCCCCTTCTTTGTAAGAATTAGAGACACATCTCAACCAGATAAATCTTCTTCATTCTACAACTCTTATTTTCTATTTTATGAAGAATTTAATTTATATTTGGATAAGGTAAATCTACAAAATCTTATAATTAGGTATAAATAGTGGGTCGTATCTCCATTAATCATCATAACATAAAAAAATTCCTCGAACTTGCAATATTGTCAATGTCTGCTAGCTTCTCATTAACGATGAATAATCATATGATTACTCTTCTCTTAACCATAATCACCATATTAAGTCTTTCACATTCAAGTTTATCAACCGTTGTTTCTCATGATGGACGTGCACTACTCATCAATGGAGAGCGTAAGATCATACTTTCTGGTTCCATCCATTATCCTCGCAGTACTCCTGAGGTGTGTTAATCAACCGCGATTTTTTCGAATTTACGTAAAAATAAACTTGTATATATCACTGTATTGTAAATAACCTACTTAATTAATTCGTTATAACTTCAAATCTCGAGTTGAGTAAACTTGTTGTATACATGATTTTGTGACAAATAAATTTTCAGATTATTTTAGTTATATGATTTTGAATCATATGTTATATGTTATATGTTTGTTTCCATGAGTTTCATGAATTATATGATTAGTGAATTATTGTACGTGATATTGTGTTCTTGGTTTGTTATGTTTATTTAGAGCTATGAGTATTTTGTTTAGGTTGATAGCAAAAGTTACTATACACAGAGTTTCATGTTGATCTCTTATTCTCTTTTAGCGCTTGTTTATTATGATTGTTTTATGAAATAATTTTTTGTTGATTATTATATGTGAAAGCATGAATCTTTGTGATTCATGTTCATGAAGACTGAAGTTGTGTTATGTAAGTATATATGTTGGGAGTGTAAAGTAATGCTCGATCATGTTGTTCTTAGTTAAGCTACGGGCCTGTTCTCTTCGGCATAAAACAGCTGAACTGAACTGAAATGAATAGTGATATGTGAGAGTAAAAATATTGTCAAGAGCTGAACTGAACTGGTCTGAACCAGTCTGAACTGAACTAAACTGAAAATAAGTTGGGGAGAACAGGCCCTACGTGTGGGTAATATATGATATTTGCTAGTGGTTTCATAAGGTTTCAAAGTATTAGTATTTTTGTTGTTGTTGTATTTAGTTTAATTTTTTTTTGCTGTATGTCTTTTGTAGATGTGGCCGGATTTGATAAAAAAATCGAAAGAAGGAGGGCTTGATGCAATCGAGACTTACGTGTTTTGGAATTCCCACGAACCTGTTCGTAGGCAGTATGATTTTACTGGTAAAAATGACCTTATAAGGTTTTTAAAGACCGTTCAAGATGCTGGACTTTATGCTATTCTTCGTATTGGTCCATACGCCTGTGCTGAATGGAATTATGGGTATATATTAATTTCATGTTTGGAATGCATATAATGAATAAAACTCATACCATGTCTCTAACGTATGCTATATTAATCTGATTTTGAATAGTGGATTTCCTGTGTGGCTGCACAACATGCCAGGCATTGAGCTCCGCACTGCTAATAAAGTGTTTATGGTAATGACATATCTGTGATACATTTAATCATGTTTTTAAAGTATAATGTTACATAAAAAAAACTTTTTAGCTAAGATATGCCTTAATTTTACAGGATGAGATGCAAAATTTCACAACATTGATAGTTAATAAGGTGAAAGATGAGAATCTTTTTGCCTCTCAAGGTGGCCCAATTATCCTTGCTCAGGTTTGTTTCCTTAAGCACTAATCCCATAATGTGGCCTTAATCACCCCCAAATAATCAACTTCATTATGATGTTGTAACAAGTGATTTTAATGCAATGTGGGGTGATCGACTAAATTAAGTTGAACAATATATTTCTTATCTAGCGCTCCTGGGGTTTCCGTTAGCTTTTGCCTTTGATTAATTATACTTTCTTTTTCCCTTTGTGTATCGATAAAATGTAGATTGAGAATGAATATGGTAATGTTATATCCTCTTATGGAGATGCTGGGAAAGCATACCGTGATTGGTGTGCAAACATGGCTGTATCACAGAACATTGGAGTACCATGGATTATGTGCCAAGAGAGTGATGCACCTCAACCAATAGTATGACTCTTTAAAAAATATTATCTTTGCTTTCTTTTTGTTAATTCGGATTTATTATATTATACAATAAGCTAATTATTTTGCATATTCTTTTCTCTTATTCAGATTAATACATGCAATGGTTGGTATTGTCATGATTTCACGCCAAACAATCCCAATAGTCCTAAAATCTGGACTGAAAATTGGACTGGCTGGTTAGTTGATGATCGATCATTTAATCTGGCTAATTATACTCAACATAACTTGAAAACATGATTATCTTATGATTTTATGAATGAATATATGAATGCAAAATTACAGGTTCAAAAATTGGGGTGGTAAGGTTCCACATAGGACTGCTGAAGATGTTGCTTATGCTGTTGCACGATTCTTCCAAACTGGAGGCACTGTACAGAATTATTACATGGTAAATAACAAAAACAAAGATTATGACTCCGTTTGGTAGGGCGTAAAACATTTTCCCGGAAAACTGTTTTCCTCTATTTTCAGTTTTACTTTTGGTTGGCAAAAGAGTGTAAAACCATTTTCCCTTGGAGTAAAATTACACTCCCAATGATGGAAAACCATTTTCCTTTCAAAATGAAGGGAAAACTGTTTTCCTTATTATTTTTCTTACACACTCCTCTCACTACCTCCTTACTTTCCCTTTCATATTTTTTTCATTTTCATTATTTTTCTTACATGGAACCAAACAACGAAAAACTAATTTTGGAATTACTGAAAATGTTTTACGCCTACCAAATGAAGCCTATAAGTTAAAAAAATCGAAATTATAAACATATATAGCAACTTATGATATAATATTTTTCAGTTTCATGGAGGAACAAACTTCGGAAGAACATCTGGTGGTCCATATATCACTACAAGTTATGATTATGATGCACCCCTTGATGAATATGGTATGAATTCATGTGTTGATTACTGACATATTAGCTCAATTGTAATGATGTAACTACAGAATTAACTAATTTATGTGCTCGTTTATTTTATATGAATAGGAAATCTGAATCAACCTAAATATGGACATCTTAAACAACTCCACTCTGTGTTACACTCAATGGAGAAACTTCTTACTTATGGAGATGTGAATACAACTGATATGGGAAATTCTGTTACGGTAAAATTTCTATGGAGAATATAACCTATTGTTTCAATTAACTAACCGTTACACAGAAATTTGATACGATTATTATCTATATATGCATGTTTAGGTGACAACTTTTACGAACAACAAAACCTCAAGTTGTTTCCTTAGCAATGCAAATTCAACAAACGATGCAACAATAGTATTGAATCATCGTACCTTTACTATTCCTGCTTGGTCTGTCAGTATCCTCCCAGATTGCAAAAACGAAGCATATAATACTGCTAAGGTAAGACTTTTTCTTGTGCATATTCAATATATCTATTTGTTATTTTGTTGATGGTAATTGAGTAACCTGTCAAAGGACCAATTCTCCCTCATACCTGGCGCTGTCAAAGGACCAATTTAACCAAAAGTTTAAGTTGATGGTTGAGACCCTGGGAATAGATCTATACTCTATCATAACCCACATGGAACTATATCATCATTTACTTGATATATGCACAAACGTAACGTTTCAAATGTTATAGGTGAATACACAAACAAACATGATAGAAAAGAAACACAATGAAGCTGAAGAAGAACCAAGTTCCCTAACCTGGAATTGGAGACGAGAATCGATCTCAAAGTATGTCAAAGAAGGTAAAGGCCAATTTGCAGGGGATGTTCTCCTTGAACAGAAGGCTGCTACTAATGATACTAGTGACTACTTGTGGTACATGACTAGGTAATTTTATCTTAATCTATAATACTTGCTTAGTCTGCCTTAATCATACTTCACCTTAGAAGGAACATGGAACTAATATAATTTTCCTGTTTATTAATTAGTCTCCACCTTGACAAGAATGATATCATTTGGAGTGATGACATGAGGCTTCGTATCAATTCTAGTGCTCATGTTCTTCATGTTTATGTCAATGGCGAAGAGCTTGGTAAAAATTCATTTATTATACTTTTACTCTCCTTCTATTTAGTATTTATATTAGCATATGCAAATAATACTATATATCATTTTATTCTATAGGATATGAATATGGCAAAGAAGATTCTTTTACCTACATTTTTGAAGGGAAGGTTAATTTGACGAAGGGAAAGAACATAATTTCGCTCCTTAGTGCCACAGTTGGACTTCAGGTATACTAGATCACCAGTTTCTTTTTAATGGTTACAATTGTTTCTTACCATCTTCATTACATACATTTAATCATTAAATTTTCTAATTGCCAATTGATAATTTGGTTGTAGAACTATGGTCCTTATTATGATATGACTCCAGTCGGAATAGTTGGTCCAGTAGAGTTAGTCGGAAAGAGAGGCGACGAGATTGTTATAAAGGATCTATCTTCTCATGTATGGGCATACAAAACTGGTTTGCAAGGTCTTGATCATGATATGCTCTATAGTGAAACATCACCCTCTGTCAGAAGGTGGAAAACTGAGACGGATATGCCAGTAGATACTCAGATGACATGGTATAAGGTAACAATTATTAATCCATATATGCAACTATATAACTTAATTTCACTACACTTTTACCATTTAACATTAATAAGTTATAATGAATCTTGTGTTTTAACAGACTACATTCAAGCCACCATTGGGAACAAACCCAGTTGTTCTAGATCTTAGTAGCATGGGGAAAGGAGAAGCTTGGGTGAATGGTATAAGTATCGGAAGGTATTGGCCGAGTTACCTAGCTGACGAAGATGGGTGCAGCCTTGATCCATGTGACTACCGTGGTGAATATGATAACACCAAGTGTGTTACCAATTGCGGGAAGTCTATACAAACTGAGTATCATGTACCGCGATCTTTTCTAAGGGACGATGTGAATACTCTTGTTCTGTTTGAGGAATTTGGGGGAAACCCAACTCAAGTTAAATTCAAGACCATTGGAGTAAAAGGAGCTTGTGCAAATGGTTATGAAGGAAGTACATTAGAGTTGTCATGTAAAGGAAGCTCAATTTCGGCTATTAAATTCGCTAGTTTTGGTAATCCTCTAGGTGATTGTGGCTCTTTTGGGAAAGGATCTTGTGACATCGATGCTCAACCCATCCTTATTAAGGTATTATATTTTTGTGTATTTATTTAACAATTGAATGATTTAATTTGTTAACACGAGATTTTATTAATTACTTTGATTTTATTACTTTTGTAGGCTTGTGTTGGTCACGAGACTTGTTCAGTGGATATCTCTGAGAAGACCTTTGGTTCGGCTTTAAATTGTGAAGAGAAAACCAAGAGACTTGCAGTGGAGATTACTTGTTAATAGTTTATGTCAATAAGTTTTTCCTTACAGAAGTTTTTTATATATAGAAAAGTTTAATAGCATTAGGTAGACTATATATTATTCGTAATTATGGTTAGTTAGTAGTAATTCAGACTGGTAATTTTAGCATAAATACATGGAATAAATTTAAAAAGTTTCTGTTTTCTTCTGCGTCATATTTTCGCTTTATTTATATTTGGCTAGATTGTTCTCTAAAGTAACACAAAAGACCTATGGTTTTGTGTTATAATTCTCACATGATTTTACTTGCTTCAAATTGTAACAATAAAATCCAACCACAATTCGATAGAACGTTTTCGATCATTAAAGGCACTTCCATTGAAGTTAATGGAAACAATTTCTGTAGAATTAGCATATAAAGGATGTATATATTAGATATTGCTAGGATTCTGCAGGTTTATTGGAGTAGAATTTGGAATTTATCTTCAATTTGAGGCATCTTAATGTGAGATTTTGAATCAGATATGAAGAATTTAGATTGCTAGAACAAATCAAATGAAGTAATTTCAAGAAAGTTAATCAGATCAGATGTCAGAACTCAGATAAACAATCAGAAACAATCAGAAAAAAATCAGTGATTTAGAGATTCTGAATCTGCAGATTTCAGAAAGGAATGAAGAAATTCAGAACAGAGAGAATCAGATAAAAACAACTCAAAGGAGGAAGAACAAATTGCAATAACATTTAAGGATAGATTTCAGGAAGCAATTTCAGTATTCTCAATCAAAAATTTCAATCAGTCAATCAATTTCGTATAACAAGAACGAAAAAACTAAATTTCAGATTGAATTAGGAAGTTTAGACCTGAATTTAGACTCCTCTAGGTTTCAGATCTTCGAAAGAAGATGTTCAAGCAGAATCAGATGTTCAACAGATGATTTTTTGAGCAGAAAATCAGTTGAAATTGCGGAATTCGTTACCAAAATTTGGATGATCAGGTTTGCAGAACGAAGTTTTGCGCTCTGATATCATGACAATTTATTAGATTTTTTTCCGCAAGAAGAAGGAAAAATTGAGAGAGAATTGAGGTCTCAATCTCTGTGTTTCAATTGAATGAATCAATTCATTTACAAAACTAGAGCTAGGGAGTATTTATATAACATTAGAGAAAGCATAACAAACTGCTCTAACTAACTTCTAACAAATTGCTCTAACTCACTTTTAACAAACTAAACAGTAATGTAAACTGGAATCTAGAGTTCCTATACAGTATCCATGATGAATCTCATAACGGCTCTGTTTGGTGAAGCATTTTAGCTACCTTAAATAATAATTTGTTAACATATTTTAGGTGTTAAAATAATTAGTAGTATTTGGGGAGCACCTAAAGTAAAAATTAAGTAACTGAAATTTTGGAAAAATCTTTCCAAAATTTTGACATCATCTAATTTTGCCAAAATAATTTATCAACTTAATCAACTAATTTTGCCAAATAGTTAAACTAAACAGTTACCTTATAAGTTCAAGTACTTTATCAGTTCAGCTTTATTTTATCAGTTTCAGTTAGCTTATCAGTTTCAGTTTATTTTCAACTAGTTTGCCAAACATAGCCTAAAAGTTACCTGTTTTGGTGAGTTGAAAAGAAATGTATAGTCATTCTCTTAGAAGTGATGAAAAAAATTCATGATGTAATTAGTGTATGAGTCCTAATTTCTTTCCTCTCTCCTATTAGTTGGCTTCCTCATTAGCTAGATAGCCTTACTCCTTAATCCGTGGATTGTACTCCAAGGAGCACAATGAGCATTGTGTTTTCACAAAGCAAAATAGAATATTTTACGAAAACGAACACATTACAGTTGAACTGAAACATTACAAGAATTCACTTACGAAGACAAATATTTTAATGTTGAAGTGGAACATTACAAAAGTTCACTGACAAAAACGAACATTTTACTGTTGAAGTGGAATATTACCAAATTCAATTACGAAAAATGAACATTTTACTACTATTGAAGTGGAACATTACCAAAATTCAATCATTTAAATAGAACATTTGCTCATCAAACATAAAATAAATTTTCACGAAAAATAGAACATATTTTTGCTGAAAAATAAGTTATAAACGAACATTTTTTAAAATAGAACATTTGCTTATCGAAAATAGAACAACGTTCACAGAAATAAAACATAATTTTCTGTTGAAAAACAAGCTTAAAACAAATATTTGTTGAAATAGAGCATTTAGTTATTAAAAATAGAACACTTTTCATGAAAAATAGAACATATTTTTTTGTTGAAAAACATACTTAAAATGAGCATTAGTTGGAATGGAACATTTGCTTACTAAATATAGAACAATTTTCACATAAAATAGAACATTTTTTTTGCTGGATAATATGCTTAAAACAAACATTTGTTGAAATAAAACATTTACTCATCGAAAATGGAACAAATTTACTGGGTGCACCATATGCACCATGCTCTTGGGAACATAATAAAATTTTCACTTACTCCTTAGATCAGATTTGGTTTATACATATTCATATATGGATGAGAAGTCATTTGGTTTGTTTTTAAATTCGTGCAAGTCATATTTGGGATTATCATCCGTTAGAACATATTTTATAATAAAATAATCATACAAGTTATATTAGTTTTTAAGTAAGGTCAACCTTTATTTGCATCAGAAACACATCATATATGCACAAAGAAAAACTTATTAAAGTTTATAAAAGACTCCACAAGTGGCACCAAATAGATATTAAAGTGGTTTTTGTTTAAATACCATTTAATTAAGTTTAATATCCAGTTAAGCCCTGTTTTTTTAGATTTATTTTTAGTTCATTTTCTCTTAGTTCAAAAAGACGGTAGTTTAATTGATAGATGCTGTCAATCAATTTTGTCATTTCTAACTATAAAAGATTAACTCTACTAGTATGTTATCAACCTGTATTCCCTTGGACTAACTTTCATATGACAATTGTACCCTTCCAACTTTGCAAAAATGGCCTCATACACACCTATATTTAGGATCAGAGAAATCCAGCAATATCTTATCTCTTTAAAGTCCCAAGTTTCTCCTTCACAAATTCTTTTTCCCACCAAAAAAAAAAAACTTAAGTATTTGTATCTACTATCAAAAGTGAAGGAAGAAAGAGCACAAGAACAAAAAACAATGGCAGTAACAACCTTTCTATCTACTACTAACACATTCCCTCATCACTCATCATCCAACTCTTTATTACCTTCATCATTAACATCTTCATCATCTTCACTTTCATTTTCCCTTCAAAAAAACAATGTTATGAGACAAAATTTATTAGTAACCTTTTGCAAATCAGAGTCATCATCATCATCATCATCTCCATGTGTAAGCAAAAGAAGCTTTGCTCTTTCTCTATCATCTGCCTTACTTCTATCAATGGCAGGGAAAGGTGAGCCCCATGCCGAAGCGGCGCCATTGGAAGCTGAGGATGATTTGGAGCTCTTGGAGAAGGTGAAGAAGGATAGAAAGAAAAGGCTTGAAAGACAAGGAGTTATAAACTCATCTACTAAGGAAAAAGGTCATCCCTTTTTTTTTTCGAATGTTGATTTTATCCTACAATATAACATTAGTGAAATTGACTATATGGGCCTGTTCTCTTCGGCATAAAACAGTTGAACTGAACCGAACTGAACTGAAAATAAGCTGGGGAGAACAGGCCCTATGTTGTTAAGTGAAAGATCTGAGTAAAATAATTTTGGTTCTAATATGTATAGAGTTTTCAAAAAAAAAAATCTTTGTTATTCTAGCTGTGTGTTATACCCAATCCATAACAGTAGAAACACATACACTGTGACAGTGGTGTAAATTTGTGGGTGGCTTAAAATGTTTTAACGATAAGTTAATGTAAGACGGTCTCATTAAAAGCTTATGGTACGAGACCTTGAACAAATGGAGCAATGGATAACTTTATTTCTAACCAGTATTACCTAATTCGCTAAAACCTTGTGACTATATGAATAGAGCGAATTGGTACATGCAAGTGGTATACTTGGGAGCTAGTTTAACAGGATTAGACAGCAAATTGCGTCCCTTACCAATTTTTGTACGAAGAATCAGGTAGCATTGTTTCTGACAATCATCTGAATTCTGAAATGTTCAGGGTATTTACAAGATCTTGTGTACAAATTAAGCGCGGTAGGCCAAGCTATAGAAAGCAATGATCTTAATGCTGCGAGTTCAGTTCTCGGCACTAGCACTGACACTGATTGGATTAAGAAGGCCAATTCAGCCTTCACTAAGGTCTGCCCTTCGTCTTTTACTCGTATTCAACAGTATATGGCAGGACTCGAGTTCTGCCATTGATAAATCTTATGACCTCTGAATGATTTTTTTTTTCTGTTTTGATCACACTGCGAAACACCCCTTAACAGCTAAGCTTAGGTCCTGAGGAGACAGAAGAAGTTGATATGTTTAACACCTCAATCTCAGAGCTGATATCATCTGGTAAGCCTGAAAAACTATCTAAGCCTGCTTTCTCTGAATGAAGATATGTCGAATTATTTGGTACTGAACTTTCTTTCTGCAATTTGTAGTGGCTCAGAAAGATGTCGAATCATCTAAGATCGCATTTGTATCTTCAGCTAGTGCGTTCGAGAAATGGACTGCACTAACAGGACTTGATGGACTTCTCAAGGGGCTTTGAAAGAGATTTTTTTGATTCTAACAGTGCTTCCTATTCTGCCTTTTGAGTCAGAATTGCATCCACTTCCCCTGTTTAGTGTAGTTTTCATACAAGAGTTGTAAAGACCCTCTAGCTCGGCAACAATGTTCCATCGAGTATTCTTATGTTTTGTAATTCTTTTCACATGTAACTAATAAATATTAAGCACATCATGATCTCAATATCCAACTATGTTACTTACAAGACTTCATTTTCTTTCAAGTATTTGAGTCAGATTCCCGACACTTTATTTTGGGCCAAAAACATGGATATTTTAAACAAAATAGCCGACCTGAACACTTGGACACATACTTTTGTTTGATAGGAGTATATGTGTCAGAGTAACACAGGTATCTTGCATCATCAAACAATTATTCGTACATCAGAAAGCAATATATGGATAATGCACAATGAAATGTATGTCCTCAATCGAACTGCCAAGATTCCAAACAGCTGAAAGAGCTACAATAGCAGTACAACAAAACAGAAGATTGTCAACAGTATATAAGAGTAGCTTCATACACTACATATGATGGTAGTCAAGGTGTAACAGAACCAGTAATTTGACAGTATAATGTTACAGAAAGAACTCTACACGAGCTACAAATATTTCCCATAATCACTCGCTAGGTCGAGACTCAAGGCCTAATCTACAACTGGGTACAGGGGTAATCTTGACTAAACAGCAAATCAGATTCTACCATTAACAACAAGGCTATAAGCCTATAACAGTCATTCAGAGAGCTCCAGGAGTATCAAATGGAGATGACTCAATCATATTAGCAAGAATCAAGACCTAGCCTCGCCTGCCTTGCTTCCATTCTCTGTCACCTCTATTACTTTCTTGCTTATATTGCCCTCCACGCCATCTTTTTCCTTCGGCTCTTCGACGGTTTCCGAAGGAGCTTTTCCATTGTCTTTTCCAATGCTATCCACATCAAGTTTTGCCTCTTTGTTGGTGGCATCAATATCAGGCTTCACCAAATCTACAAAGCCATCTTGTTTCTCAGGTTGCGCTTGCTCCTCAACTTTAAATTTGTCTTCTCCAACTATATTCTCTTCATGATTAGTAATTAATTGAGAAGAATCCACTCCTTTTTCGACCTCAAATTTTCTTGCATATCCTGGTTCGCCTGATGCATCTTTCTTCCCATCTTCAGTATCTACTTTCACCTGTTCCTGCAAACTGTCATTCTTCTCTTCTTTAACCTCAGCATCTTTATCACCTTCTCTTTCTTTTATATCTTGCTTTTCAGTTTCTACATTTTTTTCCACCTCAGGAACTGGCACTGGAGTCTGTCTCTCAGGCTCAGGAACAGCCTCCTTGGTCATCTCAGCATCTTCAATAGAAGCCTTATCACCTTCACTTTCTTTTAAATATTGCTCCTTAAATACTGCATTTCCCTCAACCTCGGGAACTGGCACTGCAGTCTCTCTCTCAGGCTCAGGAACAGCCTCCTTGGTCTCAGAAGCCACATTTATGCTCTCAGCTCGGTTCTCTTTCATGACTTCCTTTTCATCTCGGGCCTCTGCCTCATCTTTCTCAGTCTTTTCAGCTTCCTGCATCTGGACATCTTTTTCAGCTCCCTCTGCTGTCTCTTCTTTCTCGGACTTTTCAGCATCTTCCATCTGGACCTCATCTGTGTTAGTACCTTCAGCTGTGGCCTCGGTATCCTTGCTACCATCCTTCTTGGAAGCAGATGATTTTCTTCTTTTTTTCGGGGGTTCACTTTCAGGAGTAGGAGGAGCTGCTTTTACTTTCTCACTAATTCGAGCTGATCTTCTAGGTGTCTCGCCAGTGCCCCAATCAAATTCAGATGCTGGTGGACCACCAGGATGTGATTTTAGGTACTGTTGCAGCTGCCTTTGGTTGTGGATCTCCTCTCCTGTCGGGGAAGTAAATACAATCTCATTCTTCTTTGGGGTGCCTCCTCTCTTAGGGAAAAACTGCAAACACCTCATCACATTACAAGACTCAGCAAAAGTAAACCATGAGAAAAACACAATTTTTCCTCCCTTAAAAGAGTGCAAAGAGTGCAGCAGTCTGATGTACTTCACAATAGGAAATCTGCAACCCAAACAGGAATTTGCTAACCATAGCCATATATTGAGGATTTATGTCAAAATTATGTACCACTCAGCGTCGTTGTCAGCTTCTAATTTTTGACCTTTTACTACACAAAGTGCAACAGATGCAAAAGACGGGAGAATACAAAAGATGAATTTAGTTTCCTTAACTTCACATAATGAGCAATACTCCAAACTTAATGAGTATGGCGTCTCACTTACCTTCGGTTTGTAGGCCTAATTCATACAACTTAGGCTTGTATCTGAGAAAAAACCATGATGATGACTTAATCCTACAGGACATCCATTCTAGCACTGAGATTTCACACTTGGAAACATAGATATGCTTTCCTTGCCTTGGCCTAAGAAAGCACTGTTATTGTCATCTTCAACCTCTCATAAATGGCCAACTACACGACAGTTAGTGTAGTCTACTCCAATGTGCTGCATATATTAACCTACATCTCATATATGGCATTTAAAACGGTCTTTCAGCATGTAAATCTACTTTTAGCGCACACACAAAAAAGCACCCTACCTATCCCAGTTAGAGCAGGCATGGGAATGGCTTGCAGATATAGAAAACACTATCCATTGAGCAGAGACATAATTCGGGACAAAATGTGGATATTAGCCAGTAGAGGTGGTAAAGAGGTGGCGAGTTTTATGTTGCAAAATCTAAAAGGTTGGAAGAACGAAGGTTTTGCAATCCCACTCCTGTCAAGGCTGCTAAGCTAAATCTCTCGGCCAACCTATCTGCTTCCATTCTACAAAACGCGAAATAGTTTGCCAAAAAAAAGGTAACAGTTAATGATACGGCTGAAAAAGAAAACTTGAAAGATTGCTGAGATTGTTGAATTGATATAAGAACAGAAAAAAAAAAAATCAGAGCAGAAGTAAAAGTTCAGGTAGTCTCTGCTCATTCTTCTATCTCCTAGATACCAAAGCCTTAGTATAGCTGACTGGTATAAATAACATTTTAAACAAAGAAAATTCAGAGCAGAATTTGAAGTTCAGTAAGTAGTCACAGATAACATATAAGCTCCTACATGGAACTTGCTCAAATAGATAACGAGGACTCAGAAACCACAAATTACCATCGCTTTCCCTCTACCGTTGCTATCGAACCACACAGCAACATTGCCAATAGTTCTAAGGTAAGAATAAAGGTACAGTAAGACAGTGTCTTAAAAGATATTTTTTTTTGGAGGGGGTGGGCCTTAAGTATGCAAGTGTGATAAGCAAATATGGGGAGACTTGAATATTGGGTGAGTTTAATTATCTTATAACAGCACCTACCTTACACTATAATTTGACAACAAAAAGGATGGCTTTGTTTGATCAAAGATTCAATCTTTTGGGATACAGGAGCTAATAGTCTGTCTAATACACTATTACAAGTTTATCCCGTCAAAAGAGAAAATTACGTCCCCTGACATGGATTGACCCCACAAAGTCTCCCTCCTTTTATTGGTGATCGCATTTGCATTCCCTCAATTTCCTCGACCATTCATTCCTTGTCAAAAAAGCAACTTGCTGCAAATGCGCCATGTCTCATAGAAGACACTAGTAACTAATTCTTCCTTAGGCTGCTGCAAGAATATCTGTTCTAACATGCTTATCAGTTATAAGCCAGTGCCGGCATGAATCCATTCCCAATACAATCCATAAACCTCAACAAGTCCATTGATTTCCATATTCAGCAATGGAACAGAAACAAGACATCCTGAATAAAAAAATGTTTCCTCTGGACTGAAAATTCTCATATATCAATCTGCATGCATATAATCAAGCTATACCAGAAGTGCTAGGTTTAACCCAAGTATGTCATTTGGTTGTAATCCCAGTAAACTCTATTCTCATGGTTT
This sequence comes from Beta vulgaris subsp. vulgaris, assembly GCF_026745355.1. Lineage (NCBI taxonomy): Eukaryota > Viridiplantae > Streptophyta > Magnoliopsida > Caryophyllales > Amaranthaceae > Beta > Beta vulgaris. Next base: position 55,932,700 of record NC_079209.1, read on the forward strand.
AAGCTCCATCAGCTATATATAGTGTCAACAGCAGCTGTGCTGAAGAAAGCTTAGCAATTAAAATCAGGAACTTCTTGCTGACACAAGAAACCCTTTTTCCCTTATTGAACATGAAGCCTCTGTACCAAGATAACAGGCCTTGAGTGAACAACCACCTTCACCTTACCACGTAATAGCCAAGAAAAGGCTGCAGACTAACAAACTTAACACAATGAGACTTCCCTGATATTTGTGACCCTTTCCTTAAGAGCCATTTACAAACACTTTATTGATTACCAAAGAACAAAAGAAGTAAGCAGATCATTCAGCTCTTGGAATGCTTTAATTGAAACACTTGGATGCTAACTATTCAATCAACTGTTTATTCACACAACTGAAACCTAATAATGCAGCATCAAGTCAATAATTAGTAAGGACTTCTCCAACTTCCCAAAGCAAACGTCCAATAGAAGGTCCAAAAGAAGTATCTAGATAATCCAGCTCTTACGATGCACTAATTTTAAAGAAAAACTTTGGGTCCTAAACTATTCAATCACCAATTTACTGATGAAACTAAAACCTAATCATCTCACATCGAGTCCAAGGATTTAATAAGATAGGGTTTCCACAAACTCATAAGTACAGGAATCCAAATCACTAAACAAACCATACACCTTCAACAGACTACTACACCTGATACATAATGGTTTCCTACTATGATCACCACCAATATAGATGCTTTTGTCAGATAATTATCATGTAAAATGGAGTAGTAAAAAACTTACCAAATGTCACCAAAAACAAGTCATGCGCAGCTTAACAGAATCTGCACCATCCCTGTTATAATACCAACAGATCCTGAGCAAGTAAGGATATTGATTCCCACGACAACAATTCAGAGGGCTCTTAACTGTGGCTCTGCGATGAGCTCAGCAGAGTTCCCTGAGAGAACTTCATACATAGGATCAGCATAACCACGCCTTCCCTTACTAAGCAAAAACTCATATTATAGCCATTAACATTATTATATAGGCAAAGTCATACAATTCACAAACAGCCTAGACAATTAAGCATGTTTGTTGTCACCTAGAAGTCTTGAAACCTCCACCACAGGACACGGTGAATAGCATCAATTTGCTTACCCTTCAGAAGAATTTCCTGATGACATGATAGACCTGATCACATGCAAATCCCATCTTTCTTGATAAACAAAGAAATGAACAAACATGGTGAGATGAATAACCCTCAGGGACAGAAAAAAAAAAGTGATATATGTATAATTCAGGAATAAGAGGCAACCAATTTCCGAAATAGTATCATCAAATCTACGACTCCTATACCCAACATCCTCTGATAAATCGAGGTATCTCATCAAACCTCCAACAGTGAAAAAATTAAATGCTGGTCTCTCTAAACAGGCAATTGCAGGAACATTATTCCTAATCTCTAAGGAAGAGTAGAAAAAAAATTATATTTGGTTATAACCATTCCTTAAAGCATTGCCTTGACTTTTGTGTTGTGAGAGCTCTCCTCCGTGGTACCCAGAATACACATTTATCAGGCAAATCTTTTGCAATGATCATTAATTCATTATCTTCTACATGGCACCAATTTTCAGGCTTCCGCAACTCAAAGTTTCAAACTGCTCTCACCTTCAACTGCTCTTATGATGTGTTTGTTACAATCCATCAACTTCAGCTACTTTCGCAAATAAAGTATGGTGAAAATCTAATGCCTAGGGATAATTTTGAGCCCAAACACTTTAAAATACAGAAATAAAAACTTCATTCCCAGCCCACTAGTCATTGGATAGTTTAGGCCCAATTATGCTCGTGGAAAAGGCTAGCAAAATAAGATGTCTGGTTCCAAGATATTCCTTTTTGGTTTAAGTTCTATGACAAGCATACTAGCACCGGATGTTCAGATCCTTGCTAACCCTTATTGACATTCCCCACCAATGCCGCATCTTGTGGTGGATGTCTCACATACCCAAAAGTAATTTCTTAGCTTATCCTCAATATCCGCAACTCTATCCTTGTTCCCAAATCCCAATATCTTCATTTCGCATTTTATCTCGAGGGACACTAACACATCCATCTCAGCATATCCATGACTCCCCCATGTAAATGTGCAACACCCCAACCCATATAAAAATGGAGGTCTAATGGCCATCCTGTAGAATTATTCTTCGACCTTGGAGGCACACTACTATTGCAGAAAATTTGACTTAGCTTGTCTTCAGTTCTCCATTATTGAGCCACTAAACCATTTGAGCCACATCTTGGTCAATATCTCCATATCTTTTAACCAAATCACTTACAGGCTCACTTATATGCAATCCTGGACCTTCAATATTACTATATTCATAACTAACACCCTCTCATTAATGAAAGTACCCTCCATTCACTCAAATTTAATCCTACTTAACCTAACCCTCAATATTCGAACTTTTGCTTCCATTTCTCCAAAATAGCACTAAATCCATCTATAGTATCTTCAACCCATACATATCATCAATAAATCATGACATGTGGATCACAAGGAGGTGATTTTCTTCGTTATCAGAGGCAACTAGTGGAAAAAAAAGGTCTAGAGCTTAAACATGTAAGATTTTAATAAATTCATATAAAGTGCAAATGCAGAATAGGGAAATTACTCGGAGGGATATCAGAATGCTATGGTGTAGGAACCCTTAGCATAGGAAGAAAGAGTAGGGTAAGGAAGGCTCTCTCAAGAGTTAAAGACATGGCAATTTGGTTAGGTAACCCACACTGCTGATTCTATGCGGATTGCCCACTTGGTGATTTCCCTTGAGGATGAGTATTAATACCAATTACAATCCCATTAGCAAGAGAGATTTCATAAACTAAGAAGGTATATGGCAATTCTTACTTTGAGATAATCAATCATTTGAGACTGACCAATTCACCATATATATAGTATGAGTATCTACATGTGCTAACAGCTAGATATTAGTTATTCACAACTATTGCCAATTGTCTCCATCCCATTATTGTTCATGGAGAAAAGCTAGGCTGAAATGAAGTGATATTGATAGGTAGATCATAATGTATGTGGATCCTTTTTGTGTTGCCATTCAAATTTCCAAATTATCATAACTACTGAATATTGAACGAGATTACTCATGTAAACATTTCCCATCCGAATTTCTTTGGGTTTGTTTCCATCACTTGCCACTGGGAAAAACTTCAAACCTTAACCCTTACAATGATCAAGCGTTCACCATATCATATGCTCAAGTTTTGATGAAACTACTACTTCTGCTAGTAAAAGAGCAGAGTTAAAACTGATCTAGCACCCTATTTTCAAATCATAACATATTAAGGCTCCGTTTGATCAGGTGTACAACATTTTCCTGTAAAACTGTTTTCTTGTATTTTCAATTTACATTGTTTGGTTTGCAAAGGAGTGTAAAACCATTTTTACTAGGAGTAAATTGCTCTCCCAATGACGAAAATCCATTTTCTCTTCAAAATGAAGAGAAAACTAGTTTCCTTCTTTTTACTTACCCCTCTTGTACACTCCTCTCACTACTTCCTTATTTTCCAGTTTCATTTTCATTTCATCATTTTTCTTACATGGAACCAAGCAACGGAAAACTAATTTTGGAATTGCGTTTTCAATTATATATTGTTTTCCATGAAAATCATTTTACACTCAAAAGATTTTACACCCAACCAAACGGAGCCTAAGCATGTGTGAGGTTTTCCCATGAAGTCAACTCGAGTCAAATAGGGATCCAGTGACTGCAGTGAAGCAACCAGAAAATTATTTTGAGGGGTGACCAAACCCTACAAGACAAAATTAGTGCAGTTTAACAATATAAACCAATTTATGTACTTGCCACTAAACCCTACAAGACAAAATTAGTGCGGTTTAACAAAATTTTCAAGTACATAGCTCCAATTTACTCCTTCGCCATGTGAAGTATAAAAGTTTATCAATCAAACCAAATCAGCAAGAATTGCCCAAATAGAAGGGAAAGAAAAGTTCTTTTCCAAAATCCTAGGACACATAATTAGAACATAGGATACACAATCAAAACCCTAATTACTCAAAAAAAAAATCCTAAAACTTACAATATAAATCAAAAATTAAACACAAACCCACATCAGAAAATATCATAAATCAACCAAAATTTAACTCAATACATAAAAAAAATATTAATTTGATAACTAACAATAAAAAAAAAATTAAATCTTCAGAAAATGAAAAAAAGACCTGTTTCTTCCAACCAGAAGGAGCAGGAAGCTCCATTGAAACCACTTCTTCTTGGGGAGTATTCTTCTCAACTTCACTCATCATTTGAAACTTTCACCTGCAAAAAATTCAAAACATACCCAGAATTAAATTCCCAAAAAAACTTGAAAAAAATCGCAAAAAATGGAGGAAAAACTGTAGAAAAAAAAGTGGGTAAGAGAGAGAAAGAGAAAGATTAATCCTTTATAGAAATTTTTCTTACTGTTTGTTTATCTAATTTGGTGCTCAAAAATCAGGTAAACAAGAATCGAAGAAAGGAGAGAGAAACTGGATATAAAAGCACAAGTTTGTTGAGAGTTCGAGAAAGAAACTATTTTTTGTCTTGTATAAAGATTTTTTTATAATCAGATTTATTGTCGATTTTTTAATAGTGTTACATCTGTATTCTGTACTACTAGATTTAAGTGTTATTGATAAGGTGGTGTACTGACAAAAAATCTAAGGTGAGCTCTAATGATGACAACTGTCTGGGGAATTTGAGGGAATTGAGATCAACGGCGGTAACTGATTTTTGTTTTTGGGTTCGCTTTTCTTCACTTTTGTCATTGTCAACAAAACAAACTCCATGCAATTCACCTTATTTTTTTTATTTCAGATAAGTTCAGATCATAAAATTTCAGGTGAACTAAACATAGCCTCAATCATCTCCGTTGATCATTTCAATTCATCAAGTCCGGTATACCGTAAGCATGGTATATCTAAGATTATTTTTCTACTCATTGCTTATTGATTATTTGAAATAACTTAAATAAGCAAAAATTAGTGTGGGTGAACCATATGTCCGCTATATTCGGGTGTAAGATGAATGAACTCCAGCAACTGCTACTGGGTTTGAGTTTGTGTGCGAAGCTATGCAATACCTGAAAAGTCTAAAATTTGAGCTGATATTCGTTTTGAAAATTAAGATATGATTTTCTTATTATTGAAGTAAGTATTGGATTTGAAAGGTTGCGTATTGAGTACACAGATATGTATCAGTGTGTTGACTTGATGGTCATTTTCTTCATTCTTCTCTTGCTGTTTTATTTATGCAAAACTTTAATATCCTATTAATTAGTATTTATTACTTTTGAATGAATAGTATTTTTTACTAAAATTTATGGATAAACAAAAATTCAGACACAAACCTAATTGGGAGTTGTTTATTAATGCAATTGTATACTTAACGGTGACATAAAAACTACTCTTACATATCTCTTACTAATTTTTTCAATATAAGGTTGAGACACATATAAAATCAACTATACAAGTTTGACGTGATATGCTTCAAAAAAAGTTGGAGATAACCATATGATGGTTGAAATTTTTAAGAACAAATTATGAATTAGCATATGATCAGCATATTTTGCATATATTAGGTGTAAAATTAATTATTGAAAATTATTTCATTTTTAACTCAATGGATCAAATTTTATTCAAAATAAGTCACTCTTTGACTTAAAATAGATTACTTGCAGAAGAATAATGATATTTACAACAAAATATTATCCATCTTACAATAATTCATAGTGCATGAGTCTCGTGCTAACGTTTATGAGAAAACATATGTTGAGATTTATGTCCACAAGGAATTTCAAAAGACCGCTTGCATGATTAACCTAAGTAATAGATTACTTATCTAGTCACTTACAACACTACACCTTAAAGAACCGATATTTCATCCATACTGCATGCTTTTTTGTTGTGAATTGTGATGTGTATACATAAACAAGTATAAATTGAGTATATCAAAAGATATTTTATAGACATGTCATCATCTTTTGTCGGCACTCTATCATCCTTTTGTTATGGTAAGCTTACAGAGTTAATAATGTATACCATAAATGTTAAAGGAGAGGTGTTAACTCGGTAGAATTGCACTTTGAATTTCGAGATATTGCCCAAGGTTTGAATACTCATCCCAACAATATATTGAGCATTTATTTCTGGGCTATTTAATTTTGTACTCAGCCTCTGAGCTGGTGTGCATTATAAGCTAATAGCTTAGCAGGGGTTGGTATTCGAATTAGTTATCTTTCCTAATAAAAACAAATATAGTATGATTGTTGAAATGCATAATAAAAGAAAATCCACCGAAGGGGTGGTTTTGGGGCTTGGGGTTTGTATTGAGTTGTTCAGAGGGATCCTTGCTTGGTTGTGCTATCTTGTAAACTGTTCATCAGCAAAACTCCTTGAAGCTAGTGCTATTATGTATGATATGAAGATCGCATTGAAGTTAGACTTCAATAATGTGATTGTAGAAAATGATAGCTTAAATGTGATTCATGCGATCAACTGCAAATAAGAAGGCCTTAGTAATTTTCGTTTCATTGTTGATGATATTTTGTTATCTTGCTACTTCTATTTCTTGGTCTTTTAATGGTATAAATGGTAATGAGGCGGTTCTCCCTCTTTGGGACTTAGGTAATAGAGTCTAAAGCTTTGAGTCCCCACCTTCTATTGTTTCTTTGTTGGTCCATCGTTTGCAGGTAAATGATAATGATTAGCTGCTTTCTGGGATCCCCTTCAAAAAATGAAAAAAAAAAAAAACATATTTTATAGAAAGTCCGTAGACACTATAATACATCCGCTACATTATAAATATTTTTTTCACATTCCGTTTACATTCACTTTTGAAAGATGTCGAACCTTTAATTGATTTCTTATTTAACTAGTTATTTCGTCTGGGCTACGCCCCGGATAAGGAAAATTTTCATTTATTAATATTATAATGTAAGATGATAACACTAATTATTATTTGGTCTAGTGGTTAAGACTTCAGTGTATGTTCTTGAGGTTTCAGGATCAAAACTTACACTATACAATTTCTAATTTTTTTATTGTTGTGGATTGCATGGAGTAAAACTCCCTTAGGGAGAGGCGAGAGCGCCACGTGGCGCCGTTTCTGGCTTAGGTACGCCTTTTAATATATTAGTATAGATTTAGTAAAGTTTGGTTCCTTCCCCAGTCCCGCATTACCTTGTCCTACTTAGGCCATGTTCTTTTGGATTTATTTTCAGTTCAGTTATATTATCATTAAGGATCTGTTATCTTCGGCATAAAACAGTGAACTAAACTGAATTGAACTGAACTGATCTGAACTGAACGGAACTGAACAGAACAGAATTGAACTGAACTGAATTGAACTGAACTGAACTGAAATGAATAGTGATATGTGAGAGTAAAAATATTGTCAAGAGCTGAACTGAACTGAACTGAACTGGTATGAACTGAACTGATCTGACTTGAACTGATCTGAACTGAACTGAATTGAACTGAACTGAACTAAATTGAACTGAACAGAAAATAAGCTGGGGAGAACAGGCCCTAAGTTCAAATTTAATTCAATTCAGTCCAAAAGAACGAAGCCTTATTGAATCTATATAATTTTAAGCTCTTTCATAATCATATTCTTTCTATTATTCGAATAAACAAAAGTACATATACGCACTCCTACACTTTCTAATTAATCTCCTCCTCATCTTGGAATCTATTGATTTGGTAAATAAGATGATATATATATTATACTAGTCGTATATGCACGCGATGTGTGGTTCAATAACATTATGTATGAATGGACATATTTTTTCAAAATATAAAATTATGTTCATGGTGATGTAAATTATTGAGGTTCTCTTGTAGATGTTATTATCTCTTTTAATTGAAGGTGGCCAATTTTTAACTGTTCAATACCATCACTGAAAGTTTTGGTCGATGATTTAATAATTCCATGTCAGCGGCTTTAATATAGTTATTTAACGTTTGTAAATGTCAATAAACCATATTGTTTGAACTTTGTAAATACGTAGTATTATGCTGTCAAGATATATCGCTAACTTTTTTTAATTGAACATTCTAATTAATTTCGTGAATTAATTGTGTCAATCTATTTTGTCAAATTATTAAGGGTGATTGTATATTTTATTTTTTACTTATTCCATATGACAAGTTGCATTAATTCTCATTTTTTTGAATTTTTTATAAAAGAAAACGTCGTTTTAATTTATTAGAGGGTATTGTAGTAATTTCAAAGGGGGACACCATATATTGATCGCCAATATTATTATCTCTACTATATAAGGGAAGAGGGGAGCTATGTTGTCCACGAATGAAGAGACTGTTTTACCCTTCTTCCCTTTCTAAATTACAAATTCACTTACAAAAGAAAGGGAGACTCAAACAAAAATATTGGAAATAAAATTATAACAATCTCACAAGTCAACTAAAATCATATTACATAATTTACATTATACAAATCACTCAAATGAGGAAACTTTACAAAACTAAAAAATTCACTTACAAACTACAACTAATACACTACATCGTCAATACATACTCACAAAAATATTCACAAAAACTTGACTTGAAATCAAAATGTTCACTTTTTTCACAATCTATGAAGTAGTGTACTTAATTCAAAAAAAAATTATTCTATTAGAAATCATAGATAAATTTAATAAAATTTCTATTTTATTCATAGAATTTAACTTTGAAATGTTTTTTTAAAAAAAAAAGACTGGTGAGAGACTAAACCAATCAAAATTTTACAATTAAAAACGATAATACCTCGTATATCTAATGTTCAAATTTTGACTCATACTTATTCAAAAAAAACCGAATTTCTGTCTAAAAAAATCGAAGCACGCATCACGTACAACAAAATGCTAGTAGTACTTTAATTTAAGTTGCGATGACATGTGAATGTTGATACATGTTAAAAGATCTTGGCATAGACAATAAACAAGAAGTCCACTATATCCAAAGTAAAAGCCCACTTTGTTTAGGACCAAATTACAGTGTAGCAGCCCATGCAATCCAGCATGAGTTGCGGCTCACGAATAAAGCAAGTCCACGAAAACACGTAAAATGATCGAAGCCTCTGCTTTTATACATGTAGACAACAAAGCCCATAGCACATCCAAACCAAACCCTTCTTAGCCCAATTGCATTTTTTATTTTTCTTCTCATGGATCTCATTCTTTAATATTTTATGGGAAGAAGCTATGGCTAATGCCTAATATACTCTTGTATTTTTTTTTATTATTATTAGCAACGATAAGTGGTCGGAAAACCAATCCCTGCTAGATTACTAGTCCGCAGGATACACCAACCCAGAGGCTGGGTACAAGGCTAAATAGTCCGAAATTAAATGTCCCAACATATTGTCGGGATGAGGATTCGAAGCATAGACAGTGCCCTGTAATTCGAGATGGTATTCCACTGAGCTACCACCTCTCCCTCACCTAATAGACTCTATATAGCTAAGGTTAACAATGTTTTTTCCTGCTGACAACTACAAAAAAAAAAACAACAAAACAGTGCAATTTTGCACACTTCAGTACTTCACTACGAAAGGAGCTATAACATATTCCTAACTGTTAGAAGACTTAGAACATAGGAATTTCGGGAACTAATTTGGGTGAAAATATGAGAAGTCTTGAAAAAAGTGTAAGAAATGTGAGGGTTTATATGTCATAAATTATAACAATTACTCCCTCCGTCCCAAAATATAGTTCCCATTTCCCTTTTTTCACGGTAATTTATGCAAGTTGGGATAGTAAAGATTGTTTGTTTATTTAAATAAAAGTTGTATGGGAAAAGATGATTTTAGGAGAGAGAATGGAGATAATTGGTGAAAGAGCATTAATTGTAACATTTTGGTTGAATAAACTAAGGAAAAAACAAAATTCAAAAAGCAAATAAATGATGGGACACGGTTTTTCTAGACAAATTACGGAAAAATGTGGAACTAAATATGGAAATGAGAACTATATTTTGGGACACCCAAAATGGATATGGGAACTATATTTTGGGAGGAGGGAGTATAAATTATGAGTTTAAAACTAAAGTTACCTTTCACAAATGTAATACTTATGAAAAATCCACGTATATGTTTGTATCTAATTTTTCAAATGATAACTTATTGACGTTTGGGTTGCTCGCATACTGATGACGATCACGTACACATACATGTAAATAGGAGTACTGAATATTAGAGATGGTCAATAATGCGGGCCAATCCAACCCAGTCTATTTCGTGGGTCGTGTGGGCCGGACTCGCAAAAAGCCCGGTCCAGCCAAGCTCGAACCTTGAAATTGGTGGGTGGTCCGTGGGCTAGATTTCTTGATCCCGGCCCACTAAAGCCCGCTACTAAAACCACCCAGTCCGGACCACGAAAGCGGTCCAGTCCGGCCCATGAACAGGACCAGCCCAATCCAAGTAAATATTGAACCAAATTGTGTATATTTTAATCAAATTGTATATATTTTAATCAAATTGCATATATTATAATTCAATCAAATTTAAATATTCATTAATATTAATAATTGTATATATTTTAACAATTTAAAGATTTTATGTAACAATAATGAATAGCAATGATTAAATAATTTTGGAAAAAAAATTATCATGTCGGCTTGCCAGCCCGGTCCAGCTCACTAGACCCACGAACCGCCAAAACCGCTTCCCGAACCATGAAAACTGGTAATAGACCGATGTGGGTCAAGATTTTTTAGCCCGCGGACCAGCCCGTCCAACCCATAAATTTCACGGTCCGATACTGGACCGTGAAATCTCACCCCAACCCGTTACCTCCCATGGTCCGACCCGTCCAGCCCGCACCAGTGGCCATCACTACTGAATATCGAATAAATACAAATGCTCCTATGGTAAAATGTTGTTGAATGTTGATTACCAATGCTCTCATTGTATTTTACCTATTATCATTATAAGCCGTATTTGCAAACACTTAAACTTTGACACAACCCAAACAATGCAAATAACTAACAATATTAGGTGGTCAACCAAACTAATAAAACGAGCTAATGTTCAACAATCGAATTCTATTTCCACTTGAACTGATACCAAATAAGCTAGGCCTACAACACTTTTGGAGGTAGAACTATTTGTTTATACTTTGTAAACGTGTGCAATGCATGTACAAGTGCACATGGTTAGTTTATATTACAGTACGTTGTTTTTGTTGCTTATCATTTTTGTCGTGAGTATAAACTCTATTTCCTTCCAATTATTCTTGGGAAGATTGATGAATAATGTTATACTATATGGTTGACATTTACTGTAGAAATCATCGCTAAACAAGTAGGACTCTTGAAAGCAAGTTGATATGTGATCGATACATGCACTGATGATATATATATGACCATCTTAATACAAAGGCCTTGAAATTTTAGTAGGGTCAGAAAAAGACTTAGCAGAAGCATTGTATTTTCTTACATCCACTTGAAGAGATGGTTCAAGCTAAGGAAATAATCCACATTATATCATATTATGTGAATCATGGAGTTGTAATAGTAGGGTCACAAGATAACGCAAGGTGTTCATATATTGCAATTATACTCTTTTGCGCGCGTTACTATTTGTTACGTCCTAATTATATGTCTTGACAAGAGATGAAGAAACATTCTGAGTTTAACAAAGGACAAATCAATTACAATGCATAGTAATTGTATTCATTAGATGGGTGGAGTAATGATGATTGATAATAATGCCAAATCAAAAAAAGATGAGTAAAATCATCTATATTTTTGTAGGGTTTCGTTATTAACTTCAGAATAATCTCTACTTGGTCATCATAAATATATTTAATTGCTTTATATATGCATGTCAAGAATATATGAAAGGAAAGTTTCACAAAATAATCATAATTTTTGGCGCTCTTTCAATTATTAATGGTCTTTATTAAGGTTATACTAGAATGATTCTAGTAATAGGAGTATTTTCTCAAAATGATCTCTAGTGACTGATTAATTATTTATACATATTTTTTCCCTTCTCCTTCCTAGCCATTGTAAAAGACTAATTTATCACAATTTAACCTTGTAATTAGTTTTTCAAGGTTATTGAATAATTATAGGATCATCAAGGAATAATCTATAGTCACGATTGTTATTATAAGAAGATCGTCGGTAATTGAGATATATTATATTAATCATGTGTATATTTTATGGCAATTAATCCCACATATTTTTTCTATTGGGAAGTACTCCATTCATAAGATGGGATCTTCTTATCCATATCTGATATGGATTTATCAGACAGTAGGGGGATTCATTAGTCATGTTAAAAAGTGCAAGATAATTTTTTCTTGAAAGGACAAGATACTTTTTCATAAGTAGTATAATACTAGTTTTTTGACTCGTGCAAACTGCACGGGAATGAAGTTGTTCATTTTATAAATTGATGATTTTAAGAGGTTCTTCAAGAATCGTGGTGATGAGCCTCCAACTTGTGATGTAAAATTTAATACTCATGTAAAATTTAATACTCGTGTATTTAAATTATTTTAAAACTGATTTATGACCCGTGTGTTCAATTGTTGAAATAGTTTACGTCATGGTGGATCACGTAACCCATCCTAAAAAAAGACTTAATTGAAAAATATCTTTAATCTGTCTACTAAGTACTTCCTTTAGAGGCCCTGATAAAATCACAATTCGCACCACGACTGATACTCGACAATACACCAACTTCCATTCCCATTTATGGCAATTTCGTTCACCCACTCTCTTGCCTTCTTGCACCACAGCTGCACCATATTTAGCCACCCATTGACCACTGCCCACTTAGCTATAATAATTTTAATTTTCTCAATATGCTAGAGCTTTAATACTATTTAAGGTACATCTAGTTACATATAATGGTTGTTTTTCGTGTTTGATAATATCTTTTGTAAAGTCATAGATATCATTTAGATCATAGGATTAGAGTTTGACCCCGTTTTTCATCAATAGTTAATACTCACTCCCACCAAAGGCCTAAAGATTAAAAAAGAACAAAGTTCAGTTTTTATCATGTATTATATTACGTTTAACTATATTTTTACCCACAAAAGTAATGCATATTTACATTCCCATTTTAGAATTACGCATAGTGACATTCCCATTTAACTATACTTTTTTTTGTAGAACATTAAGAGAAAATATTTTCTTGATTATATAAGTGTAAAACTTTTGCCCATAATAAGCAAAATAACGTTTATGCCAACACCCTATAGAAAAAGTAATAAAATCTTTTATGTACATAAGATTTTTTTTAAGTTATATAATTTCCAAATTGTCATTCTTGGTTTTATATATGTTTTTCAACTTATTTTGCTTATGTAATTTTATTTGAACTTAAATAAACTTATCTAAGAACTAATCTGAACTTATTACACCTTGTTAATCCTTATTAGACCATATTTTAACTTTTAGAATTTATTTTGTGAGCATGTCAAACTTTGTCTTTGCTTGTTTTTGCATTATACAACTTATCTGAACTTATTAAGCCATATTATTCATTATCTGAACTTATATTTTCTAGTAAGAAACAAAAATAAGCTGATCAGAACAGTGTCGTTGTTGATTGTTTTTTAAAACTTGGGTTTATAAATATTTAATTTGTTTTTATTGTTTGGTAAATATTTTTATGTTGATTAAATGTTACAACTTACAATAGAAACTTTAGCCATTGTTTTCAATCATGCTATTAATATTAATCGATTATTGAGATCATTAATTTTGCCCTTAAAATCAAAAGGCAATAACATATGAACCTATTAAATTATATCTTAGACATATGCCTATTATGTAACAATATCATATCTTCCTAATTCAATTCCATTTTCTCTCTGTATAAACCACTCACAGGAGGGACCAAAATAAGAGTTACTTTGGTACTCTAATATCAAATCTTGAGAGGTCAATATTTTGTTATTTGGAGGTACTAAAATAAGAGTTACTTTAGTATTCTAGTACTAAAGCTCAAAGTTGATATCAAAGTAAGTATAATTGGTACCGAAACTCAAGGTTAATACAAAGTTCACTTACACTTGGGTATCAAAATAAGAGTAATTTGGTATTGGTACCAAGTTTACTAAACCTTCTTGATATAAGTTGGTACCAAAGTTTCGGGTCTGTTTTTTTGTCTTTTTACGCGAAATGTCAAACTCGACGATAAATTAAAAAAATGATACAATCTCCATCCTTCTTTCCATTAGTATAACCAACAAAAATACACCTTCGACCCCGCGGAGCAAACTTATTTCCTTTGGCATGTTGGTCATGAGCAAAACAAAAACAAAGAAAAACTCTCATAACATCAAAAATAGGAACTTTACCACACAACACTTCATAGGGAGTTTTGCCTCCTAATTAACACACTAGAATGAGTGTAATTAATTAGATAGACAACAGTAAGAATACATTCACCTCAAAAAGTAACGGGTAGGTTAGTTTGATACATCAAAGCATGAGCAATATTGAGAATGTGTTGGTGTTTACGCCCAACCTTAGCATTTTGTTGGGGTGTGCCAACACAAGATGTTTGAAGCAAAATACCACAATTATCAAAATGATCTAACAGACAACAAAATTCAGTATCGTTATCATTGGGAAATTTTGACAGTAGTCTCAAATTGACGTTCAACCATAGCAAAGAAAGAAGAAAAAGCTTTATGAGCCTTTGTTTTATCTCGCAACAGGTAAACCCAAACACAACGAGAGTAATCATACATTAAACTCAAAAAATATATAGTAAGAAGAGGTCAGGCTGTCCTACAGGGACCCCACAAATCACACTGAATTAATACAAAAATACGTTCAGATTTACAGTCACTTACAGGAAAATAATCACGTGTCTGTTTTGCTTGAGGAAAAAATACACAAGTTTATTCAATTTTTTCTTAAAACTACTCTCAGGAAAAGCAGGAACTATTTGACTACGTATTACTCTGTCAGAAGGATGCCCTAGTCGATTATGCCACAACTCAAACTCGGAGAAAACAGGCGCAGACACATCATGAATAGTAGGGATGCTTCGGAAGAAGTAGAGTCCATCTCGACGTTCACCGGCTCCAATCAGGTTCCCGGAGCGTAGGTCATGTATAGCACACAAGAAATCAGTAAATCGAACTATACAAGAAGACACATCAATCATCTGAGAAACCGAAATAATGTTGCAAGTGAGAGATGGGACATATAACACATTATCAAGGGTAAGATCCGGAGAGAGAATCACACGACCCTTCATGGTAGCAATAACACGTTGGCCATCAGGTAAACCAACAGGAAAATGCACGATGTAGTGAACCTGAATTAAACAACACATATTGCCAGTAACATGGTGCGAAGCACCAGTATCAAGAATCCATGATAAAGTAAAAGAATCACCTACCATACGATCATTATTGGATTTCTTAGCATTAATCATATTTAACAAAACTTGAAATTGAGACGGACTCAATTTCTCAAGAGGAGAAGAAGAGCCCGCGACACTAGAGGTAACCTCGATGCGTCAATTCGACAAACCAACTTGGACTTATCAGGCCGAGAAGAGGAAGAACCCCCCGTCGAATTTTTTTACCCACCAAGGAGGTAACCCAGCCTCTTGCAATAGGAACAAACCAACTTGGACTTATCAGGCCGAGAAGACGGCCGATCAACCTGCAAGGCAAACACATGAGTTGTGGCGGAAGCAACCTTATTGCGAGCCAGATCTCGCGAGTGTTTCTCCTGAACTAGTGCTTGGTAGGCACGTTCGAGAGTGGGAAGAGGAGATTGGGACAGCAGGTTCGGTTGCACGGTGCCGTACCGATCATCATCGATGCCAATAAAAAAATTGATGGAGTTTTTATTCCTCCTTATCAAGAGCAAATTTTCCAACAACATCACAAGAACACTTGCCACAAGTACAAGCTAAGCATGTAAAGTTTTCAAACGAGAGAGTTCGTCATACAAGGACATCAATCGGTTATAGTATTCATCAATAGTCATGGAATTCAGTTGCTTACAATTGGTAATGGAGGTTCGAAGTTGCTGCAATCGAGGGTCGTTGGCCACGCAAAAACGAGGCTCAAGGTAGAACCATAAAGATTAGGCATCATCATGAAAAGGAATAGACATGGCAATCTTGGGATCCATACTTCTCAATATCCAAGATATAATCATAGAGTTAACGGTTTCCTAATCCAGTAGTTTTCTTTTCAATAGGCTTGAAAATTGTGTCGTCAAGAAACACAAATTTTCGGCGAGCCTTCAAGGTGCGTGAGAGTGATCACCTGACCTAGGCAACGTAGTTGTCACCGATGAGAAGGACGCGGGTAATCAAATTACCTGGCTGATCTCCCCCGAGCCAATTAGGTCGTAAGGGGAGGCATGTTCAATTTCGTCATTGTCAGTCATCGCGAGAAGCAAGGCCACGCAGGTGGTGCTCCGGCACAAAGTCAGCGACAGTACGGGAAAAAAATGGGGTATAATTAATGTGGCTCCAATATCATGAGAAATTGTTACGGGTTTAATAATTTGTGTTGAGTTGTATTGCTGTATAAATAAGAATTTGTATACATCCAATAATATAACAAGGCCTAGGCCCAAAACTATACAACACAAATATGCAACCATATATACGAGGTCTAATAAAATATGAAGCTAATATTTCAATAGCTAGAGAATAGACATCTTATTATGATAAGCAATTAAGCATGTCCCTATGTATAGTTGACCGTACATATTCCTCCATGATACATAACATCAGCAGGACAAATCGCTAAGGTTTCGGCTCAAGGATTATGATCGAGATCATCTCAATTTTTTTCATTGGAGGATTACACAAGAGTACGTACAAGTATATACTGTCATATCCGAGCTGTATTGGATTGTTTCAATTGATGTATATAAGAATAATGTTTCATCAATTACTTCAAGTAATTGGTGTTGGTCAGAAGGTCATTTTGAATGCAAATATTGATCAATATTCAGATCATCTTTGGAGAAACCGGATGCAACTATTTATAAAGCTTTGATATTTATATATCTATATCTGAAACACATAATCTCTCATTTGAGATACAAATGCACTAATCAACTAGTCTATAATGTCATGTTGTTATTTGAAGGCAAAAAATTATTTTAAAAAAAATAATATTTCTATTTTTAAAATAATAAAATACAAACGTTTATATTAATACTCATTAAGATATTTAAAAGTTGTTTTTACTATTAAAACTTTAATTACTTATTTTATTTAGCATAGTACCATTATACTAGTAATTAAAATCCATAAAACTCCATTATTAATGCCCTTTCTAAAATTCCAGCAACTTATAAAATATTAAAACTATCTTTAAACATACTTAGACATGCTTAAATTTATAATATAAATCAATTTCATAGTTTATAACATGCTACTATGATTTTCCAATATTTAACACCCTAAAAATATTCATGCTTTGATAATTAAAACTCAATCTAAATATAATAATCAAATCTGAAATTTATTCTTTTAATACATAATATATATAATCTACGATTAATCATTAAAATATTAAATTAAAGTTATTAATCATAATTAGTACTAAAACAAAACATAAAAACATGATCTTTAATTAAAACTTGAGGAGGAAGAAAATAATTAAACCAACGAATCAAGGAAACAAGAAGGACAAAGGCGCCGACAGTGGACAGTAGCACCGGCAGCAATGGCGCAGCAAGGAGGGCGGCGGTTTTGGAGGTGTGATGACGTTTCTTGGCAAAGAAGAAAGCGTTACTTGAAGAAGAAGAAGAAGAAGAAAGAGAATTGGAAGAAAATAGAAAAAACGTGAAAGAGAGAGAGAAGGAGGGGGCCGGCTCTTGGAAGTTGTGAGGAGGAGAGAGAAAATTTGTGTGGTAAAAATAATTGGAATTAAGATATTTATAAGTAGGTTTTTCCTTTTGGGCTTAGGAATAGGAGATTGGGTTCAATAAAGTTTAACGATGAATATGATTGATGATTTACAACTCCTAACATTAATAGAGTTCCTTTTCCTAATCCACTTAATTAGAATTTGGATTCCTCAAGCCCATTTAAACTTCTTTTCCAAATCCAATTAGTATTTCAAACATTTTTCAAATCATGCCTATATAATCATACAACAATCCTATTTAATCAACGAGCAACACCAAATGTTAACAAAAATAACCCCATTTGTTCATAAGATTCCATTTATCGTTCATAAGAATTTGTGCACAAGGGTCAACTTCAAAAGGTCATATCTCACATCACATCCATATCTTTGGAAAATTCAAGTTTGAGATGAAAATTTAGCTTGATAGCTTTTCAACGCCTGATCAAAAGCTCGATTCCAATGAGAAATGAGTGAGATATGACAATTTGAAAATTAGCTAGTCAGCTGATAGATGCGCGCGCGACCACACCCATATTTATAGGTATGGCCAGCTGCACACAAGATGCTTGAATACTAATACCACCACTTACATCAAGTTTTCTTGGTATGTGGTCTCACACCTATACCCCTTTCTACACGGACTACACATAACATAATACATACAAGCCTTTGATTAGCTTTCTTATATTCTCATCTCTCAATATTTAGCAAATTCTAAAACTATTTTCGACCCATAAGTTTTTTGAAAATATTTTTTTCATTATCTTTGGTTTTATTACGCGTGTATATCTCGAAATGTTATGCCAATAAAAAGACCACCTCATTTGAACTATAGTTATGATTCTTAATTCAAAATTTTTAATTTGTTAGACTAACAAATATTTTAGTGGCTTTTATGCTACATTACGGTGTAGATCTTGAAATCTATGCCAAAGTGATGTCCGTTCAGAGTTTTAATCATATACGCTATCCTTTTTCCTGTTGAAGGTCAATTTCTATTTTTTGATAATCTTTTTACAAAATTAACAATAAATATTTATGTAATATTCACAAGAAAATAAGTTTGTAAGACTAAAATCCGAATCTTAGAGAGAAAAATGAGATGGAAGGAACAAAGGAAAATAATGAATAAGGATAGGACGAGTATAAAAGAGAGTACAAATAATACAAGGTAACATACAATTTTATAAGGCGATCTCTAACAATACTCTCACGTTATCATAGGTAATAACTACATTACTAGTTCGTAAGGGTTTGAGGATGGTACCAAGTACCAGATATTAAACCCCATCTACTTAACTTACATTCATGACTTTCAATAGACCTAAAAAATTGCAACACTTGCTTTGTTTCTCGTTTTATTGTACATCCAAAAGAGAGAAAGATATATAGGAAGGGGCCGTTGAGGAGTTCAAATGTGTAGATATTTATCCAACTACCATATGCAAATATGCAATGAGTTGCTTGACATGACATACAAGCAACAATACAAGTTAGGGAAGTCTCACAGAAGTTAAGTGTGAACTTGAATGTCTGGCAACCCAAGACAAAATAAAGGACGAGAGGGTACTCTATCCTTCCTGATTTAGCATGACAACTTCCTTTTTTTGCATGTAAGAGTTAGGGCAAAACTCTGTATCTTTCTAAAGAACTATCAAATCAACACAAATTCTTATAAAAGACGGTCTCATATTAGTGTTAACATGAGACCAACTGATGTCATGTTGACATCAATTGCGTGCATCATACCAACAGTGGTATTAGTTAAGCGCTTGAACCTATTAGTTATACTAACCTTAAATTACTTTTGAATGAATTAGTTAAGCGTCGAAGTATATTATTCAAGCGTCGAAGTATATTAGTTAAGCGCTTAGATCTATTAGTTATGCTAGTAAAATCATCACATTTCCCCCTTAATTTTTCTCTCTCCTCTGCCAACTCTAATTTCTATTTCCTATGTCTCTCTCTTCTAGCAACTCGCGTTTATCCCTCCTCTACCCCTTTCTCTCTCCTATGCACTGTCATTTCCCTCTCCTCCACCCAGCTTACATCTCTTTCTGAAGCCTACGTCCCTTTCTTTTTCTTTCTTTTCTTTTTTAAACATATGCAAATTTTAACCATATAACTTCCTTTTTCGCGACTACTTCAATCGTGATGATGAGAATTTCTCAAAACTCTTTGTTTCCCTATATCAATAGATCTAAACTCTAATGAATCTCTTATTATAAGTTACAACTTTTAGGTAAAAAGTTACATTTTTCTTCAGGCCAGTAGTTATGTGGTTTTCTGGTGATTAGTCATCGTTTTCAGGTACATAGTTATGCAACTAGGTAAATGGTTATATTTGTAATGTTAATAGTTATTGTTTTTAGTTATTAGTAATTGTTTATAGGTTATTAGTTATAGCTTTCATCATGTTATTAGTTATAGTTAAAATTCTGGATAAATTGTTATATTTGTAAGGTTAATAGCTATGGTTTTTAGTTATTAGTAATTGTTTACAGATTATTAGTTATATTTTTCATATTATTAGTTAGGGGGTGTTTAATTGAAAAAAATAAGGTATGAGATATGGGTTTAGAATGCCTAAAACCTATACTTAGTGTTTGTTAGCAAAATTTTACATTTCTAAACCCATACCTCAAACCCATAAGGTATGGGGTTTAGAAATCCAAGTGTGAAGGTGGGTATGACCTATACCAAACCTTCAAGTATAAAAATAAAAGGAAAAAAATTCATTCCATGATAAATCCAAACACATGGAATCAAGTTCCAACCCAAAACCATCTCGGTTTCATTCCTTATTCCAAATCTATATCAATTTGTGAACCAAATGCCCCCTTATAGTTATGATTTTGGATTAATGGTTATATTTGTAGGGTTAATAGTTATGGTTTTCAGTTATTAGTAAAATGCGTATAATCTGGTTTCTATGATATAATTAATATAATTCAACGCTTAACTAATATATTTCACTGCTTAACTAATATACTTCACCGCTTAAGTAATTCATTCAGATCTAATTTAAGGTTAGCATAACTAATAGGTCCAACCGCTTAACTAATTTCGCTGCTGATTTGATTTTATTAACGCGCGTGATGCCAACATGAAATCAGTTCTCACATTAACATTATTAACATTAACGTGAGACCGTCTCTTCTAAAACGGACTCTCAAATCAATATATATCTCATTTATCACCCACCGTAAGGGGAAAGCATAGTCACTAGTGAGTTAACTGCTTTATGGGCTAACATAACACATGTTCCGAGAAAGACCAAGAAGAAAGAAGGGGGTGACGAGTAGCCAAGGGTCGGCTGGAAGTGTCCAGAAGCAGGCTAGATAAAGTTGAATGTGGATGCGGGGATGAAAGGAGGCTGAGGTACAGGGTTGGGGGTTGGATAGTGTGTCGAGATGAAGAGGGTGAGGTGCTGGTGTGTGGGTCGAAGAAGATGGAGTTCGAGTTGGATGTTATGTTAGCTGAAGCCTTGGCTATTAGGTGGGGTATGATGGTGGCGCATTCTATGGGCTTTTCCAAGCTTGTGGTGGAGAATGACAATGTAAGTGTCATCACATCATTGGAAAAGAATGAGAAGGGAGCGAGTACTTTATTTTTAATTTTAGAAGATATTTTTTCCATTGTTAATTCGTTTGAGATTGTTTTTTGGTCTTTTGTTAATCGTAGTTGCAATAGTGTAGCCCATACTTTAGCTCATCCTACCATTGCGAAGGAGGAAGAAAGTATTAGTGACTTCCCTAGGGATATAATTGTTGGTGCTCGTTCTGATCTATTGAAGTAAGTTATCCAATCTGGTGGGTTCTATTCAAAAAAAAATGTTTGATAACCTAATGTGATAAATCAATAATTATATTTTAGTAATTTTATTAGCTTGCTATATATAACCCCATTATTCACTAACCGACCAATTGTCCGAAATGTTAATTTTCTTGATAAAGTGTGTTTGCGATATAATAGATTGAGCAATCCTCCTTCCTTGACATATTTTGTAGTAATATGATAAACAATGTGGATGAACTCCACAAAGTTGTCTGGAAATATGAAAACAACTTCTAAAATATATTGATTAGTTGAAGAAGATTAGTTGTACCACGTAAAATTTACAACGGTAGTAAGATTAATACTTGTAGTATTGCAACGTCGATGATAAGGCATCCCTAACTTTAGGCAAGTTTGAAGAATATCATTGGTTAGTATTAGGATATATATTTTATTCTTAGAACTTGGAAAGACATTTATTTTATTTATTTATTTTGACAACGAGAGAATACACAAACTAAATAGAACAATTCAACATATATAGTATTTAAAACACAAGATCCAGCTAAGTTGTGTGCTTCTTGCACCCTAGGGCGATCCACTTTAACTATCATACACGAATTCAGCTCAGAAGCATACTGGTGTGCTTAGTTCCCTGCAACGACATATTTAGCGGCAATGTAATACACGCACCCAATAATCTCGGATAATCGGATTGAAGAGACCCAGTAAAATGTATAAATTGCTAGGTGCACACTGTACATCCAATTTTTAGTCAGTATAAGAGGAGCAAATTAATAGAAAAACTTGATGGTTAATCGGGTATATATTAGAATTCCTGTCAAAGAAAAGAGAGAAGGAATTGAAGGGCGTTATCATCAATCAAAGTCTACTCGCGAGCATATATAGTTTATTAAAGTCACGCTATAGTTTGTGAATTAACGGTCATCTTCTTAAATTGACATATGGTAGGCATATGTGATTATCAAATTTTAGCCATATATGCAAGCTATCTACTTTTAGCCATATATGCAAGCTATCTGATTTTAGTCATATATATGCGAGCTATCAGATTAAGCGCAAGATGCCCAACGTTTGATCATTTACACGATTCATAAATTCTCCTTTTACTATATATATATATATATATATATATATATATATATATATATATATATATATATATATATATATATATATATATATATATATATATATATATATATATATATATATATATATATATATATATATATTGTTATAGCGAATGTGAGAGAGAAACAAATTATGAATGCAAAAACAATAAAAACAGACAACAAATTTACGTGGTTCACCAATTTGGCTACATCCACGGCAGAGAGAGGGAGATCAGAATATTTTATTATGAGAGAAGAACAGATTACAGAGAGAATAAAGTGATTTTTCGTAGTCTAAAATCCTAAGATATAAATACATATTTATACCCCCGTTCAGAAAACGCGTTTCCGCGTTTACCGGGCAACCGCCCGATCGGGTCGGGCGAACCCGCCCGATCGGGCGGTATTTCACTTCCCCAAATCTTCGTTGCGCGCCCGGTCGGGCGAGATCGCCTGAGTAATTCGGTGTCTCGCCCGATCGGGCGAAGAGGCCCGATGGCATCGGGCGAACACTGACGAACACTTCTTCACTTCAATTCTCAGCATAGTTGCGGGCCCGATCGGGCGGCCTCGTCCGACCCGATCGGGCGGAACCCCGAAGACACTATTTGACGCATTTTGTCGAACATCTTCAATGCACAATGATTCAAGGCATATTTCTACAAATCTCCACCTTGACTTGAATCCTCTCACAATTACCAGAAAACCAGATGCATTGATCACAATGCCCAGAATCTCCCAAACACCAGATTTGTCCCAAAAGACAACCAGACCAGATTAGTCCCTAAGGACCCCAGAATTGCCCAAGGAGGGCAATTAACAATCACGAACATTGAGTAAGTCCAAACAATGTTGAAACTTACTCTGCGGAACCGGCTTGGTGAACATATCAGCAGGATTATCAGCAGTTCCTACCTTTTTCACCTTAATCCTAGTCTCACTCCTTAGGAAATGGTATCTCACATCAATATGTTTAGTCCTCTCATGATGGACTTGATCCTTAGCTAAACATATTGCACTCAGACTGTCACAGTAAACAGTAGCCTGATCATGATGAACCCAAGATCACTAACTAGTCCCTTTAGCCATATTCCCTCTTTAGCAGCTGCTGTCAATGCCATGTACTCTGCTTCAGTAGTAGACAAAGTAACTGTAGCCTGCAAAGTTGCCTTCCAACTAACGACAGAACCACCAAGAGTAAATACATAACCAGTCATTGACCTCCTACTGTCAACATCTCCAGCATAATCAGAATCCGAATAACCAGTGACTAAACACTGGGTATCATTCCCATAAATGAGACCAACATCAGAAGTACCTCTTAGGTACCTAAAAATCCTCTTGACTGCCTGCCAATGCTCCTTACCAGGATCACCCATGAACCTACTAACTACACTGACTGCATGTGCAAGATCCGGCCTAGTGCAAACCATAGCGTACATCAAACTCCCTACTGCACTAGCATAAGGAACCCGACTCATGTACTCCTTCTCCTCAGCAGTTTTGGGTGCAAAAGCCACAGACAAATGATTATTTGAAGCACTTGGAGTGTCTATAGGCTTTGCAGTTGTCATGCCAAACCTTGATAGAATCTTCTGAATATAACCTTTCTGTGACAAGAAAAGTTTCTTCTGACTTCTTTCCCTATAGATCTCCATCCCCAAAATCTTCTTTGCAGCACCCAAATCTTTCATCTCAAACTCAGCACTGAGAAGACCCTTCAACCTCTGAATATCAGACTTAGCCTTAGCAGCTATAAGCATATCATCTACATACAGAACCAGATATATGAAAGAACCATCACTCACTTGTTATGGTACACACAGCAATCATACTCACTTCTGTTGTAGCCCAACTCAATCATGTAGCTGTCAAACCGCTTATACCACTGCCTAGGAGACTGCTTTAGCCCATACAAAGACTTCTTCAATCTGCAAACATAGTCTTCTTTTCCGGAACTTGGAACCCATCTGGTTGTGTCATATAAATCTCTTCTTCCAACTCCCCATGTAGGAAAGCTGTTTTCACATCTAGTTGCTCAAGTTCAAGATCCTGATGTGCAACCATTGCTAGTAGCACCCTGATGGAAGTATGTCTGACTACGGTGAGAAAATCTCATTATAATCTACCCCTTCCCTTTGTGTGAACCCTCTTGCAACAACCCGAGCTTTATACTTAACCCCCTCAGTAGGTGAAGACCCTCTTTCTTCTTGAAGACCCATTTGCATGTCACAATCTTCCTCTCCTTAGGACGTTTGACTAACTCCCAAGTCTGATTTTTATCGAGAGACTCCATCTCATCTCCCTATAAAGTAGACTCACTTCCAGAAACAGCTTCTTTATAGGTGGATGGCTCATGATTTTCAACCTCCACCTCCTCAGCAACCTGAAGTGCATAGGCCACCATATCTTCAAAACCATACCTCTTTGGAGGCCCCACACCAACTCTTCTAGCTCTATCAAGTGCTATGCTTGGTTGATGAATTAATCTATAGCTAGATGGCTCTTCTTCATGTTGATCTTCTCCACCTTGGTGCTGTGATTCACTCTCAGCCTGAGTGACTTGCAGCTCCACCTGTTTATCAACATCTCCACTGACAGACACCACAGTAGACTTACAGAAGTTAAGCATGGAATTTTCATCAAATATTACATTCCTACTAAGTATGACACGATTTTCAGAAGGTGACCATACTCTATAGCCCTTAACCCAATCCCAAAACCACAAATCACCCTTCTTAGCTCTAGGTTCTAATTTTCCCTCATTTACATGATAATAGACAGTAGAACCAAAAATTCTCAACAAAGAGTAATCTGCAGGCTTACCAGACCACACCTCATAAGGTGTCTTGCAGTCAATACCTGTATGTGGTCCCCGATTGATCAGATAGCAAGCTGTACTTACAGCTTCTGCCCAAAACCTCCTAGCCATCCCAGCATTTGAGAGCATGCACCTTGCTCTCTCCAGAAGTGTCTGATTCATGCGTTCTGCAACTCCATTCTGTTGTGGCGTGTTTCTAACAGTATGATGGCGAGCAATCCCTTCATTTTTGCAGAACTCATCGAACTCAGACCAACAGAACTCCAGACCATTATCAGTTCGCAGCCTTTTGACTTCCTTTCAACTTGATTTTCCACTAAAACCTTCCACTGTTTGAAATTCTTGAAAGCATCACTTTTATGCTTCATCATAATCACCCAAGTCATTCTTGAATAATCATCAATCATAGACACAAAATACCTGTGACCTCCAATAGATGCAACTCGGGAAGGTCCCCAACAATCAGAGTGAATATAATCAAGTGTACCTTTAGTTGTATGAACCGCCTTTGGAAACTTGCTGCGATGAAGCTTCCCAAACACACAGTGTTCACAAAACTCTAGGCTCTGCACCTTGTGCCCACATAGAAGATCCCTTTTTGACAGAATTTGCATCCCTCTTTCACCCATGTGCCCAAGTCTCATATGCCACAACTTGGTCAACTCCTCCTTGTGAATCTCAGATGATGCAACAGCAGCAATCTGTCAAGTAGACCCCTGAAGAATATATAAGGTACCAACTTTAATACCTTTCAGAACCACCTTTGAACCCTTGTAGACACTCATAGCTCCACCTTCACCTTGAAAACTGAACCCCTTACTATCTAGAAGACTCAGAGATATCAGATTCTTTGTCATTAATGGAACATGCCTAACTTCGTTCAAGGTACAGATGTACCATCATGAGTCCTACCCTTATAGAGCCTATCCAACTACTTTGCAGGCAGCACTGTTAGCCATAGAAACATTGCCTCCATCTATCTGCTTGTAATTGAGAACCACTCCCTGCATGGACTAATATGATACGATGCCCCAGAATCAAGAACCCACACATCCCTACAATGTGACTGGCTATTAACTACTAGGGCCAGATCTTCCTCAGAATCACCTCCAGTTTCTGCCAAAGCAGCAGAACCTTCATTTTATCCTGCTGTTTCTTTTTCTTAGGACACTCATTCTTCCAATGCCCCTTCTCCTTACAGTAATTACAGATATCAGTAGTTTTAGGACCCTTAGAATTCGAATTTTTAAAGTTCGTTTTCTTTTTACCAGATTTCTTTTGTCCCTTCCCTCCAGTAACTACTAATCCAGATGCCTGATTTTCTGTACTAGACCCAGAAGCCTGGTGACGGACTTCTCTAGTATGCAGAGCAGATCTTACTTCTTCTAACGACAGACTATCTTTACCAACAATAAATGAATCCACAAAATTCTCATATGACATAGGCAAAGATACCAACAAATTAAAAGCAGCATCCTCATCATCTACTTTAACATCAATATTTCGCAGATCTAGTAAGATGGTATTTAATTTATCTAAATGATCTCTTAGAGACGTACCTTCCTGCATACGCAGGCTGAACAGACGTTGCTTCAAAAGCAACTTGTTGGTTAGAGATTTCGTCATGTACAAGCTCTCTAACTGCAACCACAGACCAGCAGCAGTGTCCTGCTCCGCAACTTCAGTAATTATGTCGTCAGACAGACACAACATAATTGTTGAATGGCTTTCTCCTCCAGAATTTCCATCTCAGCGGTAACTGAATCCGTTGCCTTCTTGGCCAACGGTGCCCACAACCCCTGTTGCTTCAGTAAAGCCCGCATCTTGATTTGCCACAGACTAAAACTATTCCTCCCAGTAAATTTATCAATTTTGACATTCATCCCAGACATCTTTCTCACACAGATCGATCACCAAAGCTCTTGATACCAATTTGTTATAACGGACGTGAGAGAGAAACAAATTATGAATGCAAAAACAATAAAACAGACAACAGATTTACGTGGTTCACCAATTTGGCTACATCCACGGCAGAGAGAGGGAGAATATTTTATTATGAGAAGAACAGATTACAGAGAGAAAGAATGATTTTTCGTAGTCTAAAACCCTAAGATATAAATACATATTTATACCCCCGTTCAGAAAACACGTTTCCGCGTTTACCGGGCAGCCGCCCGATCGGGCGGTATTTCACTTCCCCAATCTTCATTGCGCGCCCGGTCGGGCGAGATCACCCGAGTCGTAATTCGGTGTCTCGCCCGATGGCATCGGGCGAACACTGACGAACACTTCTTCACTTCAATTCTCAGCACAGTTGCGGGCCCGATCAGGCGGCCTCGCCCGACCCGATTGGGCAGAACCCCGAAGACACTATTTGACGCATTTTGTCGAACAACTTCAATGCACAATGATTCAAGGCATATTTCTACATATGTATATATATATATATATATATGTATATATATATATATATATATATATATATATGTACATATATATATATATATATGTACATATATATATATATATATGTACATATATATATATATATACATATATATATATATATATATATATATGTACATATATATATATATATATATACATATTATATATATATATATTATATATACATATATATATATATATGTATATATGTACATACATATATATATACATATATATGTAATATATATGTATATATATATGTGTATATATATATATATATGTATATATATATATAATATATATTATATATTATGTATATATATATATATATATACATACATATATATATATATACATACATATATATATGTATACATACATATATATATATAATATATTAATATATATATATATATATATATATATATAATATACATAATATATGTATATATACATATATGTATATATATATATATATGTATATATACATATATGTATATATTATATATGTATATATATATATACATATATGTATATATACATATATATATATAATACATATATGTATATATACATATATATATGTATGTATATATATAATATATTAATATATATATATATATATATATATATATATATATATATATATATATATATATATAATTCATGATCCATGAAATCGAAAATCGCCACGAAATTGGTGCTTGTGGCGCGCGGTCAATTTGGTGGTTGTGGTGGTGGATATAGGGTTGGCGATAAGATCGACAGTTGGTGGTGAGGTGGACAATGGGTGGTCGGTGGCGGTTGGCTGTTGGTGGCGGTTTGTGGTTGGTGGCAATTGGTGGTTGGTGAGGTCAAAGGTGGAGGAAGGTTGATCGATGAGGTTAAGTTAGGGTGAAATAACTAATGTAATTATTTTAAGTTTAGTTGTTAATGAATATTAGGTTTAATTTAATGATGTTATTATCTTCATAAGCGTGACATTTTCGTAATTTCATACTCAAATCTTACCTGAAATAGTAAGAATGAAATTGTTGCATTTTTTGTGTTACATCAAAAATGAAAACTGTTGCGTTTTTTTTAACGTTAATTACGAAGGAAGTAGAAACATTAACATATATAGAAGATAAAAAAAGTACTACAAGAATTATTTCTTGTGTTTTTTTGTGTTAAAAAGTGACTGAGTGCAATGATGTACAATAGACGAGATTTGCTCTTAAGTATTGGGTACTAGTGTACTACACTCACAACCACATGACTTTACCAATTACATTAGAGACGATGTTCATATATAGATTATTTCTTGTAGTTGTGCATTAAACATATATATATTTTTTTGTATAAAGGTTAAGAGAAAAGAAGGTAGGAGACCATCCGTACGAGAGGAGCTCCTACCTAATTGTTTACAAGAATAGAGTGAATAGCATACTGAGTAGAATTATCTATATTAAACAGAGAATCAACTAACTGATTAACGTTGGCGATCAAATTTGCTGCTTTTCTTGCTTCCCGGTAGACATGAAGAATAGCCGCCCATGAATTGAAATAAATAATAAGAGCTTGGATATTCATAATGATATGAGCAATCTTCTAAGGAGGAGACCATATACCTTAGACTGAATTGTAATGACCACAAGATTATTGCCTTTGATTTCAAGGTGTCGAATATTGTTCAGGATAGCTAAGCAAAGTCCTTGTTGGAGTGCGGTTGCATTAAACATATGTTGAACATAGACGTGTTATGTACGTTCAACTTATTATTTAATCTAAATTTCAAAAACAAAAAGATCATGTAAGTTCAGTTTAGCCAAATTAGTTAAAAAAATCGATAATTTGAAATATAGTAATAATATGGTGTGATCGAGAACTTAGAATCTTTTTAATTGTATTCTTCATGGTTGAGTTATCAGGGTAAGGCGTTGATGGAGTTTAGTTGGGGAGGAACTCATCCGAGGACACGGAGGTTCGATGTTCAAGTCTCATCAACCCAACTTTGAGGTTGGGGAGATTCTCTTCACTTGTGCTGATAGTGGGCCTTTGGGATTATTCTCTTTTATACTGTAAAACTTTGTATTCATTCTCTAATCTCGTATATTTTGAAGTCTAATAGCATAACAAAAGTTGACCGTTTGAGTCAAAAATTAGGTTACTCGGTAAAAAAAAAGAGTTATTAAATTAGCTATATACTTATGTAACTTCACTCATTCAGGATCACTAACATCCATCAAAAGAAGGGTGCTTTATTTGGTCAATTAGGCATTATTAGCAGCATTCACCACTTTTTTCTGATCCAACTACTTTTTTTCTGAAATTATAATTTGGTAGGCTGCAAGCCTGAAATTTTTCAAAACGTGATACAAGTAGTAACGGAGTAGTATCTGATTTTATTTGATTGAGAAAAGAAAAACACTTTAGAAATGTGTTTATTGGGGCAGTGTGAAAGTAGTTGCATGTGTTAATGTTAAAAATAGTAGTATAGTAGTATGTAAAAACTGAGGTACAACCTATCTATGCTGTGTGAAGTGTGGACTGTGAAGTGAAGAAAGCTGCTATACTCTCCATGACTTTAGGTTTTATTAAAAGAAGGAATCCTCCATTTATCCTCAGAGAGAGTCTGCATATTAAGTGCAGCACTCAGAAGGTGGATCCCATAGACCTTCGGCAATGATTCCTTCTAGAGAAACTAAATAAAATTAATAGGGTATATATATAACTAACCAATAATGATATTAAAATGCTAAAACAACATACTATAATTACAAATAATTATACTTGTTCTATTCTACATAAATTGCAACATCTTTTTCCATAGAGTTTTATAATAGTTGTCGCACTCCTTTATTTTGATATTAAGTTTTATATTATCTCTATGTTGAAATCACGTGAACAATCTAATATAAGTGTTGTCCCATATCAAACATAAAGAGAGAAATAAACAACTTGAAGAGTTACTTAACCTATTGCCAAATTGGATTAAGCCCTGTTTTTTTC
This sequence comes from Beta vulgaris subsp. vulgaris, assembly GCF_026745355.1. Taxonomy (NCBI): domain Eukaryota; kingdom Viridiplantae; phylum Streptophyta; class Magnoliopsida; order Caryophyllales; family Amaranthaceae; genus Beta; species Beta vulgaris. Next base: position 55,963,776 of record NC_079209.1, read on the forward strand.
GGCTTAAAACAGTTGAACTGAATTGAATTGAACGAAACTGAATTGAACAGAACTAAATTGAACTGAACTGAATTGAAATGAAAATAAATTGGGGAAAACATGCCCTTAAAATGAAACCTTATTTAAACTTGCACGACGATATCTCTATATATAAGCTCCTAAAAAATCGCAACTAATTCGAAACTAATAAAATATAAAAGTATAACAAAGCTTAGTTACCACAAACTACTAGAAAAACACTACTATATATAATTATCAAAAAAAACCCTACTATATATAAGTTGACTTTTGTATATTAACCATACATTTGCCATTTTAAAGCAAGAAGTACTCCAATGAAACCAAAACATATAAATAAAAGAGGGCAGAAGTGACAATTAAATGGGGAGTATTTTGAGGGAGTAAGTCCCGCCCACGGCTAGCAGTAAAGTGTACCTTGTGTTTTCTACTACTACATGGAGTATTCTCATGCACACATCTTCCAAGAACAAATGAAACATAGCCTAGCTTTCAGAATCCAGATGCTTGTTCTTAAAATAGAAGACAATTTAACCAGCTAGGTCTATTGTGATGCTGCTAGGAATATTTAATCATAAATTGGCCTTCAATACCGGCCTACGAATTTAACATGCATTGGGATGTGAGGTTTCTAGCAATACATGCATTTCTCTCTTTGGTTTTAGACGAGGTGAGGTTACAAATCACCTCACCCATGGATAGTGATGGGAATTGAACTCGTTAGGGTATGTTCTCTCCAATTTATTTTCAGTTTAGTTCAATTCAATTCAGTTTAATTCAGCTTTGGACAATACTTTTACTCTCACATATCACTATTCATTTCAGTTCAGTTCAATTCGATTCAGTTCTGTTTAATTCAGTTCAGTTCAATTCGATTCTATTCAGTTCACTTCATCTGTTTTATGCAGAAGAGAACAAGCCCTTATCATTAAAATTAATGAGTAGTTCTCATTTAAAATATGGTTTAGATATGCTATTTTGGTTATTATTGATAGATTAGGAGAAGAAATAATATGTGTAAAATGGTTGTTAATTATAATTAATGATTTTATATTAGCTAAAAGATATACATGAAAGATTACATAAGATATCCTAGAATTACAATCTTATCATAATATAAAAGTATATACCATCATAAATACAAGATATTTGAAGATAATTTAATATTTATATCTAATACTTATTACATGTCTCATAATTAAGTATTTACTCCTCTGTCGTTTTCTTCCGCCTTTGTTTACTTTTACGTTATATATCCACTACACACGCACATTTGATTATTAATATGTTAGACTACATATAGATATATATTAAACGGTTATTTCACCAAATACCCCCGACAAATCGCGAAATTCACAATATACCCTCAATGTTTCAACAACTCACCATATACCCCTGACTTTTCATTTTTGTGCACCAAATACCCTTTTTGTTAACTGCCGTTAACTCACAGTTAACTGTCTTTACCATTTTGTTACAATTAACTCCTAACCCTAGTCTCTAAACCCTAATCTCTAACCCTAATCTAAATACTAACGCTAACTAAAATCTAAACCGTAATCTTAACCCTAAGCCCAACCCGACCCAGCACAACCCCCTCCCCTTCCCCCTCCACCATCCCCCCACCCCTCCCCCTCCCCGCCCTCTGCCGCAGCCGCCAACCCCTCCTCTCCCTCTGCCGCAGCCGCCAAGCCCTCCCCTCCCTCTGTCGCAGCCGCCAAGCCCTCCCCCTCCCCTCCACTCCCCGCCGCAGCCCCTCCCCCACCCCCTCCACCACCACTGCCCCAACCGTTACTCCCTCCCCGTCGATTTCCCCTCCCCTTCCCCATCGATTTTTTTATTCCCCGTCGGTTACTCATTATTTTGCCTGCGCTTAGCTCGCCAGAGCTTTACGAAACTCTCACTATCTCCCTGTGTCGCTGCTTTGCCGCGTCTGTGTCTCTCTCTTCCTATTGTGCCGTTGTGTCAACGGGGAAGGGGAGGAGGAAATTGACGGCGAGGGAGTAGGGGAGGGGCTGCGAGGCCTGCAACGGTGGAGGGGAGGCCGGGAAGGGTTGGGGTCTGTGTTGCTGCTGTATCGACGGGTAAGGGGAGAGAGAAATTGACGGGGAGGGAGTGGGGGATGGGTAGAGGCGGTGGAGGGGGAGCGTGCTGCGGCGGTGGGGGAGGGGGAGGGGTGGGGGCTGGGTGGGGTGGGGTGGGGGGCTGGTGTAGGGGAGGGGGTGGGTTAGGGTTTAGATTTTAGGGTTAGGTTTAAAATTTAGGGATTAGGGTTTAAACTAGGGTTAGTGAATAATGATGGCAAAATCGTAAATAAAGCAAATGGCAACCTAACGTCCGTTAGAAAAAGGGTATATGGTGCACAAAAATGAAAATTCAGGGGTATATGGTGAATTGTTGAAACATTGAGGGTATATTGTGAATTTGTTGATTTGTCGGGGGTATTTGGTGAAAAACCGGTATATTAAAAGATTTTTTTAAAAAAATTGCATTAATAGAAACTTTGGGAATCCTAAACGATCAGAATTTTTGTCAAAAATACCTTAGTTTTGTGAGATTAAGGGTGTGTTCTATTCATCTTAATAAATTAAGTTTCAGGTCCAATAAGTTCAGTTCAGTTTAGATACGTTCAATTCAGATAAGTATCAATCAGGTCCAATCAGAGCAATAAGTTCCAGTCAGGTCTAATAAAGTCCAATAAGTTCCAACCAGGCCGGTGCAATAAGTTTCAATCAGGTCCAATAAATTCCAATCAGGTGCAATGAGTTTCAATTAGGTCTAATCAGCTCCAATAAGGTCCAAGTAGTTAATGGTCAATAAACAATTGTATTATTGTCCATTATTTTATTATTCATATCACTATTAGCTGATTATGTTATTATTTAGAATTTTAATGGACAGTTTTTTCACTAGGTACCCCTAAAGTTTGTTAATATTCACTTGGTACCCTCGCGTTTTTCAAAATTCACTGGGTACTCCTGTGGTTTGGAAAAATACCTGACGTGACCCTACCGTCAACTTTCTGTTATATATAAGCCTAAAAAACTTAATTAACCTTAATTTCTAATCCTATCCTAACTCTAACCCTAACCCTTAACCCTCCACCACCTCCTCCCACCACCCCTGCCCCTTCCCCCAATAAATTTCAATCAGGTCTAATAAAAATCCTTGCAAATAGTGTTCACGTTAGTAATATTTTACAAATTCCATAGTCCCAATTGGAACATATATTGCCAGTACCGATTTATATACCATTTTGGTACTGTTAGATAAATGCCAAATCTGCTCGTAAACAAAAATAAAAAAACTTTATATATAATGCTCCCCATAATATTATTTTTGATATATGTCCTGGAAGTTAATATTAATGGTCAGATTTAACTTCAACTAAGGAAAATGACAAAATTTTAAGACAATGACTAGTAAAAATAGAAAATTGTAACTTTGATATGAAATGCAACTGATTTTATAAGTGAAAAAGGGTTCCCACCTCTTGACATGACTTAACATAACCTTTCCAAATAGCATGCGATCAAATCACAGTAATTTAAGCTCAATGTTGTGCTAAATTTAGTAGTCTTAGTTGTGAGATGAATGGCCTTTTATATTACTACGTGAACATGGAGTAAATTTCTCCTTATATCTTAACCATATAATGTTAGTGAACAGTCACCATCAAATAGGTTAAATTGTTGCAATCAACATTAGCTACTACACAATACAAGGTTTTTTTTGGTCTGATGGTCTTTCACCGTTTAAATATAGCAAGTTCTACTGTCACATAATAACTAAAAAATCATTCGAAAAGTCAAGGTCTATTTTTAAAAGTAGTGCTTCATGTCTAGTGTCTACTCTTATGTGTTTAGACATAAAAAAATTTCTATTTTTACTAAGGGTAATGTTATATGTAATTCTTATGGCTACATATAAACATTAAATACATTTTTTTAAATGGAAATAGTTTAAGCACCTTATATCATTTTCCTTTTACTAATAATCCTGATTTACGAACTTGACTTAACATTTGCAATTTATTCTAGTACCACTTTGTTTACCGTTTTAATTTTTAGTTGAGATAAACCACCCATGTCAAGAGATTTTCTGTAGATATATCGGTAATTGGTAATTAAGCAATTTTAGAAAAATTGTACAAAAATATTGTATATACTCCTTCCCAAATATTCTCAAGTTCGGAACTTCTACTGTAGATCTCAGTGGTTGGTATTAGGATTAAATCGACAAGATTGGATCATAGGATCGTAAGTAACTACAAAATTTGGTAGATTAGTGACAATTATGCTACAGCATGGTAAAATACTCATGTCCAAAATTTAGACACATTAATAATGATATTCTTCGTTCGCAAATGGCGATAGTAGTTTAATATTCTAATATTAAAATAACATGCATGCAACCAAAATTTAATAGGAGAAAGATAATATGTGAAATTACTTCATGATTTTTTTACGCTAGGATAAGACTATAAAATCATAATTTAATATCGTAGACCCGTATTAAGATACTAATATGTGAACTTTTGTAGTTGGTAGGATCTAAAGATCTTACAAATTAAAATTTTGAGTAGGATCGAGATCGATAATATCATTTAGGATTGTAGGATTGTGAGATTCAGATCGTGATTTTAATTACAATGCTCCCTCCGTTCCGTGAGGAATCACTTTCTATTTCGGTCCATTCCATAAAAGACTAGTCACTATGCTTTGTCCCTCTTATAGAAAAGAAATATACTTCTTATTAATTTATATGCTAAACATTTAAGATAGTTATTTTTTTGCGACAAACATGTATAATTAAAACGATTTACCTGTTTCATTTTTTACTTGTATCATTTGTGTTCGCACAAGGACCAAGGAGAGGAGATCAAGTCTGAAAAGAACCTCATGTATTAGGAAAGAGACAGAGAATATAAATTAGCAAAAATAGAAACGATGCAAGTTACAAGTAATAAGAATTGCCAAAAATGAGAAACGATGCAAGTAAAACAAAAAAAGATCGAGGAAGTATATATTTAACCCTTTTTCGTGTTTGGAGAAAACCACCCGTCTATCTTCAACCTACTACTTCATATTCTAACCAATTTAGATTTCAAACACATATTTTGATCATACAAGTGCCACTGCATCTCGAACTGGAGTTGAATCCAAGTATTTGTTAGCTATGTTTTGCGTCTACATTGGAAATAACATAATAATTTTTCCTATCTAAATATTAGACAAAATAATTAGTTTCTCCGGGTATTTGTAATTCACAAGCCAACAATATTGTGAAATGGTGTATTGGCCCTTTCATTGTAACCCTGCTCTACAAAGTTTTTGGACTTTTGCATTTATCTTGAACTTAAGGAGGGGAATTCATCTTTCAAGTTCAAGGGAGACCTATCTATTTTGATTATCTAATCAATTATTGACTTGATATTGATCATATATATTGGAACCTTTTGGTGACTATGATGAAATTGATAAGGATGTATGCAATATTAATGTATATATGTTGCATGCATGTTGTAAAATCGAATATCATGTGAATTGCTAATCGAATGGTCTACATATTTGAATCTAGACTCAAAGATTTGTTACTAAGGTAGTTTGTATTGGAATTTACATCATCAATATTTTATTAAATCATTACTTTTAGGAAAACAAGGACAATTCTCATACTTTATTTTTTTTTGATACTTTCTATCGATTTTTAATTAGAGATATAAATAATTAAAGATATAACATGCAAGAAACTAAAAACATTTTGATTAAGGGACGAATACAATGCATACATATTTAGGTGTATTGTTGTGTATCATGTATGTGCAAATTAGATGGTAGACACGAGTCTACCATCTAAATGGTGCGCACCATTTAACACAATGAACAAAACAACATCCTCAATGAACAAATTAAGCAAAAAGAACAACATACGAGACTCAATGAACATCTAAATCATCAGCAACGAACAACAAGAAAAAAGGATGAATATAAGAGGAAATATCTGATGAATAACCACTCAACTAAATGAACATACAAAGACAACACAATGAACATACAAAGACAACACAATGAACAAAGAAACATCTACAATAAACAAACTAATAAGAAACATAAATATAAAGGTTAACAAAGAAGAATCGTCGAGATTGATGTTCATTGGAGAACAGTTGATGTACATTAGTTTCACATGTTCATTGGAGAACCGTTGATGTACATTAGTTTCACGCATTTTGTGTTTTTTGAGTTGCATTTTACCCCATGTCTACCATTTTAATGGTAAAAATGGTAAATACTAGTCCACCATCTACCAATTTACCATGTATGGATGGAAAATAATTATGCTCTTTGGAATTCTTAAGATTCTTAGTGTACAAGCAACTATAAACACTATTAACAATGAAGTTGTCACTAGAATCAGAACCCTGTCGCCTAAGAAACTTTCCTATAGTGACAAATGTAGTTGATTTTAGGGACTTGCTTTACATAAGTCTTCTTTCTGGTCCTTTTTTTGTGTCTTCTGATACAAGCTTCTACATCTTATTGTGATTTAATTTGAGGAAAACTACAAATGTAGAACTCAAGATTTCCATCTAAAGTTTCTTAGGTGGTAACTTGATTAGAAGACAAATATAATCCTATTTCATGCTTCATATCTTGGAATCCGTTTCCTATACAGGTTGGAATAAGATATAAGTATAAAATGATACCCCCAATTACAAGAAGCCATACAAAAAATAACTAAGTAAAACTGTAGAAATATGCCTTGAATCATTGTGCATCGAAGTTGTTCGACAAAATGCGGCAAAGAACGTCTTCGGGGTTCCGCCCGATCGGGTCGGGCAAGGCCGCCCGATCGGGCCCGCAACGAGAGAAGAAGCTGAAGTGAAAAGGGGGTTCGCCCGATGACATTGGGCGTGTTCGCCCGATCGGGCGAAGTACCGAATTACGACTCGGGCGACTTCGCCTGACCGCGGCGCGCAACAAGTCTGGCAAGTTATAATTACCGCCCGATCGGGCGGGTTCGCCCGACCCGATCGGGCGGCTGCCCGGTTAACGCGTTTTCGCGTTTTTCTGACGGGATATAAATACTCTGTTTATATTCTAGGGTTTCTTATCACGAAATACATTCTTTTCTCTCTGTAATCTGTTCTTCTCATATAATAAAATATTCTCCCTCTCTCTGCCGTGGACGTAGCCAATTGGTGAACCACGTAATTCTGGTGTCTGATTTTATTGTTTTTGCATTCATTATTTGTTCTTCCTCACGTCCGTTATAACAAATTGGTATCAAGAGCTTTGGTGATCGATCTGTGTGAGAAAGATGTCTGGGATGAATGTCAAAATTGATAAATTTACTGGGAGGAATAGTTTTAGTCTGTGGCAAATCAAGATGCGGGCTTTACTGAAGCAACAGGGGTTGTGGGCACCGTTGGCCAAGAAGGCAACGGATTCGGTTACCGCTGAGATGGAAATTCTGGAGGAGAAAGCACATTCAACAATTATGTTGTGTCTGTCTGACGACATAATTACTGAAGTTGCGGAGCAGGACACTGCTGCTGGTCTGTGGTTGCAGTTAGAGATTTGTACATGACGAAATCTCTAACCAACAAGTTGCTTTTGAAGCAACGTCTGTTCAGCCTGCGTATGCAGGAAGGTACGTCTTTAAGAGATCATTTAGATAAATTAAATACCATCTTACTAGATCTGCGAAATATTGATGTTAAAGTAGATGATGAGGATGCTGCTTTAATTCTGTTGGTATCTTTGCCTATGTCATATGAGAATTTTGTGGATTCATTTATTGTTGGTAAAGATAGTCTGTCGTTAGAAGAAGTAAGATCTGCTCTGCATACTAGAGAAGTCCGTCACCAGGCTTCTGGGTCTAGTACAGAAAATCAGGCATCTGGATTAGTAGTTACTGGAGGGAAGGGACAAAAGAAATCTGGTAAAAAGAAAACGAACTTTAAAAATTCGAATTCTAAAGGTCCTAAAACTACTGATATCTGTAATTACTGTAAGGAGAAGGGGCATTGGAAGAATGAGTGTCCTAAGAAAAAGAAACAGCAGGATAAAAGTGAAGGTTCTGCTGCTTTGGCAGAAACTGGAGGTGATTCTGAGGAAGATCTGGCCCTAGTAGTTAATAGCCAGTCACATTGTAGGGATGTGTGGGTTCTTGATTCTGGGGCATCGTATCATATTAGTCCATGCAGGGAGTGGTTCTCAACTTACAAGCAGATAGATGGAGGCAATGTTTCTATGGCTAACAGTGCTGCCTGCAAAGTAGTTGGGATAGGCTCTATAAGGGTGAGGACTCATGATGGTACACTCTGTACCTTGAACGAAGTTAGGCATGTTCCATTAATGACAAAGAATCTGATATCTCTGAGTCTTCTAGATAGTAAGGGGTTCAGTTTTCAAGGTGAAGGTGGAGCTATGAGTGTCTACAAGGGTTCAAAGGTGGTTCTGAAAGGTATTAAAGTTGGTACCTTATATATTCTTCAGGGGTCTACTATGACAGATTCTGCTGCTGTTGCATCATCTGAGATTCACAAGGAGGAGTTGACCAAGTTGTGGCATATGAGACTTGGGCACATGGGTGAAAGAGGGATGCAAATTCTGTCAAAAGGGATCTTCTATGTGGGCACAAGGTGCAGAGCCTAGAGTTTTGTGAACACTGTGTGTTTGGGAAGCTTCATCGCAGCAAGTTTCCAAAGGCGGTTCATACAACTAAAGGTACACTTGATTATATTCACTCTGATTGTTGGGGACCTTCCCGAGTTGCATCTATTGGAGGTCACAGGTATTTTGTGTCTATGATTGATGATTATTCAAGAATGACTTGGGTGATTATGATGAAGCATAAAAGTGATGCTTTCAAGAATTTCAAACAGTGGAAGGTTTTAGTGGAAAATCAAGTTGAAAGGAAGATCAAAAGGCTGCGAACTGATAATGGTCTGGAGTTCTGTTGGTCTGAGTTCGATGAGTTCTGCAAAAATGAAGGGATTGCTCGCCATCATACTGTTAGAAACACGCCACAACAGAATGGAGTTGCAGAACGCATGAATCAGACACTTCTGGAGAGGGCAAGGTGCATGCTCTCAAATGCTGGGATGGCTAGGAGGTTTTGGGCAGAAGCTGTAAGTACAGCTTGCTATCTGATCAATCGGGGACCACACACAGGTATTGACTGCAAGACACCTTATGAGGTGTGGTCTGGTAAGCCTGCAGATTACTCTTTGTTGAGAATTTTTGGTTCTACTGTCTATTATCATGTAAATGAGGGAAAATTAGAACCTAGAGCTAAGAAGGGTAGATTTGTTGGTTTTGGGATTGGGGTTAAGGGCTATAGAGTATGGTCACCTTCTGAAAATCGTGTCATACTTAGTAGGAATGTAATATTTGATGAAAATTCCATGCTTAACCCTTCTGTAAAGTCTACTGTGGAGTCCGTCAGTGGAGATGTTGATAAACAGGTGGAGCTGCAAGTCACTCAGGCTGAGAGTGAATCACAGCACCAAGGTGGAGAAGATCAACATGAAGAAGAGCCATCTGAAATTCATCAACCAAGCATAGCACTTGATAGAGCTAGAAGAGTTGGTGTGGGGCCTCCAAAGAGGTATGGTTTTGAAGATATGGTGGCCTATGCACTTCAGGTTGCTGAGGAGGTGGAGGTTGAAAATCATGAGCCATCCACCTATAAGGAAGCTGTTTCTGGAAGTGAGTCTACTTTATGGCTTGCTGCAATGGGAGATGAGATGGATCTCTCGATAAAAATCAGACTTGGGAGTTAGTTAAACGTCCTAAGGAAAGGAAGATTGTGACATGCAAATGGGTCTTCAAGAAGAAAGAGGGGTCTTCACCTACTGAGGGGTTAAATATAAAGCTCGGGTTGTTGCAAGAGGGTTCACACAAAGGGAAGGGGTAGATTATAATGAGATTTTCTCACCAGTAGTCAGACATACTTCCATCAGGGTGCTACTAGCAATGGTTGCACATCAGGATCTTGAACTTGAGCAACTAGATGTGAAAACAGCTTTCCTACATGGGGAGTTGGAAGAAGAGATTTATATGACACAACCAGATGGGTTCCAAGTTCCGGGAAAAGAAGACTATGTTTGCAGATTGAAGAAGTCCTTGTATGGGCTAAAGCATCCCTAGGCAGTGGTATAAGCGGTTTGACAGCTACATGATTGAGTTGGGCTACAACAGGAGTGAGTATGATTGCTGTGTGTACCATAACAAGTTGAGTGATGGTTCTTTCATATATCTGGTTCTGTATGTAGATGATATGCTTATAGCTGCTAAGGCTAAGTCTGATATTCAGAGGTTGAAGGGTCTTCTCAGTGCTGAGTTTGAGATGAAAGATTTGGGTGCTGCAAAGAAGATTTTGGGGATGGAGATCTATAGGGAAAGAAGTCAGAAGAAACTTTTCTTATCTCAGAAAGGTTATATTCAGAAGATTCTATCAAGGTTTGGCATGACAACTGCAAAGCCTATAGACACTCCAAGTGCTTCAAATAATCATTTGTCTGTGGCTTTTGCACCCAAAACTGCTGAGGAGAAGGAGTACATGAGTCGGGTTCCTTATGCTAGTGCAGTAGGGAGTTTGATGTACGCTATGGTTTGCACTAGGCCGGATCTTGCACATGCAGTCAGTGTAGTTAGTAGGTTCATGGGTGATCCTGGTAAGGAGCATTGGCAGGCAGTCAAGAGGATTTTTAGGTACCTAAGAGGTACTTCTGATGTTGGTCTCATTTATGGGAATGATACCCAGTGTTTAGTCACTGGTTATTCGGATTCTGATTATGCTGGAGATGTTGACAGTAGGAGGTCAATGACTGGTTATGTATTTACTCTTGGTGGTTCTGTCGTTAGTTGGAAGGCAACTTTGCAGGCTACAGTTACTTTGTCTACTACTGAAGCAGAGTACATGGCTTGACAGCAGCTGCTAAAGAGGGAATATGGCTAAAGGGACTAGTTAGTGATCTTGGGTTGCATCATGATCAGGCTACTGTTTACTGTGACAGTCTGAGTGCAATATGTTTAGCTAAGGATCAAGTCCATCATGAGAGGACTAAACATTTGAGTGAGATACCATTTCCTAAGGAGTGAGACTAGGATTAAGGTGAAAAAGGTAGGAACTGCTGATAATCCTGCTGACATGTTCACCAAGCCGGTTCCGCAGAGTAAGTTTCAACATTGTTTGGACTTACTCAATGTTCGTGATTGTTAATTGCCCTCCTTGGGCAATTCTGGGGTCCTTAGGGACTAATCTGGTCTGGTTGTCTTTTGGGAAAATCTGGTGTTTGGGAGATTCTGGGCGTTGTGATCAATGCATCTGTTTTTGGGTTATTATGAGAGGATTCAAGTCAAGGTGGAGATTTGTAGAAATATGCCTTGAATCATTGTGCATCGAAGTTGTTCGACAAAATGCGTCAAAGAACGTCTTCGGGTTCCGCCCGATCGGGTCGGGCAGGCCGCCCGATCGGGCCCGCAACGAGAGAAGAAGCTGAAGTGAAAAGGGTTCGCCCGATGACATGGGCGTGTTCGCCCGATCGGGCGAAGTACCGAATTACGACTCGGGCGACTTCGCCCGACCGGGCGCGCAACAAGTTCGGCGAAGTAATTACCGCCCGATCGGGCGGGTTCGCCCGACCCGATCGGGCGGCTGCCCGGTTAACGCGTTTTCGCGTTTTTCTGACGGGATATAAATACTCTGTTTATATTCTAGGGTTTCTTATCACGAAATACATTCTTTTCTCTCTGTAATCTGTTCTTCTCATATAATAAAATATTCTCCCTCTCTCTGCCGTGGACGTAGCCAATTTGGTGAACCACGTAATTCTGGTGTCTGATTTTATTGTTTTTGCATTCATTATTTGTTCTTCCTCACGTCCGTTATAACAAAACATTAGAAAATTTACAAATTATTAGAATAAACGGTCTAATTTTAACATAGAATAATATAAATCCAAGCCTATATTCTTGCAACAAGCCCATTCATCTCACTCCAACCTAAGATTATCCTTGACATTTTGCCCTAACTCAGGGTCTGCTTGATCAACTTATTTTGTCTTATCTTATTTTATAAGGTAATTTATTGTGTGTGTCTAACATCTTATCTTATCTTATCTTATCAAATCTTATCTTATATTATCTTATAAGATCTTATTTTTTCTAAAATAAGTTAAAATAAGTTGAATAGAAATAGAGTCGTGATCGTCCCTTCTCATCTCCTTTCTTTATTTTCCTTTGAGTCTCGTACTACAACGGACAATTCTATAAACTAACCTGACAATCTTATCGAATGAATTAAACTAGTCACTAAAAGGGTTAAACTAGTCACTAAATAAATTAAAGAATGTGGTAAATAAATTAAACTAGTCACTAAAAAAAATTAAACTGACCACTAAATAGATTGAAGTAGTCATTATATTTAGAAAGACAGTATGTTCTCTTCTTAATATTGAGTTTGGATCGTTGTCTAATTTTAAACTAAAAGTAGCTAGGTGGTCTCTTACAAGACCAACTGTAGGACAGTTGGGTAGCTAGATTGGTTTATGCTACAGAAAAAAGTCTTGTAATGAAGGACACAATGAATTTTCTTCACCTGAATTTCACTTAATTAATTATATAGAACTATAAGCTTATACTAAGTATTAGCTTATCTAGACATATATTAACTTGAACTTAGTAGACTTAATTTTCGCCTATATTTGAATTTATTTACCCTTGTCAAGCCTTATTAGAACTTATGATAGATCTTTATTAGCATTATTGGAAAGTGATTCTTACTTCATAGTTCATATTTATATTTCCAAATAAGTGCAACAATTATTTGATTTTTACGTTTGTTGACGCATAACTTTGACCATTAATATCATCAATTATATATTAGCTAGTCAAGGTTGATATTATGAAAATACTCAATAATGTGTATATTGTTGTGTGCTAGGTCACTATCCATAAAAGTTCGTATTATTTTTTTAAATTTCGATACAATTATATTATGGTCAAAGTAAAGTATATTAATAAGGTAAATACTGATTAGAAAACACAGAAACGGCCAAAAAGCGCGGAAATTATTTTAATGACAAATACATCTCACAGGGTAACAACTAGCTGACCAAATGACTTGAGCTAGCTAGCTAATTTCTATAAGATATCATTTTCGTTAAATCCATAAAGAAAAATGAAGAAAAAAGAGAAAAAACATCCACAGAAATTCATACCTCATGATCTCATCCACCGATTGTATAGTGGTAAGGAAAGAGTTGAGAGGGACTACACACACAACATTGTTTCACAATAATAGCCAGCCATACTCACCTGTCCATTTTATTAGTCCTGCCAAAAACCTTCATCCCCCCAATATATCTACTTATTATTATTATTATTACTATTATTTACCCTAAATCGGCCGGTCTAGACCGGCCTCAATAAATAAAAAAACCCATCAAAAATTTCTACCTTCTTTCACTATCCTTGAACACCACTTCTTTTTTAATTTATTTTTTTGGAAAAAAAAATTAATTATTTTTTTATAAAAAAAAAAAAAATCCAACTTTTTTTCCCCTCATCTTTATAGAAATAATTGATGTTCATTTACCATTATTAGCCCTTCCCTAGCTAGTCCTATCATCTTTCTTTCTCTCTCTTCCTCATCTTCCGGGCTATATTTTCTTCTTTTCTCTGTCTTCTTTCTTTCTCTCTCTCCTTCTACTTCTTCATAACATAACATCTTTTTTTCAGGGAATTTTTGTTATAAATACTACAAGGGCAGAATAATCTTACTGTTGGAGTTTAGTAAGATCACCAATAGTTTCTTCTTTAAAAAAAAACAACCCAAAAGATACAACAATATCTATATCTATATATATATATATAACCTAGCTAGCTTCTTTATTTTTCTTATCGAGTATATTTTCTTCTTCGCAAGTTGGGCATTTTTCTTTCGGTTTTTCCGAATTTGTACTATATTTTTTCATTCGGGTTCGTATCGAATCGACAAAAAAGAGAGAATAGAGAGATGACAAACTGTGTAGATCAAGCTGTTCCTTCATCTGAGCAACTTTGCTACATCCCTTGCAACTTCTGCAATATTGTTCTTGCGGTTAATATTACTATGATCTCTTCTTTTATCTTACTGCTTTATTTTCTTGTATAAAGTACCCTTTTAAGTTCTTTTTTTTTTCTAATTAGATTTGATTTTTAGAGAGGTGGGATTTTATTTTTTTTCAAATGTTGTACGGCAAAACTGTCTAGTCTCCATCGTTTATAAGACCCTTTAATTTGGTTATGTTTCTCCCTTCTTTTGATTTCTTCTTCTTTTACAGTCAAATAAAAGTCACACTTTAAAAACATTAGCTCAATATATACTATAGTTGAGCTTAAAATTTGAGTCTTTTTCTTATACCCTAATCACCTAATACAATTATTTGCATATATTCTTTGATTTTGAAATGTGCCCTAAAATTATATATATTTTAAACCCGGTTTAACGATTTAAGGGTATGTAAGACTGTGTACATCAATCAATAGTTATCTTGTCGTTTGTCGGTTTTTATTTTTTTCCTAAGCATCAATTGATAGTGAATTATTCTATTTGTAAAACATTTGAAGTGATAATATATATATATATGAATGATGTGATAATATTGATTAAACAGGTAAGTGTGCCATGCAACAACATGTTTGATATAGTAACAGTCCGATGTGGGCACTGCACAAATCTATGGTCAGTTGACATGGCAGCTGCTTTCCGATCTTTCGCCTCCTCATGGCAGCACCACCAACAGCAAAACTTTCATCAGGTAATTAATTATAGCTAGGGTTTTCAAACTAATTATAATACTGTAATAAAGTATAAACACATCTATCACGGAAAAAACTTTGTCTATCCACCGAGTAGACTACCCACCATTAATAAAGACTGGTTGAGAATTGTGGCTTTTTTAATCCTTTATTAGTAGTGGGTTGTCTACCGATGGCTATGTATAGCAATGTTCATTTATGAAAGTTAAGCTGTCTTGATAAATTAGAATTTTTTTGGTGCTAGTTATAAAATTAGATTAAATAAATACAAAAGAATATTTTTTGGGATTTTTTTTTAATTTTAATTATTTTGGGAAATCTAGGTCTCTTGGGATTTGTTTTCTAGGTATTAACCTTTTTGTTGATTTGATTGGCAATTTCCTTAGATCCTGCAGGTGTTTTTTTTCTTCATTTGTAGGCTGTAGCACACTCTATATAAGTAGTAGACCTAAGCTAGTTTAGCTCTCTGTCTCATATTATGAGGTACTTGAATAATGGAGTATATACTAGATTTGATTTAATAATAATACAGAAAGTCATTACTTTATTTGCAAAAAATTTAAAGTAATTAAGCATGTTTGATTGCAATTCTCTTAACTTCTTGATCTTGCTTTTTCTCTCTAATATTTACTCTCTAGGTTTTAATTACATTATCTAATCATTTTGGTCACTAGATTCAACTTCCCTCATTACATTAATTTCTTTTGAAATTAAGTTGATTACCCTTTTGTACTTGAGTCTTATTTTCAACTTTTTTTTTGTATGTATTTTTTTTTGCTAATTAATAAGATAATAATAAGAAGATTTTACATTTATCAATTCCTAAATATCTATATATCACAAGACTTATCACCATATAAAAGTGATGTTTAATATTATTGTTGTTAGCTAATTGTCATTGAGATCTCAAGCCCAATTATTATATAATTTCAACATTTTTAGCTTCTAACTAGTTTTTCTTTCTTTGTTGTATCATTTTCCACTTGTTTGTTTGGTAATAGGGGCCAAATTGTGGTAATACGGGAGAATATAAGATTGACAATTTGGGTTCATCTTCAAAGTGCAACTACACTAACAAGGCAACAACCATGCGAATTTCCCCTCCTATGAACAATAATACGTCTGAGGAAAGGATTATTAATCGCCGTAAGATTGATTTCTTCTTTAATTAAACTCTTATATATTTACACCAAGGATGTCTTGGTCTAGTGATTAAGATTGAGGTGCTATGAAGGATAGGTCACATGTTCGAATTCCCCTACATTTTCTTTGTATTTTGTACCGCCTTCGTGGCTCATATGGATAAAAAAAACTCTTATACATTTACGCGTCTTTCTTTTCTAGCTAACTAACAACATAATAAATAAATTACTTCCTTCGTTTGAAATTAATCGTCAAATTTAAAATGTACTTCGCACTAGTACTGTGACAACTAAATTCAAATACAAGTAATAGTTTACTAGTAGTTTATAATATTTACACTCATTTTATTAACGATTAAACCCTAATTAACTTTCATCTTCTATGTCTTGTTTTTTTTGTATTCAGCACCTGAGAAGAGGCAACGCGTACCATCTGCTTACAACCAGTTCATAAAGTAAGTGTTTCACTTATTATGGAACCAAGGAAGTACTTACGAGATAATTTATGTGCTTATATCTCCTATTTAAGAAAAATATTAAATGAACAAACTTGATTAACATTGTACATTTGTAATCTACAAAAAATGTGCAGAGAAGAAATTCAGAGGATCAAGGCTAATAATCCGGATATTAGTCATAGGGAAGCTTTTAGTACCGCTGCCAAAAATGTAAGTTTAATACTTTTCCAAATATACTTGGTACATGACATTTCCTATATATACTTCTTTGTTCTCTGAAAAAGAAAATTAAGGTGCTCATCATCTTTAAGGTTGAACTTTATTTGGATATAAAAATCATTAATCAATATCCGTCGAATATATTAAACATGAAAATTATTACATTTATATTAGAGTACGTGTTTATCTTTTAAAGATGGATTAACAATAAAATTTCATTGGTACTAATTATAATTTCATTGGTTCAATTAATTTTCTATATACAGTGGGCGCATTTCCCCCATATTCATTTTGGGCTCATGCTGGAGACGAACAACCAAGCTAAGCTAGATGAGGTAGCTTAACATTATCGCTTTTTACTTTGATAAATTGTGGTATTTTAGTTTTCTCCAAGTGTTTTAGTATTTCATGTATTATTCAAAGCATTAAGGCTCCATTTGATTGTGTGTAAAACGTTTTTAGTGTAAAATGATTTTCATGGAAAACAATTTACAAAGAAAAACACATTTCCAAAATTAGTTTTTCGTTGTTTGGTTGAATGTAAGAAAAATGATAAAACGTAAGGAAAATGAGGGGGAAAGTAAGGAGGTAGATAAGAAAAAGGAAGGAAAACAGTTTTTCCTTCATTTTGAAGGGAAAATGGTTTCCCATCATTATGAGAGCAATTTTGCTCCTAGGGGAACAATAGTTTTACGCTTCTTTACAAACCAAACAATGTATAATTAAAAATAGAGAAAAACAGTTTTTCAAGAAAATGTTTTACGTCCTACCAAATAGAATCTAATTATGAAATGTAGAAAGGAGAAGATTGATCAACTAAAGGAACCTTCTTAAAAATAAAGCGTAGGAAAAATTAGGTATCGATAGGGGAAGTAAGGAGTGTAGATGAATTTGGGGAAGATAATTGCATTAGTTGATGCAAGTATATAGATCTATGAAAACATATCATTAATAAGAATCATGATATATATAGTATGCCATGTTTAAGTCTCTTGATGTGTATTGCTTTTACTACTAAGTCTAGCATTTCCTTTGTAAAAAAGATTACTCATCTCATTATTACAAAAACATAGGTTTGAATTGCCAGTTTATCTTGCCAGCTACTTTTACCACACTTATATGTTAAACTACTACTTAAATAGTTAAAAGCTGACAGCTACTAGTAGGCAGCTAACAGCTACTCCGACAGCTACTTTTGCCGAACAGGCCCATAGTTACTATTTTTTTGGCATTTTTGTTCTATATATATGAAACAATGAATTTCATGAATTATGAATCTTTCACTAAAACTCTTGTTTTCTTATCACAATTTATAGGGCTCACAAAAGCATCTCATGCCAAGGACAGCTTTACTAAACAATTGATCGTCCAAAGAATTCAGATTGAAGCATTTGTTTTCTCATATAAGTAAATGAAGACTAAACTATGTGCTCCAACAAAAGTATTAAACTGTATTTTACTACTTTCAAGTTGTGTTGTGTGGGTTATTTTGGATGTTTTTGTTACATGATCTTGTCATCAATATGCTAAGTATGTAATGAATTATTTTTCAATGTTATAATGATGCAAAGCTCTCCATATGAAAGCAACGACAGGTTGCTTAGCTTCTATATATATATGGTCTCCTTCTAATGCTGAATTATTGTTGCTTTATTCATTGATGACTTCAATATTTACAAATTCTGAGACTAAAGATTTGAGCTATCTTGTGATAGCCTAATACGCTGTAGGATGTTAAATTGTACTCCTTCTGTTTCAAAATATAAGACATTCACATTTTACGAAAATTTATTTTGACCATAAATATCTCTCGCAATATGATAAATAAAATTATAAAAATCATATTGTTGGATTCGTCTTGAAAAATACTATATTAACATTATTTTTTTAAAATTTCTATCAATATAAATTAAAGTAATTAACGGTCAAAATTCGACGTGCCTTATATTTTGAAACGTAACTCGTATACAGCAAACTCAAGATTGTTGCACACTTGACTAATTAAACTTCCTTATGCATCAACGAGTCTCGGGAATGCAACATTAATTACTTGTTGGAAGAGTTATGTCCCCAATGGGTTTTTGCGAATTGAATCCGAATCAAATAGATTTTATGAGGTTTTGGAATATATATATCAGGTGGTTTTTACCAACAAAAAAAAACAAATTCTGTACGCTATGCATATAATTCATTTCCAAATCTCGTAAAGCGATCAAATTAACCATTTGAATCACAATTAAGCCCTGAAGATAAGCTCAAAATTGTGTGTCAAAAGACTCCAAAAATAACTGTTAAACAATTAACTAGGTCATTTGAAGATATATATGGATTGTCTAATGTGTGTCCACATACACATGCTAAGTTATAAGAATAATCTTACAAGTAAAAAAATTTATATGGAATATAAGTATAAAAAAACTTATATAGATTTGATGCATACTAAATTAGTGTGAATCTAATGCTAATTCATGTGATTTAGACTCCAAAAATAACTGTTAAACAACTAGGTCATTTGAATATATATATATATATATATATATATATATATATATATATATATATATATATAATTATATTTATATATATATATATATATATATTGGTTTGTCTAATGTGTATCCACAGACACATGCTAAGTTATAAGAATAATCTAATAAGTAAAAAAACTTATATGGACTATACGTAAAAAACTTATATGGACTATAAGTAAAAAACTTATATGGACTTGATCCACACTAAATTAGTGTGGACACAATAATGCTAATCGATGTGATTCATCAAAAACAAGGTCATTATATATAAAGATATATACATACTTGTGAAGTTTGACTATGTGAAAGAAAAGGTTACTATGTCACAAAATGAAAATTTCATCATGATAAACTAATGTGAAAAAGAGTGACTATATTATTAAAAAAAAGCAGTTACTATGGTAGATATTAACTGTATAATATAAATTAAGATTTTAAAAAGTTACTATATGGGAAAAAGAGTTACTATGTTAAATAAGTGTTTTTGGTCCACAATAATCTCTATTATATAAGGGAAGGGGTGATCAATGGTGTCCTCTTTTGAAATGCCTATTTTGCCCCCCTTCCCTTTCTAAATTACAAAAGGAATGTCAAAAATCAAAATCGGCACTCAAAGAAAACTATCGAAAATTAATTTACAACACTCACTCACAAATCACTTAAAAGAAGAAACTTTACAAATCACTCATACAATTGAGAAAATCACGTTATAAAAATCACGCAAATCACTCAAATAATCGGAAAACTTTATTAAAACTTAAAATTAACATACAAACTAAAACTAATAACCTAGAACGTCAATACATACAAACACATTTACAAAAATTTACTTACAAATCACTATTCTCAAGAACCATTCACAATTAATGGTGGGTCATGATAAAAATAGAGGTGTATTTGTAGGGAAATCAGAATTTAGAAGTTAGACAAGGAAAAAATTTATTTACTTTTTTATAGTGTTTAGAATTTAGTATTGTACTTGATTCAAAATTCAACTAAGAAATTATAATATTATAAATCATGAATAAATTCAATAAAATTTCTATTTTGTTCATAGAATTTAACTTTGAAAAGTAAAAAAAAAAAGACAAAAATAATGGTGAGAGACTTAAGTGACAGAAACTAAACCAATTATATTTTGCAACTAAAAACAATTATATTTCATACGTCTAATGTTCAAATTTTGACTCTTATGTCGAAAAAATCTGATTTCTGTTTCGAAACTCAAGCACGCATCGTGTGCAAAAAATTCTAGTATCATTATGAACCAAGTGCTCGCAAAACTAACTCATCTTATGATCCGCAGCTTTGCCATGCCACATTCAAAGATAAATCCAAAAGAATTATATCTAATTAAGGCATGATAAACTTTAAGTACTAGTATTAAAGTATTTACATTATTAGTAAAGTATTGAAAGATTGATTTTTTTTATTGGCTTTAAAGGTGTTATTGATATAGAATCTAATTATTTCCATTTTTATCTAGTGTTAGAGAGTGATTAAACTCAATAACGTGGACGAGATTTTATCTTGAGTCTTAAAAATCACTCCTACAAAATTTTACCGACTATATGTTAAATAACATCCACAAAATCTAATGGTTGTATGTGTGTGCCCATTAGCAAACAATACCAAATTAGGTCAGATTGAGTTTCTTCGTATAAACAAAGATTATTTGCTTTTCACTAATGCTTTAAATTCTGTTGGGAATTATTCCTGACTTTAATTGCAATTTTCAGCAATATCGTAGTGGAAAGTTTCCCTAATTCTCAAACAGTCAAACATTTTTTAAGGACTACGTACATATATAGGATTCATATTGTATAATTGGAGTTCCTTGTGTTAATAAAAAAAAATGCGTAGCACAGTACATGCATAAGATGCTATTAAGATCTAAGGGTTTGGAAAACACTTTGACAATTTTTAAACTCAATTAAGTGAAACCTTAGATCATTCAATTTTGATAGAAATTGTAGATTTCATTAGTTATAGTATTTTTATACCTTTTCGAAACTATAACTTTAACCAATAATATCTGTATTTACGTATATTTTTTTCCTTAACTTGATGTATATTGAGTGGACATTTCTAGCTTTTGGACCATCAAATCGGGTCGTATGCGGTGGTCAAAAAGGTTATCAATTGAAAGGAAGTCTAAATTGTTTTACGGTAATACTAGACAAATCGGTGATCTAATCCTTATTAGATTGGGATGGTGGATAAAGGGTTGGGGAACTCACTTCCCCTACTCTTGTGATGATATCCTAAGAAATCCATGCTGCCTCCGTAATCTTAAAATCGAAGCTCCAAAGCTCCAGAAACAACTTCAACTCAATCAGTGGTCTGTGCCAATTGAAGGTCTCCTCAAATGGAATGTCAATGCATCCTTTAATTCCCTCTCAAAGTGCTCCGCAATTGGGGGAATCCTTAGGAATTGCAAGGGTGAATTCATATGTATTTTCTCCTCCCCGATCCCTAAAGTAGAGATTAATCATGCTGAGGTTCACGCAATTTTTCGAGCAATACAAATCTCGCTTCACAATGAGCGATTCTCCCAAGTAAGTTTCGTCATTGAGTCGGACTCCATAAACGCGATTAAATGGTGTACCACTGAAGGAAGCGGGCCGTGGAACATTGCCTTCCAGCTGAATTTTATAAAAAATGCTTTTCAAGGCTCCCCCACCTTCACAATCAAGCACCGAGCTAAGGTAGAAGCTCAAATCAAGTAGCTGATGCCCTTGCCAAGCAAGGAATGCACAGGAGATCAGAATTTTTAGCATGGATTTAGTATTATGTAAAGAGTTGTACCTAATCTGCATTCCCTTGTAATGGTGTGGCAACTTTTAACTATCCATGTACCCACAGCTACTATCCTAAGGTAGCTGCCATGTTTTATGGCCAATAAATAAAAACCCAAATTATCAACAAAAAAAAAAAAAATTGTTTTACGGTAATATTATAAGAAAAATCTCATTTCAATGTTCACGGAAATAATGCTTACATATATCCACCCCTATATATCTCACTATATTTATGTTTATATAAATATATAATGTTATTACCATCCATTACCACTCTATGATGTGGTATTATGATCGTGCAGTAACATTTATAAAGAAAAACATATAATACCATACATAAACATTAACATGAGACTTTTTTTTATAAAAATTACACTAAATTCATTACCTTAACTTCAAAATTATAACCTATCAAATTGACAATCAAAGATTGATACAAATTTGACAGGGCAGATTTTTCTTGAATCTAATGTTGTATCTTATATGTTTTTTTTTTTTTTTTTGACAGAAATAATTAACAAAACAAACAATAATTAATGAACAATTAACACAAGGATTTAACGTAGTTACTAACAAGATGTTAGCTACGTCTACACAGTATGGAGAATTGGTTTTATTATGTTTAGGAGAGAGATCGAGTACACTTATAAAATAATAGAGGCATGCAGAAGTTAATTGTATGTTTTATATAGTACCCTTCTAATTAACTTAAACAAAATCCCGTGACAAGAGAAGAAAAGAAAAAAGTGAAACTTGATTTTCATCGATTGATCGAAACGCCGGAAACTGTATACTAAACTACATATAAAGATAATACCCGATCGGGCGGCCAATTCGCCAAACAACTTCAATCTCGAGCCCGATCGAGCGGGGAACGCTCTATCGTAGTTCGCTCCTTCACCCGATCGGGCGAACACGTCCGATGTCATCGGGCGCCCTACCTTCTGCCCCAGCTGTACACTCGTCAAGGGCCCGATTGGGCGACGACTATAAGCAACATATTTTTGACGAGCTCTCTTTCACGCAACTTCATCTCCGCACCTATACACCACCTTGATCCCCATATTGACAATATGCTCAACACTCATGCCTCAAGTCAAAATTAATCAAATATAAAGTACCCTAAACTCCAATAAGTTTAGTTATATTGTAATAAGTTAAATAAAGAAATGAATATAACACATCCTATGTAATGCTTATGATATCATTTTATACCTAGTGAAAAAATAAAAGAAATACAATAATTTTGTTGATATTTTCTCTTTCTGAAAAAATAATTTATGTTGTTTTTCCCTCTATAATTATTTCAGCAGAGTTTCAAATCCTTTGGGCCGGGCAAACATTATCCTTCTTAACACTTAAGTACCTCGAGAGTCATAATTGTCCTTAGGTTCATATTAAAGCACTAGACCTTAAATTGACAGGTCATCCAATGGTCATGAGGATCACAAACAATTCTAACTAACGTTTCATGTATATATAGGATGAAATCTTAATCAAAACTATGAAGGTGTAATTGGGAGTTGAGATTAAGGGATCGGATTGTCAGTTTAACTTATTTTAGACAGATAATATTTAACAAGTTCCAATAAGTTCAAATGAGTTTCAATAAGCTTATATGAAGTAAATTCAGTTAAATAGACACGTCATAAAAGAAATTTAAGCATTATATAGGTCATATAAGAATGGAGAAAATAAAATTTGTAAGTGTTGTTAAATTGATCGATATAATGTGGATTTACAAAATAATCCTATATGATAAGCAACTAATTAAACATTTACATGAAAGGTAATTATAAAACAAAAATCATTCAAAAGGCCATGTCTTTACCTTAGAAGATATCTGAGAAAAAGACTACCTGTGTACAACATGCATAGACTACAACTCATAAAATCATCAGCTTTGATGATAAAAGAGTTTATGGACCACTGTCCTTTTTGCTGGCTAAGTATTTTTCTGCGTTCTCCACCAAATTGCCCTTTATTATTAATGCATTTGTGAGCTCCACTTGAACACTTCTTAGTCAAAGTTTAATCCTTTTTCAGCAGCACTTTTGCTACCATAACCAAAGAGAGCTAGAGAATATCCCTGCACATACCTTAAAAGACAAAATGGGAATGGCCTTAAGAAAAAAACCTCCATGCTTGAATTGTGTGAGTTTAAACAAAAGTCTATTATACATTTATACTGGTCCCTCCATTGTGAACACTTTAAAATGAAGGATATAACACACATGAGATATTTGAATTCAGGCGAAGACAATACATCCTAACTCTATACATTCATATATATGGGTGTGTTATTTTCACTTGGATTAGACGAATATGAACTTATATTTGTTGTAGTTTGAACATATATTTTGCTCAAGTTGGTAATATCATTACAATATTAATTCTTATAGTGGATGTCAGCTACGTACTTTAGTTGGTAAATCTTGGAACTAGTATCTAAGATCCAAATTTTTACATGTGGTGCATCGCACCATTAGTTAATGGTGCAACGCAAATTACTAACTAGAATGTAAATGGAATTACTAACATTGCACTAATTATAAGGTCGTCATACACGAATATTACTTATAATAGCCTAATAGGGTCATGTTAATGCATATATAGGGTTACTAGAAAGTATATATGAGGTCACTCATAATGTTGCACGTTATTTGAGTGTGCAATGTGTCACATAAATTATTAGCAGTTTATAATTTTATCTCTTATCAAATAAGTAACCAAGTATATTAATCAATACTAAGGAGTCGTTTGGTTAGGGGAGGGGGAAAGGAATGAAGAAATGGTTAGGTACGGAAAGGAATTTCAACCTCCCAGTTATCCTACATGTTTGATTAGATTCATAGGGAAGGGCAACAAAATTTCTCTCTCCTTTCCTCTCATCTCTTTCTCCCAGACACGGCTATAAAATCGGTGAACTTAGGTCAATGGTGGTGTCAACAATATACCACTGCGTTATCTAGTACAACTAGTACGTTGTTATATCAGTCCACAAACCACGACTATAGTCCTCTATTTGCTTCTTTTTTCTTCGCTAGATTTGGTATAGTATAATGGTGGTGCCTTGTCTCTTGGTAGCCTTTTGGTTTCTCTCGTCGCGTCTGGTTAAATGGTGATGGTGGGGTGACGCCTGGCGGTTCGTTGTTTTCTTTTCCTTTCACACCCGATATTGTGTGGTTGAATGGTGGTAGTGAGGTGGGCTTGGGTTGACATTGGAGTTAGCATGGTCAAAGGTAGTGTCGACGTAGTCAGCAAAGGCTGGTAGTGGTGGGTCAACGGGGGGTTGGTGGGGTCAACGGCGAGGTGTTGTGGTCATGTTTTATCAATGTGGTCATGTTATAGAGGGAAATAGGGGAATCCAAAACCTTATCGTAGGAATTTGTGCCTTGAATCTAGTTGAAAATTCGTCAAAGGAGCTATTCGCAAGGGCGCCTGGTCGGATCGGGCAGTGTCGTCCGATCGGGCAGGATCAAAGGAGCTCAGCATGGGCTTGGCAGCAGGCTCCCAGATCGGGCGTGATCACTGAATCACGATTGGGCGATGGCCGTCCAATCAGGCTCGAGACGAATCTGGGTTGGAAGAATTACCTCTCGACCCGATCGGGCGGTGGGCTTTTTAACGCAAACACGTTTTCCGAGTTGGGTTATAAATATGCTTTTAACCTTATTTGCTTTTTGCGGTCATTAGTGCTAAAAACACATATGTAATCTATTATTCCTCGAGAGCAATAAAATTATTTCTTTCTCTGCATGTGGACGTAGCCAACACACTGTTGGTGCACCATGTTAAATTTTGTGCGTTTTTCTTTGTTTTGCATTCGTTATTTGTTCTTTCTCACATCCGTTATAACACTTATGGGGGTGGGGGAATTAATTTAGAGGAATTTGAGGGTAACTGATTCTGAGATGAAAGGGAATTGAAAAATACCCAACAAGCAACATAATTGCATAAATGAGAGATAAGGTTTTTCATTCTCTTACCCTATCCTGAATGCCTTAAACCAAAGACCCCTTAAGGCATTAAAGATTGTGATAATGGGGTTTATAATAATAATTATTCTAAGGGGACAATAGGGGTTGTTATAAATGCAAACATGGGTTAATGAGAAGTGTTAGATTTAGTATAAAACAAACTAGCCTTGTACGTGATGCATGCATTAATTTCAAAACTTGTTATACTATTAGATACTCTATCGGTATTATACTTATGATTACACTTAAAATGTAAAAGATTAATAGTTAGATGAGTTTATATATTAATTCGCTAACGCAAAAAACTAACAAATGTTGTAAAAAATTAAAAAGAATAGACATATTGAGTTGGTTTGACTGCAATAAAAAATATTAAAAGTGGTGAGTGTTTCAAACTTTTTAGGTGAATGTCATATATACCATCTTCTCTTGTAAAAAAAATGGTCAAAATATTTTGTCCATTTAATTTTTTGATTGAAATATTTAATGCAACTATATATCGTTTTTAACTTGTTTAGAATAACAAGTTGAAAAGAGAAAAGTTCTTAAATTGTTTTACTTTTTTGTAATTTTATTCAATCCATTACATTATTAAGGGTAATTTAGTATTTTCATAGGGGATATAATAGAGATACTTATAATGTTGCACCCTTGGTTGAGCACGCGACCTATACGTAAGATACAAACCTTTTAAAATATCATCTCTATATATATTAGGGTTATGCAATATGCAACCCTTTAAGACATAAATACACTATTTAAAATGAAAATAAGTTGTGAATTTATAGAAAATTTTTGTATCAACCGATGTAATAAATGATCAATTAATGCAACTTATTTCCATTTTTAGCTTCATATATACAACCCTTAAGACTGCATATAGCTTTTCCCTATATATTATTTTTAAGATTGGAAAAGCTAAACGCAATCCTAAGGGGCAAGGGCTGCATATAAGAAGCTAAAAAAAACAAAACAAGCATTAACTGATTATTTATTACATAGATTAATGCAAACTTTTGTCATAAATTTACAACTAATTTCTACTTTAAGCAACGTATTTATATCTTATATACAACCTTGAGACGTGCATATAGTATAACCCATTAACATTTTTCAATCTTGGGAAATGTTTTTGCTTAGATGTTAAACTGAATCCCAGCGAATGACAAGGACATAGGCAAAGAGCAAAGACACTAGAGAAATAAATGCATGCATTAATATTTATGAAATACATAAGTATATAATGCACTCCAAAGTTGAGGACCACCAATGCAAGGAAAGTGTGATAAAACAGGTCGATCAGTCGCTCCTTTTATTAACCTTACGTTGCAGGACTCCTTCAGTTAAAGATATAGACCATACAAAAAAGTCTTTAGCTAATAAATTACTACAAATTTGTTTGCTGTCTGATCCCCAAAAATTGACATGACTATACTATTGAGTATAATACACATTGATCATATAATAAGATAATGTTGCTGCCAACTCACCGAAACTCATGCACATATATCAGATTGATTTTGTAATTCAGTGCCTCAAGCTCATGTTGTTGTTTCTGTTATTGTTGTTTTTTCTATCATTTGTTTTCTCTTGTTTTCGGGTCCATTTCACATCAACTATGTCTCATTTTTGTCTAAGGATTCCTTCCTATATATTTATATATTTTTAAGTGTGTTATATTGTACCACGTTAACATGATGTTAATTACCTTAGCTTATAGTGGGATTATACTTACAAAATTGATTCTCATAATTATCAACTATATATGATAGTATTCTCATAATGATCTCAAGTGTAGGTTATATTAATCCATAATGATCTTAAGTGTAGGGGTGATCCATCTAGCTCTTAAAATGGTCTAGTAGCATAAAATTACCAATTTAGAAATTCAAACGATAATGTGTAATGGTCTAGCCAAGTGAGGGATCGAAAGTGAGGAGAGAGGACAAAGAAACTTATGTTCAAAATAGAGGAAAAACTAATACTTCCTCCGTTCGTTCTAAAATAAATGAAACGTTTCTCTTCTTTATGTGAGAGGTTTTTGAGAGAAATGTTTCATTTATTTCAGAATGGAAGAGGTAAGTTAAAGCTATAGGTCACTTATATGATAATATGGGAAGGCACCATATAGTTTGAATTATATATTGCCCCATATTTGAGATATCATATGGAAAGACCACCTTAGTTACAATTAGGGTTTGTTCTCCCAATCTTATTTTCAGTTCAGTTCAGTTATTTTATGTCGAAGAAAATATGCCCTTATAATTGTAAACTTTTCCTAATATCTAGTTTTATTTATTTATTAAATAAATCTCAAGTAATTGCCAAGTCATTAAATTATATAGTGTCATTCAACTATATGTCTGCCATTGATTAGATTGGGGACTTTTCTTTTAATACATTGGCTTTCATAGCAGTGCATCATACGTCAATTATTAATCAACATTGGTATAATCCACAAAAAATAGCTCCTAAGGCCTTTGGACACCATATAATGTCCGAGAATTGAATTGAGGTTTTAAATGGTCTTTTATGAACTTACTATGCATTCCATTATATTTGTTGCTCGGAACATGAGAATGTCCACAAAGTGTATATATATATTTGACCTTCGAATATAATTCGGCTATTTTCAGGACAATTTTGTGATTGTTACAAACCTGTCGATGCTTCTTATATATTGGAAAACGTCCAGTGGTATCAAGAGACATTAGGATGATTTTCGGGTGGTTGCAAGTCTCTATATTGCCTTAAAGGGCTTTCAACAACCTATCTATCTCATATGTTTCAGAACTTGCACCTTTCACAACCTTTCTTGTATGACTTGGCCCTTATTGGATAATTAGCTTGGCTTCAATACATGATTGTTTTTTAACATCTTTGAGTTAATTTTTGATAGCCTGCTGGCTTTCCCAAGTGTGCATCAATGCATCATGCATCAACCATTAACCATTGAACATCACTATGATAGGCTCCGAAATTACCTTTAAAGTTCAAACGTTTCTGACACCACCCTATGCATGTTCTTACTTATGAATGTGCTTTTAAATGGTCACTTATAATCCCAGGGTGCATCCATTGATATTTTCGTCTTTGATCCTGGAAATGTCTTAGATTATGTATTATACCTTCAAATTTGGCTCATTCATAAATTTTTTAGTCCCAACGATTTTTTTTAACTGGGACCTTACCAACAACATCGATAGGGACAAACATCTTCGGATTATTCTCGGGTGCATGCATGGTTGGGAGCCTCCACATTGCCTTAACATATCTTTTACATCTTTTAACATTCATACGTTATTGATCTCTGTAGCTTTGCTGCTTTCATATCGTTGCTCGCATACTTTGGACCTTCATTCTCGTCGATCATTTGGAATTTCAATCTGCTTGACCCTCGTCAGTTCCTTTTTACTTTGATAAAAAAAAACGCATCAATCATTGAACATTGTCTTAAACAGCACAAAATCGCTTAGACTTCCCACATCTTCCTATGCTCATTAGTGGGTCAAAAACATGTTATTAAATGGTCTCACATCATATACGACCATATGATGCTTCCCACAAAGTATTCTTCTTAAGTCCCAAGTATATAATGTATGTGAAGCATGTATAGCCTCAAAATTGACTTAACATATTTCCTCCCCATAGAGTATGACTAGTTACACATATTACCCTAGACGTGCATGCATATGTTACATTATTACATCCCCATCAACTTCAAACATCATTTTGAGGACTTTCAAATGCACTTTTAAGCTTTTCCTCATCTCATCGAATTCGAACATAAAACACCAACTTATATTAAACAGTCAGAAGATAAGTTATTTACTGTTGTGTTTATTCAACAGTAACAAAGTAACTATAAGTATTACATACTTTTACAAAAATGAAAACCAAAGCAAAGAAGAAAAAAAAAAAGAGAGAAAAAGAAGCAAGAATACGGCTGGGGGCCAAGAAGAGGGACAGAGAATCTGAAACATCAAATCAATGTCTGGGTGAGCATTCATATCATACAATGTCATGTCACCTCTGACTCTTCCTCAGCCTATATAAATTTTCTCTTTCTTTTTCTCTCTCCACCCCCCACTTAGTCCGGTGCCCAAAAACAAACAAAAACTCATTACTCAATTCAACTCGATCAACTCAGTCTCAACTCGAGGGCATAAAGTTAATGGGTGGATGTAAAAGCCTGACACCTAAACACATACACTCTCCAATGTCCTATCCACTGCCTATATTGGTTCACCTTTGGCCCCCTATTTTATTGAGCTTGTCTTGGCAACTAACCGTTTGAGTCCCCTAAGAGACTCAAACGGGGATAATTTGGTCATTTTATGCGTTGGAAGATTTCACGCGCGTGTGGCTGAAATTTGCTTGGTACCAATGCTAAGTTATAATAGTACCATTCTCCGAAAATATTGATATCTTGGTACCAGTCCTGATAACAATTTGATACCAATGTCAGGTTATAATGGTACCATTGTGTTTTATTTTGGGTGTTTGAGTCTTTTTTTGGACTCAAACCGTTGGTTACCAAGCCTTTCTCCTATTTTATAAGCACATCAACTTAGTGTTTACCAATGGGGATAATATCATTATAGTAATACGTTTTAGATATTACTCCTATATTAAAAAGTATCAACTTTTTTTGACATTTATTTTCTTTCAAAATCTTATATTGCTACATATACAGAGGCGGCTAAGGCCATGTGCAAGATGAGGGCCCCCGAAATATAAGGGGCCCAATTCTATTAGTTTTCCGTCCAAAAAAAAAAATCTAAATCTATTTACAAATATAAAGAGATTAACTTCTATTTGGTGTTTTTTCTTCTTCTCCTATTCTTCAAAAAGTCCCATTTATAACTCTTTCGTCTTTCTATTCACCAAAAAATTTAATCTTTATAATTTATTTTAGCACAGAACCCCTAATTTTATGAGACGGCCATGTACATATACTATTATTATTATCCTTGAATATGAAGTATGATAGAAAACAATGATGATTATTAAATTTTTAAATATAATGAGCATGTTAAGTGCATGTTAGTATTTATATGTTAGTTAGTTTAATTGATAAAGTTATAACGAGATGGTACATAAGACTTGAGATTGAGTATTATATTTTATTTGTTTCAAGATATTTTTAACGAGGTGGTACCAATAATGTCTATTTTTTGTGCATTGTAATTTCATTGGATTAACTTACTTAACTTACTTACTACTCATTAACTTTATGTCCTGAGTTTTACCCAATTATTGTTTTTAAGTACTGTAGTAAGGAAAGAAAGTACTTAAGTACATGGGACAAGATAACCTAAGGAGTGACAAAATCCAGGATCAAGACTTTGTATAACCTATACAACAAAGTGAAGGAATATATCCTTAGACATTCCGACAATTACTAAATATTAATAGGAGTTATACTATGAAGATAATAAAGTTAATTATTTTAGTAATCGTATATTCTTGCTAGAGAATAAATATGATTAATAGGATAATATGGATTGTGCCTGTAATTGGAATAGATTAATCTTATGAGGTCACATACGTTGTAGCACATATATTGGACAAAGCAATCTAAATCCATTTAGGATTAGGATTGAGCCGGTCCAAAGGAGAATAGGAGGAGAATTAGTTCTCCTAACTAGCCTATGACTCTTCTATTATATATAGGATATAATATTAGGGTTTAGGTGATCAATTCATTAATCAGTTTCTTTTCACAAGAGAGAGAAAATGAAACCCTAAAACTATTCCCTCTAAACCGGAGTCTATACCATCAAAAGCAAGAGGATTTATACTCTTTAATTCGTTCTAACAAACATTGGTGTTCAACTGATGCTCGTGGACTTATTAAAGGAGCAACACTTTGGGCTCTCGGATCTTCAAAGCTTGCATACAACAGGAAAATCATGCTATAAAGGTTTGATATTTAATCCCTATTGAATGATTCATGTGTTTGATTATATTTGCGATCCTATGATAGATGTTAGGAAATTGTTTCCTAAAATTCCACTCTATGCATCTATATATTCCTACACATAGGATAATATGATCATTACAAACATGATTGAAGAAAGATATGGATCATGGATCTGCACCCTCTGAGGTCGATTAACTTTTTGGATCTTGTTAACCAAACAGATATGACTTTGGGTTATAGTTAGCTCAACCCCAATTAAGAATTCCCAAGGAATTCCAAGAATTCTTGTTATACATTCGTTCCAATCATCAATTCTCTTTTCCAAATTCATCGATATCGAATTAATCAAAGATTAGTTCGTCACATAGTGGCACCTTTTGACACCCAACCTGGCCTTGTTGATGAATCGGTTTTCTACATCTACCTCTTTTATTTTCTCAACAATAGTGCAATGGAAAAAGCATAATCCTCGCAACTCCAACTATATATTTGTAATTGTACACCATTTATGTTGAATGTTAAGTACTAAATATATGGCACGGAGATGGTCTACATGACATGGTTTGAAGGACAATACATCAAAGCGTCCACTCATATTAATGCGAAGCACCTGCTCAAGGTCCTGAAATTGTCCAAGGGACTGTTCTCCCCAGCTTATTTTCAGTTCAGTTCAATTCAGTTCAGTTCAGATTAGTTCAGTCCAGTTCAGTTCAGCTCTTGACAATACTTTTACTCTCACATATCACTATTCATTTCAGTTCAGTTCAGTTCAATTCAGTTCAGATCAGTTCAGTTGTTTTATGCCGAAGAGAACAGGCCCTAAGGATGTTAGTAGCATTGGAGTACCCGCTCTTGGCTTGTGAAAACTAATGAATTTGGGCATGACCTTGGTGCCTATATGCTCACCTTAAATGTCTGGTTGCATGCGGTTTTGTGATTTAATAAAAGTTTAATTTGTAGTCGTCGTTGTTTATTTTCGAAATAGAAAAACAAAGAAAAGAACAAGGGTGTCTTTCCCTTCTTGAAAACAATTTATTATGTCGTAGAAATTTATAAATAGGAATAAAAAGAAAAGGGTTCAATTTCGACATAACAAATAAGGAAAAAAATTCTTTCTTTTCCTTTTATTTTACTTAGTATATTTTAATACAAATATATAATATACATCAGGTTCGTATATAATGGATAATTGGATATGCAATAATTCATCGTTAAGTTCTCATTAAGCCTACTAAAGAAAAAGGATATATTAATATATTATGTCAAACATAAATTTATTTTGATCAATATATAGTCAGAGCTAGAAAAATTCACTACAATAATTAAAAATATGTTTTCTATTATTTTAAAATAGAAATGGTACACTTCCTCC
Source organism: Beta vulgaris subsp. vulgaris (assembly GCF_026745355.1). Classification (NCBI taxonomy): domain Eukaryota; kingdom Viridiplantae; phylum Streptophyta; class Magnoliopsida; order Caryophyllales; family Amaranthaceae; genus Beta; species Beta vulgaris. The sequence continues at coordinate 55,997,039 of NC_079209.1, forward strand.
GTTTCGTTTTAAATGCAACAAATAAGTATTATTTGTGAGATATAAAATATTCATTTGTTACATTTAAAACGAAACGGATAAAGTATACAATAATTCCAATTACTATTCACTAATTAACTCAGGGTGAGATATTTGGTACCTCATCCGTACTTTGTCCCACAAAGTCACTAGCTGCCTTCCCTCCAATATTAACAGTCATGTGATATGCAAGTGTGAAATAGGGCCCTTTGAAAAGGCAACACAAGGATAGGGTTCTTAAGAAAAAAGAATATCTTTAAGAATAAAACCTTTCTTTTGTTATATGCTAAGCTTCAAAGTTAATTTAGTATTTATGTGATTCAAAAACAAGCTACGTGTTTGCTTGTCACCAGTATAGTGTATAGAGCCCCAACAAAAGGGAAGAGAGCAAAGTTGGACAAGATCTTGAGAGGAGGAAAATATGATATGATTGAAGATCATAATCTTTGTGATATAGTCTGTCTGATTTTCGTTTTCAATGTGAAAATGATTATATAGTGTTAAAGATGACTATTTAAAAACTATTTTTTTTTCATAAGAATGTTTTGAATTTATTGGATTTTCTCCCATCAAAAACCTTCTAATTTGCATCTTACAGCATTTGAGTATAATTTTGTACCTTCTCAAATCAATCACACTCGTGTTCAAGACACAATTTTGAGTCTTCTTTTTCATCTCCGATTACTCGATAATTTCCACAAGCACAAATTCCACTTTTTATAGGCCGAGAAATTTTTTCACAAAATAAGTTGATTTTTTTTTGGTTTATTGGTTTTGTAATGAAAAGTATAAGGTCTTGTCACCTCTCCAACTATCTCTCCATTAGGTAAGATTTTTGTGACCCAAGCACTTATTTGTTGAGGAGAGAATGAGGCTAATCCAATTCGAAGTTGTTGATGTTTATACTGATCGATCATAAAAGAAAAATTCTAATTTATTCTGATTGAACTTCCATCTATGTGATATAAATAAATGTGAAGAGATATGTCATACACTTTGTAACACTCGTAAGTATAATCAATAAACTCTTACCATCATACCAAACCAACAATAAGAGGCGTGCATTGTGAGTGTATGACCAAATTATAATACACTTACCTATAACTATGAGATGTCACAAAAAGCAGGTTAGTGCTTTGATAAAAGACATTCCTTGATAAATTAATAATAATATTAATTTATTATAAAAAATACTTGAATAATGTTATCATAGTGCAAATGCACTCACTTCATAATTGTGAAATACATTATATACAAATTGCAATTGGTATTTTGAAAATTTCACTTTTAATTTTCTATAGGCTGCAATATGAAATTTCGTACAATATTGGCTCTTCACCACGCTACATAATGAAGTCTGATCACTATCTAAAAGAAACACATTGAAGCCTATTCTCCTTCAAAATAAAAGCTAAAGGTTGAAAAAAATCTTATATTTTCTACGAAAAAAAGCTGTCTTGCCTCAAAGCCCATATCTATAATCCTACTTTCTCCAACTCCAAATTGGTAAAAGGGGAAGAAGTGGGGGCAAGAATTATGAACATCAGCTTTCATTAAACAGTAAAAATATCTGGTCCAACCTATTTTCACATTGTTCTTAAGAAAGGGGACCAATAAACTGATTGGTAAATAAAATTGAATGGGATATTGACAGATCTATAATCTACCAAAAGCTGAAAGCTAAGATCGCGCTTCGTCAGCAGAGATATCAAGAAGAAACCAGTCACTAACAGCACACAGTATCAGAGCCAATTGACCCAAAATTTAGCCTACTTTTTCCAGATCCGAATTTAAACTTTGGAGTAGCAGCATCATTAGAGGCCAAGGCAACATCGTCTCCTGCAACGGCAAAGGATAACCTTGGCTTTCCTGATCCAAACTTGAACATGGGACTAGAAGTATCATTTGATGTAGAAGCTGTTGTTTTAGGTGGGGAGGCAACAACAGGTGGTGCAATACTGATCTTGTTGGCAGAAGTTGATGTAGGAAGATTAGTTGAAAGCTTTGATTGTTGAGGAGCACTTGTTAAGAAAGATGGCATCATAGATGGTGTTGGTGGCTCAGCAGATGTGGTAGACGATGTGCTAAATGGGAAGGTAAATCCTGGAATTGTAGCTGAAGCAAATGAGGTTGTCATCATACTAGACTTCTCGATAGCAATTGATGGTAAAACTGGCTTTCTTTGTGCATATTGTGAGTCACCAATAAGCATAGACGTTTTTGGTGCATTATTATTATTAATTCCCTGCAAAATGAGAAAATAAGGTTATGATGCAACATGCAAGCAAGGTTAAGCAAAAAAGAAGACCTAAAACAACATTCGCAGTAGCTTTTAAGTGCATGGAGAGTCTTTAAAACAATTATCCGAGAAAACCAACCAGAATAACAGCATCATCTTGTATAAGAGATGTAAGACCATAGTTAACCAGAAAAATAGACAAATGGTTAGTCTAAGAAATTATTCTAAATACAAAAAAAGAGTAAAAAGAACTTAAGATTTCAGAAAGTTATACTTCAAAAGAACTTAAGTTAAACCAAAATACACAAAAAGTTAGTTGTTGGACTTGGTTCCTTCATGCATAAACTGATAAAACATTGTTTTACTTTTGGCTAGTAGAAATTGAGTTTAGTTGAAAAATTAATGCTTTTGTTGATTATTATTGAAGACTTGACGAATATTTTGACACATTCATAAAAGGAAAGTTTGACAGCTAAAATGGGACGGAGGGAGTATAAGACAGCAAGTCCTCAAAATATTGACTTCATATGATGAAGTAAAAATCATGTACATGACAAGCCACCAACCAGTAGACACCAGCATTCTCCCTCTCATGAGTTCCATTTGCATCCTTTTCTCCCACTTAAGGTGAGAAATGCCATAAAACAGTTTATTTTCACAAACAGCACATAATCTACAAGTATATCCCCCAAGGACATACAAATGGAAGCATAAGTAAAGTTGAGACTAGACAAGGATGAGTTACAACACAAATCCAAAGCATTCAATTATTTTGCACATGCCACTTCAGCAAAAGCAGGTAATGTAAACAGAGAAAATTTATCTGTACTTGAGGAGGAAAGGATTGCAAGAATGAAATCAAGAACATCTACAAACCTGCTCAGCATTTCTTTCAGAATCGAGTTTTTCACGACTTGCATTTGGCCAAATATTAGCACCAGTAATTGAAGTTGACTTATCCAAGGAATTCATGGAACCGAAAATATCTTTTCCAGCACCACTGATGGTATTATTTCTTTCCCAAGGCAAGACATTGCTTTCTCTATTTGTCTGAGCAGAAAGTATTACACCATCCACATTCTTATTTTTGCCAATACCTACCCCTAAGGAACTTGGAGAACTCATATTTTGAACAGGTGTAGCCAAAGTAGCAGCAGAAGAGTCCTTCCATGAGGCAGCTAGCTTCAACTCCTTTGATTTTTCTTTTAGTGTGATCGGTCTATCAAGTTGTTCCAAAATCTGCCTTGCAAGCCTACTGCTGTGTGGATGAGAACTACGAACCCCAGTGTCAGGGCTCTTTGCCTTGCTATATACTGAATCAAGATTAGCTGCACTGGAGCTGCCAGGCTCAAAATTCTTCTTAGGCGTAAAATCCACATTGGACTCTCTTGCCAAAGGACTTCTGCGTGCAGTGCTGAATAGAGTAGATTCCCTGGCAGGTGTAGCTGAAGTGAACTTATTACGATTCCTACGAATGGGTCCTCCAGATGCATAACTACCCTCTGTCATCTTGTTGATGGACTGTACCATGAAGTAATCAAAAATAAGATCTGTACGGATTTGTAGATATAAAAAAATTTGCAAGTTCATAAGAACCAGATCATAAGAAAGACATAGGGAGTTGGAGAGTCAGCCATTACAGCTTATGTTCCTTAATTCATTTTCCTTTTGGCTTTTTCCCGAAATTCTAACACTTCTACTTTCAGTTAGAGACAACAAACCAAATGACGTTTAACTTTTCTTGCTCCATCACATCACAGTCTTCTATCACTCCCATCCCAAAAATCTGATATAATTCTCTCTACACACTTGCGATTTTTCATTCTACTTAATTTACTACTCTTTAGTTTCTCTTCCAAACTCAAGTGTGAAGGAAATTAAGGGACAGGAGGAGGCTAAGATGTATGCAACAGTAGCAGGTGTACAATAGAGATGACAGCCATGACACAGTATCATAATCATTCCCACTACTTTGAGATTTATCACGTGTCTTCTGCATAAATAGATGAATAATAAAACTATTGATAACTGGATCTCCTCCCTGAAGGAACCCCTGCTGACAAGTTTAAGATGAGCATCCCTCCAAAATTCCAAAACTAGCAACCTCTACCTATTTACTTGATAAGCGGACAAATACGCAAAGTAGCAAGCATGCTAACTGCTAAGAGACAGAATATCATAACAGAGATGCTACCTGCCCATAAACAGGAGTTCCAGTTGGTTGAGAAGGTGCTGGTGAAATGCTTGGAAATCGCTCACTGTCACCTCGTAGTGGAGTCAACTGATACCGACAAGAAGAAAATTATATCATCTTTCTCAACTAGAACAGAACAAATAGAAGAGAACAAAAAGTGGACGGAACAAACCTTAGACTTAGATTGTGAGTACATGGTCCTTGAATAAGGGGTTCTAGAAAAACTATGAAGGCCAGACCTGTTATTCCGAATAGGTGGTGTTGGATAATCTGGCTGATTCTGTGTGATGGCACCAGGCCAGCATATTGGTGCTTTCCGCAAAGGCGATGAGATGATTGGCTTCGATGAAAATTCACTAGTAAATCCAAACTTCTCAGTTCTTGGCACTAGGCTTGTAGAGGTAATGCCCATTTCGGAATTTCTGGAACCCATGTAAGCTCTAGCTATATCAACTGGCGAAGCACCAACTCCATCTTGCATCTGCAGAAGACAAAGAAATACCAAATTACCTAGGAAATCAGAAAATATGTTCTGCAACTACTGCAAAGAGACAGCAGTCTAGACCTTTTGAAGTGAATAAGATGCCAACTTCATGACCTTTTGACAAAGAAATCATTTGCCCATGGTAGCTGTGAGCTAAAATGACAACATATTCTTGCATGTTAACAAAGAATAAATGAAAATAAAACAAAAATACAAAACAAATTCGACAAAGAAAAGACTTAATTTTCTCGAAGGAGCTGAAGTGCAAAACAACTCAGTATTTGACAGTTTAACATTCAGTATAAATCTTTTTGGTTAGAGTTGGCAAGGAGGAGATTACGGAAGGATGTATGCAATCTTTTAAAGCTGAACATTATTGACTTTGATTCTCCTCCAAGATGAAAATATGTTCAGAAAACTCCTGCAGGACCACAGGACAGCTATTCACCTTTTAATATATCATTTTTTGTAATGTAAAACAAGCATATAGTATACAATCAAGAATCCAAATATTGGTCCAGAGACCATCTTCTATTAATTGCAAATTCTCTTCGTCACTGAAGCAATGATATTGTATCCACTAGCCTACTATCAAAAACATAACATGCTCCGAGCACAGAACGCAAAGATAATTATATGACTACAGAAACAAAAAACCGAAAAAAAGAGACTTTCCTGTGAGCCAGGGTTGATTAAGGAAAACAAAAAGCATAAATGAAACCTAAAAACATATAGCAGAGTCCAAGCAGTAAAGATTACTTTAATTGGAAGTATAGGTAACAAATTATTACAGCAAAAGTCATATTCCTCAAGTTCAAGGTTTCAAGGTGAATGCCATTTCAGCCTTTCTGCAAACACATTAGATTTTCCAGCAAAGTGACTCAATTACCTTCATGAGATATGTACCATGGTAGTGGATCACATCTTAAGGGAGCAAGAGGGCAAGGTGGAATACGTAGCTGAAACATGGCATTTCTATGCAAAACAAGCACATTTGAATTGAGATAGCTACTCTAAGAAGACTCTTAGAGTTCGAAGGAATGGTAACATCCAACACAGCACACAGGACAGATTGCAAGTTATAAGTGCTTTACAACCCGGACATTGATATCAAATTATGAAATTGTTAAAAGTAGGCAGCATAAAATGCATTAATCATAACTTCTTGAAGATTTTGGAATATATTGCTGTCGAATCTACAGAAAATGAAGTTTCTCAGTTTCCTACTACACCAAAGAATAAAGATATTAACGCAAAGGCAGATTGTACTTGGGAAAAAAAATGCTTAGACAAGTCAAGAAGCTACATGTTTCACTCACTGTTGGTCGTTGAAGAGATGTTGGGGTTGCCAATTGAAATCTATTCAATTCTTCCTCCTCATTAACTGATGACTTGTGCTTTTCACTATAAGTTTCTGCCTTTTCAACTTCATCCAGTCCAGGCATCCTGGGGACTCTTTTATCTTGCTCAGCACCAGCTACTCTAGAACTTAGTATCTCCATCAAATGATTAATCTCCTCCCTGCATATTAACGCAAAGCAATTAAATATTTAGAAACAACTTTATAATAACTAGGCAAAGTCTAGTATGAGACTGTTTCACAAACTTAATGCAAGACAGGAGCAAGTTTTCTTCTATTTAAGGTTAACCTCTTACTTTCTTTGGAGACCACTTCTTACATCTCATACTGATTAAGTGTGAGGTGGTCTCACCCAAGACAAGCTCAACAAAACTCTGATATTGATAATTACAAAGAATGCCTATTTGATCTAGCAGCAATCTCTTTAAAGATTAAAAAATGTCCAGTACACAGATACGTGATAGTCTGATACTAGCAAGCAACCAATAACAAACAAATTTCAACCAGGTTTGATCATGCAGGTATGAAATAAAACAACAGTTTATAAAAGAGAAAAAAAGGCATAAAAGAGAATAAAGATTAACTACGGTTAAATCTAACTCATCAACCTCATAGGTTAAGAGAGCACCAACCAAAATATGCAGTGATGAACATATACATAAACAGGACCATCATGTACCTCCAGAGACGAGAAAACTAAGGTAAGAAACATCTATCTTAACAACTGACCTAGAGAATGTCTTCCCTTTGATAAGCTGCTCAATGTCAGGTACTCCACCATCAGAACTATGCCCTTTTTTATCCAGTCCATCTTCATCAACAGTGTCAAGTTTTGATTTTCCTTTAACTTCACTTGGACCAACCCCTTCAGTAAATTTGGGAGCACCAAGCTGAAATGTATGCATACAGTTATGCACGTATACTTGCAGAAAATCTCAATCATTTCAGAAAAAGAGGCAAAGTGGTAATTTACGGATGTTCATATAGGCTCACTGCCAAATTGTTTTAGGCAACAGCATCAGTAAGAACACTTGATCAAACAGATAAACAGAAGCAAGACATAATTGAGGCGGGCCTAAGAGGCACTGTAATAACATTGGCCTGACGTAAGGTAGAGTGGTTCACACATCTTGCCCCCTTTCCCATAAAAATCGTGGCATGGGCAGAACCCTTCTAACCGCAACATGTTAACCAGCATGAAAAGAATAAGAATGAAGACATCAGTAGTAAAAAAATAAAGATTACACCCTCCCAATCCAAAGGTGGCATTTAAGGTTAAAAAGGGATTTGTATTGTCCAAAGAAATTATTAGAGTATTAATACTTTTTAAGTAAAAGAACGACGTTCGTTACGAGAAATAGTAAAATAACAGCAAACGGCAGCAATAAAACTAAACAAATGCACAAATTTCTCAAAAAACAGTGTAAATCTTACATCCACCGAATAATTCTCTTCGGCATCTTCATCCTCTTGCTCAACCTCTGTTTGCACTTCATCAGCTTCAGGAAAAAAAAATTGCTTAGAGAAATAATAGGATGTAAAACAAGGAAGAGTCACAAGCCGAAAACAAAAATCACGCCTACCAATAAAGTGATAATTAGATGGATGAAAGAGAGGTGAAGAAAAAGAAACGGGAATCAAGATGCAAGTAAAGAAACTCCAGTAGATTGATAAAGATACAGCCTAAACTAGCAGTATGTGAGACACCACATCTACCTAGATCCACATTTTTCTTGAGCTTTTGAGTTACACAAAACCAATTTCAAATTTTTTCACCTCTTCGCACTTTTTAATAAAAATACGCTTTAAATTAAACTCCGGAAAAGACTATCCAAACATTACTTTGATCCCAATGGTGAGCCAAACCCCAGAATGAATTCACCGCTTGTTTGCTTATTCCTCAGCCTCACAACGATAATAACTCTACTTTGAACCTTATACAAGTTTGGCACCCCTTTATCATATGAGAAAGTGCAATAGCCAGTTAGCCACCCAAACCACCATCACCAACATGATGCCGATCCTCATATAACTTACAGGCCACTTCAAAGAGACCACCAAACCCCCCCCCACCTCCCCCCCCCCCCCCAAAAAAAAAAAAGGGAAAACAGGTAAAACGAAAGTTAAAGGAAAACAACCAGCCAACTTAGCAACAGACACTTTTCCCCTTGCTCCTGTGTCCTAATATTTATACACCCATATTAGTCATCCTTAAGCCAGAAACAAGCCAACGTTTATCCACTTGTATCATCTAGTGTGGTTTTCCATTTTTATCGGTAAGGCCCCATTCTTTTGGACTAGGAAAAACTTAACTAAAGTGGGAGAACCTGAAGTGAACTGGTGAGAAAGCTGAATATGAGAGAGTATTTGAACTAGCGAGAAACTAAATAGAAAATAAGTACAAAAGAACGGGGCGTAAAAATAAACTCTTTAACATCAGCCATTCGGATAGCTTAATTCTAATGACAGAGAGCAGGTGAATCTTTGAAGCAAATCCATATACCATCAAGTTTTGTCCTTTTGCACCGGGGAGAGGAGGGTGAAGTTTGAGGGATGCATGACTGAGCATGTTCTGGAGAGAAATAAATGACCTGTCATCTTAGTAAACTATGAATACTCAACACAAATATTTGGCATTAGCTGATCATTCCTCATCCTCAAATCTCTAAGTATACTCCGTTACTAATGACTACATACAGGCATCAAGTACCAATTCATTCTCTCTAAGAATTAAGTTGACTCTACCTGATGTTCTGAAAACTACAACATTCAAGATTTGTCTGTCGGACTTCCAAGCAAGAACAGATCACCAAATCAAAGCATACCCCAGTCTCCTTAATATTTACTAAGACTTCTAGTATAAGTGTTGATGGGAATCATGAATAATCTTCAAGGTGCAACTGGTACAACTGGTACCTACACAAATGCCAAGCCATCACTACTTCTAACAGTAAGCTGTCACTTATTCCACCAACAGCATGCATCAATAAATTGGATACCTAAACACCCCAGCTCCAATACACCATATCATCACCTCTAATATTACTATACAGAAGTTAATGCTACACAACATCTCAATTAGCTATGCCGCATACCTGCAATTTCTAAGGCCCCTTTACATCTGCAGTCTGCACTAACAGTAATCTCCCATAAATGGATTCGAAAACTGAACATGCCACCAACAAATCAGTCAAGGTCTCCGGAAAAACTATGATCCATGGTTTTCCTTTCTTCTTTTGATTTGCAAGTCCCAAAAGAGTATAGAAGCAAAACTAATTTACTTCTGTATCCATCCAAAATCCAAATAGATGAACACATTTACAAATGAAAAAGAAATTAAATCACGCTTGTATGTCATTGTTTCGACAATTTTGAGCACTGATACATCCTTAAAGTGAAATCAGCCAACCAAAATCAAATCCGTTAGAGCACAAATTAGTATATAATACGAAAGAAGTAAACTTTCTTTCAAATAGCTACTATGACCCCAAATTCTGAGTTCTGACTAGTGATCATGTCCTTGATTTTCACATCTCATCATTCCTTTTCAAAATCCCCAAGATATAGCACACATTGCAACATCTTTTCCCAAAGTGATAACAATTTGTCAACTAGAATGTCCGTGACCCATGATCCATCAATAGTTGCTAAAGAAAGACCAACCACCTAAAATCATACTAGTATTCACCAGCAACAAAATAATAACTAAATATATCAGTTCTTAATTAAAGAGATCACTCACAACCTAAAAGCTAAAAAAACCAAAACTGAGGAATCACCATAATAGCATCTCAATCTTAAATTATTTCGTTCCACCGGCAATAATCAAATCTCCATCACATCCTCACTTATAAATACATCCTCACTCACTTAAATACTTCTTTTCCAATAAACCACAATAGATAAAGCAACATTACACAAATTAGGGTAAAATTCAATAAAACTCTCTCATTAACGTTCAACTATCCAAAACCTAATCAAAAATCACAAATTCATACTTCTCCTTTCCAATAAACCACAATAGATAAAGCAACAGTACATAAATTAGGGCGAAATTCAATAAAACTCTCTCATTAACTATTAACTATCCAAAACCTAATAAAAAAACACAAATCCACAACAAATTTAATCAGAACATAAATAACACAAACAACGAGAATTAACGAAACAATTTACGAAAACCCTAAGAAATCAAACAAAAAAGAAGAATGAAGAGAGAGATGAATTACCGGAGTTGGAGGAGAGAGAAGGAGAGAAGAAAGATGGGAGACCGGAGAAGATGCGTTTAGCGGGGTCCACAAACCTCGAAATCCAGCGACCACTTGGTGTTGGTGGTCGATCGTATGGTGTCGATGGAGGTTTTCTCTCTCTTCGGAGTTTTCCGCCACCGCCTCCGACGGTTGCTGTTGAGTATTTCGACGCCGAAGATTCGCCGGCGTCTGCCATAGTTTGAAGAGAAGAAACCCAAAAAAGAGTGAGGTTTTGTCAGTCAAAACTTTACTCTATGGACTTACTATTAGAGTAGTAGTATTCTTAAAGATCTCCACATTGACTTTTTTTTACACAAACATATTTCATTTTCATCATGAAGTATTTTTCAATAAGCCGTCTTGATTTTTGACGCTATTTATATACTGTATATGATTTTATGGGGGTGTTTGGGGGAGAGAGTTTTAGAGAGAGTTTTAGAGGTTTGGAGAGAGTTTAGAGTTTTGACCAATAAAAACTCTAATTTGGGTGTTTGGTGAGAGAGAGGATTAAATAGAGTTTTGTACCGAAAACTCTGATCAAAACTCTCTTTTGAAAAAGCTGGGTAGAGGAGCTTTTTCATGAGAGTTTTGAAGAGAGAAAAAACAAATGACTATTTTGTCCATATAATTAATACTAAAATTTGTTTTAAAAAAAACATATGTCCATAAATGTCATTTTACATGCTCTAAAAAGTACAAAACTCTAAACAATCAGCTAAGTGTTACCAAACACCTTTACACAACAATTATTTAAATCAGCAGTCAAATCCTCTGAACAAAAAAGTAATCATCTAACCACAAACTCTAAACTCTAAACTCTAATTACCAAACAGGGCCTATATGTTTCTTGTAATTTAAACTTAAAAGAAAAGATACAATTATAAGCATAAAGTTTTTATTAAATGTCACATTATTTATTAATTAACCTTTTAAAGTCAAATGTTGACTTTATTAATAAATTATTATCAAAATTAATTAATTTGTGTTTCTTATTAACTTTGGCTTATTTTAATTTGTGTTTCTTGAGAGGGTTTATGTTCATAAGGTCAAGGTGACGGTGTAGTTGGAAACCTTATGTTCAAGGAAGCTCTATTAATATAGCCCTTCTCTTTATTTGCTAAGGGAGGAAAACAACAGACAAAAAAGGAGTTGCTTTACAGTTTAGATACAAGCCCGGAGGAACTCATTCAAAAAAGTCAAATCATATTGCGAGATTGTCAAACTCAAGCTCGTGATATACACAATTATATTTCTCGAAGATCGAATCAGTGTATATACATTAGAGATTGTATTCAAATATTTATATTAATAAAGTTTGTATTTGTTTCATGTCTTTTGAATTTGTATCTTGTAGATATACAATTTGTGTTTATAATAGTCATATGGGATCTTGTTAGATTCGTCTCAATGTATATTTTCCAAATATCAACTTTTTGTAATTTTTGCTTATTGATAATTAAGATATAAATAAAGGTTCAAAATATATAATGTCTCGACAAGTATGGCTAAAGGAAATGGTTTAACTAAAAAAAACAGAAGAAGTAAGATGTTGTACGTTAAACTTGTGTTAATGTATTCAATATATCTATTTTTATAATTTTTTATTAATAAATAATTAGATACATTGATAATAAGAATTCCTATTGACAAGTATACAAGTCAAAATGATACTATAGTATCCATCTATAGGTGTAAAAAAATCTCATATATGGGTTTATGTTTTTTATTAATAGCAAATAATTGGAGTAATAACTTAGACGCGAATTAATGTGGACTTTAGTGGTCTTTGCCAAATGTCACACAATTAAATGATTCCACCACCAAAGTAACCTCATTATTTTTGTCCTACTACGAGGAGTTTTCCATCGCCTTTGACGAGTGCACTAATTTCCCGCGGGAGTTTATATGGGCAGCATCTCTTCCCGTTGGGATTATTTACATACCCAAGCCTCGAATCCGAAACCTTGATTAAGAAGTGAGAGGCTCTTAACCACTCACGCCAACACCAGTTGGTAACCTCATACTACCTCCGTATTTTTTTAGTTGCAACATTTGGTTTGTGACACTATTCATCAACCAACTTTAATGAACTATCTCGCATTATTATATAAGAAAAAACATAGTCAAGTGGGGTCTTGTTAGATTCGTCTCAATGCGACAACTCCAAATATCAAATTTTTATAATTTTTACTTACACCCAATAAGAGATATTAATGTTCAAAGAATCGTCTCGACAAATGTGAAAAAGCAAATTATGCAACTAAAAAAATACAGAGGTAGTATATACATCATCGATGACTCATTTGTATGTATAGAGAATCTCATATATGGATTAAAATATAAACTCATTATAAGGAATATTTTTTAGTAACACCATATATGAATTATTAACAACCTCGTTTATATCAATTGGTAAACCATGTCCATCATCAACTACTAAATTTTAGCACTCAATCGACAACAATATTAATTCTTCTTTGAAAGATCAAAAGGCATTTTTATTTATCAATGTACATACCCTGTCAAATTTTAGGAGTACATTCATTATATTGTACAGTGTCATATGCATAATATAGCCAGGATAAGACTTTTTTTATTTATTTAGAGCTATCTCCATTTGCTAATTTTGCGAATGTGAAATCTTCTTACAAACAAGCAAGAATATAGCCTTGATTGCAATATATTCGAGTTTATAATAAAAGTTGTATATTTCTTCATACAAACCTAATCTAATAGGTTATCATATGTCGTCGCGTTCCTTATGCTTCCAAAAAGTTAATCTTAAGTTTACTCTTGTTATTGTATTTTAATTGTTATATGCTCTTATTACATACTCCCACCATTCGCGCCATATCTCCGTGGACAAGAGAGTAATATGATTTACAGATTAGGTACACATCGGAAATTCTAGGTTGTTAACTGTTGGAATATATAGTTTTAGTTATTGTAGTTACTTAGTGTTAGTTTTATTACTAATTGTAAATAGTATAAATAAGATAGGTTGTACTATTCTACTTACTTTTATCAAAAACTATACAATGTAGTCTCTAACTTTCTTTCCTATTATCCTTCTCTCACCTCTCTTCCTCTCTCTACTGTTTCTTCCATTTCTTTATCTAAACTCCATTAATGGAGTTCAACCACAAAAGTTAACATGGTATCAGAGCAGGTCGATTCCTAGCTCATATATTCCGCGTTTTTTTTTTCTTCTCTTCAATTTCACGAATTTTCATCTTATTTTTCTGATTTTTTTTTGTTTGCAATTTCTTGCTCGTAATTTCCTTTATTCTTGCTCGAAATTCAGCAATTGGAGGATTAATTCACTTAATTGTCCTTTGTAATCACTCACAATTTGTTTTCCGGACCTTGAATCAAATAATTGTGGATTCTTCGATTTTCCCCAATTTCTAGGGTTCTTCCGGTTTCATTCTTTATTGCTCGAATTTCAGCAATTAGCCACAATTTGTGATCAATTAGAGTTTCTTGTTGCTCGGCCCTCTAAAATTGTGTAGTTCCGACAGTTTTTCCGGTAATTTTCATCGAAGTTTCTTGAAGAATTTTGAGCATTTTAATGTGTTCACAAGTTCTGGATTTTTAGAAAATGAATATTTCCTGGGTTTCTTGATCTTTTTCTGGGTATTTGGAAGTTCGGTTTCTCGAATTTACAATTTCGACATCTTCGGTTTTTTTGATACAAGGTTTCTTGAATTTTGCGTTCTTCGAAATCAGAGGTCAAACAGAGTTTATTCTTGAAGTTTCGATCAAGAATTTCTGGGTTTTTTTGGAGCTTCTGGGTATTGGAGGTACGAGCTGCTCCGAGGATTGCATTTGATCAGTCTACCTTGCTCTTCGATGGTTAATGTGGGTTTGATCTTCTGGGTATAATTTCTACCGAATTCTAGTCTATACTCTTGTTCTTGATTCTTGTTTGGAGTAGATTGCTCATGTTACATTATGATATTGTGGCTGCTTGATTGAGTTTAATGTTTGATGGTGGATAAATCTTGATAAGTTCTGTTGGGGTTTGTTGAATTTTATGGTTGCTTAATGATGTTGGATGTTAATGGAGATATTGTTGGCAGTGATGGTGTGTTGAAGTGTTCTTGAAAATTCTCTGAATTTTGTTCATGAATTCTTTTCTTCTTGGAATTTCTCTATCTCTTATGAGATTAGTTTCTCTTTATCCTGATATTTTCTCTGATAATTTTCAAATCCTCTGTGATCATTTTCCTTCTATTTTTTCAGCTTCTAAACACATTAATTTCTCTCTTTTATTCTTTCCATATTCCCTCTTCTTGATTGATTGCCCATAGTGGCTTGATTGATTACCCATAGAGGCTTGTTGATTGCCCATAGAGGCTTGATTTTGCCCATAGTGGCTTGTTGATTGCCCATAGAGGCTTGATTTTGCCCATAATGGCTCGTTATGACCCATAGTGGTCTGTTTTTGTGCCCATTAGAGGTTTTTCTTGGACCTATAAAGGTCATTTTTGGACCCATAGTGGTCATTGTTGAAGATCCATAGAGATCATTTGATAGTCTTATGACTTTAACCTCCAAATTTTGATAGTCTTATGACTTTAACCTCCTTGATAGTCTTATGACTTTAACCTCTAACCCATAGTGGTTTTGATAGATATTTCTCTTCTTACTCAAATCCTAAAGTTTGTTCTATAAGGATTATTAGTCAAATTGCCGAGGTTAAATTTCCAGAGAATTTGATGGATATCCTATTGTTAAACACAATCTTCTTTCACATTTTATTTTCTTTCTCATCTTAAAATCCGAGTCAGTTGGTGTACTTCTTTTTCATTCTCCTAGTTTGCCGCATATTCTTCCTATTAGAGCTACATTGGATTACAGTTGAGGTTGGTGTTGATGTTGAGGTTGTTGTGGTGATTGGTAAAGTGATGACAACCTCTGTCTCGGAACCATGTGGGGTTAGGAGTAAAGCATCCCGAGGTTGGCGCATCGCATCTAGCAAATTATGGTCTCTGATGTAGCAAACTTGCAGCAGCTAGCATGATGATTAAAGGAAGTTTCACAGTGCTTTACTGGTATTTTGGTGACGTAGTAGTTGCAGTTGTGATGTTTTTGGGGTAGCGAGATGCTGAACTTGATGCAATATGTGGTTCTACTCATGGTTCTTTTGTCTTTCTATTTCATCTTGGAGTTGTGGGCTTATGGCATATGGTTGTTGTACTGGTCGAGTTGGCATGATAGAGCAACGTTGATTGGTAGATCTCAGTTCACGTCGCATTGTATGATCTAATAATACTTCCCACTTCAAACTGGAAATACTTTTCACCATTTCCAGTTTGAGGGGGGGTGTTGGAATATATAGTTTTAGTTATTGTAGTTACTTAGTGTTAGTTTTATTACTAATTGTAAATAGTATAAATAAGATAGGTTGTACTATTCTACTTACTTTTATCAAAAACTATACAATGTAGTCTCTAACTTTTCTTTCCTATTATCCTTCTCTCACCTCTCTTCCTCTCTCTACTGTTTCTTCCATTTCTTTATCTAAACTCCATTAATGGAGTTCAACCACAAAAGTTAACATTAACTCATGTCTCATGGTCCTGGAGCTTAGAGGTGAGCATCAACATTAAAGGAGGTACAAGATTATTAGCAAAGTCTAACTATGCAAGTTGCGGCTCAATAGAAGAGTAAAGATACTAGGGATATTTTATGGGATAATAAGAGGGTGAAAATGAGCAAACATAAACTCAACCATAAGTGAATCTATTTTTACCATATTTATCTCTTCTACTTTGCAAATGTATAGATCTCGTTTGTTGTACATTAATAACCGTGTCCAATAAAAGCTCTTTTAGTATAACTTGACCTTTATCCTTACTAGACTACTACGTGCGCGTCTTATTCATTAACTAGTTTTATCTAGTCAAAATTAACTACTTAAAGAGGGGCTATAAAAGATGCGAATACGTTCTAAATACTAACGGTACACTTGTTAACAGCCATATGAAAAAGAAGGTGCCACAAACTTATATTTACAGGAAAATTCCGCTCACTTGTACAAACATCGACTAAAGACAGCTACAATGGTATAAATCAAATTACTCTTTTGTCAATGGAGATATGGCAAAGCACAAAAGTATAATCATGTAATCCCTCCGTTCCATAATATAGTGCTTGTTTCTTTTTTACACGGTCTTTAAGACGTAACTTTGACCTTTAATATCTTCAATTCCGTATTAATAAAAAATATAAAAAGTTGATATTATGAAACTACACATTGAGACGAATCTAACGATCCCACATGAATACGTTTTTTTATATATACAAATGAGAATATTCGGTCAAAAATTTTAAAGTTTGACCCACCAAAAATGAAGTGGGCACTATATTATGGGACGGAGGAAGTAACTAATTAACCCAAAAGCAAGTATATGAACCTGCACCTAACTTCTGGTGATGAATGCAAGTGTGAACTTTTATCCACACTTATAGAACTAATTAGTTGGATAGTGAAAATACCATGCTTATACTTGTATCCTTACTAGTTACTAATCCTATTACCAATTGTGAATTTTTAGCTCACATTCAAAACCACCATTAAGTAAACAAAAAAAATGACTTTCCCTACTTACATTTTCCTCCTACTCTTTCTATGTTCTACCATCTCTTCACATACAATCAAACCCTCCTACAAAACACCAATTTCTTTCTCCACAACCGTGTATAATCGCCACCGATATCGCCACCAACAACCATCACCGGAGACTTCGAAACAACGTCATGTAGATGTACACTCAAGCATCTACCGCATTGTAGTAATGGCAGTAGGTTTAGGTAGTAATAGTACATCAACTCCAATGTTAATGACCGAGCTAGCAGTTGATACTGGTAGTAGCTTCACATGGATCCAATCTTTTCCTTGTGACTCCTGTTATAGTCAAGGCAACTTCCCTTACTACAATCACACTGCATCCAAATCTTTTAACTATGTATACTGTGGAGACGAAATTTGTGAAACTTTACATGGTGATGTATACCCTGGATGTCGTGCCTTAAGAGGTTCCCTAGAGGAATTTTCGTGCTCGTATCGAATGAGATATCTTGATCAATCTAGCTCAAGTGGCATAGTTGGAACCGAGACATTTTACTTCCCTAAACAAAGGCCTATACTTGATGAGTATATGCCACTAGATGGAGTACCATTTGGTGTAGGAGTTTCGAATAACATCCCGGATAACTTGGTTGGATTCGCACCAGGAATGGCAGGGCTCTTACGTGAGGGAACGTTATTGAACAAGCTAGGGGTGAAGAGATTCTCTCATTGTTTTCCTCGCTTCGAAGATGATATTGGAATAATTGGTTTTGGTGAAGAAGCTAACATTACAGGGGTTAAGTTGGCCTTAAATCAGGAATCAACAAACTATGAGGCTCCCCTGACTAATGTGTTTGTGGCAGGGGAGCAAATTCTAGTGGCAGAGGAAGGATTGCCTGTTGATATGGTGTTTGACACGGGTACGAGTTGGAGTGTTCTTTCCTCACCACTAATGGACGCGTTTATGGCTGCTATCAATCGGACTAGTCTTAGAAAGTTCAGGCCTCAGAGATTGAATGGAAAAAGTGAGTTTTGTTATAAGACTACTGACTTGCTTACCATTGATTTGGACAAGGTTGCTAAGGTAACTTTTCAGTTTAGATACACTGCTAATATTGATTTGTTCTCTTTTCATATATGGACTCGAGTTGATGAATTTCTATGCTTAGCATTCATGAGAGGGGAACAAGGTGAAAATGTCTTTGGTAGTGATCTTATGAGGCATATGAATATAGGATATACACTCGATATAGATGACTTCGCTATGTATTTTTCTCATGAGCATTGTTGGATATGAGTCGTATGACATGAAGGTTCTACTTTATTCCATCTGTTTTTTTATTAGTTTACCCATTTGCATGTTCAATTCATCCCTTCGTTTTTTCAAATTCATTAATTTTTATTGTATTTTAATCATGTTAATATAATAATATGTGTGTTTTTCTTTTGGTGTAAATCATGTTACTGTATCGTGTGTGTTAGCTAATAGCTATAGTAATAATAGTGTAAGGTAAAGGCCCAATTTAACTGTCAATAACTCAGCATATACATTGCTAATAAACTTGGTATATATTGGCATAATATCATGAGTAGCCTTAGTAATATGAATGCATGACTCCGCATATGCATTATTAGTAATTACCCTCGCTTATTCCAATTAGTAACTCATATTGGACCATCAAGATTTAATTTCAAGGAAGTACTTTTTCAAGGACACCAAGTGTCTGATGTGGCATCCTTTAATGTTGGGCAAGGCTCAAATCCAATTCTTACTTCTATGGCAAAGATTGACTAAGCAAGAGATATTCAAAACTAATCTCCAATATTAAATTGTTCGATTAACTAGAAACAATGACAATAAATAGAAAAAACCACACATAGGCCAATAAAATTTTCTATATAACCTATATATATCCTATGTGGAGGTCTTTTAGCGTCTATCCTCTGGTGAATATTTCAAGTGACAATTAGTCAGGGCTTATTTTATTTTCAGTTCAATTCAATTCAGTTCTGGACATACTTTTACTCTCATATATCATTATTTATTTCAGTTCAATTCAGTTGTTTTGTGCCGAATAGAACAGACTCTTAGTAGTTTGTTTAGGTATAAAATCAAAAGTGCGTCAAAAATTTGTTACAAGTTATCTCCAACCGTTTCTTTAATCATGGACCATTATACGAACTATACGAACAACATGAGCACAAGATTTTTTTTCGAGGGGAAAAGACGATCGATATATTAATCAAATTAAATCAAGCTCCGTCAAAGTGGTTAGATTTTGGGAAAATCACCCAATATACACAGATTCTGAGTCCATAAAAATTTCCCATCTAGCTACAAAATAGACTACAATATTACCCTGTCTTTTAACTAGAGGTGATCATGGGCCGGGCCGGGTTCGGGCCGGGCCGCGGCCAAAAAATTTGCCCATTGGCCAGGCCGGGCCTAAATTCGGGGCGAATTTTTGTGTCCAAAGCCCGCTATTTCGGGCCGGGCTTAGCGGGTTTTTGCGGGCCAAAAAATAGACTAAAAAGTCGTTTTTAGCTTGCCCAAATCCCGCCCAAAAACCAAAAAAAACGACCAGGCCCGGCCGGGCCCGGCCCGCGGGCCGAAAAATTCTGCCCAAAACGGGCCGGGCCGGGCCAAAATGATCACCTCTACTTTTAACATAAAAACAAGAGAAAGAAGAAAAGAGACTACTAAAATCAAAAATATCTCTAAATAGATGAAAAATAGAAGATGCATCACGATAACGTTTCGTGATTGGTTGACCACACGTAGAGCGTAACTTTCAAGCCACACATGAGCACAAGATGATATACCACTACTATATACAAAATACTAAAATAGTCATTTATGTGCATAATAAGAAAATAAAAAAATTAAAAAGTCTTCCATTTCCCACCGTTTATGTTTTATGAGAATGAAATTTTTCAACAAAATTGGCAACTAACTTTTATTATGCCTAAAGAATAGGTAATAAAGAATATGAGATCCTAATTTCCTCCTCAATTTTCTCCTCCTCCAATAACTCCCATTCCCTCATCTCAACATTTCAAAAAATTCCTCAACACAAACAAAACATTTTCATAATCTCAATTTAATCACCTAATCCCAAAAAAAGACAAAAAAATGTCAACTCCTCCAAACTCCCACCCTTCCTCCCCTTCCACTTCTCCTACATCACATTCCTTAGAAAACACATTATCCTCTACACCACCTCAACCATCCACCCCCACCTCCACCTCCACCTCCACCTCCACCACCATCCCCACCTCCCCAACAAAGGTTCAAGCCGCCCTCGAATCGCTTATCTCTATCCTCCCCACCCCTCCTTCCTCCATCTCCTCCACCTCTCCTTCACCCCCAGCCTTCATCCTCCTCACTTCCCATGAAGTCTCCAACCAAATATCCTCCTTACTCCGCCAACCTTCCTCCGGCTCGGGCGATAACCACCTTTGTCGTTGGCTCTACGACACCTTTCACTCCTCCGATCCTTCCCTACAACTCATTGTCCTACGCTTTGTACCTCTTATAGCCGGCCTTTACCTCACCCGCATTACTCGTCGCCTACGCCAACCTTTAGCTGGCTTTGAAGCCATCCTTTTAGCTCTTTACGCCCACGAAACCACTGCGAGAAACAACCAGCCTATTACTGTCACTGTCCCTGACCTTTCTCACCCTAGTATATACCATGAAAGCTCCTCACCTCAACGTAACAACTCTACTGATCTTAACATTGCCGTCATTTCTCCTTCTCTTGAGCCACATGGTACTGTTCGATCTACTCGTAGGGCTAGGATCGTTGGGGTCGCCCTAGAGCTCTTTTTTAGTAAGATTTGGGTTATGCCTCTAGGGTCGAAACTCGACTTTTGCGAGTTCTTCGACCAATGGGCTGGACCACAAGTACTCCAGGATGACAATGACAATGACGATGACGACGATGATGGTGATAGTAATAGGAAAGTGCGTAGAAAACAAAGTGGTGATGATGATGATGAAGATAGTGAAGGGAAGATATTGTTACCATGGGAATTATTAGGACCTTGTCTTAGAATATTAGGGCATTGTTTGTTAGGAGTAGATAAAGGAAAAGAGTTATTGTTGCGTGAAAAAGCTTATAGAGCTTGTAAAAGTTTGTATGTTAGGGCTATGCATGATGTTAATTCTAAAGCTATTTTAGGTGCTGGTAGTTTGTTAAGACTTGTTAAGGTGGAGAAAGAGTTACATGAGGTTGATTATACTGAGATTACAAATACTAGGGTTATCTCCATTTAGATATATAGTATTCATTTTTGGTGGTTTTTGTCATTTCTTGGAGTTTTTTTTTTGTTAGGGTGTGTATATCATGATTATAAATAATCTTAAGTTTGCAATAAAAAAGATCATTTGAAAATATATAATATGGTGTTTTATTATCTATTGCTGTAGATGAGAGCTTCTTTAAAAACCAGATGATTAGGCTCTAAACTTGTGTTTTTTGAATGGAATTGTATTAACTATCATCCATTGGCTCTTGATAAATAATGGTCCGCCCAATAGAGTTACTTTTTGTGCTTAAAGAGTCATTATATTAGGGATATTTAACCATATGTTTGGGTTAGTGATGGCCACTGGTGCGGGCTGGGCTGGCCGGATCGGACCGTGGGCCGTAGTGGGTTGGGCTGAGATTTCACAGCCCAAGACCGGACCGTGAAATTCATGGGTTGGGCGGGCTGGTCCACGGGCTGAAAAATCTTGGCCCACACCGGTCTATTACCGGTTTTCACGGTTCATGGGCCTGGTGGGCTGAATCGGGCTGACGGACCGACATGAGATATTTTTTTTCAAAATTATTTAATAATTGAAATTATTCATTATTGTTACATAAAATCTTTAAAAAGAATTAAAAATATATACAAATATTAATATTAATAAATAAGTTAATTATTTTGAAATTTGATTGAACTATAATATATGCAATTTGATTAAAATATATATAAGTTGATTAAAATTTATACAATTTAGTTCAATATTTACTTGGATTGGGCTGGTCTGGTTCATGGGTCGGGCTGGACCAGTTCCATGGTCCGGGCTGGGCGATTTTAGTAGTGGGCTTTAGTGGGCTTGGCTCAAGAAATCTGACCCACGGTCCACCCACCAATTTCACGGTTTGAGCTGGGCTGGATCGGGCTTTTTGCTGGCCCGATCCACACAGCCCATGAGGTGGGCTGGGCTGAATGGGTTGGATTGTCCCGCACTATTGGCCATCTCTAGTTTGGGTACATGATCATACGAATACTACCTCCGTTTTCTAGTACTCGCAATATTTTCTTTTCCACAAGGGATTAAGTAGAGCATAGAGATATAAGAAAAAGAACCTCATGTGCTACGAGAGATGATAAGAGAATCACAAATTATTAGAATAGGTGGTCTTGTTAAAATTAGACGAATTTAAGATTGAATTTTTCTAACAAGTCCATTTCATTTCACTCTAATCCAACATTATCCTAGTCACCCCTTCTCTTCTCTTTCCTTTTTTTTTTGATTATCGAATTACAACAGATAATTTCAAAATAATAACTCATTAGTTTTACCGAGCGGATTAAACTAGTCACTCTATGGATTAAATTATTCACTAAATAGATTAAAGAATGTCATTACTGAATAAATTAAATTGGCCGCGAAATATATTAACTTGGTCCCTAAATAGATTAAATTAATTACTATATTAAAAAAAAGGTGACATGTTCTCCTTTTAATATTGGGTATGGGTGCCTAATTTTAAACTAAAATTAGACGGTCTCTTACAAGACCAACTGTAAGAGAATATATTACCAAAAAAGAAGCGTTGGAAGTAATAGAAAATTGCTAAAAATGAGGAACGTTGTAAGTAAAATAAAAACGGAGGAAGTATTACATGGTAAACAATAGAGGATTGTTGGGTTTGAAAAGGGATGTGGGAATATAAGCTTCTAATCTACTTGTATCTAGTCTGCAAACTTTAATCGTGATTGATGGAGAATTTTTTTTGATATTTTTGTCAAAGTAAATTTGTGGTACATTTATGATAAACTCATAAAGAGTGAAAAGCATATGATACTATTGATAGTACATGGTAAGGCATGCATCGAATAATAATGTGAAGTATACTCTGTTTCTCGATCTAGATTCCTTAAAGATCAATGCAAACTTTTGCGAAAGTGCAAACGCTAGTTCAAAAAGGTTTTGGTCTTTTGGACTATATAGCTAGTCCTCTTGAAATCAAAACCAGGTAACGTAGGTTGCGTAAATTCAGAATTGAGCGACTCTATAAAGATCATATATACCACCTCCGTTTCATATTAATAGTCACACTTACACTTTTTACGCATGTCGATCGTCGATTCACTACTTTGAGCCTTTATATCTCTAATTTTGTATTTGTAAAAAATATAAAAAGTCGATATTCTAAAACTACATATCAAGACGAATCAAACAAGACCTCACATGACTATATTTTCTCTTAACCATAACTCACAAATGATAGTCAAAAGAAAATTTGTGAATAGTGTCAAAAGTGAAAGTGTAACTATTAATATGAAACGGAGGTAGTATATATATAGACTAGTCGTATATCGATTATTGAGGTTCTTTATAGAAGAAATAATCTTTTTAAATTGAAATTGATCGATTTTTTTAGTGTTCAATACCGTCACTGAAAAAATTGATCGAGAATTTAATAATTCCTTGTCAACGGTTTATTATAATTCTTTAATGATTGTAAAACGATATTGTTTGAACTTTGTAAATACGAATTATTATGTTGTCAGGATACTCCCTCCGTTTCCTAAAGATCTTCCCACTTACTGTTCCTACAGATACCAAGGAAAATCAAGTTGTGTGGAGCATGGTATGAGAAAAGTAGGAGAGAGAAAGGGGTTAAGATAAATAAACAAATAAAAAGGGGTTAAAGTAGGAGAGAGAAAGGGAGTAAAATTGAATTAATAATGTAATGGTGGACCATATGATAGTGACATGAGAGGGTAAATAGGGAAATTTGTTTTGCCAAATAAGGAATAAAGCAAAAGAGGAAAGATCTTTTGGAAACACCCTTAAACGGAAAGAGGAAAGATCTTTAGGAAACGGAGGGAGTATATCACTAACTTTTTTATTGAAGATTCTAACTAATTTCGTGAATTGATTGTGTGACTTGTGTCAAGTTATTAATGGTGATTGCACATTCCATTTTTGACTTATTCTATATGGCAAGATGCATTGATTCTCATTTTTCATTTTTTTTATAAATAAAAAAAGGTTATTTTAAATGATCAAAGTTTATTCTAGTCATTTCAAAAGGGGATCACCTCCTTCCTTGCCTTATATAATAGAGATAAAAGTTATTGAGTTGTTTCTAGATCGGATCACACTATCTTATAATAGACATCCATCAATGTCAATCATTAGTTGCAAATTGCAAGTATAATTCAATTACCAAAACCTTAATTCATTAGTAACCACTCCTTCACGATGGGTGTATTAGTTTGGTTTCTTTATGTGTTAGTGGCGTTTGGACCCTGGCTCCAGCTGAAAGTTGATTTGTTGATAGGATTTTGTGCGGGATTGCAACGGACGGCAGTTAGTACTTCGTGTCAATCGATTGAATCACCTCTAGTTCTACATCAAAACTATATCAGGCTGTAAGAC
Organism: Beta vulgaris subsp. vulgaris; assembly: GCF_026745355.1. Lineage (NCBI taxonomy): Eukaryota > Viridiplantae > Streptophyta > Magnoliopsida > Caryophyllales > Amaranthaceae > Beta > Beta vulgaris. The sequence continues at coordinate 56,021,827 of NC_079209.1, forward strand.
CCCCTCGCTGCATCAGACAATGATGTGATATAGGGTATTTGCCTATTTAAAAGGGTTATTTCTGCTCAACAATAATGGTTTTGCCATATTAGAATTGAATTTCTTTCAATTTGATTAGTAAATTTAGTTTCTAAATTCTATTATACATAACAAAAATCTTAAGAACCACACATGATATGGTGTCCTTTTATTTATTATTGGTACATGATGTGGTGCTATAAGTAACTCAACCAATAATTAGAAGTTTATAGTTCTTTTCATTTTTGTCCAATCAAAATATTTGGTCTCTACCCCCAAGACAGGCATATCAAGTTATCAACCCATCTCATTATGATTCGTGAACTTCTTACTTCCTCCGTTTCTTTTTACTCGCTACACTTTCCATTATGGGAAGTTTCACATTACTTGCTACACTTTTTTTTTGGACAATAAACTCTCTCCATCTCTCTCCTCCCACATGGGTCCCTTTTCTTTTTACTCTCTACCTCTTTCTTCTCCAAAAATTGTCTAGGAGTCCGTGAAATGAGAAGTGTAGCGAGTAAAAAGAAACGGAGGAAGTATTTTAGAACTTTTTCCCTATGTTAAATAGTTGTGGGAGAGTTACATATAGAAAGAGGAAAATTAGATGTGGACAAGGACAACCTAATATTTTCCAAGCATAGGTAAGAATTAAGATAGATGATGTTGTGTTACCATCATTGTCTCAAGACTCTCAACCGATCAAAAAAATTGTTCTTTTAATTCTCCAAACTTGCCCCCTTTATTTTAGGTAGTAGCATTGTCAATTATTCCAAACAAATTTGCTTGGGAAACAACCCTCAAAAATTTCTTATTAATAATACTAATAAAAGAATATTTGAAATTCTATAATTTTTTTAATTTTTTCTATACTTTTCTTATATCGTAAACTTCACTTTTTTAAAAAAATGTTTTTAGTCTCATCAAATGAAATTCTGATTCCGCCCCCGAAAGATTAAGAAACCGAAAATATAAAAGTAACACAACTTGGTGGAGTGAAGGGTACGGTGGAGGACGATATGAAAGAAAATGTAAGAACGTTATCAACTTGGTGGAGTCTATGTGATTGGCAATAGATATGTATGACAAAGATATCAACTTTAACGATGATTAATCAAATATCCCATGCCCATGTTCTTGATGTAGATAGTTAGATTCCCTAAAAATTGAATGAATGGCTAATGCTTCGAGCTATACAAATGAAGTCAGACACCTCTTTAGGCAATGTCCATGCACCTTAAAAGTCTAGTGTTTTCATGATTGGTTTCTCAAAAGTTTCGCTAAGATGAATGGGTACATATACTCTTCAATAATAGATGTTAAGTAATTTCACATTAAGAGTGTATTCTCTTCAAATTGAAAAACTAAATATAAGTTTTAATAAATCGACTAAATTTAGTTTAGATGATTAAGTTCAAAAAAATTAAGGTGAAATAAATGTATTTTAATCATCGTATATTCGTATCTATAGTGAATATAATGGAACATAATATAAATCTTCCATATCCTTAAAAGATTAATTTATCAAAATGACTAAAGATAGAGAAAATAAATTTGATTAATGATTATTATATTGTTGGTTTATTATATTTTTTTTGGGAAATTCCCACTGCTATACTCATACTTTCTCTTAATTCCAGTAGTACACATCAATTTTTAAAATTCTCAATGGCATATCCGAACTTCTTTCATCTTCCCATACGTGATTTTTTTTCATAAAAAGGTCGTTAGTTGTCGTTGCGTGTAAATCAAGATGTTTCTAGAACGCAAATCGAGGCGAATTTGATCGTTTTTACAAATTTCGATCTCAAATTTATACTAAGGGTTAAAATGATCCCTTAAACCTAGATCGAACTATTTTTTCGGCACGCAAACCGATTCACTCAAATCGAGCTTAATTCTTTTATTTATTTATTAACTAACGGAATACTCCACTACTTACTGGAATATTCCATGAAAAAATCATGGTTTGCAGCGTCAATAAAGTTCGGTATATTGGGAATTATGGAAAAGTACGGGTATACCAGTGGAAATTTTCCTAATTGTGTTTTCGTACTTAAAATTTAGATTAGGAGTGTGTTTGGTTGGAAACAAAGTATTTTCCAAGAAAATATTTTCCAAAAAAACTATACTCCTCACTTTCATGTATTTGATTTGGATGGAAGGGAAAATATAAGTTGAACTTCATTTTTCAAGGATGAAACTTTTTTTCTATAGGGAAGCTAGGTGTCACACTAGCTTTCCTCCACTCTATCAAACAATAACACAACACAAAGAAAGGAGAATGGTTTTAAAAAAAAAGTTAATTTCCTTGCAACCAAACAAAGAAAAATCATAAAATTGAGGTTTCCTCTAAAAGATGATTTTGCATCCAACCAAACACACTCTTGAGTGCTTGAATCACCAAGCAGGACACATATGTGCAAGTGATGACCTATTATAGAGGAAGTGTTGGTAAGTGGTAACTCATAGTGAAATACCAAGATGACGTTTCACACAAAATAGATGTACCAAATCTAAGTCAAAGAGGTATCAAAATGTAACTTTGGTACCAAGTAAGAGTTACTTTGATATTGATATCACAACGACGCTATTTTGATATCAAGTGACTCTATTTTAATACCAATTTAACTTAACTTTTATACCAAAAATTTTATTAAATGTTATTTTTACATTTAACCATGAAACGCCAATTCAAGCTCCTTAGAATACTTATCGCTGCCCAGTAGTCAGGAATATCGCACACAACTCACAAGGGTATTTCTAATATTACCCATCCGATGGCCGTCCCCACGAACGAGAAAAGAGGCCATGAAGTATGAAACATAGGCATTAGGCATACCTAATTTATACGAATTTCTTAGAATCCATCAATCAAATCTTAGAATAGAAAAGCAGAGTTGTCAAGCAATTAAATTGGCCATTCAATATGGGGAATATTTGCCATTTATGTGGGATCTCATCACCACAACAATTATCACTGAAAAACCAACGTCAAGATATTACATCTTCGTTCGTAACAATCAATAATCCACTTTATTATGATATTTACTTTTTTTCTTTTTGAGGAAATATATTTAACATTTTTCTGTTTATAGTTAATTTCCCTAATAGAGCTAAATTAAATTGTATGAATAAAAACAGTATATGTTATTGTTGTACAGCGCCTGAAAGGCTTGTTAGCTTTTCCCGTATATTATATAATCTTATGTCTCAAATCCAGAGCTTCAAATTCTGTTTGTGCTGAACCTTGTTTACATGGTATTTTATTACAATATGTGTTTATTAGGTGACCTAGACACCATAACATCAACGTGTTAATGGACTTAGTCACGTAACAATTAATCGAACCAGTAACATGAGTAGAAAGGTAACATGACAATTGATAATCATTAATTTTCATTGATCGGTTTTGTGATACATGGCCTAACTCAGCAAAAATATACTTCCTCCGTTTTTTATTGGATGACTCATTTTGACTTCGACACTATTCACATACATGATTTTGACCATCTATTTGTATTATGCAAAAGAATTAGGTGGGATCTTTGTTAAAATCGTCTCATATATGTTCAAAATATGAACTTTAGGTAATTTTTTATTAGTGATAGTTACATATATTAAGCTTCAAGTTAATGGATCGACAAGTGTGTCTAAAGATATGGGTCAACTAATAAAAACTGGAGGAAGTATATGATTGCAACGCTATCCTAATGTTTGATACTTCTTAGAGGTTTTTGAATTTTAAGTTTGTCGTTTTCCCAATTTGTATTAGTATCATCTAATGGGCTCAGGAGTCCAAAACGTGTTTATTAGATTGAATTGTCATCAAATCATCCGCCGGTGTTGACATCATAATATAACAATCAATATATAAAAATTCTAGTTATAACACAGGTGGTTCGAATATAGAGTTTGGAAAATCTGGTGTGATCCGACCCATTGTCATTTCTAACAATCCTATCTTAGGACTGATACTTGAACACCATTGCTTTAGTCATTTATACTCCACGCACTCGTGTTTAGGCTCCGTTTGGTAGGGCGTAAAATATTTTCAGTGTAAAATGATTTTCATGGAAAACAATTTACAATGGAAAACACAATTCCAAAATTAGTTTTCCGTTGTTTGGTTACATGTAAGAAAAATGAGGAAATGAAAGGAAAATGAAAGGGAAAGTAAGGAGGTAGTGAGAGGTGTGTACAAGAGAGATAAGGAAAAATAGTTTTCCCTTCATTTTGAAAGGAAAATGGTTTTCCATCATTGGGAGAGTAATTTTACCCCAAAGGAAAATGGTTTTACACTCTTTTGCCAACCAAACAATGTAAAACTAAAATAGAGGAAAATAGTTTTCCGGGAAAACGTTTTACGCCCTACCAAACGGAGCCTTAAACCCTGTCCAACACGAGACCTTTTAGTATGAAGTATCATTCCACAAGCACAGTATATAATATACTTAAAACTCATAAATTCACTTTCACCCCTAACTCAATAAAAAATACATAAAAGAATAGATGGAAGCTACAAAAAATGCTGATGAAGTACAAACAAATGAGCCAATAAAAGACACTTACAAAATTGCATACATCCTCCATTTCTTTCTAGGAGCTGGATATCTTCTTCCATGGAACACATTTATCACTGCCATAGATTACTTCGAGTATCTTTATCCATCAAAACACGTCGAACGAGTCTTCTCAGTTGCATACATGACTTCTTCACTAATCATCTTGTTGATGATGATTAAGACCCAAAAAGATAGCAGCATGATCATGAGAAGAAAAACAAGCTTTAAACTCAGGATGAATGTTGGTCTTTCTATGTTTGTGTTTTCTTTAATGGTAGCTCCGACAATCGACTGGGCTAATCGATCGTCTGTGAAGTCTAATGGGAGCTTTGTCATGACTGTGGCAGCTGTGGTTGTCTGTGGTTTAGCAGATGGGTTGATCGGAGGAAGCTTGATAGGTTCTGCAGGAAATTTACCCAAGGAGTATATGCAGGCAGTTTTTGCCGGAACTGCTTCTTCAGGTTAAAAAAATACTCCAACTCTTCCCTCCACCCCACAATGTATCTGTGTTTTTTTTTCTTTCCTGCACTGCTATGTTTTTGATAGTAAATAACAATGGGTAATGATGTAGACGAGATCTGATCCCAAGTCTTAGACGCCGACAACCCCCACAAGAGTTTACCAACTAAGATAGCTAGCATCCACTTTTACTGCGATGTTATTGAAGAATGAATATAGAGGATATAGGTCCTAAAATGAAAGTTACAACTTACAAGCAATGAAATCAGTTTTTATAGACAGTTTCCAAGAGGGAAAACAGAGGAAGTCATTCAGATCTGTATCAAATCAGTTGTTATACAGTTGAAAACTGATAATCATTTTAATCATTCTATTTGGTTGGTTTAAGTCTATCTAGTTTTGGTCACATTTGAGTCTTGTTAGATTCGTCAAAATTAGTCAATAATTTCATGGTTAAGAGGAAATGGAATTGTGTTGTGTTAAATCTGGTTTTGATCCAGTGATCACTTACCCACCTCAAATCCTCAATCATACACGACTCTAAGATTATTCGATGATTACAAGTTTACCTTCAAGTACAAAAATATATGACTATCTGATCTCATATAATTACATCCATGTATGAATGTGCAGGAGTTCTAGTCACAATGCTGAGGATCATAACAAAGGCATCACTTCCTGATAATCCGCAAGGCTTAAAAACAAGCGCGCATTTCTACTTCATTGTAAGTGCGGCCATCTTGTTAATCTGCACACTCTGCAGCAACCTGCTGTTCACACTTCCTGTAATGCAAGAACACTACAATAACCACCATCATCTCAGTCCTCCCACTTCAAACCTTAAACTTTGTCACACAGCTAAAAAGATCCTATTTCCATCATTCGGGATCCTATCACTCTATGTCGTTACACTATCAATTTTCCCGGGATTCATTTCAGATGACAATCAGAAATCTGAACTACTTAAAGACTGGTACCCAATTTTGCTCATAATGGTCTATAATATTTCTGACTTAGCTGGGAAATCCTTAACTGCTTTCATGATTCCGAGCAACATAAATAAAGTAACATGGGCATGTTTGTCTAGAGTCATGTTTTATCCTGCTTTCAGACTGATTCTTCATGGACCAAAGTGGCTTCAGACTGAAGTCAGTACACTGTTATTGACATTCATGCTTGGTATGAGTAATGGGTTTCTAACGAGTTCGCTTATGATTTTAACTCCGAAATCAGTGAGTGCGTTGGAGGCAGAGACGGCTGCTGTAGTCATGGCTGTGGCTCTTGGACTTGGCTTGGTTGGTGGTTCTGTTCTTGGTTGGCTTTGGATTATATGATATATGCCAGATTTAGTAGTAGTACATAGCTATTGTCAGCCATAGTAGCGTTAGACCTTAAAGTTATTCCTATATTGTACTGAAATTGATCAAATTTTGTTTTGGCTTTCTTATTAATTACATTATTTTGAAATTTATCCTTGGGTGAAAGGATGAACTTAACTGCACTTTTCCTTCCTGTCAAATAAATAATTAAAAAAAAAATTATACGATTATCATGAGACTGAAACCGAAGATAGGCCTAAAATCAAGTTTAACCTTGAACATTGTGATTCGGCAAAACTAGATGTAGAAGCTTTGAACTGTTCATGTCGTCGTTATAAGTTGTTTTACTACGTTAGACATTAGCTATTAGAGTTAAGTTGTTTTGTTATTTGTGACTTGAAATCTTGTGAAAATGGCATAAGGCTGACTTTGAATGGACATATCTCTCAATCTATAAATGGTTTTTACGTGATTCAAATTGGAGGTGATAGCTTGTTCCAAGAGCTTTCCAACAACAGGTCATATGCCCAATTCCGCTGAGAAACAAGAAAGTTATGGCTGTTTTACGAAGAACTGTAGAAAGGAATTTCGTTTCGCCTGTGGGTTTTGGTGATCATTGTTTGACATACTAAAAGCCTCTAGTATTTTAGGACTCCTTGTATTATTCTCTCTATTTTTCTCCATTACAGTGAAGAAACTCTCGAGTCCCCCACCTGTGAACGTAGGTTTATTTTGACAGAACCATGTAAATCCTCGTGTTCTTTTGTTTATCTTCTTTATTGTTTTTCCCAGTCTTATTATTTCATTGATTTGTTCCGCATTAATCAAACACTACAGCACCCTTTTGTAACACGTTTAATGCAAGAATTTGACATGGCTAGCTATCAAGCTCCGTTTTAACACATTATTCTATAATCATATTGATATTAGGTCTATTATGTTTATTCCAGTTCACCTTTTGATAGCTACAAATCTACAACACATGCTTTTGGGCAATCCAGTGTTACCAACTTTGGTTGTCTATTATAATCTTTATGTTTATTCTAACATGTGGAAATTAGTTGGGTTTTTTTAATGTATAATTTTTGGAATTTTTATTTTAATTAACACATAACTAATGATACAAATGGTCAAAAACATGTGCCTAAAAAACCAGTAAAGATCTTCACCAATCTTTGGTACCATATTTAAAGGAGAAGTTGGAACACAAGATAAACATAGAATAGAACATAGGATTTCAACTGCTTGACAACGCTGAAAAAACCAATATTGGAATCTTTCATTGAAAAAAATGGGGAGTACTAGGTTATAGATCTAGGTTGAGAAATTCATGTACATGCCTTTCTTGGTCGGACCAACCCAACCGGTGATTTCCGACAAGTCTTTCTTCATTTTTGAGCAAGAAGCGGAATATTGAACTAAGGTAAGCAATACAGTGATTGAGATCCATCCTGAACCCACAACTATAAAAGTAAATTAAACATCGCTACATTTCTATAGTCATCTTTAAGAAATCTATTTAAGAACTTTGATACGTTAGTGAATCATGCGTTTACAATACTGCTAGTATGCTAATCTATGAAAATAGACAAAAGCAAGCTATTCTGAAATAAATTTTAAACCAATACTCAATATCAAAACTATATACTTCCTCCGTTTCGTTTTAAATGTAACAAAGGAGTATTATTTGTGAGATATAAAATATTACTTTGTTGCGTTTAAAATGAAACGGAAGAAGTGTATCTATTTCCTATAATTCAAAGTCAGTGAAAAGGAGTAAAAGCATTACCAAAAAAAACAATATCTGCAGTTGAGCAGTTTTCCTTAATAATGCTAAAAAATTCCCGTTGCGCATGTCTTTGGATCATTCGAGCCAACATCATCCATCTAGGCTCAGGAGCAGCATATTTATTTCCTTTGTGTGTGTCTTGACCGAAAATGAAACCGCCACTTCAATTAGCAGTCTATGTGATTGTGCCGACGTAAAAGTGAGCATCAATGATATGCTGCCGTGGAACACCAATTTTTTTGAAGCAATTCATTTTCCTACCTGTTGTTGCAAAAGGCAGACCAACCAAGAGAGTAAAAGAAGATGAATGAGGAACACAATTGGTGATCAAGAGCTCATGATTCATGAAATTGGTAAAGTTTGTGGGAAAAATAGACTTGGATGTTATTAATATGTCAAAAATCTTATTCACACTCAAAAGGAATATGCAAAATTTCCAATCCAGAACTCACTAACTCTTTTCTAGGTACACTTCATTCGCAACTAGGATATTAAAGGGAGATTTCCTCGATCCTACATATGGGTTTTCTGAAGGTAATTATCTCCCATATTTGAGCTCCCTTGTCTATCTATTATGGTAAATTATCTTTAGAGTTCCCCAAAAATTTGATTGTTTTTTTCCCTCTGTACTTTTTCTTTATTTTCTTCGTTTTTCAAGTAACTGGATGGTCCCCTAATTGGAGACAATCCTTCCTTTACATGATTCGCCCAACATGAATCGAAAGATCAAGCAGCAGGCAAGTGCAAGGTTGAATCTGTCCATCTATTCCCATAACTGCAAGCATCATTTAAAGAACATACCTGATGGCTTCTTGTCCATGGTGGTGAAGGATGCTGAAAAACCAATGATCCTTATTCGTATTCATCAGCTCATGCTAGAACCCAGTTCAGTGAGATATCTGCATTTTTTGCAATATATTACACAAGGCAATGAAGACATAATATCTACTGTATTGTCAGTCTATTGACATTACAACTATCTTGTATCCTAACTGCATAACTCAAATCACCTTTCGTCCTAGGAAACTGACGAGGGCTCATAGTGACAGCGAAAAACATTTCAACCATATATACTTCTTCCGTTCGTTGTTAGTTGCAACTTGCAGCAATTTCCTCTTTAGAAAGTTTTAAAATGATTGCAACTTTACACTTTTTGTTTTTGGGTTCTCTCTCCCTCTCTCCTCATCACATGGGCTCCTTGAAAAAGGTATGCCTCCCAACCATGATGCAACTAAAAAGAACGAAGGAAGTAAAAGACTCTCTCTCCTCCTATCTCTTGTTACTCCTTCCATCCTAGAGCTAATTACTTTTACCTTCGTCCTAATTCACAATAAGAAATAATTAGAATGGTAATTAAGTAGAGGGAAAATAATTATTTTTACCTTATAGATGAGAAATATTTGCTTTCTTCACAAGATATGCATGGAATTTCTTGGCCACTAATGCCTAAATGCACTCCAAATGAATCTGAACTTACACATTCCGACAGAAATGGGGAATGATTGACAATTGCTAGTCCAAATTGTGCCCAATTTGACCTCGGATCTATTTTAATAGAGAACACAGATTTGTGATTAGATCTTGCAAGTTGCAAGGCAATTACGAAGAGAATGTCGTATTCATATAGGATCAGAACAAGGATAAGCTCTGTCTCTTCTGTTTAGTTGCTTGACAATCCACATTCAAGTCTCATTGCTGCCAACAGCTCTGGAGAGACAGATGGTGAAGGTAAGCTGGCTCCTTTATCATTAACCTCCTTATTACGAGCACGGCGATTTTCCACTCCAGCACCCCAACCTCTGTAAAGTATGATTTTACTTGGCTCCTGGGATACCAAAACTCCACCTGTTTCTTGCTGCAAGGAGTTAATTGGAGGAGATGTGCTTGTTAAGCAAAAAGGGTGATCAATCAGCATAAACCAAACTTCAGTGCACAACTGCACATACCTCCAATATGTGAACCACCTCCTGAACTGAGGTCCCTTTAGCCCTCCCCTTGACATTGACAATAGCTAGAGGATATTTCTGAAAATGGTCCTTAATTGCTTTTGCAACACCAGAAACCACATTGCTCCTGCCTGCAAGATAGTAAACAGCAAAAGTCTGAGTCAAAAGTTTTGGGGAAAAAAAGATTTTGAAACGGTGAGCAGAATATCAGGATAATCTTAGTTAAGAAAACTGTAGAATGAACGACAAGGACATTCAACCAAAGAACATATGCATGGTGACATCTTATCCACTAGTTTCCAACAAAAGAAAGAATACTGATGTCCACATTCCTTTCCCCCCTCATTATGTTTGTGCCATTCTTAAACCTCATACTCCTATGTTTCAGTTCAAGGAGAGCATTCACCAAATCAAATCTCATCACTCAAAGTAATATACTACTTTTACCCACTTTTTTTCTCTCTATTTTCTGTCCCTCTTTGATCTATGTTACCAATTTCAACCCTGAACTGTGATGGAAGGAGTAGATGCTTATTGCTTATTTGACACGGTACGTTTCGTACATTGCAGAAGTAATTGAACCACAAACTACAAGGAAAAACTTCTCTCACTACCTATATATGAACCACATACAACTGAAAGTAGCTGCACACATTCCTAACCTGAGTACATGGCGCATTTAACATATAGCATGCCCATCACATCTTAAAGGACCTCTCGGGAAGACTTACAATCACGTGAAGGCCTGTATCTTTTCCAGCTAGGTTGGACATAGCACTAGCCATTTTGACATAATCATGGTCTCAAATTTGGTAAAGCGAGATTCCTATCAAAAACTACTACTTCATAAGGGGGAAGTAAACACTTAAAAAATTGGTACACTTCATCTCACCAACAGCTAGTACAGGACGCCTCTTCATTGTGAGGGCTTGCTTTCTCAAAAGAAGTCTCTCTCGATTCGTAAGTGGTTTAGCTCTAGCTTGTACTGCATCGGAGCTGCTCGCCGCTGCCTTGCGGAAAGACAGAGGAACTACGGCTTTGTTATCTGATTCTTGAGAAGGCTCCGATTTCCCATCTTTAACAATACGATGCTCAGAATCGTTTTCTGACAATGACATAATATTTGGTTCTGACTCATATTTGGTTGAATGAAACATTACAGCATTGCCAGGATCATTTGAGGCAACATCGATTTTCTCTGAGCAACTTGCCTGAAATTTGGCCAAAAATCAACAGTAGGACCAATAAAAAGAATTCAGCACGGTTTATAATCAATTAAACACCAAATCAAAGCTTAAAAATCCAACTCAACCTCAGTATCATCATCATATAGAGAGACATCTGCACTGGTCTTTTCCTTCATGACTGCATTTGAGTTGATTTTTTGACAAACTGATCCAGCTGAAATTTTATCTGCAGCTTCATGCATTTCATCGGATGATGAGGGAAAATTAACATGCTTCTCCCCTTTGATAGAAGGAATATCCTCTTGAGAGTCCTTGTGACGATTTGAAATGTTCAAATTTACATTCTCCTCCAGTTCCTTCAGTAAAAACAACATAAAGCACATATTTAGAGACTGAGGGTAAAAACATATCAACTATTAGCAGCTAAAACCTATCTTTGGTTACTTGAAAAGGTTGACAATCACCTATTATAGACATAACAGCAACTAAGATCAAGGGTAGTATCACCAGCAACTTCAATTTGGCCTTAAAAAAAATAGAGCTGACAATAATTCTAACAATGTACACTCAGCCATGGGAGGAAGCTAATTATTGTGTGATTGTTTGGTATAGCTTATAGAAAGCTTCAATTTTGGGGTCTATAGTCATCCATCATCCCCTAGGGTAATGTATTATTCCATAATGAGGGTAATATTTCCCTCTTTTCTTTCTCCCTCTTTGAATTGTCTACATCATATGTTCTAAAAATAAATTTATCTTCACTCTTTATATAATCTCCATTAGCCCCTTAATGCATTACCCTCAAACCAAGCATGCCCTACTTTAAAAGAGGTTGCGACTGATAAAATCATGACGAGTGGAAACATGAAAATCGACAAATGTAGTCTACTCAACATATGAGATTTCACCTGTTCACCTGCTTTGTTATCCAAAGCCTCCTTATCTTCCACCTGTGTGGAGCACACAAGTATTATCTCATGATATGTATAAGTTATAAAACCCATGAAAATATGTATATATGAGAGAACTCACCAACTTAAGTTTCATTTGGTCTATGTTTCTTGCTAGCTTCAGCACATTAAGTTTTAAGGACTGCATCAAGAATGCAAGATGTCACTATGATGTCACCAACGTAATTGCATGAATATAGAAGCAATAAAACAGGTTGTCAACTACCATTATAGATAATTCTAGTCGAATAATGTTGTAGAGTAATTAACAAGGAAAACGATGTCATGCTTATACATCAATCAAGGGAACATTACGCAGACACAAGGACCAATCTGGGGCTTCCAAGTATCATACCCCGCTGGTCGGCACCTAACCCCTTCTCTCGTTATTCAGAAAAAGGGAATAAATTCACTTTACCTTACGGCGCTGGGCTTCTATAGAGCGTTTCATTGCTTCTTTCTTGTTTAGAAGTGTCTCCGGTCTCAAGCTGGCTGGACGCTGGTAGTTCTTGCCACGGTATACAATGATTGCAGTAGCTCTCTTGACTTTCTCAACAGCCACTAGAATTCCACCACTTTCTGCCTCTAGTATACGTGCTATGTCGTGGATCTCGCTAATGTCCCTTCCTCCACACATAATCTTTACCAGTTCCCGGTACTTCCAGTGCAGATGCATGTTCTCAATTGTGCCATCAAAAACACCACGTCTACCTGAAAAAGAAAGGCAAAGCTAAGAGATAACATAATGAACCATATCCATGTGGTTAGGCTTTCTAAATAATTTGACCTGTAGTTCAGATTGGGGTTTACTATTTACCGCTTGTATTTTAATACGTATTTTGTTTCTTTTTTTTACTCCAAAAATTTTAGAATTTTTTAGTAGGAACCGAACTTTTTTTTCTCCACCATGGTGGAACCGAGTAACCGACAATTTTTTTCAGGGGCTGGGTTGGTGTTAAGGGGAGATGCAAGGGGGAAAGGGGGGGGGGGGGGTTGGGCTGGAAGGGTAGGCGGCGGGGGGGGAGGGGGTGAGGGGGCCAGGAAGGAGGGAGGTGAAGGGTGGGGTGGGGGACTGGCCGCCTGCGGAATGGGGGGGGACTGTAGGAGGGCTGGGTGGGGGGATTGCTGTGGGGCTGGGAGGGGGGGGGGGCTGCAGGGATGGAGTGCAGGGGTGGGATGGGAGCTGGCAGGGGTAGTGGTAGTGGTGGTGATTATGGAATGAAGAAGAAATAGAGGGAGAAAAAAGAAAAAAAAACGTATAAATACGGGCGATATACGGTAAATACTGGCGGCAAATAACATGCCATTGCAGGTTAACGGTTTTGCTATTAATAACTCTAATGCGTGTATCATTACTCACCCAGCAACAGGAAAGGCTTCATTCTCAAGCCAACTTTCCTAAGCATGTATCTCTCTTCTTCCGTGATGCCTTCCTTATCCACCTCTACTTGCTGGGAAATCTCAGCCTGCTCCAGATCAGAAAGAAGCTTCTCTGTCCTTTCTTTCTCTTCTAGAGCCTGTAACAGTAAAATCCAAGTGCAGCTGAGGAGGAGAAACCTCTAATGAAAAGTACATCTTCTAATATGCTTACCATTGACAGCTTTCTGCTAGTTCTTGCAATAGTTGTTTGAATGGACCTTACTTTCCGCTCTTGAGACACATTCCTCACTTTTTGGACCTTGCCTGTCTCACTTGTACTGGCATCCGCACACTCTTCAGTATCCAAAACAATGTTCTCGGTCCTTTTTGGTGAAGAATCATTAGCCAATTTTTTTTCTCTGTGCATTCGGTTTCGTCGCCTCTCTTCGATAGCGGTAGAAACTGCTGATGGAAGGAAATCTTTTCCCCGGTAGAACACTATGTACTCTTTATCTCGGGACAATAGGATACCACAAGTCAGACGCTGCAAAATATGATTACCAAGATAAGATAACATTAAAAAATGGTCCACTCATATTTATAAAACCATACATAACGAAAGGTAAAAGCCAACTAGCCAATTCCAAGAATTTGCAAGTTACTTCCCAAAGGTAACCCACGAAATGAGATACATACAGACTTTAGACAAAAACAACTCTCTAGAAAGGTTTATAGACTTGTATATCCAAGAGTTATTCGTATAAGAGTTATTCGTATAGAAAATGCTTCATTAAGATATATCCATTAGTACGCAGGATAAGGATTACAATGAACTGATGAAGCAATAAAATGTATTCCACCATCTAAAATGACTTGAGTATGAATTGAAGAGACTGATGTGAAAGGTTCTTTAAAATGAGATACAGTCCATATGGATACTCGACGACAAGTGTCATAAGTTACAAATATGGGCAGACAAGGAAACTATTAATTATGGGCTTTTGGCCAAACTTGAAGTGTGCATATTTGTTTGGTTGTCAAGTATCCAGCAATGAAAATATGCCAAAATAAAGAGTGTGAACATGGAAGTTCCACATAAATTTGCCATCTTACACAGAACAACCTCAACAAGATTGGCAATTTTTAATTTTGAGGGTTTTCACTTGTAACAGAGTCTGGAAGTAACAGGTATGAGGCATCTGGTATAGTCATACACATATGGACTAGTTAAGTTGCAACTCCTACATCCGTTCCATATACCAAAGTGTCCCACTTTTCAAATAATATTGCATCAATTATATCAGCTCAAGGTACTTATAACACCAATTCACTTTTGATAATTAACCCGTAAATTCATCAGCTTCTATAGAATTCTAACATGCAAACTATCACTAACCTTTAACTCATCAGCCATCAGCTCACTGTTAGTGTTCTGAACTCCTCTTTTAACAGCAACCTTAGCAATCTCACATTTCTCCCATAGCTTAAGAATTGCAGCAGCCAATCCCTGAAGGTTCCTGTTTCTCCCTAAAAGATGAATAACTTTAGCAGAAAGTTGGATGAAAAACAAAAGATTTTTTTAGGATCATGCAAAACTTGGATAAGTAGCATCAAATACTTCGGTCTACAATATGGGCGGGTAGCTAGAGTGCAAGTGATAGATATGTGGGTGCTCGTACAATAGGGACATGGGAAAACAAGCCCAAAATTATAGAACACAAACATAAGCAAAAACATATTCACTAAATCTATAATAACGAACACAATCTTACAAATTTTTTGACAATTAACTTTAAAGGATATTTTTCAATAAACTATATCGACTTAGACAGTATATTTCTCTGTCAGTTTAAGCACACAATCAAGTACAATATTTTAACAAGACACTACTACAGATCAACTATACAGATCTTAGATCTGTTTAAGCCTCAAGACATGTCCAAAGTGTGTCAATATATGATACCTACTAGAGGTTTCCGGCTTACCTAGGTGAATAATCACCATTTCCTAGCCTTTATGCATATGTTGGCAGGCAACAAGAGTAAACAAAATTCAGACAGCAAAACAAGAAAAAGCCAAGAGAAGGAAAAATCTAATCTCACCCAAAGCAAAATGGCAAGGAAGGGGTCGCCCAAGTCTCTTAAGTGTTGTCATCTCATCGTTAGTTAGTTGAGATTTCACTCCGTAAGGAAGCAGGCGAAAGGGTCGCCTATACCCAGGAACAACAGCTGGTAAAAGGTCTGCATCAATAGGTAACGGCTCACATCCCCACCAATCCGTAAATCGTGGACCTAATCCATCCAAAAGGCGGTCAGCTTCCTCCATTAGTTGGCTTTCACCAGGCAGCAAGAATCGCACCCTGTTTGGACTACCTACACCTGGTACCAAGGAAGACTGGCTCAGAATTCTCGTCAAACTTTGTCCACCAGATTCTATGACAACTGTAGAAGATGACGGCTTTTCTTCTCCGGCTTGCATCCTGTCATCAACTTCCATGGCATTCTCAGATATGATATTGCTAGGGGCTTCATCCAGTGAGAAGTAAGGATACTTGTAATCGACCCCTCTATACAAAACAATTTTGCTTCCAGTCCTCCAGACAACCATTCCTCCAGTTTTTTTCTAGGGACATCAAATGAAAGAATCTAAACTCAAACAATGCAAAATCTAACAACCCAGAATTTGAGGGGGATGGGAGGGAGATCAAAGAAGATCCAAGTACAACTGCATCACCTTGATTCTAAATTCACATAATTTGGTCTTTTATAAATTCATTCTCGAAAAACAAAAGAGCATATCTCTCAGAGTCCATATTGAGTGAAATGTTGCATTGGAATGCAAAGATAATATAACACCAGTCCTATCAACCCATTTGAATCACCTTTGAGCACCAATCCTAATATTAAATATATCAACTCAACACAGTCTAATCATGGCCTAATAACTAGTAACTCGATCTCCCCTTACCACAACAGCAAGACCCCATAATCGTTAGGAATCAGGATCATTTCCTGTCACTTCATTGTTGATATAGAGCTATGCTATCTACAGTTACCATCTATGACGGTAATCTTATACAGTTTGGAAGCCACCCTTATACTGCTTAAAGATCTCAATTGTTACACATAACATAATCAACTAAACCAAACCCTTTTTGTTACTACATTGTCAACCAATTCTACATGTATATGATGCTCCATACTTCGAATTTCATAAAATCATGCTATTAATCCAATAAACAACAATTTCATGACACAAATATTCTCCTTCATTCAACATAACTAGCACAAAATCACAGTAAAAAATGCATATCAATAAAAATACATCATGCCAAAAATGCAATTAGAATTCACAAACTTCCATCACATAATCCAACATAATAAATGAACAAATTAATTTCCTTTCTTATGCCTCATTACCTCTAATAAATCATGGGTTCTCTTCATATTAAGCCTACAAATATCCTCACAAACAATCTTAACCACCTCACAACTCCTCCACCTCTCATGAATCCCATTCACAATCCCCTCAGTAATCCCAGCCTTCCCTAGCTTCATCTTCTGCTTCATCTTGATCCCTATTGTGGTCAATCTCCGGAGTTCCGAACCCGACAATTTCAGCTCCGCCAAGCTCGGAACTGTCCCTTTCTCTTCCCTTTCTCTCTTCTCCTCCTTCCTAAACTCCCTCCTCTCCCTCCTAACAACCCCACTCAATCCATGTAGCTTAACAATGGCGTCTCCCGAACCCGGTTCAGGAACCGGGTTCTGAGGCGTAGACCAACTAGAATCAAGAGTATGCCCAACTCGAATTTTAGGGATTTGGCGGGAATTTGGGACATAAATTTCCCCAATTTTGGAGTCATTCTCAGATTCTAACAACTGGGTGTTATTTTTACTTTCTTCTACGAACCCTATTGCTCGTAATTTCTCTGCAATTCGTTGAATTGCGGATTTTGGGAGGGTTTTTTCTTGGTCGACGGAAGTGGGTCGGAGCTGAGAAATTAGGGTTCTTTTGATGGTTTTAATGGGGGGTTTTTTATTGGGATAGTGAATAGAGATATAATGGTGCTTATGGTAGTGATGGTGGTGCTGAAATGGGGTTTTGGAGGAGAGAGAAAAATGGTGGAAAGATAAGAGAAGTGACATTACTGTTGTTCAACTCAAGTTTTTTCCTCCGATTGAAAGCGGGAAAAGATAACGGTGCCTATATTATCAATGTCCAATTGTCCACAAGGGCGGGACCCAGAGTTTTTTTTTTTTTTTTTTTGTGTGTTTGATCATTGCAAATTTGGTAGGTTAAGTGACATTTTCGTATATAAAATGTTACTGATATTAAGTTATAGAGATCAAATATAAAGTCGTTATTTTTCACTATTTAAAAAAAATAAAAAAAAGGCAAATTACAACTTAATATTAATAATATTTATTTATGAAATATCACTTGGTTTTCATCTCTCTTGTTCATTAATCAAAAAGTACTAATCAACGTGTTCTCTAATTAATCTTAAAATGGAAGATGTAGTAAATTAGTAATATGTGGTTTTTAGCATGTACCATAGTTGCATTTGTAGTCTGGATCAGAGTTTGTTGCTTATGTTATTTCTGTTGGAGTGATCCAAAACTCTGTAACTACGTTTCGTATACCGCATTATGTAAGCTTTTACCCCCTATAAAGAGCTATTCTAACTGTAGTCATATATGCAACTGACTTCAAAATGCTAAGTCTTATCTTATGTTGTGGCCTTTTGGCCTTTGGGTATGAGTCATCCAGGTGTGATCACTTTGACCCCTTTATGAGGAACACCTCTTCTCACAAAGCCATGACTTACGAGTCTAGTCTGTCGAGGGCCTGAGTTCCTTGGAGAGGGTGGTTGCTAGTTCTATGCATATTTTTCACATCAGTCCTCCTTTAGTCAAGCTAATTTGGAATGAGAAAGGGTTGTGGTCTTGTGACGAGTTTAGTGAAGATAAGCTTGCATAATCAGGTAAACATGGCACCGTTATTAACAACGACATTGTCCATTGATTATATTCGATAAGAAAAATGGCATGCATCGGAGGGTTCGATCTTTGCTTAGAGGAGTAGATTGACGTGCCCTTTCCCAGTCTCATGGGTATCATAAGATGTGAAGGACTTAAGAGTTTTGGATGGATGTGTATATCTGATGTCTGATAGTTCTCCATGACTTTGATAATGCGAACATGTGGGTCATGAAAGAGTGTGACGTTTGAAAGAGTATTGTGTTCTCCATGACTTTGTTAATTTGCTCATCCTCTATCGTCTATTCGAATGAATGAGACGAATTTCTGGCGAGAAAAGGAGATTCAAGTAGCTTTTACCGGTTCAATCTGAAAAAATAATCTCTTGATCATGTGGTTGTGTACTTGTGTCTCTTGATGTCGTGTTTCGTATCGAAGCCTTGTTTTTGTTCCAAAGAGAGATGGATGATGAAGGGCCAAAGGAAATTTTGTGTGAAGATAATCGTCAAGCCTCACCATTAATGAGAACCTACACCATTGTTTTCTTCATCAGCTTACTATAAAGCTATTATGCATATTCTATTAAAATACCCCCAGATGCTGTCATTATTCTTAATTTTGGAAGACAAATGAGATCCTTTGCTGACCTTTTTAGTTTGAAATTCTGCTCAGAATTTGACTTGACATGTAGACATGTAGTTCCAGGAGCATTGTTGGTTTATGTTCTAATAGTGTAGAGTTCCCCTTATAGAAGTGTAAGCCATTGATAAGCTTCATCTATAATAAACTAGTCACGCTGAACCCCAACATAGCTCACTCAGTACGTAGGCTTGAGCTCGAACTACACAGATCAGCCTTGCCTTGAGCTTGGCTCGGATTCTAGATTTGGATTCGAGCTCGAGCAGCTCAACTGTATACTTCCTTAATTATGAGAAGTTCAAACAATAGTAACAAGAGTGCTTGCTTCAAAATTCATATAATCAATCCACAAAAGAGGAAGATAGAGTTACAAGAAATGATTTTTATTTATAATCACAAGATTCATATATAATACATTCATGTACTTATTACATGATTTTGGTTAACATCAAGGGAAGACTGAAGGGCGACCTAAAACTATGGGTTAATAATAATGGTCAAACAAACTCTAAGGAATTTTTTTAAGGGTTAGCAAAACTAAGGGGTAGAACAGAAGACTGAAGAGTAGAGTTTACTAGTACAGGCAAGGAGAAGTGCTCAAAATCCATCTTTAAGAAACTGCTAAAGGAGGCGGAGGAGGAGGAACCCCTTGGAAGAACCTCAAAGGCATTGGACTGTTAGACTCGTTCGTTTCTTCCTCGTCTTCCTCTTCCTCGGCATCCCAAAGGAAGTGTGCATACGATGCTAGAACGAAACTGCACGACAAAATTCAATATACTTTTAGCTCACACAAATCACTCTAAAAAAGTTCTTAAAATACAGAAATCACATAATGCAATTTTGGGTTATCTAGTTTAAATAAGGACATGATCATCACAAGTATGGTTAATATGACTCGCAGTGATACCAAACGAACCCTTAATTGCTTAGGAGAACATAATCAGAAGTTGAAGAATGCGAATTGCAAGCTTACCAGTCATCAGGGGCTGCTTTGACTGCTTGATCAAAGTAACTTTCAGCCCTTGAAGAGTCTTTCTGAGTTTTCCATATCAAATCTGCATAGAGCGATAGAACGTTCCCATCCCCGGGATTGGCAAGTATTGCTCTCCCACAATACTCTTCTGCTTTCGCATAATCGCCTCGAACCTGTTTCCAATTATATGTTAGTATCAGACAACATAACCATAATAAGCTTATGATATACACATTTCTACAAGTCAGATTTAGTAGATCACAAAGAAGAGGACCATAACCACAGTCCACAACAAACTCACAAACCAGAAAAATGACCATAACCTTAACAAGCTCATAACTCACATACTTATGCAAAGTTGATTTTGTTAAAATGCATTCGAATTTAATTTCGAACTAGTGTCGATTAAATAAATGTCAATTTCTTACAGTCAAACTTCTCGTGATCAACCAAACAACTGTCTAACTACAAGGAACAAACAATTTTCCTAACAAATATTACTTTCTATGTTCAACCAAACAACCAATCGACTGTCATGTTGACTTGTCACATGCCAAATTATACGGTTAAAGTTACGTATGTTCGACCCCATGACCCCATTATACGGTTATAGGCACGATGACTTAGATAAAGGGACATGACTCATTTTGAAGAAAAAATGCAATCTTTCCAAAGGCGAAACACGTTACTTACTCCTATAATCTATGTAACATGAAAACTCCTCCTAGTTCACGTACTCATACCCGTTCCATACCCAATACTCCGTACGTATCATGTATGATACACGTACCCTCTCCTAAAAATTCAAAATCTTGCCGTTCTGTGTCTCCATACCCAAATCGGCACCCGCATCCGTCGTATCCGTCTATGTGCAACCTAGATATAATTCTTAAACCAGATCTCTTTAACCAAATTAACAAAATTAACTTGCATAATTCTCATAAAATCCAAGTTAATCCAACTAACTTTGACAACATATCAATCAAACTTATAATCACTTACAATATAATACTCCCTCTATCCCATACTATAACATACTATAATTTTGTTATATTCGCCTCAATGTTAGAGATCGTGCAAAAAACAAACAAAAATATATTATAAGACGGAAGTAACATTTAAATATTTCACCAAATAAATTTGTGGGATCTAACAAAAAAAAAAGTACCTCTTTTAAGAACCTGGCATAATTACCCAAAAGAAGTGAATTTCCAGGATTAGCCTCAATCATTTTCTGATAATACAAATCCGTACTCTCCCCACTCTCATAATTCGAATCCCAATTTCCAAAACCAAACCCAAACCCATCTCCATTACCCGACCCACCACCTTCATATCCATCATCAAAACTCAACCTACCTCTTTCTCTCTCCTCCACGTCACACTCTTCCTCTTCTTCTTCTTCCTCAACCACTCTCTCCCTTACACCCAACCCACTATTCGTCAACACTCTCGCACCCGACCCGGAATCAGGCCCGATACCCGACCCGAAAAGGTTGGGTTTGGGAGAAACTGCTGTCAGATGGCGGAGATCTGAATCGGAAGAAGCGCGGATGAGTTTAGAAGGGTAAGACGACGTCGTATTCGTAAGAGAGATGGATGGTTTGTGATCTGGAGAAGAAGATGATGAAGTGGGTGTTGTGGGATTTGTGTGAGATGGGATCCATGAGTTTAGTAGTGGAGTTGATGCACTGCGTAGTAGCATACTTCTGTCAGTTTCGAGAATTGGAGAATTGGAGATGGTGTTTTCTGAGTTTTGAGTGGGTTTTTTTAATGGGGTTTAGTTGGGTTGGTGGAGAAATGAGGAGAGAGAATGGTTGGGGTTATATAAAGGAGATGATAGATTTTTGGGTCGTTGATTTAGGAGGTACGCGGTAGGAGGGGAAAGGACGGTGATGACTGATGAAAAGCATGGAAAATTGGCTACTTGCCGAGATTTTTGTTGTAAGGGTTGTTTCTCGCAAAAATTTGTATTTAAAATATATAGGTTGTTTTGACAAATTTTTTTAAATAATATTGTTATTAAATATTTGTTTTTTTAGTTAAGTTGAACGGAACTAAATTAAATTGAATTAAGTATTGAATTGAATTAAAGAATTGAAAATTTTAAAATAATATATACAATACAATAGTAATAATGGTAATTTAAACATAATAATTACAATGAATATATGATATATAACAATGATGATAATAATTTCAACATATTAATAATTATTATTTTCATACCAAGTATTATTATAATTTAATTGATAACAATAATAATATAGTAATCAAATAATAATATAATAATTATAATATAGTAATCAAATAATAATAATAATAATAATAATTATAGTTATTATTATTATTATGTAAGAAATGACATGACATGACAATACGACCATAACTCGATATGAAATAAATGGATTCAGGTCAAATTTTGTGACACATTTTAAGTAAATGGGTCAACATGACACGACTCGTTTATTAGATATGCTTACCTATATTTTATATTTAAAAAATTAAAACTAAGTCATTAATTTAAAGAAGCATTGCAAAATCATAATGCAAGTTGTCTTGAAGAGTTGAAGCCACCTAATATATTTCTTTCGTATGTTCTCTTTCCTTCTTTAATTGCGATTATTGTTGTTTTTTGTTGGTTACAATTTTTTTATTATTATTTACTTTTATTAGTAGTAAAAAGTAGGTAATGCTACAATAGGGTTGTTGTAAGTGTTGGAGTTGTAAATTTTAATGATATTGACAAAAAGTTTGCAATTGAATAATAATAATAATAATAATAATCTCTTGGACGTTAATAATAATAAGAATTACCGAATAGAAAATTCAGATGAGAACAAATTAGAAAATTTCAGATCAGATCAGACCAAATCAAAAAAAGTTCAGATTAGATTAGACCAAATCAGAAAAGTTCAAATCAGATCAAATTAGAAAAATTCAGATAATACCAGACGAAAAGAACATAGCCTAACTATTACGGGCATAATTGCAAACCTAACATGATTCATAGGCCATAGCAACAATTTGTAATTTGCTTTTGCATTACTCAAAATACATTGAATTAAATATTAATATATATATATAATTATGTATTAGACTCATAAATTACTTTTATGTTAAATATTTATATTGAGATAAATTTAATGAAATCTTACATGATTATATAAATTCTATATATGCTTACGAAATAAAATTTTTTATATATATTGGTAGAGATGGTCAACACTGCGGGTCAATCCAGTCCATCCAGCCTAACCCACCTCGTGGGACAGCAAAAAGTCGGGTCCAACCGGGCTAGAACCGTGAAATTGGTGGGTGGGCCGTGTGCCAAATTTCTGGAGCCCAGCCAACTAAACCCACTACTAAAACCGCCCAGCCCAGACCATGAAACTGGTCCAACCCGACCCATGAACCAAACCAGCCCAATCTAAGTAAATATTGAACCAAATTGTATATATTTTAATCAAATTGTATATATTCTAATCAAATTGCATATATTATAATTCAATCAAATTTAAAAATAATGAAATTATTCATTAATATTAATATTTGTATATATTTTTAATTCATTTTAAAGATTTTATGTAACAATAATGAATAATTTCAATGATTAAATATTTTTGAAAAAAAAACTTCTCATGCCGGCCCGTCAGCACGGTCCAGCCCACTAGACTCACGAACCGTGAAAACCGGTAACAGACCGGTGTGAGCCAAGATTTTTCCAGCCTGCATGCCAGCCTGCCCAACCCATGAATTTCATGGATCGGTCCTGAGCCGTGAAATTTCAGTCCAACCCACTACGGCCTACGGTCCAACCCGCCTAACCCGCACCATTGGCTATCACTATATATTGGTAACAATTTATTGTCAAATTCAACAAGATTGAACTTTAAAAAAGCAAATATAAAGTTTATTATGAGACCAATCATATGGAGTTGTACTGATAACTGAACGATCAAATAGAAGTACTTCATTGAACAATAATTTAGGGTAGCATTATTTTACAATATCTTTTGAATTATAATTTTTTGGAGTATCTAGATGTTAGAAATACTAGATGATGAAGATGTACGATGGGGGGTTCAATATGCACGTGTTTGGTTTGGAAAGACGGAAGAAGAGCACCATTTTGCCTTCTTGGTGGCATGTTCCTGTTGCATACTTGTGGACGTGGAGTAGTACACTAGTACTACTGTAGTCTGCTGTTTTTTTTTTTTTATAAGGAAAGAAAACTTAGGCGACCCCGTTAATCCGGAGGCCAACCTAAAACATCCTTACAGATGTGGAGGGAAAAATCAAAATCAAACTGCGGATGGATCAACTGCAGATCAGGACATGAGACTGTAGTCTGCGGTTTAATTTGTATTTAGGAGAGCTTTAAAACTCGTACACGGTTTTGACTAACCCTATGTTTCATCCGATTGTATGAGTTGGACATTGACAAATTAGAGAGAAGAGATGTATTATTGTGTTTTCATAAACTACAAATTACCTTACTTATATATAGAACATAACATAAACTTAACCTAATTAATTTAACCTAATGGGTCTTGCCCGTAGATATAGACCTATGGTCCAATATCCTCTAACACCCTCCCGCAATTGTAACGGCAGTAAAACGAACGTTACAATTGGACAAATAACAATAAAAAAAAGACCACTAAAAATAGAATCGAACTCAAATTCTTCAATTCGTCGATTCTTAAAATCTTCAAATCTTCAATTCTTCAATGAACAAACCTCGTCTCAAGGTACAAGGAGAACCCATAAACCGTGTCTCACGACACACGGAGAGCCAAATCATGTCTCACAATCTGTTTTGAAACAGATCTGAAATTGAGACCAAAGAATCATTTTTTTATGTGAAAGTTGTGATGGAATGATCATCATCACAGAAACAAAAGAACAATTTTTCGATGGAATGAACATCATCGACATTGTTTAAAAAAGAAACTGATCTGTTTTGAAACAGATTTGAAATGAAGATTAAAGGAAATAATACCACCAAAGTGGTGTGTTTTTTTTTTTGATGGATATTGCTTTAGAAGATAACTTAGGCTTGTTCATTTTTCACCTTTAGACTACTCTATTTCATGATCTGATCATTACCCTCTCGAAATAGAGGTGGTCTTCCTTCCTCCCCCGTATTCAATTACTTTGTTGTTGCATCATGCGGGTGTGATTCTTGTTTTGAAAATCATTTGCGCGGGCGGTGTTACGATGGTATCATTATGCATGCCAAGTAGAGATGTAAATGGATCGGGTTCGGGGCGGGTGGAGCGTCACCCGCATCCATCACCCGCATCCACCCACTCCACCCGATCCATCCATCACCCGCATCCATCTCCACCCGAATCCATTCATCCATTTATAACTGGGTTGAACGGATGGATCGGGTGATTAACGGGTGAAATCAAGTAGTATTAGGAGAAGAAAGAAAAATTACTAACAAGAACCACTAATCCATTTATATAATTCTACTTACTATGTAAAATCGTCTCCAAACTAACCCTAATCCACATTATTAACATTTATATCTTATAATATCATCTTGTAACTTTTGGGCTATAGATTAATAAAGCTATAAAAATGAAAAAGCCAAAAAATTTAAAAATTATATATTTTTTACTTTAAACGGGTTATGGATCGGGTGGTAGACGGATGATGGGTCGGGTGATGGATGAAAAAATATCACCCGAACCCGACCCGCATCCATCACCCGATTATCCGTCACCCGGCTATCATCCGTTTAAATCGGATTTTTCACCCACTTAATAAACCGGGTCGAGCGGATAGTCGGGTGATCCACTGGATATTGCCATCTCTAATGCCAAGGAGTTAGAATAATTACGGTACATCTTCAACAAGATGAGAACTTTTTTTTTTTTGGATAAAAAAAAAATGATTAAGAAGATCAGAGATAAAAGCACGGATGAAGAGCACTGCGGAAATAACAAGTCCAACCGGTGAGGGTAATTAAACAGACAGACACCCTCCCACCGGCGGTGGAATTTTTTATTTTGAAAGAACCCAAGATCAGAAACCTGCTCTTGATAAGTTGATACCATGACAAATTATAGAGAAGAGATGTATTATTGTGTCTCCATAAACTACAATTACATTACTTATATATAAAACATAACATAAACTTAACCTAATAAATTTAACCTAATGGGCATTGCCCGTAGATATAGACCTATGGTCCAATATCCTCTAACAGACATACCGATGTAAAAGATTGCAAATATTAATCAAGTAGAACAGATTGTGATATGTTCAATGACTTGCGAAAGAAAAAAAAATGGATAGGGTGCAACTTCAAATAGCTAGAGAGATTTTGGAATTCGATAGGAAGAGGTATACCGAATCTAAATTTATAATTTGTATCTCGTACTTAGTTTATTTTGAAATGTAACCCGAACTTAGTAGTTTCGTTATCATGAATTTGAGCCATCATATTTTATATATTTCTTATTTTTGCGTCAATCTTATGTTCTTAACACGTGACTTTTAATTTTCTATTATTTAATAACAACAGAATAACTTAAAATAATGACAAAAATGACATTTGTAATGATAACAACGAGATTAATAATAATTACCAATATTAATAATTAACAAGTACAACAACAATAATAATCCTTTTGAACAAATATATTAGTAAATAATAGTATTAATAGTAATAATGAGTTTTTAAATATAAGCATGATCTGATATGAACTTATCTGATTTGAAATTATTTTTTCTGATCTGAACTTACTTTTTCTGATCTGATATGAAATAAGCAAAAATAAAATGAAATGAACATAGCCTTAATTGGTTCAATTTGGTGAATAATTAATAATGAATTTAATTATTATATAAAACTAGATCTTAGTGATGAGGGATACTACAGAAGAGTTGGGCTGTCTTTTATGACTATTTCAAAATAAATCCTTATCTTAGGACCTAGAGAGGTGTTCATGGAAACAAAAAGAAGAATAAAGGATCTATAGATTTTAGACTATGGCACAATTGAAACATAGACCAAGTTTCGAGTTTCACCCCATGCAAGGAAGGATCCTCCAATTTCTCCCCTAGTTACGTTGTATGAGATTTCAACTTACCTTATTCAAAGAAAAATATTAGTACAAGAAATAACTTAAGTTATGAGTTCTGACAAGTCAAGATTAAATCAATTGAATTGAACACATTATTAGATACAAAAAAAAAATAGTAAAATGTAGTTTTATTTACTAATCTATTTTCCAGCCCAACGTCGATACACCATTAAACTATCACATGTTGCTCATTATTTGTAATAATTTGTATATAGTTGAAAGTGTCATATTTGATGGTAACCTAATGAATTCGACACACCATTATCCCAATATTTCCTAATGTCGCAACGAAAGTTGGAAAAAAGACCGGAAGAGGCTTCATTCAAATTAAAAAATTTACATTTGGCTTCCATAAACCAACAAAGAATTATACTACCTCCATTTCTTAATAAGTGCAATATTTCCATTATTTGGAATAGTCACAATAAGTGCAACCAAGCTCAAAATGGTATAAAAAAGTTCAATATTATTACAAATATGCCACCAAAAAGCAAGAGGGACCACAACTTTTTTGTTTCATCACTTGAATTACTCTACTTTATTGTGGTCCCAACTTTCTCTCTCTACATTCCTTGGTATTCCCCCACTTTCTCTATGTTGCACTTATTAAGAGACGGAGGAAGTATTTTTTTTGGTGCAGCAACTATGAACTAGGAGCTTTTTTCGAAATATGTAATATTCTTCCAAATATTCTAGATTATTATTGAAAAGTTGCACATACAAAGGTCCTGTTTGGCACTAGCGTTTGAGGTAGCGGTTGGACAAGATTAAAACGCTACCTAAGAAAATTACGAATGTTTGGTAAGGTAGTGGTAGTGGTTGTAGTAGCGGGTAGTGGTTGTAGTAGCGGGTAGCAGTTGGAGTATACAATGAGTAGCGATTGTGGAACGTTATTACAAGTACCGTTTGAGATATAGAGGTAGCGGTCTAGTAAATAAACACTATATAATAGCATAAGATAGAATTATTAACCAGTATTTTTTTTATTTCTTTTTCCTTTTATCGTTTATTAATTATTTTATTTTATGGCAATTCAATGTTTATTTTACAATAGCAGAGATGTTATTTAAATATTTTTTTTTAAAGATAAGATATTTTACAAGTATTTTAGTTAAAATTAGTAATATAAATATTTTTAGGGTTGAATATTTTCTTAGATTTATACATTTCTTTGAGTAGCTAAAAAGTTGTATACTCCTTTTTGTGTAACTTATTTGAAAAAATAAATATTGAATTTAACTATTGAGCGAACATATGAAATTGTTTTAGTTCATTTCATATTAGAATAAATGTTATCTATTGTCTTTTACAAGTTTAACAGCTACTTTTACCAAATACTTCTAATTAAAAACAATTAATTTAATCGTTCATAGCTGATAGCTATTAGTAGACAGCTAGCACCTACCTCCAACAGCTACCGCTAACCGCTACTAGAACCGCTAGTTTTGCCAAGCATATCCTAGTATGTTAATCATACATTTATATAGTAATAATAAATAAAAGAAATTGCAATAGAATAATACAAGGTCAAATTTAATCCCATTCCAGAAAAAGGTCAAATTTAATTTCATCTATCTATACAAATATAAAAAAATTAAGAAATTGTATAGTATAGGATTTGATCTCAAGACCTCAATAACATATACTAAAGTTTAACCACTAGGTTAGTTGTATTTAGTGTTATTATCATAAAGTACTATATTAATAAATGAAATGTTTTCTTACCCAAAGCATAGGCTGAAATCTATTACTTGTTGTTCAATTAATTATGAGGGATTATGCCTAAGATTTGTCCTCAGAATAATCTTTGCATATCCCCCCAATCCCAATATTCAAGTCAACATCGAATTTGTTCCAATCAATTTAAGCAAGCACCAACGATGGAAAAATGCCAAATTAAATGGGAATGGTCTATTATTTTCAGGACATGGCCCTCCATAGCCAAGTTTCTTCACGTGAACCTAACAAATATTCACCGTCAGATCTTCTCCATTATATTAGCACACCATGTGAAAATCCTATCCAACGGTCCTTATTTTACTATCTTATCACACCATGTGATATTTTATCTCCCCCCAAAAGAAAAATAATAAAAATAAGTAATCACTTTCAATCTCTCATTTCATGGTTGTTTCTTTCACTTTTGCATGATTGAATCCTAAGAAAAAAAGTTCTTGAAATGATAGAACTTTTGTACTAGTTTAATACTTGAATTAGTATTTCATTTTTGAATAAAAGAAACCTATAAATTCATCACGGACAATTATTTGTTTGATTTTTCTATGTTATATCCTTGTGTTTTTTTTTCTAGGATAAATCTTTACCTTTTAAAAAAATTTCATATAATACCCTTTTTAGTTTATATTTAGTAATGCACAATGCCTCTACCATTAAATATGTGATTAATTTTGTTTACTTTTAAAATTTAGTGGAACTAGTATAGTCCATAAGTATATCCTACAAGAGCAAAACTATGTATAACTTATGTTAATTAGTTTTACTAGATTTTAAAAAAGTAACGAAATTATTAATGATATCTAATTAACGTCTAAGGTATTGTGTAGTAAAATTTTTACGTTAAAAGGTAATGTGTGGAATTTTGAAAAGTTTGAGGTGCAAGTATAGGGATGCTAATCGAGTTTAGTAGCTCGCAAGCAGCTTGAACTCAACTTGATCAAAGTTAGACTCGAGTTAGCTCGAAACTCGATAATTTTCGCGTAACACAATTGTTTTCAATTAATTTCTCTTTGAAATAAAGAAATATATTAACACTACTCAATAAAAACATATTGGTCTAGTATAAAAGAAAAAAAAATTATAAAAAAAGAATATATAATAATAATATGCCTAGAATTAGGTGAACCAAAACTCTAAAAGAGTTGCTCGTGAACAACTCGACTCAAAATTTAGTGAGCACGAGTCGAGCAAGCCTTTGCTTGTGATCGACTCGCTCGATTAGCACTCCTAGGTATAACATATAGATATTGAAAAAACATAGTGGTATGACAAAGAAAATCCCGTTTTCTTTGTGAGTAGATGCATAGTTGTGATTTTGTATCACATATTTAAATGTTTTTTTTCTTTTCTTTTTAAGATAAAATATTAATATACACATAACTTTATGTTATTTGTTTTTCCGTAATACTTCCTCCGTTTAGAAATAGTTACACCATTTGAATAGTGTTTACCATTCACATCTTACACTTTGATTGTCTTTGGTGATTTATATTTTAGAAAAAAATACGACCATATAGGATTTTGCTAGATGCGTCTTTTTTATTATCAACTTTTCATAATTTTTACTTAAAGACAACTAAAAATATCAATGTATGAAAACATGCATCGGCAAAGCGTGAAAATATGAAATGGTGCAGTAATTTTTAAACTAATAAAGTATAAAATATATTGTTCTTTTGTCTCAAAGTTAAATTATAATTAATAAAAACAATAACAATATTACAATATCAAACTAAGTATATTTAAGTTGGATTATAATTTGATGAGTTGGACTATTTGGCTAAATTTTACCCTGAACTAAATTTTTGTCTCATGAATATGTAAATTATTATGTATATATAGGTACTTTTTATGTTGCCCATACCTATTCTATTCTGTATCCAACTAGGTAAAAAAAGTGATCCTTTCACAATTCACATGGACCACCTCAATGTTCAATGGGTCCAAGTGGTACTAGATGGTTCACTTACAGGCTACAAATTACAATCTTGAGAAGACCAAACAACTTTCCCGTCCCTTTCTCTATATTAGTGTTGGCGGGCTATTAGGTGCGAAAAGATGGGAGATTTTCCCGCAACTTGTAGGGCAAAAGTACTAACTCACTCTCTAATTCATTGTAACTACCAGTATTGCCAATTTGCCATTATGTATCTGTCAAAAATAAGTATAGTGTTGAGAGTCTTGAAATTTCGAGAAGGTTTGAAGAGTTAAGGAAAAAGTTTCCGATAATCCTGCAAAATACAATGAAAAACTGGCCTGGAGTGATCCTGGGAAAGCCCTTCCGACGCTCAAGTCAGTTGAAATTGAGTTAGAGGGAGAAAGTGAGTAACATCTTGTTTGGTAGAAAGAATTTGGAAGGAAAGTAAAGGAAATGGAAGAAAATTTGTTACTTTCCAATGTTTGGTTCGTTAAAAAAAAAAATTAAGTGAAAGAAAATGGGAGGAATTGGAAGGAAAGACTCTTTAATAAAATTTTACTTTCCTTTCCTCCCAAAAGCGGGGGAATTTGGGAGGAAAGAGAAAATTTATACCAAACATGGGAAGTTAAGGTTTTTTTCCTTTCTCTTCCATTCTTTTCTCTTCCCTTCCTTTCTCTTCTCTTCCTTTCATTTACTAAAAATGAACCAAACACACTGTAAATGTAGAGAGATGCTCTGGTTCTTTATAAGTGAGAATTGGATACCTTTGTCTAATGAGACAACCCCTATTTATAGAGGATGATACCTCTAATAAATGAGGGCATTTTAATCAGCTCCAACTGATGGAAGAGTATGTTTCTTAGAATTAGGGATATTTTAGTAACTTCGTCATAAATGGACCAGTCCAGAAAATGAGCCCAAACAGTATCTGTTGTGCCACGATTCAGCCGCTACGCTGGAATCCCGGTGGTAGTTAGAGTCAAGGGTTGAGCAAGCTTAAATAGTGGGAGTTGTTGAAGAAATGGTGTTCCCATTGCGGAGAATCCAAGGCATCGTTGGACCGAATTGAGAAAGCAATACAAGACTAATTCAAGGTATTAGAATCTGCGGTGTAAACGGTTGAGGAGAATAAGGAGTAAAGACCAAGTATATCGGAGGTGCCAAACGGCCCATAATCTAAGGAACGGCAACGGCATTGAACAGTATATAAAGGCAGCAGACTATTCACCAGAAGATTACCACCTAGCATACATTACAACTACTATTATTTATTGATGTCTAAGTATGATAATGCCTCCATCATTCTCATTCAGTTGCCAACTCCACGTATGAGCCCCAAATGCTTCCATTGTAACCATTATACCAAAACTACTATATTATATGTAATAGATAGACAAGTACAAATAGCCTATAGTATTACCTTCTAATAGAATAAGTTTATTCCCTAGTTAAGAATAGTTCTACATACGACCCTATTGTACATATTATCAAAGAAGCCAGTTCAAG
Organism: Beta vulgaris subsp. vulgaris; assembly: GCF_026745355.1. Lineage (NCBI taxonomy): Eukaryota > Viridiplantae > Streptophyta > Magnoliopsida > Caryophyllales > Amaranthaceae > Beta > Beta vulgaris. Next base: position 56,054,274 of record NC_079209.1, read on the forward strand.
GCCAAAGTTCATAGTGGATTGGTAGCCTCATTGCTACCCGCGGTTTTTACCCTTTTTCTTGGGGTTTTCCGCGTCACCATTTCTTGGTGTCTTGTTCTTTTCTGCCTTTGTTTATTTTCGTAGCTAGCATCTTTTGTTGTTCGTAGCTGCATCTCCATTAGCTGTAGATCCTCAGCTAAGTTCTGCCTGATCAGAATTTGGCATAAACAGTTTGGCGCCCACCGTGGGGCTCTACAGCTTGGTTCTTCAGGAAAAGAAAGGGAGAGGCGGAGTTAGATGCCACCATGGTCAGTACATTAACTTCCAGCAAAGAAGCTTATAAAGCCTCATTCGGAAGCGAAACACTAAATAAGATAAGTGGAGTCTAACTTGTTGATTTGCTATTTTTCATACATCTCACTATCTCAGCAACAAGCTAAAACTTGGAAGTGTTGGTTTACTCTAAAAGAAAAAAATAAGCAGTATGAAGCAATAATATGAGAGTGTGAATAATGAGTAATTAGTCACATAAATTTCCTTTATTTCGGAAAGGGTATAAATGCTATAAAAACAAGTACTTCTTTTTGCTTTGTTGAAGTATAAGTGCTGAGTGAATACAACGTTTAGCTTTCTAAGTGGTAATGCCACCCCAGGGAAATTAATCATTTAAAATTAGTCAAAGCATAATTGGTAATGGCTTTGTATGAAGTACTCATGTAACCATTCTGATCAATTGTTATGTAAGAAGTCCTCCAGCTAGCGTTTACTACATGCTTATATTACTAGCAACTAAAGTTCTTTATTTCCAATTTTTATGTTTTGATTACTCCTTTCTTCCATGCTAGAAGGAAAATTATCATTTGGGGGCTTATAGCAAAGTTCAAATTGTTCCGTCAAAGTATTCAATTCTGACTTAGAAGCATCGATCGCCGACAACGAAGACATGTTGTCACTTAAGCAGCTTATTTGGAAAGAGTAACGATAACACAGAAATAGTATTGAAAAGTGGTGGTTGCAGTGGGTTTACCAGGTTCACAATGAATTGTTCACGGCAACGAATAATGACAAGTAAGCTATAAATCATTACTATTGATAGCATCGCATAATTCCAATACATGCTTAAGTGTTCTTTTAATTTTCCCCCATCTAGCTATCATATCACACCTTGCAGAATGTAGAATATGTTCTTCGTATTATTCTCTGCTTATAAGGAATTGGTTCTATAAATCTACAACTTCCTGTACTTAGCCCCAAAGTTCATTAGTAAACTTCCTGTACTTAGTTTTCTCGTATTATTCTACACTTGCATTCATTAGTATCTCCATAAAGTTCATTCCCAAGCTTGTCTTTTAATGGTTAATGCATAAACTATTATTATCATTTCTCCATAAACTAACAAAGAGTGCAGTACAAAAATCCTTCGGCAAAGTTGAGATCAATATACTATGATGTAGCAAAGCTGGATCGAGTTATAACAGGTCTTACAAATGCGGCTATTAAGACACATGATGTCAACAGATCAAAGCAGAAACCCAGCAGCCAGCTAAAATCGCTAAGTAACTTCTAACCTTTCGTTGCTAAATTCATTTGCTTCACTCTATTATTATACAACGTCTCAAATACATGGCTTAACAAATCGTACATGTATAATACGTGTTTGTGCATGATGTCCTTCGTCCAATGTATATAAATCTTTGTGGCCACTTTTCTCCAAAACTTAGAAATTGCTATGTTGTGGACTAACTGACATCACTTTTGCCAACAAAGCTAATAAGCGTAAGCTAGAAAAACACCAGGTTTGACAAGTAAACACTTTTACTTTGTTTTTTCCTAAAGTCGCCACAAGGGGGGCAAGGTAGTATAATCTAATTATTGTTACTTGCTTTAAATTGTGACTTAAGCGTGATAACACAATGTCTTTTTTCCGCGAGTCTAAAAAAGTTTTTTTCATAAATGTATGTAGAATATTAAAAGCACGTTAATGCCTTGGGGGCTTAACTCCAACAATAATGTAGTAATGCCACTAAAGCGATCAGAATTGATAATCTAGTCTCAGCTAGAATTCGTAATTTAATTGAGGCTAGCCCCTAGTACCACCAAGATAAAGCTAGGTGGCAAGTACGGATTAGAATGTCAAAGCTATCAGCGAGGAACTATTTTGTGTCGAACATGAGTAAAAGATAAACAAAGGTAAAAGTAGTGACGGCTGCACACGCACATTCTTTGATAGCTTTTGCTTTGTAAGCTTGTCACAGGACTTTACAAAAATCTTTAATGAATCGATCGGAGATAAATTGGATAGAAAAGCCGCACAGTATAATGAAAAGGTCATTGTTAAAGGAAAATTGTTATGGGATTTTCTACGACCACAGCTTCTATAGTTCACGTTTATTACTCGCAGCTTCCTAACTAGGCTGTGCAGGTTTCCTTGTAACAGCGCAACTTCCTGACTAAGTTGTGCAGGTTCTTCAGTGGCGGTATAGCTTCTGATCGATGCTGCATAGCTTCCTACGTGGCAAGCTGGCTTCCGATTGAAGTGGGTCAACTTCACCAGTTCCAGATGGCTTCTTGGTTATTGTGAGTGCTAGGTCAGAAAGATTTTTCTTTCGATATTCAACGGCGACAAGTAAGATAAATTTATATTACAAATGAAGTTTAAACATGTTTTTAAATCGGTGAAAAACGTATCTCGTAGCACATATGACACACAGTTGTTTATTGTTACTCATGGTCATCATAAAGTATCTATACACCTGCATTTCTCACCGTGATCATTTTATTAAAAAGCTTCTAAGTTGTTATTGCTTATATCTAACATTAATTACAACTCCATTATGAAGATAGTTCATAGCAACTACATTAGAGTTCGAAAATGCAACTACAGCTACGCGAAAATAGCACCAAGTCAAGATGTGTGACGTATCTTATCGCAAAGGACAATCTTGTGACGACAGAGTTTCTCACAAAAAGCACCTTAGAGAAAGCAAGAGCCGCTCATACATGTGTCCGTTGGTGTTAAGCATAACGAGGATCGCATGCTAGATGCTAGATTGCAGATGCAAGTAGCAGGTGTTAGATGCTAGCTAGGCTAGCTGCCAAATATGCAGAAGAAATTTGCCGAGTTAAAATACCAGGTGTCATACAACATGCACTAGATGCCAAAAGGGAATTGCCTAACTATCTTGTATTAAATGTTTAATCAGCAGGTTTCATGTTTTAGACGTGATGTGCCATCTACCAAGGTTCATATATCAAACGCCCAAAGTTGAATGTCAAATGTCAGCTGCCACGATAAGATGTCAACTGTTAACTAAAGCCATGATCCACCTATAAAGCTAAAACTTGAAAAGTACAGCGTATTCCAGTTTACCCAAGACTTATGACAGGTCGTAGATGCCAGATTACAAGTCCAGAGGTTAGCTGCATGACAGCTTGCCACCAACGACCAAGCACCTATGGTAATGCACAAGTCTAAGATTTTCTAGCTATTGCTACCTTTAAGTTCCCATACGTGATTCACACGAAGCTTCATAATAATGAGCAACACGTCAAGTAAGTAACACTAGTTGGCGTTGATAGACATTATTTACTATTGTAACATATCGACCTGCAAAGGTATATACTCCCAAATTTAAAAATACATCATTTACCAAGACTTCTAAGCTTAATGTGCACATCAATGTTCACTTATGTTTATCTACTCATTCACCTAAGTTAGGACACACATGATCAAACTCTCGAAGTGTCTACTTGTACAAAGATATGCATACTTGCTTTATATTCTATGACATTATATCTTCACCAAGTTATAACAAGGTGAAATCGCTGTATGGTAACTTACAAAATGGTCTAGCGTCAGCTTGCAAACGGCCCTGACGCCAGCTTACATACGTGCCCATGACGCCAGCTTACATACATGCCCCTGACGCCAGCTTACAAAATGGTCCTGTCTGTCGCCAGCTACTCAAAGGTGGTCCTAACACTAGAATACCCTAAGTTCAAATTGACAAATAACTAAAGGCTCACATGCCAGAAACACGAGGCAAATCCGAAACAAATCAAAGCAAAAACGAAATGGCTCAAGCGCCAGCCTATGAAATGGTCTAGGTGCCAGCTTACGAATTATATGGCCTAGGTGCCGGCTTGAAAAAACCAGTTCAATTGCCAAGTTAATCAAATCAACCAGAATCTCATTATCTAAGTGACCTACACATCAAAATGTAAGTGCCAACGCTAAACCATCAAATAGTGGCCCGCAACTTCAACAAGAGTGTAAAAGCCAAAGTGTTTAAGGTAAGAGACTAGGTTCTTAGGAAGGTATTCCAGAGCACCCAAGAGCTGAATGCTGGCAAGCTAGAGAGTAGCTGGGAGGGTCCTTGTCTAATTAAACGAGTGGTTGGAAAAGGTGTGTATTACCTAGTTACCAAGGAAGGAAAAGTCGTACCTAGAAGCTAGAATGCTTCGCATCTCAAGTTGTATTATCTTTAACCTAGGTTAAGAACCATGTTGTCTACCGGCTGCAAACGCCAGAATACCAAACAAAGGTAACCACATTGGTCACCAGGTAACGCAAGAGGGTCGCAGCACCTAGTCGCGAGCTAAAGGTCGAAGCGCCTAGTCTCAGATAAAGGTCGAAGCGCCTAGTCACAAGCTAAAGGTCGAAGCACCTGAGTTTAGCTATATGGTCGTAGCACCAAGGAAACGGGCCCAACCAAAGGAAAACTCGAGTACACCAAGTAAGAACATCACCAAAGCTAGCAAATATGAACGTGCATACAAAAGAGATGTTTCTTAAAATCAAAAGTCAAAAGTTAAAAGGATCCAAAGATCAAAAGCAAAGTTCAAAGAGTCAGATCAACTTAAGCAAACGAAGCATAGCTAAGGACAACGTGCAAAGACGCAATACAACATAAACGTGAATTCAATGGATGATTGGCTGAATGAAACTAACACACGAAGTCCTCTTGAGTTATAGATACAAAGTTACTTCTAAAGGACCAAAGCGTCAGGACCTAAGCATTGGTGCTAGCTAGCCAGCCAGCTAGATAGTCATCTAGCTAGCTACAATTGTTGAATTGCCTAAAGTTTCAAATGTAATGGCTACCCGCAACCATTGCGAGCCAACCAAGCTATGAGAAGCGCTGAAAAAGCACAAAAGCAAGGCAATGAGCTGTTGAAATCGTAGCTACCATAGTGTGTATATCTTAAGTTTATTGTACATCCTAAGTTTTCAAAGTACTATCTCAAGTTGTCAAAGTATTATCATAAGTTTTCAAAGAATTACTCGAAATTGTTCTCAAGCTGTATGTTACATATTGAATGCTTTTGAAGCCACCTAAGCTAAGTGCAGGTTTATCAAAGAGAATCAAGGTGTCAGCCACGGAGATGACAGCTAAGCTATCTGAAGACAAAGCCATGTATAGCAACCAAGCAAGACACTAGTTTAGCTGGCAAGCAGGTATGAATAGAGCAATTGACATGATGCGAAGCTGCAGTTTATTTTCCTAATCTACGACAAGCTTCGATTAGAAAAATGGGGGCTATTGTTGTGCCACGATTCAGCCGCTACGCTGGAATCCCGGTGGTAGTTAGAGTCAAGGGTTGAGCAAGCTTAAATAGTGGGAGTTGTTGAAGAAATGGTGTTCCCATTGCGGAGAATCCAAGGCATCGTTGGACCGAATTGAGAAAGCAATACAAGACTAATTCAAGGTATTAGAATCTGCGGTGTAAACGGTTGAGGAGAATAAGGAGTAAAGACCAAGTATATCGGAGGTGCCAAACGGCCCATAATCTAAGGAACGGCAACGGCATTGAACAGTATATAAAGGCAGCAGACTATTCACCAGAAGATTACCACCTAGCATACATTACAACTACTATTATTTATTGATGTCTAAGTATGATAATGCCTCCATCATTCTCATTCAGTTGCCAACTCCACGTATGAGCCCCAAATGCTTCCATTGTAACCATTATACCAAAACTACTATATTATATGTAATAGATAGACAAGTACAAATAGCCTATAGTATACCTTCTAATAGAATAAGTTTATTCCCTAGTTAAGAATAGTTCTACATACGACCCTATTGACATATTATCAAAGAAGCCAGTTCAAGGCCAAAGTTCATAGTGGATTGGTAGCCTCATTGCTACCCGCGGTTTTTACCCTTTTTCTTGGGGTTTTCCGCGTCACCATTTCTTGGTGTCTTGTTCTTTTCTGCCTTTGTTTATTTTCGTAGCTAGCATCTTTTGTTGTTCGTAGCTGCATCTCCATTAGCTGTAGATCCTCAGCTAAGTTCTGCCTGATCAGAATTTGGCATAAACAGTATCTATTTGTATCACCGTACTTAAAAAATGATAAATCTCTAACAGTCAGATGTAAGAAATGTAGTATATCTAATACATAAGTGAACGACTAACATTGCCTTGTGTTTATACACCTCATATCCCCTTTAGCTTCCTTTTCCCTCCCACCTTTACCGTCATTTCCCTTACAATGTCACTTCTTGTAAGTTGTACCTACCATTGGAACTAACAACCACTCCTTCCCCACCATTGTTGCTCACAAAAGCTCCGGCCACCATTGAAACTAGAAATTCTATCCACCATCATTCCAAGCCTCACCCACACCCATTCATCCCGACTTCTAGCGGAATTAAACCTTAAGCAACCATTCAAAGCCCTCTATATCTAGGTGTTTATGTATTCCTATACAATGTTTGTGTTCGTAACATATATTATTACAAACAACAAGAAAATTCTTAAGAAATTGACGTTGATTAATGTGCTGAACTTTTTCGTCTTTCCTATTTAAAAAGGGTTATAGGTGTTTGATTATAACAAACTTTTGGATGGAGGCTCAATGTAAAAACCGTCCAAAAAATTTCTTCTTACTATTTTATTTTTGAAGAAAAACAAGAACAAAAATTTCTTTGGAGTTTTGGGTAAGTCCTTTTGGGCCAGCTTAATTGACTTTTGACTATGGTAGAGTTGTAACTTGTAAGATGTACACTGTGGTTTGTTTTGAGAATTTGTAGAGTCCAACAGTAATACAGCTGGCTTATTTGTTTGCAATCGCATAGTGGGCCCTATCTACAATCAATTATAGTGATCTCAACCCAGAATCAAATTATGGGCTAGGATCAATTATTGGGGGGCAGGAGGCAACACCTTTTGTACGGACATTCATACGTGTGCGCGGACCTGATACACAATAATATTATTATGGACCAAAATTATATTTTTTTATAATTAACCAAAACTACTTATTTAACCTAGTGACCGTTATTTTCAATACAGTAACATTTTAAAATCGTAAGTTATACTATACAGTTATTATCTACAATAGTGACCTTTTTAAAAAAAAAAAATATAGTCACTCTTTCTTACATTAGTTTATCATAATGAAAATTTCACTTTGTGACAGTAACTCATCTTTTATGCCTATTTTTTTTATACATATTAACCCTTTTTTTTTCTTCATAAATCACATGAATTAGCATTAGGTCCACACTAATCTAGTGTGAACTGGGTCCATATAAGTTTTTTTGCATACATCGAAGTGTATTTTTATTTCACAACCAAGCTTACTTGGTGTTGGTGGAGAATTCACCTTGTGACTATGGCTTTGAGCTCACAAGTTCAAACCCTACTACATAGATGTGTTTGGGAGTAGAAATTCCCTTATATCCCTCTACTCTCAAATGTTGGCCTGTCTTGATGGGTTACCCGATTAGCTGACCCGTGACAGGTGTTAGTACAGTAAAGTCCTTCTTACTAGGGATAGCAACAACTCGAGCTTGGACCGGATTATGCATAATCCGACTCCGACCCTACAAGAAGTCTGATTTTAAATCTAACTCCGATCCCCGACTCTAATATTACTTAAAATCTCAACATCCGACTCCCATCCGACTATTTTCTCCCTATTTTTTTTTAATAGAAAGATCTTCTATAATACAAATAATCTAACTAATACGCCACATTAATCTCATTTGTCGTCGTCTCAACTCGGGTTGTGGAATTCAAGTTCTGTACAAGAGTTGAGAATCGAATATGGTTGCGGATTCTTTAGCTAAGCAGGGTCTCTTAAGACTAGATGACTTTGTAGCTTGGATGTAACTGGAACATAGGCAACACCTTTTTGTTTCACTATAGTTGTTGTATCTTTAGCTCTTGACTGTATGGCAATTGTCTTGTACTCAAGTGGTAACTTCCACCTTTGAGGAATGAAATAAAACAACACCCATTATAAAAAAAATAAATATTAATCTTATATAAAAAAAATTAATACTACTTTATTGTCGTGGTCGTCAATTTTTTTTACGTCTAAATGTTATTTGATTAAGCGCAAAAGCTAACAAACACCCCTGAAGCGTTAGATAAGATAACTAAAAATGAAAATATTAAATAAATTTAAACATTAATTATATCGATTGATGTATAATTTTGAATGTATTTCAAGATTTATACCATTTCAGGTTATATATTTTTTAGTGCTTATCCAACAATATGGGCGTTGTAAGCAAGATCCTTGATTAAATAGTACCAATGCGACAAAACACTATACTTCATTTTCATGGCTTTAATATTTTTTTAACACATTAAAGTTTTAAACTATTAGAACAGTCGAGAACATCTCCTGCAATATATTTCCCCCCTAAAAATACTTAAAAGTTAATATACCCTCATTTTCCCCCTTTGTATTAGTGCCATACAATTTTTAGGGGCCATCTAAAAGTTTTGTTTGTCATAATATTGTTTATTCCGTTTTTGGGAATTTGTCCATGTTGTTATGTGACTACGACAAGATGATATGAAATTTTTATTTCTTATTTCAGCATTTTTTTGGTTTCTTTAAATGCTAGGGAAAAAAATATTGTTTCTATATTTCAACTCTCATAATTTTTAATCCGACTTGCATGGACCCGGTTCACACTAAAAATAGTGTGGACCAGGTCCAGGCACGTGACCCGTTATATCATTTTAACATACACTATATCATTTTAACGTACACTATATCAGTATAACATACACTATATCACTTTAACACACCCTATATCACTTTAACATACACTATATCACTTTAACATACACTATATCATTGTAACACACACTATATCACTTTAACACACCCTCTATCACTTTAACATACACTATATCACTTTAACAGACACTATATCACTTTAACATACACTATATCACTTTAACATACACTATATCACTTTAACATACACTATATCATTTTAACATACACTATATCACTGTAACATACACTATATCACTGTAACATACACTATATCATTTTAACATACACTATATCACTGTAACATACACTATATCACTGTAACATACACTATATCATTTTAATATACACTATATCATATCAATATACACTATCATAAACTCACATGATATGAATTGGGTGCACACTAATCAGTGTGCACCGGGTTCATATTAATTTTTTTACATAATTTTTTGGTGCTTGAGACTAGAGAGGGATCCCTATTCTTAAACACCGCATTTGTAATACTCGAAATCCAGGATTTAAAGTAACAATCTTACCGAGTAACTACGACATATGGTGATATGAAATCTATACAAATATATTAAAATTGCATAGTAGGGTTTGATCTCGAGACCTCAAGTACATATACTAAAGTTTTAACCACTAGGCTAAATTGTATTTAGTGTTATTATAATAAAGTATTATATTAATAAATGAAAATTTTCCTTACCTGGAGCATAGCCCGGGCCTAATTATAACTAGTAATAAATTGATATATTGCACGCATTTATTATGAAATTAAAGACAGCTGACTCAAAGTAAGCAAATCAAATTCGTTAACTAGTTATAAATTTTCTTTCTTTATTTTTACTCCTGATTTAATAATATTTATATGCATAGTATTATTAAACTTATCTCTATGTATATTCTCATATTAATTTTATATAATTCTTAATAGTTAATCATAAAAGATATAAACAATTAAAATCCGTTAACAAAGTATCAAGTCAAAATAATAGTAGTAGTATGAAAATTCTATTGTGCTCCCGGGAGCACGGTGTACACTGTGCACCTAGTAAATTTGTTCTATTTCCGATAAGTAAATGTTCTATTTCAACAAATGTTCATTTTAAGCATATTTTTCAGCAAAAAAATATGTTCTAGTTATTGTAAGAAAATGTTCTATTTTCAATAAACAAATGTTCTATTTCAACAAATGTTCGTTTTAAGCTTATTTTTCAGCAAAAAATTATGTTCTAGTTTTCGTAAAAGATGTTCTATTTTCAATAAACAAATGTTCTATTTCAACAAATGTTCGTTTTAAGCTTATTTTTCAGCAAAAAATTATGTTCTAGTTTTCGTAAAAGATGTTCTATTTTAAAAAATGTTCTATTTCAACAAATGTTCGTTTTAAGCTTATTTTTCAGCAAAAAATTATGTTCTATATTTTGTGAATTTGTTTTATTTTCGATAAGTAAATGTTCAATTTTAAAAAATGTTCTTTTAAAACTTATTTTCCACCAAAAATTATGTTCTATTTTCACTAAAAATAAGTTCTATATTTGATAAGCATATGTTCTATTTAAGTAATTGAATTCTAGTAATGTTCCACTTCAACCAAAAATGTTCATTTTCGTATTTGGATTCTGGTAATGTTCCACTTCAACAGTAAAATGTTCTTTTTCATAAATGAATCTTGTAATGTTCCATTTCATCAATAAAATGTTCCTTTTCGTAAATGAATTTTGTAATGTTCCACTTCCACAGTAAAATGTTCATTTTCGTATTCGTAAATGTTCTTTTTCGTATTCGTAAATGTTCTATTTTGTATTGTAAGAGCACAATTCTCGGGAGCACAATGCACGCATTAGTAGTAGTATGCCACAAGTTGTGTGGATCTTGACATCTAAGCTAAGGAGAAATAGAGAATATCTTATTTTACATTTGAGTCTCTCGTTAAAGCTTTGAACAGAGGACCTCATGTACCTCAAGTGATAAATAAACCACTAAATGAAGTTGAGTGTAATAGATGAATGTGGGTTAACTAGGGCTGGCAATCGGCTCTTTTGAAATTGAAAATTGGGGTCATTTAAGAGATGAATCATTCAATTGGTTTTCAATGAGTTTCATTATATTTAAGTTGGGGTATATTAGAGTCCATCGTATAATTACACCATTTTTTTTTTTTTTTTGATATTGGACACTTCATCTCAAATACCAGTTAGGAGTATACCTGGGGCATGGGCCGGGTATGTTCACGGGCTCGGTGAGATGGCAGGCCAGGCTGTGCCTGAAATTTCCAGATTTTGTCCACGGGTCTATGGGCCAGACTCATGTCTCTTAAGGGCCTGACCCGTGTTTTATATTGTTTTTTTTTCTACAGTTTAGGCTAAAAAACAAAGGAGAGGAGCGTTCGGCCCGTAGACCATCTAGGAGGGCTCGTGCTGGTGCGGGTCTGAAATAAAATTTCTTGACCGTGACAGTCCCGCGGCCCACGTAGCGGACAATGGGCCAGACCGGGCCTCGAGCGGGCTCGTGCCTGGCCGGCTGACCCGCGTGCTGGCCCGGTCCATGCCCACCTCTAGTGAGGAGTATGCCTCAAAGAACAAATAAGTTATCAATTACGAGAAAACATTGATATATAATTGATATTAGACTTTTTTTTTGTATATAGATATACATGTTGCTAATCGCATGAAATCTTGTTAGGCTAGTTTCGACTTATAATAATGGCTAAAGACTTGTATTGAAAACTGTAAAAACTCTAAAATAACATGTATTCGTTTTGTTTCATTTTATTTGAAATATTAACACGGTTTACAATCTAAAAAATCTTCTACGTGCTTCTCAATATTTAAATAGTACCCACTAAACATAAAAGGACACTTAAATAAGTTGAAGTAACATAAACCACAGAAGAATTGTAAACCATAATCCAAAAGAGTTGTAAACAAGTTACACTACAATTCGAGAGCCTATGACGGCCCTTTCAACCTATCTTACGAAGAAAAACCAGCCTCTAATGTCAAACTCCCCCACTCATATTAAAGATAATATACCAAGTTGATGCATATCTTACCAACAAGATTTGCAATGACAAAATATCATTTGAGGCTGATAATTGACTTAGATTCTACGAGCCCTAGGAGCTGTGAGCTTCACACAAATTGAATATTTCATTCCTTGGCCCATGTAATTTGATGATGTTGAACGATACAGTGAATATTATCTTAGTTTAGTAGGCCAAATATTAAAAGAATCCTCCAAGGTTCATCTCAAATTAGTATTCCACGCTTCAGTTTATAGTCATATTCCAATTCTTGATCCCTTAATTTTTTTTTATCATCATAAAATTTCATTTTTCGAGAAAAAAACTCCGAGACGATAGTTTAGAGAAATAATAATTTTAACTGATACATTCGATTCCATCCTATTGGGTTTAAGGCTTTAGCATGGTTTATTTTAGTTATTCCGGGAAAAAAAAACTCTGAAATGATAGTTTAGAAAAATAATAATTTTAACTGATACATTCGATTCCATCCTATTGGGTTTAAGGCTTTAGCATAATTTATTTTAGTTATTCCGGGGAAAAAAAACTCTGAGACGATAGTTTAGAAAAATAATAATTTTAACTGATACATTCGATTCCATCTTATCGGATTTAAGGCTTTAGCATGGTTTATTTTACATTTTTACTTATAATCTTTGTCCATTGAGGCCAAATATGCCATATCATTGTCAAACAGAAGTTTTGTTATTCATATTTTTAAAGGTTGTATCATTGTCACTTAAAAGAAAATGCATTGCATGAAACAATAGCAACAATTTATGATGATAAAACAAAGTCTAGGCCTCCAGGATGATCCCACCCCACATTAACTTATTACGACATTTGAAAGTGACCAATAAAATATAGAAAGATTGGGACTTTAATATTGTTGTCAAATATAAGATTGTCTCGTATAAATTCTATGACTGGCAAATTTAGGTCAATCTATGAGAAAATCTTTAATTATCCCCACTTCTTCTAATCTATACGTATTGTACTTTTATACTATTCACATACTTTACTTTTTATCTTCACAATGAAAACAATCCTGCAATGTCTTATTTAGATTCATCTCGGCACGGCTCAATGAATCCCTTGCTTGTTCATACTTCCAACAAAAATTATTAAAAGAGACGGTCTAATTTTAATGTAAAAGTAGACTTAGTTACTAAATGGATTAAACTAGTTACCGAAAGAAACTAAACTAGTCACTACTGGACTAATTTTCTTTTTAATATTGAGCTTACCATTACCTAATTTATAATTTAAGAGTAGACAGTCTCTTATAAGACAAACTCTACTTCCAAAGCATATATTCTCATAATATTGACTTTCATAATTTTTACTTATTGATATATCAATGGCTAAAGTTTCACGTTGGCAAGCGTAAAAGTAGGTGCATAGATCAAGAACGGAAGTTACCAACATAGCAACTCATAAACATTGCGAATTCGAATTAGCCACAAAAGCGTAGACTTCGATCAATGTTTATTTTTGAAGCTACCATGCCCTATAAGATGGAAGCCTAGTATAATTGGTAATACAATGTAACAAATGCAGAAGAGTCAAAAAATACTTCAGATGGAAGCCTGATACTATAATAAAAGAAACTCTAGATCTAAAACAAAATTGTCAAATCTTTCAAAAGGAAGTTGTATAAGATATCAAAATGCAAAAATGGAAGCTTATTGTTTACAAATTTTTCTCCTCATATCTGATATATAAACCCGCCTAAAACTGGAACTACACTGTAAAAAAAAGAGGAAAAATAATTTAAACCTCTAATCTAAAAACTTCAATTTAGAAACCCTCATAAGGAGAGGAGGAAAGAAAAGGTAAATGTGGCTCAATTCGATGCCATAATTTACTCTGTATATATCAGTCATATCCATGGTACTAGCTACATACCTCTATGTATTAGTATGAAAGATTACAATGAATTTAAGCCATTTTACCTTGGATCTGTCGATGTACATGCACGAGAAACTCAACATAAGAGAGACCTGTTGGAGATTTATCTTCTACCATATATGAGAAGAATAACATTCCTGGAGAATCAAAAAAGCAGTCACTCATCAACCTTGGAAATTTTAACCTCAGAAAAGCTCTCAACTACTATACAGATTTTTTAAAAACTTTAGGCACCATTTGCACACATCAACTACTATGCAAAATCATGGCTATGAAACTGATATCAACGGGGATCAATATCTTAAAAATATACTCGCAGCAGTCACTTATATGTATGACTTGTTCTATACTTCTATACTCCACTTCAAGAACGCAAGTGCATGGTTGTTTCAGTTTATAATGGGCAGCGAATCTAACATTGTCACTGAAATGATCTGAACAAAAATAGAGACCAACGTGCACAAAAAGCCAAACATATAGGCTTTATCGTGGTTTGCCAACAAGTGTGTGGCACACACGTGGGTAGGGCAGGATGAAAGTTTAGACAGAAGATGGGAAACCATTCTGTCAAATGACTCAAATAGAGTGCATAGAGCTGTCCATGCACTCGAGCTTATCAACTTATTCACCAGCAAGTGGCACATATGTATTCCATAATGAGATTAGGTTAACATCACCTATGAAATCGAATCCAAATTACCACTGACTCAGTCTGCTACAAATACAAGGAACCTAATCATCTAAGATAATTTGGCACTATTGGCAGGCATGCATTTTCAGCATAGATTATACAGAAACAGAAGCATTAAGGAGCAGAAGCAGTTTTAGAGACATATTAAATCAAATTCAAAAGTATATCTGGATAACATTTCTAAAAACGAGGGATGGGGAGGGGGAGGGGGAGGGGGAGGGGATGTAATATATTTCCTTTTACATGTTTCCAAGTTTGGAAGGATCTAGTTCATTAAGGAGGGAAGAAAAACGGATTACTCCCTTTCCTTTCCACCCTTTCCCACCCTAGCATCGAAACAAGTTCACATTGATACTTTACTATTTCTCCGCCAAACTTCTCCCTAAATCCTTTCATCCAAATAAGCATTAACAAATTATGCAATGAGAAACAGTAGATTTGGATCACTCAAAGGACTTCCCAAAACCAGGACACTAGAGGTTGTGTATTATTTCTTCATTTAGTAGTAGAAATGGAATGCCACCAAATGCAACCAACAATAGTTTGGAAGACCACTCAAGTATGTTTCAAAATGGAAAAGAAGCTTTAACAGGAAGTTCAATGAAGTTTACCTAAAGCATCCCCTTTCTTGCACAACTTGAAGCTGCACAAACAGAAGGATAAAAAATAAAGTCCCCACACCATATATATCTATCTTGAAGATTACATGTGATATTTAGGATAATTACAAAATTTCTTCAAGAAAAATTTAAAGATGGCATACCGGAGGTAGGAACACCTTTGTCGTCTAATTTCATTGACAAGCTCATTGAACTTCTTAGACACTGGATTATCATATTGCTGCAACACAAACTATATAGGAAAAAAGAGAGCTCAGAAACATATATTTGGCTAAAGGTATTATGAAATTCTCATATGAAGATCTATATAAAATCACCATTACAACTTCTTAGCTTCTTCAAATTACATAATGAAAATTGAATTGTAGCCATAACAAAAACACACTAAGAAAGTTTTAATGATGCCACATTTTAAATTTGTCCTCTTTCCATTGTATCAATATAAGAGTTCTAAGTTGACTATCATATATAAGGATGAAGTTATACTACCTGAGTTGGAACTTCATCAACTGAGGTTGTACCAAACAGACATTGTAAAATACTAGGATCCACAGAATGCCCAACGTAGACCAAGGCATCCTCTCCATTCTCAAGAAGGTAAATTCCTTCATCAATTACATGCTCACTCGAAAGCGGGATAGCTGGAGGAATAATAGATCCATCCATTTCCTACAGAAAAGGACAATGAGTTTAATAGCATATGAAAATGTCAACAGAGAACAAAAATTAATCAGCAGACACTAGTAATACCTTGGATCCAAGG
This sequence comes from Beta vulgaris subsp. vulgaris, assembly GCF_026745355.1. Lineage (NCBI taxonomy): Eukaryota > Viridiplantae > Streptophyta > Magnoliopsida > Caryophyllales > Amaranthaceae > Beta > Beta vulgaris. The sequence goes on from NC_079209.1 coordinate 56,070,297, forward strand.
TCATGGACAGAAAACATCCTAGGATACACCAGTGGAATTGCCAATGGAGTAGACAAGGAAGAGACATAGGTTGTCCAGAAGGAACGATCATCTAATCGCCCATCAGTTCGCAACCCGATGCTTTTTATCAATGCTGCAAAGAATTTTTTCAGAAAACAACCAACATCAAACACAGATTCTAAGTCCTGAAAACTATCTTGTTTTACAAGTTGATGAAATTTTCCATTTCTTGTAGATATAGCTTATACATTACCAAGGGTGTACAAAGGCAAAAGCTTGAGTGCCTCTGGAAGAATGAGCTGGCCCGCTGATGATACAGACAAATTTGCGCAGAATTTTCGATAGGAATGCAGTATGTTGACACAGTGATTAGTCACCTGATCCCTGACTTGCAAAAGTGGCGTAGTGGGAACCCCAATGGCAGCTTAGGGACACCCAAGATAACATGTAGATTTAGTATTCAAACAATCAAGTAAAAGAAGTGAAGAGTACAACATCAGTAGAGGATGAGTTTTGTGCAGTAAGTGAATAAGCAGAAGAATATTCATTTTATCAGGAGGTACTGAATTATATTCGTGCTAACTTGAGATTACAGATATCTAGGATTTCAACTCCCAATAAGGGTGCAGGGACAACCATTAATCAAAGTTAAAGGTAGTACAATGTTTAATAGTGAAGCTGATAATGTTGATTATTATTTGTACCTTGTTTGGCAAAACATGCAAATTGAGTATCCAAGTCAGCTGAGCGAAACAAGTTGCTCAAGACACTTGTGCATGAAAGTGAAAGGGTGCTAACACGAATTCTTCGTTGTCCATAAACAGTGGTGTAAAGAAGCGCACACTGCATTGTGAAGGAAAATATGTTAAAATTGCTGAAGGAATTGCAATTTAGCTATACTTCATCGATTTTAATAGAGAGAAGAAAAAAAAGAAACAAAGCTAGCTCCATATAACAAAAAATGCAAGAAAGTTGCTCATGAATCTACAAGCACATTGGAGTGTTGGACTAAAAAAAAAAGAAGCTCCTGACAATGAGTATCTGCTCTGTATTATGTAATCATCTAACCTGGAAAGCACATTCGGCACCATCTTGTAGTTTATCATCATGTTTTAAAGTGACCATAAGAGCCTTGTCACAATCAATCTGCAATAAGAAAGAAGTTCAGGTCAAGAAGAGAGCATGCCAATAAAGTTTTAAGAAAGAGAGAGAGGAAAGGTTCTGTAGAAAAGACAGTCAAAGCTGATATGCATCAAACTAACTCCAGCAAGATCTATCATTATTACACCAATTCTTGCTTAAATTACCAAAGGAAAAAAAAACTAAATTGGAATAGTTTCATGACGTTCAAAGATCAATTGAACGGAATTTAATATCAATATTATGAGAATAGAACATACATACATCACAAAAGATATGTGACATGCTCTTGAAAATTAACAATGCTATAATCATCTACATTGTAGTAGCCTCGATTGTACGAAACTAGAGGTATAAGATTGAAAGAAACAAAAAGGAGAAAATAACAGCCACATGCTATCCCACAATAAAATAAAGGACACAATGTTAAGCATTCTGCAGATAGGAGAACAATGGCCTTGTTAGGCAATTAGTCAATAGCATATGTATACAAGTAATAAAAAACACAACCCCCTAAGGCACGTGTCAATCGCTCATTTTCCTTCGGTTTTTTTTCAATAAATATTTCATCTTAAAAAATAAGTTAAACCTTTTAAGTTGAATGAAATGACAAATTCATGGTCACTCGTGTATCTTTTTGAAGGATACTTTATGCTAAATCGTAATCGACATCCTTCAGCATCACTCTTTTCTTGTGAAACCATTAGAAAAAGTAGTAAGAGACCTACGCATAGCGTTGGGTCAAAGAACTACTTTTTCTAATAGATTTACTCAGAGGGATGACTTTATTTTGCTTTTGAAGAGGCAAAAGAGATATAAGTGAGGTCCGAAGGGATGATTGGATATTTTGATTTTGAAACCAAATCTACTCTATATGTGCTTCTAGCCTTCTACTATTAGCATATTGACTCATAATGAAACCACTGTACTATTCCCTTCATTTAGAATTAAAAGATTTGTAGCTGTTTACTATATTAGGATTTCCAGAAGAAAATGTCACTTTTCCTAATATACTAATGGTTTGTGATGAAATTTCCTAATATATCACTACTTAAATTAATTGATAAAATGATGCTAGAGACGACCTACTATTATGAACAGATATCATAATGAAACCACTGTACTATTCCCTTCATTTAGAATTAAAAGATTTGTAGCTGTTTACTATATTAGGATTTCCAGAAGAAAATGCCACTTTTCCTAATATACTAATGGTTTGTGATGAAATTTCCTAATATATCACTACTTAAATTAATTGATAAAATGATGCTAGAGACGACCCACTATTATGAACAGATATCGTGGACATATATTTACAAAACACCAATATAATGTAGTTTGACTAGTACAGTCCACTCTTAACAAAATGCCTCAATTTTTTGAAACACACAATATTAGTTCATCACTTGCTAAAAACATCAGCAATGTTTTCATTCAAAAGCAATCCCACTCTTTTTCCCCTCTAATCGAATCATTACAAATAGGAAAAGCATGTCTTGCAGATTTGATGCAAGTGCTCAGAGTCAAAAATTCGATCTTCAACACCTTAAGAATTCATCTGCCAGAATATGACCAATACTTCTTTCCTGAGCTAAAACCTCATCTGTGCTATATTAATACAGAAATTAATTCACAGCCTCTCTTTCATCAAGAAAACAAGTCTAAGAAGAGATACAAACCGCAGGAAGATCGACATCTGTTGGAATACGTTTGCAGAAGTTTCCTGAGTATTCTTGGACTTGAAGACCCTAAAAAAGAAATATAGCAGAGAAAACACAATAAATGGATGCATACCATAAACATTGACCGCTTGAGAAACATGATAGAGGTCATAAAGCAGATCCACAATAAGAAGCATATGTATAACAAGCATAGATTGACGAATGCTACACGAGTACTTTCATACCTGGCTGCACCTCACACGCATAACTGCTTCAAAACCTTGTGGTCTTGTCACATTCCATCTAAGATCGTTACAAAGCTTGGCAGTATCAGAGACAGCCGAGAATGGGTAATAGTAATAAACCTGAAAATGTAGCAGGAAAGTACAATTATACAATTATTCTAGGGAAACACTGTCAGCAACAACAATGTATCAGAAAACAGCTAAATGTTAAAACAATAATTACAACTGGATATTTTAGGTCATGCAGAAAGTCAAGAGACGTTTGTGCTGGATGAAGATTCTTGATTGAATTAAACCATAATTGATAAGGTAATGGCTTAGGGATAAACCAGGTAAATTAGCTAGAAAGTACTTCTAATTAAAGTCTTGCCAATTCACCACAAAATAGTCAAACATCTTCACAATACAGAAGATACGGGGAAAAAAAAGTCAAAAGGTTACAATTGCAACAGTATTAGGTACTGATTTTGTAAGCTCATATAATCTCCCAGTTCAATTAACAGTTGACTTAAATATTTCAAATACTGTGAATTTGTAGAAGAATTCACTAAGGACCGTCTCAAAGACACACAGAGGGAAGCCCTCAAGTCCCACTCAAACATAAATAATTCCAAAGTGGCAAAGTTGCCTGCAAATATCAATTTAACTCAAAGCCAAACCACCAGAGTTATAACATAGAAAACCATTTCCCAAAAGGCACTTAGGCTACTTTGTTCACTCAAAATCATGCACATTCAGACTAGAGATGGACCAAAGTAAAGGGACAAATATATCCTGCATCTCAAAGTAGCAAATTCCACATACATATTGGAACACAGAAAGCAAGAAGAGATGATTTCACCTTCCACTATGTGTTCCTAAAAACATCATATCATATACAATAGCCAAAATACCTGAAATCAGAATCCAGACATAAAGTGCCCAACAACACTGATTTTGTAATTTGTTAGAACACAAAGCAAACAAAGTGTTCTACACTGCCTTAAGTAGCATTGGGTTTTCACACTAGAATGTAGAATCTGGACTTTTCAGCAAGGGCTATAAAAAGACCAATTCAGACAGCACCTAAAGACCGGAATATTAAATTTCCAGCAAGGACTAGAAAAGGACCAGTTCGGACAACACCCAAAGACTTGCCCCAATCAGATGCTTCAGTTAAACTATAAACGGTATTAATTAATATGGATAGTCTCCTCCAAATCCCTTGCTTTCTCTCCTCAAAATTCAATATCCAAGAAATACCATCCCCATGAACAATCCAAAATGAAGAAAGTGATGCATCATCAAGAGACGGAATTTGTAGTCATGCAGAGCAACTGTAAAGAGTTGAGGCCTTAATTATACCTACTACTGAGGAAAGACATTTCCATTCCTACCTTACAGCTGACAAGATTTACGAAACAATATGGATACATGAGAAATAAACTTTTAAGTTCTAAAGCTTATTACCCTAGGGAACCCTGAGTCGCTGATAAAAAAGGGAATACAAGTTGATTTAAAGAAACATCTACAGACACAACCTAGAGATAGTATAAGGGTCAAACTAGATTACCTATATTAATCTTTACAAAATTCTGCACATGGTGAAGACGTGAAGTATAAAGTAGGAAACTTGAAACAAACTACAACCATGACATCTAATGCAACAAAATCTCAATTTTTGTTCACCAAAAAGTATATATCTATTGGATTTTGTGTATCTGAAGCAAGGAAATAGAAATGAACAGCCTACGGTCCTACACTAAGAAGTAGAGGAAGTAAAAGGCAAAAGAGTCAGAAGAGCATACAGTAATGTAGATAATAATTTGAAATGAAAAGTAGAAGTAAAACCTGAACCAAAATAAATATATAAATGGGTAATCAATGACTACCTGTCCTCCAGTAGTCCTTGGAACAACAGACATTGAAGCAATGTCTACATAGGACTGGGTGGTAATAAACAAATCCACACAAACCTACACAGCAATCAAACAATAAGTATACGAAAGTGTCAAGAGAGTTCCAGCAAGGGAATCATGGAAAATATCCCATATGCAATTCTAAGGATGAAATGAATGAATGATCTTATTTACCTGGAACTCAGCAAATTCAATAGCCAATTCTTTTAATGTCTTATCAGCTGGCTGAAGCAATCTCTGGACCTCCTGGAATAAAGTAACAAGAGGAGAGTTTAGCAAAGAATGCGGTGACTGGCAAAACTATGATGGAACAGCCAGAGAAATGTCTGTTCAGTTCTTCAACATGATATCACATGCATAGATCATACTTTTTTCACCTGAAATCCACTTAGATGAACTTATTTGAGCTAATAAGATCTGGGCTTATCGGAACTTATTAGAACTTATTGGTATGCATAGTCCTTATCTGAGCTTACTGGACCTTTAATTCAAACCTTCAAGGTAAAGAAACAATGTTAGGGTCGTGAGTGCGTAATTTGATTATTATAAATATCGGAGATTATAATACCCACAATCACTTATTCACATCCTTCGTAACGCTCCTTTTAGAGTTTCTATAGTGAGAGTTATATTATATTACTCATCCCTATCAACGGTTCTTGCACTCTCCTGTATTTTAAAATAGTGGATTTCACGGTACTCGCCCTCTGTGGGTTTTTTTTGCCTCTATATGAGGATTTTTCCTACATTAAATATTGTGTGTCTACTTATACTACTTTTCTTGCCATATTTCCAACTTTGTTAATTTCACTCAATCTTTACATCTTTAATTTGCTTCCGCTACGCACTCACAGTCCTGACAAGTGGCATCAGAGTCACAGTTGGTTAGAGTGTCACATTAAAGATGTCTTTGATAATGAAGCTTGCGATTGAGAACTTTGGTGGCAAGTTAAGTTTACCACACTTGGAGGATATCCTTAAAGGTCGTTCTCAACCAAAACGGACTGCACGCTTGTTGGTGTCATATATTTCGGTGGATTCATGACTTAACATCGATTTGGCGTTGTGTCCTTGTCAAACGAGTTCCGGTATGTCACAAAATTTTTTTAGCTCGGGTTTTAATCGGGTTTATTCACTTGTGACATATTTAGATTGTACCCTTTCGGGTTTCATACGACATGTACATATGAAATTGATCCAAGGTGGAGATTCTTGGGTTCTGGCCCAAATTCTTTAATGCCCAAATTATATTTACTCAAATATAGGAAAGGCTGGAACATTCCTACCATGCAGGTTAGTTCTCTCGGTTAAGAATTAGAACCAAGAGTCAAAATCTAGTTTAATCTGAAATACTGGTGAAATAAAGAACATGTGGAGCTGAGTGGATTTTGAAGATTATACAAAAAAATTCTTCTTTCTTTTTCCACATTCATTAATTGACTTAAGAACCAACATAGAATTGGTTGGTTTCATTTTTGGCATAAGATTCCATACACAACCTCCAATTTTTCCACGCTCATACCCTCTAAGCTTAGATGAAATTACCTACAATGTATGTTGTTATTAGCTCCTTCATGCAGGTTCGGCTTTCTAAGATTATTATAAATGTCGGAGATTATAGTACACACAATCATTAATCTACTATCCTTTGTAATACTCCTTTTTGAGTTTCTATATTGAGAGTTATATTGTATTCTCACCCTATAAAGGGGTCTTGTACTCTCCTGTATTTTCATATAGTGGATTTTCGAGTACTCGTTGTCCGTGGTTTTTTTTCCTCTATTTTGAGGTTTTCTCCTACTACATTAATATTGTGTGTCTACTTTTACTACTTTCTTGCCATATTTCCAACTTTATTTTTTACTCAATCTTTACATCTTTAATTTGCTTCCGCTACACACTCACAACCCTAACAAACAGAAAAATAATTTATCGAACATATGAAAAAAAGACGGCATTTGCACAAAATGAGAAAAAGTGCATGAAAAGAGGCCATATAATGCCGTCGACTATCAAGTCATGCATCAGTTGATCAGACAATACTGATCCAGAAAAGAAATAAATGTAACAGACCAAAAAGACAACGGCCCAAAATGATAAAAAAGTGCATGGAAAGAGCTATATAATGTCATCAACTACTATTGATCAGAGAAAACAGTCTACAATAAAAGACAATGACTGCAGCCATTACCCATTAGCATGATCGATAACTGACCGAAAAAACAGCATTTACTTGAAGAATCATCGTCAAGATATGGGGATAACAACTAGCTGGACCTACACAGCTATACTATTCTAAACTCCATATTACCGATCAACCCTTAGCCTAAGCCTCGAAGGACAACATATAAGCACTCTTTTTAACCTTAATCTTCCACAATAACACTTTCTATTCCCCTCAGAGCAGTAGAGTCAACAATATCTGTACACATAACCCTCTAATCATTCTACAGGAGTTGTAAATTTTGCCAAGATTGCACCACAACTACCATCATCAAGTACAAGTTCAGCTGTTGATGTAGGTCTCAGGCTACCCAATCAAGAACAATAGACAGCCTGTTTCTAGATGATACACTGAGAGGCCTTATACTAGACTAACTGACATTGACAAATCAAACAAATCATATCACTTAACAATCTGTTCCTACCATATAACGGACTGCCGATGTGCTATAATTTTGTAGAAGCTGAGACTAATATATGAATGTCATTAGTTTCCAGTCTAGGATTGGAAAGGTTCAAGCAGGACCATCAACTATTCTTTTAGTACTTCATGCATATAAGAAAAATAAAAATCCAACCTCCTCCCTCTATTAGTTTCTCTATATAAAAGCAGCTTCTTTTCTATCAAATTGAACTACTATTCTACTAATCCCTATTGAGATGACCCCATGTCGCAAGGATGCTGCATCTAGATTCTAGAGTCTTCAGCAACATCTATTGCCACCAAAACATCACTTTCCATAACGTATTTAGGACTAAAAGTTGCCAGATTTGTAGAACAGAATTGTGCAAGTAAAAATTAAAATTAATACATCCAAAACTGCTTATAAAAATTGCTAAAACTTACCTTCTCACCAGCAGAAATATTAGATCTACCTTCTGCCTCCCTAGCAGAAAGAGCAGCAATGCCAATTGAAGGTAACACTGCAAAGACATTCTAGAGACATTAATATGCATAGAAAAAAAAATGGTTGTCCTTGTCAATGAGAAACAGTCACAGGGAAATGACTACAATTAAATCCTATGGACAACATATAGAACCATCAATACGAACAACTTAATGGGTTATAAGTTTGTTGAGACTCAGGCGGTTATGTGATCATGCCACATGCACATCTATCACTCATAATCATATTGCCAGATGATCAATTTCAGGCAGTCCTGGCCCTGACCTGCCATTGGACTTTAAAGTCATCTCAGACTACTTGAAGGAGAGACAATGTCGACATTACTATTAGCAATTAGAAGGAGATGTTCACTCTCTAATTACATAGCAATATTCCAAGCAGAAAAGGCACTAAATATTGCTCAGATGGATGAGCAAAAAACAATGACCCCTTGATCTTTGTGGAGCATACACCACTCATGTTAGATCATGTGAAACTACATCTAAATCAGAGTTTTAACTCTTGGACGGGTTCACAATTAAGATAAGCTGATAACGTTTGGAGAACCACTTTTGTGGGCAATTCGGTGATGCAACCATGATTTAATACCCTGATCTACATGCAAGAATGTGGCTTTATACTTGCCTGACTGAAAGACCAAAAGCTTTCCTCCCGTATTCTTCATTGCCAAAAATGCAGCCTGAAACAAGAAGAAATGTCACTAACTTACAATCCATAATAGAAATATTGACATAGAAGTCACAAAAAATCCAAAAAATGTGAGCTTGTACAAGCTTTCTCCACCATTCAATGTGTGTATCCATTCCCCAGATAGAAGTGTTTGTGTTTCATATATTTAAGGCAGGTGTACATGCTATATTACTCGACTCGGTATCCATGTCTGACATGGGTACGTGTCCAAGTGTCTGACTTGGCTATTTTGTTGAAGTGCTAAGCAAGATCTTTTTATATTCTTTGTGATACAAGATCATTGTTACATGGAACGCATAACGTTCCGGAACGTGGTACGGAAACGGGAACGCGGAACGCGGCCTCTAGAGTAACCACGTACCACATGCCACGTTCTGCGTTCCGGGCCGCGTCCTCTGGAACGTGGCCACGTACCACGTTCCCGGTATCAATGTACAAGAGACCAATCATTTTCAAAATTAAGAGATATATAAACCTTGGCAGTTGCAAATGCCAAGCAACAAAAAATGTTAAATTTCGAAGCAGTTAAAGGAGTCAACAACGCAACACAGCGAAATTGCCAGCAGAGTTGTTTCTAATCAGATAAACAATTATCGAGTTCATTTACAAATCAACAAGGAATGCTGACAATATACATGTCAAACCTAACAATGATGGCTAACTAATGAAGTATTGCTTCCTATTAATACAAGAAAATATCGACGTTAATAGACTGAACTATACATCATCAAACAATAATAGACTATAATAAGAAAATGTGCAAAAAAAAACAAAGCTAACTATGAAGAATGTTTGACGAAAGCTAAATTAATGATGTTTGGACTTTGGACTAGGAATTTCAGACATCTAAAGTACCACAGAGAATAGAAAAAGAGCTTTCCCAAGTGAATTCTTTGTTCGACATCATTAAGAAATTTTTTATATCATACTGTATTTTCAGATGCATGAAATTTTGATTCGAATTTCTAACATCAACAATAATATACTTACTCCGTTTTTGTATACTTGCATAATCTACCTTGGGCACGGTATTTTAGGAGTCCATGTGAAAAAGGAGAAATATAGAGAGAGATACAAAGTGGAACTCATGTGAATTTTGATAGGATCGAGATAGAGAGAACTTGTACTTTAGGAAATGATGCAACTTTATGCAACTTCCATAGGAGGGAAATGATAACTGATAAGTATAAAAAAATGGAGGAAGTGGTAAACATCATTCACACTTTAAGTCCTTTTCTTTGCATATTTCCTTAACTCAGTCTATCGTTGTTGGATGACTCCATAGTTCAGTCCATTTACATCAATTTTTCTTTAATACAATCCTCACCAACTTTATTTAACAGCATACTTTGTTAATGACCCTACCCATACTGACAATTACAGATCGTAAGCAATTCAAAACTCCATTACTGACATGCTATTCTAATCCAGGCTCCTAGACTACCATATTTTTAGGTCTCCAATTTGTTAGACCTGTTATAAGTGCCAAATAATTTGAAGACAGCAACCTCCATATCCAGGAAAGTTAATTCTTCTGATGAACTGACTTTCTAAAGGAGAAGTCATATGCCCAATCACGTCAGCAGGTAGGTTAGGTGGTAGGATCTGAGAATTGAAACTTAAAAGGAATTTTTTTTTAAAAAAAAACAGTTTCACCTTCAGTTATTCCGTCAAGTAGAGGAAATAAAGTTTTCTATATAACAAAGAAGTGACTATATATACACCGTACACGCATGTGCGTCTATGTGTATGCACAAATACGCAATACATGAAGACAAACACACGCGCGCGCACGCACACACACATATAAAAGCATCAAATATGCGCAAAATTAAGCAAATCCCCAATTTTGATGCATCAAGTATACATATTTGATTGACAAGACATCCTACCTTAATTGCTGCACCAAGAGCCGAATCTGCAGTCATATTACTCTGAAACATGGTAGGGATGCTTTCCAGCAATAATTCTACATGTTGACGGCACTGAAATCCACAAGCCAATGCCAGTTTTAGGTGCAAGAGGTTGCATTAAATGAAACAATGGCCCTAAAAATTAACTAAAAACCTACCTCTGAAAGCCGAACTATCACATCAGTTTCAAGAGGCGTATAGACATCTTGTACATCAGGAACTATGAGCATCAACGGCTGCAATTTATTAGTTAAAAACCTCTTTTTAGTACATAATAACTAGCAGTTCAAAGAAGAGAACCGTAAACTTATTGGAAAATCACCTAATATTCTCCAGTATTTATAAGATAAGCAAGCAACAGAATAGGAACCTCACTGCTGAACCAATAGGGAAATTTTCAAATGCCTCTCCAGTATCAACCCCCTGCCCCAGGGCCCAAACCCCAGGAACAGAAAAGGACAAGTAAGCAACAAGAAAAGAGGGCAAGGAAGAGCTGAGTCGGGGGGGGGGGGTGTGTGTGGAGGATATAAGCAAGAAGAAAAGGAAAAATAATCAACAAGGTCATAGCTCCAAACCAGTTAAGTCTATATTTCTGCTCTCTATTGTTCTAATGAACATATATTTACACATGACAGAAGCCTTTCCCCAGACCAAGAAAGAAAAAGGTGCCTAACAGTTCTACCAAGGTCAAACAGAACACTTAACATGAAAGTCAATTGATAAGTCAAACAAAATATCAGCAAAATAAGCTTTGAAAGACACCTCTATTGCCATACAAAATTAGATGATAGTATGGTGAAGTACAAACCTGCTGTGACGCACGCTTCAGATTGTAAAAATGAATTGTGGAATCAAATGTTGCAATTCCCACCATAGTTCTCGGACCTTCCTGCAAGAATAAATAGAAAGATCACCCCCACGTGAAGTCACTAGTGTACCAATGCCTATGCAGAAGCATGTAAAAAACAAAGAATAGCAAACAGCTACTCTAGGTTAATAATCAGTAAACAGGTCTAGTTCCTGTTAACAGTGAGATTTAATAACTGTCAAACCGAAAAGATGATGAAGCAAAACCTAAGCACAAAGAGAACATCTGAACTACAGATCACATTACACAGGAAAGAAGATAATTGTTAGAAAAAAGGAACACCAATATTCAAGGAGAGAAGAAACAAACACTTGATTTAGACTAGGAATAGAATGGAGTCACATTTTCGTTTTGGTATTTGATCAAGCTTGAACAATCTACAGACTTAGATTAGTCTTAGAAGAAAATGGTGAAGCTCTGAGATGATTTCTCTAATGAGCAAGCTAAAACTGACAAGAAGCAGAAGTGCTAATGACCAAAATGCTATTGCTCATCCTTGTATTGACTTATTGAATCTGCTGAATGTTCAGGATCCTTTTTCATACAGTCATACAGGAGATTGAAGCAGAGCCTCATATGAGAGTATAGAACCTCTCTATCTAGGCTATTACTACACCATAAGCTTGGTTATTGGTTTCTAGTTGGCCCCAACAGCCAATGGTTTCTAATTTATTATAATAGAAGGACAAGGTATGGTGGACCTTCCAAAGTGAGAGAGCAAACACCCAACACGCAGAGTTCCAGCTTACTTTTCTACTTACTGTCATCGCGCCAGCGCTGCCATCTTATATTTCAGCGAGGAGCAACTCCAAATCACAATAAAAATACTTAAGATTTGCTATCCCATCAGACATGATATATCACAACAAAATTCCACTGTTTTGTTGCACAAATAACAGAGCAATTACTTTTAAAATCCAATAAAGACGTAGATCCTCTGCATGGTTTCAGGACAGATGAAAGCAGCTAAATATTCAGATACAAAAACTAGATACAAAAACTAGATACAAGAAAGAACTTACAGGGAGGTCAGCAATAACTTGATTAATAGCACTACAAGCTGCTGCAGTTGCTCCAGTCTGTAATGCATTCATTGATACATCAATGAGGAAGAAAAATACTGCAGGCATTGGATCACGCACCTGGACATATTAAAAAGTATACAAAATATTTGTCAGTTGGAAGATAAAGGACAAGCAGGCAACAAGGAACATTAAGACGAAATGGAAGATAAAGGAAACGGGAGTCTAGTATAGAACAATCAACTTTATGAAGTTATCTTTCTTGAATCAGCAATAACCACTCAACCTTTCACCCATCTACATAGTGAATCATTATTCTATAAGACATTTCTTAAAACATTCGAATTTCATTAGCACCTTTAGAATGTTCCATCTACTAGGTTAGAGCTGAAGCCAGTATCAATTACTCCCTCCATTCGTTTTTAACCTACACACTTTGTACTTTGGCATATTTCACAAACTCAACTTTGACAATTGTTTGTGATTTATACAAAATGAAAAATATAGTCATGTAGGGTCTTATGACATCGTCTCAATATGTATTTGATAGATATAATAAAGCTTTTGTCATTTTACATATTGATAATTAATGTTCAAAGTTATGCGTTCACAGACGTGAAAGTTAAATTGTACAAAACAAAAGAGAACAAAGCAAGTATCATGCATATTTGGAATCACCCAAGAACATTAATTAATTTTTCATACTTGGAATTTCAAACAGTAGCGTGTATCTTCAGTCATATTGTTTAATGACACACGTTTATAAAAGAAGGGGTAACTCTTTTCCAATAAACTAACAGATACAAGCTCTCTATTCCAATGAAGTAATAGATATAGTCAAAGTACAAAGAAGATCTCTGAAGAATCAGAAGCAACCAGAAAATTACACCATTTTACCACTAACCACACCATGCAATGAGACAAACCAAGTAGTCTTTTTAGGAAACTCATTGACTATATCCCGATGACTTACTTTCTGAATCCTTTTATAGAAGCAAACTCAAAAATAATAGAATCCATATTAACTTTACATGCTTTTTTTAATCACAAAAACATGCTGTAACTAGATATAGAGAATGCTGAACGAAAAAAAATCTAGATGATGCTCCTTTTTTGAAGTGCTAATCTCGCTTGCTACTACAATAGTGTTGGGTAGACTATGGGTGTGTTTGCTTGGAAATAAATATCTTTGATTGAAAGTGGTTTTCCTGGAAAATAGTTTTTCAGAGAAAAACTCAATTTTGGATTGATATTCCTTTGTTTGGTTGCAAAGGAAAGTATGGAAGACGAGTGAGAGCAGAGAATAGCTAACCAAATCCATGGAACAATGGAGAATGGGTGAGATCTTCACGACATGGTTGAAAGAGAGAAAAACTGTTTTGTCAAGCGAGAGATGGATGGAGCCTTTGATAATGACGGGAAAAGCGGCGCCCCTTGCCTCACGAGGGAAATAAAACTCAGCCCCATATTTTCCCCTTTCAAGTTCAACCCAAATCAAACAAAGGAAAGTACAGAAAACAGTTTACCAAAAAACACTTTTCTCCCAACCAAACACACCCTATTTCATGTTGTCTTTTTTCTTTTTTGAGTCAGGAAAGGGGTATTTCACTAGTATTGCTTGGCTATCTAAGATACTCAACACTGCCATACAATGACACAGACAAAGGCCCTCACACTTTCAGACAGTAAAACTCCAATAAAAACAATGTCAAACTATAGGGAAATATGATAAGACAGGCATTGTTTATTATAGAAGAAATCAAGAAACTAAAAGATAAGACACCACTTCAGCTGATTTTCCATACTCTTTTATCAGGATCATTGTAGAAGCACACGAGTCCAGCACCTTTTGGAACTCGTGAATTATTAGGAAGCAACCCTGACCGCCTGATATATCCAATGTGGTTCACTACTTCACTCATTTCTCCATTGAAGTTCCTGAGCTTCTACATCAGAAACTTCCATGTACTATTGTCTACTCTAGAAAGACACACATAAACCATATTCCCAAAGATCTTTAGAAAGTTGATCGAGGCAGTATTCCATGAAAAACAACTAAGAAAAGAGGAGGTTGAGCTCCATGAACAGAAATAGCCGAGCATTCCTAATCTAACCTAAAATCTTACTAAGAAAGGATTGATCTACATTCGCAAGGTGCTGAGCAAGAATTTGAAACATTTTTCAAGTTCCTAGCACAAAAAAAATCACAAAATGACACCCAATAACAAAAAAGTAAAAGAAAAAAAAGCATAGAGATTACTGAACAATATTGGCATTTGATGACAAGGAAACTAACCATATAATCTTTAGAAGCGATAAACTCAACAGTCCCTCTACACAGCTCAGGCCTTTCATCGGCATCTCTACGTCGGCCATCAGGCCCTAAATTGCAATGGTATTCACGAGGTGTTTCATCAGTAACACCTGAAAAGTAAATTAAAAAGTTAAGCATGTAGAACTAGTATATACTATACCAAACAATTGAAATAACTCATGCAAGAGATAATTGGCTCGATTGAAGCATCCATGGGCCTCACAGAATAAAAAAACAAGCCAAATACTGCATTTTTGTTTCTATCCATAAATCTATCTTCTTCCGCATGGAGCTTACACAGTTGCAGATGAAGAAGAGAATAGGTCAAATATTTCCCCTGTTCCTAACCTTCTTCCTGCATGATTACGAAAATTTGACTCAAGATCTTACTTTTTGTGAGGCACAAGACTCCAAGTCATGTACAAGATGCCTCTTACTCAAAGCCCTAGTATTTTTCTTTAAAGTGGCGTTTTCATCTAAATCTCTTATGAATAAATACATCATAGTTGTACTACTTGTCAAAAGTGAGAGCTACTTAAAATGGACGACAATGAGTACTCGCAGCTTCCTCTCATACTAAAAAACTAGTAGCAATATTAGCAACCAACACGAGTGAGACAAGGATGATAGGATATGGTAATCAAAGCAAAGAAGTACACATAAGTTGCTAAACAATTGCAATTTGAATATGTGGCGCTTTTATGGAGTCTTCATAGTGAAAACAAAGACTGGTTCAAAAATTAGGACAGCATGTCATATTCTCTGCTTATGCACAGAGTTCCTCCTTATCGCAAAAATCTTCAATTGTTTAACATTAAAAATGTACCTGTAACCTTGTAGGTCTATGTACATGATACCACCCACAGATATACATATGCAGTAACCAATTGTTTCTAATAACCACATCCAACCATGGGCCATAAGGCTGCTATTCTTTCATGAACAACTCAAACAGAAGAGGAAAATAAAAATCTTTGATACCAAGACGACAAAAAAATCAGTCAATCGTACTCACCACAAAAATTACATATGAATTTCCTTCCTTGATCTATAAATTTCATGAAAGGATTAATGTAGGCTTTGCAGCGTGAGCATCGAACAGGACCACCTTCCCCAAAATCTACCACCTGCAAGTCCAGTAAAACTTAGATATGAAGAGGGTACTATAAAGTTCACTAATCTGGAAACTTTTATTGGTTGTTAGCATGTGTGTGTCAGTGTGTGTGTGAGAGAGGGGGGGGGAGAGAGCGAGAGAGAAAGAGTGAGTGATAGCAATAAGTGTTCAATTGGGTTACTAATCATGTATTTGCACTATTTCTAACTATTCTTGTATTAACAAACAACACGCCAGCACATTTTAAAGTTTAAACCATTTCAAATTCACTGTCTTCACTTTTTCTTCACCTCCATCAAATCACTGGGAAACTTACTTTTATACAAAAGAGGTATCCCTAATGGCCTTAACACCAGTCTTCTTTAATAAAATAATTACTAGTAAACCAATCCAATTAGAAGATCAACATGAAGAAAAGGAAAGAAAGAAAAGGCTTGCTATGTCAAAGAAGTAAGTATTAGAAAGGACTTCTCATATTTTTGAACTTCTCTCATGGCTCGTTTGGTAAGAGGCCATAAAAGGTGGGAACAGTAATGCATTATGGTGTAAATTTGTACTACAAATCCAATGTCATTACCTATCGTAATGCTAGTTCATCCCAATATATCCATTTTCTTACTAAAAAGTCATTACCATCCATTACCACTTGGGAAGGTGGTAGTGGGTGGTAATGAAAATTTATAAAGGGATACCAATCTTTTGTCATAATGTTTCAATCCCATGGTCATCGGCATGAGAACTTCTTTACACATTTACACTATATTTCATTACCATTTATGACCACTAACCAAACGGGCCGACAGGGTCCAGGGAACGAGTTGCATGCAATAGAAAGAATTATAATCAATTCAAAAGGAAATTGGTTCTCTTTAGGAAGCTGAATCCATATACAAGAGACTCAACCAGATGGTTGATTATATTACCTAAATCCATTGCAAAAGAGACTCAACCCAAATAGTTGACTTCATTACCAGATAACTACAAATCCTGATTTACCTGAATAGGCTCCTCAGATGGATGTGGAAGCGCAAATGGCTGAACCAACAAAGCTAATTGCATCCCAGATGTTCCAAGAAGGTCTGAAGTACATGGGATCTGTGAATAAAAGAAAATTTGGATAAATATATAGAGGAACCAGAATCTTTATTGACAAGTAACTACTGCCTCTCCATACTTAATCACCTGATTGATTGTACACCTCATATAGCGAGGGCTGCAATTTCCAGTGTCCTTGACAACGTACTCACTTGTAGCAGGCTTCAGCAATATGATTTGAGAGAATTAAAACAAGGATCAACAAGTATATGAAATTCAAAGAATGAAAGAAAAAAAAACAGAACACTGGGAGTGTGTTTAGATGAGACTATTTGCAAGGATCTATCTCCTCGCCTTTAGAATAAACCAAATCCTTCCACTCCTAGAAATTCGGAAGGAAAATGCAAGCACACTCCTTCTTTCCCATCACCTTCATTTCCCTTGCCTCTCATTTCGTCCTCTCTCCTTCCTTCCGAACATAGTGTAATGGAAAATTTCAACATTAAACTTAATAGTGAGTCTTGCGTAAGCCTGCCTTACAATAAAATTATGGTAAGACCACCTCACTTTGTGCCCTAAAAGGGTCACTTTGTAAGCTAAAAGGTCGGTTTATAAGTTAAAAGGGTCACTTTTAGATAATAGGTCACCTTGTACCTAAAAGGGGTCGCTTCTACCCTAAGTAACCCTTTTAAGGCAACAAGTTACTCTCGCCTTGCCATAACTTATGGTAAGGCGGTCTTATATGAGTTTAACTTAATTACTAAATCATGTCTCCCTGAACTTTCCTATATAACTTTACTGGAAGTAGAAGACCAGATGCTCTGAATAATTGATGCATATTCACAGAAGTAGAAAGAAAATAACTCTTTGTAATTGCAGGGCTAAGGCAGATTATAGCTAACTCTCACTGACCCTGCTATGGAAAGAGCATCATACAGTTCACAAGTGCTGGTGCAATGTATATGTTCAAAGCAACTGGAAAAGTGTCCATTCTTAACAACCTTAAATCTGGGAAACACCATCAATTAATGCTGCAGCTCCGAAATGAAATGGACTAAACCAAATGCCTGAATACAACTTAATTCTTGCAAAATACTTGTGCATAACTTATTTTTTACAAACAACGCTCAAACTCCGAAATAACCTCCACACAATTGAAGGAGTCCCCACTCACCACAAGCTACAAGCCTTGTCAGAGACAACAATGAAATAGTGTTTTCTTTTACGTGTACATAAATTAAAGAATTTTATCACAATCATCCAAAAGAAAAAACGCCACTGAAAAAGTAAAAGGATGAACTGACAAAAGCACATAGAATTACAATGATGAGACCAAAATAAGCATCAATGATTTCAACTATCGGACTTCAGCAAGAGATAGCTTAAAATAAATACCGGAGGAAGGTTAGCCTGATTGCCAGCACGAGTTTCATGCATGACCATGGATGAATTTGGAAGGGGACGCGGAATTTGATTGGGATCAATTTTTGATGGCCCGGTCTGACTCATGGCAGGCATAGCAGCCATAGTTTGCGCTGGTCCTGGTGGTGGCATACCATACATCCTTGGTGGTTGCATGGAACCTGGCATTGACGGAGGAGGAGTCACCTGAAATTTTTGAAGCCAAAGATATAAAGAATAGAAGAGGTAATTTAAAATAAATGCATGGCAAAGTGAACAGAAGCAACCTAGACAGAGAGATTGCAATTAAGAAAATGAACATGTGAAAGATGCGTGCAACACAATTTCCTGAAAGAAGGTCATAGGAGAAAATGGAAAAACTTTGAAGGTACACCCACTCGCAAATCACCTTTGTGGCAGATGCAAATAAGTACCGAGCTTCAAAAATTCTCTTGTATACATTGAGAAGGAACTTTCAGATTTATCTTTTATAAAAGAGGTAGATGCCTAGATGGTTATAATTGTGTGCAGATGACAGCTGAGAAGCCTCAAAGTCTTCGCCACTATTAAACCAGTCTTCAACATACAGAACATTCATGCTTCCACATAGCATATTGAAGAAAGCTGTATATCCAGGCTCTAAATCATTATTTCATTTGATTTAGATATTCCTCCCAGTTGATGACATATTTGTTTATTAGCACTCAATGATTCACACCTTTAGACCTAACCTACTGTAACTTTACTAAGACCTAAAGGAACCATGCA
This sequence comes from Beta vulgaris subsp. vulgaris, assembly GCF_026745355.1. Classification (NCBI taxonomy): domain Eukaryota; kingdom Viridiplantae; phylum Streptophyta; class Magnoliopsida; order Caryophyllales; family Amaranthaceae; genus Beta; species Beta vulgaris. The sequence continues at coordinate 56,089,497 of NC_079209.1, forward strand.
GTGGCTGAACCGCAATCCACATGCTCCCTAACCCCAACCCAATTTCAAGTTCATGGGAAAGGGTTATTCCAAAATGAGAACCTCATGAAAGCTTGGTATTATCATCCTAATTCCTATCTCAAATGGTTTTCCATCTTATTTTAGTTCTTGTACAATTCAAAGCCAAATATAAAACAATAGAGAGTTTAACAGCATGTCCTTTCAAAAATCTATTTCCTCTTTCATAGAGAGTCTAACAATCCACATTCTCCCTAACCCCAACCCCCAACCCCCAACCCGATTCTATGTACATGGGAAAGGGTTATTCCAAAATGAGAACCCCATGGGAGCTTGCTATCATCATCCTATCTGAAAAGGTTTTCTGTCTAATTTTAGTTCTTGTACAATTCAAAGCCAAATGTAAAACAATAGAGAGTCTAACAGCATGTCCTTTCAAAAATGTATTCCTCTTTCACAAACTGATGTTCCACGATATCTTATATGCATCTTAGAATGTTCCCCTTCAGTGATTTGATTATTAACAAACTTCCTGCATATTTCCGTTTTTACATCTGAAATCTTGTGGTCAAAGATTCAAAACTTTGACCGTTTTGGGAATAGTATGAGAATGTAGAAACATAGTCATGTGAGAGCTTGTTTGATTTGCATGATTCGTATCAATGACTCAATGTACATGTTTGAAATACAATAATTTTTACTAATATGTACTTTAAAGATATTAATGGTGAATGATGTGCACCAGAAATTATGCAAGAGCAAGTGTAAAGAACAAAAATATATATAGAAAGAGTACTCTTTATAGAGGCAAATGTGTGTAGTAAATAGAAGAGTTCTAGTTAAATAAGAACTCTAAAAATTTGTGCAAAAGTGCATTGCAAGTTTAAATTAGATTATAGGAGTATGTCAATATTTCTGAGATCATATCATTATTATTGTAAAAGTATAATCTTTCCAGCCATTCACTTCTTATTTAATATCACATGTTTTACAAGGAAAAATTGTCACAATCTGGAACATGAGTGATGAGTGTTCCTACTTGTGAACCACAAAAAACAGAAAAACTACTATGACGTAGAATTGTAGTCTTACAGGCTGGTCAGCTCATTCTTACTATAATGAAGGACATGGGAGAAAGCGAGCGCCAAACACTTAGTTTAACAGTGGAGCGATAAATTTCAGTAACAAGGAAACAATTAAACAAATGCAGCAATATGAACTTTTTACCTGCCGCATGTGTGGAGGCTGCATCCCAAATGTAGATCCCAAAGGAGGTGGTGCACCCTGTACCTGAGGTGGGGCTGAGAAAGGAGGAGAGGGCTGAGATAGAGAAGGGGATGCATAGTCAGCTGATGAACCAGCAGGCCCAGTTCCACTAAGAGAGCGCATAACTGGAGCTTGGGTTGGAGCCCTCATTGACGCATATGACGGTGGAGGAAGGCCGGCTGGGGGCTGTTGTTGGCCTCCTGGAGAAGGAAACCGAGTTCCACCAGCCGAGAACATAGAAGGTCCATTACTAGGAGGAGCCATTGGTGGAGAAACATGACCGGAAGCCATTGGAGGTGAACCAAAACCACCAGGACGAGCCATCGAAGGTGGAGCCCCAGGTTGAGGTCTGGGAGGACCTGAAGTAGGTGTCCCAGAATGGGGGACTATTGGACCACTTCCAGGGAAAGGTCCTTGAGAAGGAGGTCTAGACATCAAGCCCTGAGGTTGAACACCAGGAGGAGGACCAGATGGTCTACCAGATATCATACCGGGTGGGGCCATGGGACCTGAGGGAGCTGCAGCAGCTCTTGGGACTACACCTGGTGGTGGGGGGCCAGGCCTGGAGACCGGCGAGGCTCCAGGAAACGAACCAGGTGGTCCAGCAACAGATGGAGGGAACCGCGGACCCTGACCAAATGGTGGAGGCCTAACAGTACCAGCTGAAGACGGTGGTGCAACATTAGGTGGCTGATTAACATGTAAATTTTGAAAGTTTTGAGATAAGGATGAATCAGGACCCCTAATCACATTAGGGACATAATTCGAGGGAGGTGGCGGCGACTGCGAGTTGTTCGGTCTAGGTGCCCCTGGATATACAGGAGCAGCCATTTATTGTATTGAAATCAACCAAGCTCAAATTTTAGCTCAAATATATCACTAGCTCTCCAAAAGCTCAAGCATTCACCTAACAATTCGCAAAGAAAACAAAAACAATAACTTCATCAATATCAACACATATCAATTAGAATGAAATGTAAATTTGCAGAATGATTAACAAATACTCATCCAACTATCAAATCATTCACATTATAAATAAAATAATTGTCGAACTTTAACTTCAATTGATCAGCAAGTCAGAAAATAAATCAACAACTAAAATATAATATCAAAACAATACTATATAAAACGGATACAATAATTCAGAGTGATCTGCAAATTTTTCGAGTTTAACCAATGTAGAAGAAAATTCAAACATAATTCTGAATTCTTGCTCAATAATCTATAAGATCCAAAATTTAAATCTTAAAAACTTATATCAAATTACTCATAAACATACCTTCAAATTTTTAGGAAGATCCAAGTATCCGATCTCGTCGAAAAAAGTTCAATTTGCGCACGATCCTTTATTTCGCAGTATTTTAATTTGATGATAGAAATTCGAGAATGTGTGTGATAATTCGTCGAATTTGTAAATAAAAATCTGGAATTTATGAATAACCTAGAGAGAAATAAGTTGAATTGTAATTGTAATTCTAATTTGAAAATGAATTATAACATAAATTGTAATTGTAATGTAGGTGAGACTTTTTTCGAAAAGAAAATTTGAGGGCAGATAAAGAAAGAACAATAGAGACACTGGAGAAAGACGCTAGCAGTTAGTGCAAGATCTTGAGATTATGAAAAAGGGATAAACAACTAAGGTGTTGTTTGGTTGGAAGCTATTTCCCTTGGAAATACAAATTCCTAGGAAATACATTATGGGTGTTGTGTTTGGTTGGAGGAAAATGGGAGAAGCATAGGAAATACAAATTCCAAGGGAAATAGAATTTCCCATGAAACATGGGAAATCACTCACCAAGCCCCCCTTGGTGAGTAATTTCCTAGGAAATGCAATTTCCTATGGTGTCAACCAAACAATTTTGTCTAATTCCTAGGAAATTAACAAGGGAAAAAATTTCCCATGAAATGTAAATTCCCATGGGAAATTACTTCCCATGTGAACCAAACGAGGCCTAAGGATTTGACAACAAATGTTTTTTTTAATACTTCGTTTATAAATAGTTGTACCATTTTTATATGCCGCGTTATAATTTATTAACGAGATATGGAATTTAAAGTAATTATGTATGATGATGTGGAGAATTTTATATTTATCTAACAAGCTTTATTGATTTGATATTTGCTCATTAGGAGTAGGGAGAATAGAGATTTTCACCCTAAAGCCCCAAGTACCTCTCCTGGATCAGATTTCGAACACTAGATCTTTACAAAGTCTTGCTTAGAATATGAGAGAAGTTTGTGAATTTATCTTTGTCTCTTTTTAATCTATACAGTTTGACTTTTACATTTACTGACGCACAACTTTAACCTTTAATATCTTTGATTATAAATAATAAATTATAAGAAGTTGATATTTTGAAAATATATGTTTGTTTGACCTAATAAAATCACGTTGCAAGTTGACAACCTTTTTTCACTTATTGGTTCTCAAAGGTCAATAAAACATCCTTACTCCTTAAAGTTGTATACTTATGAGTGAGAGTTTAGGACACACAACTATGAAAAATCTTAAAAGAATGCCTACATGTGAAGTTTTCTTGGATTGGATTTGCATGTAAACATAAGAAGTTTCACTTCAAAGGAAGTTATACATCACACCAAATGGATGAATGTCATGATCTAGCCATCGGGTTATTTGATAAGAATTCATGACATATAATTGTTTGGATTGGCGATTGGCAAGTTGTCGCAAGTAGAAATTGTAACTTGATGGTTGAATAATGATTCGTATATTAAGAAATTAAGAGTTTGAAACTATGACAACCAATTTGGGAGGAATGAGATAATATATGACGGTGCCTCGATTTTATCCCGTAATTGTATCAACAAAAAAGGAAGAATTTGCTCTCTCTATATATATAAATACAAAACTGTTGTAATATTTTATCTAAATAATGAATGGATAAATACGACGTTGTATTTTGCCGTCCAAGATTAGACATTTCACTCGCACTGTAGTGATATGTTGTATCATCGGGTGAATTATTCACTCGGCACTATATACACCGCAATTCACGGGAGAAAATAACATACACAACTACAACAACATTCTCTCTGATCAATCTTGCTTAAATCTCTCTAAATCACAACACGTTATCAGCACCAATTCGCTCTACTATCAAAAGGTAGTTCTTCTTAACTGCTACTATTTTTTTTTCAAAAAAAAAAATGATCACCAATTTAATGAGATCCATGCTATTCTAAACAATGTATCTCTTTGTAGTATAGTATATTTTATTATAGAACGTAATAGTGTACTTTGCACCACTGACCCAACACGAGGAGTTGGTACTACACCTCAACCCACGCCACAATACTCACGTTAATAGCCATGTCGGCGAACGCCGACAAACCACCGTCTCGAACCACCAACTGAAATCCAGCAAACTCCTAATAGAACTAAAAGGAGTGGGGACGAGGAAGGTCTTTCCGTCAGCATCAAGTGATGGCAAAGTAATTAACTGGCGGTATCGTCTCGGCCGCGCGAAGCAAGTCGCGCCACCTTCATGGAGGGCACAGTCGCCTGGATGGACGGCTAACACCACAAAGAAGAAGAATTTTTGGCTGAAAAATAGCTATAATGGTGGAACTACCTACTACCTTTTTCTTCGTTGCTATTTTTCATGGAAATCATGTCCTGTGTAAAAAAGGAGGTGGGGGGAAGCTTTTGAGACAGTACAAGAAAATGATAGAAGAAGTAGCTAGACTTCTTTGCTGCACCGAAATGAAGCTAGCTTATAAGTAGTAGATTTTGATTTGTTTCAATTATAACATCTACAAGTTCCAATGCTAAATTGATGAAACATCAACCTGATGACATGTCCTAATTAATGTCTTATGTTGTTTGTCAAGAACTATTTTCAATATTAACTTGCTTTTTGTCGTCTACTACAATTGCTATGCACATAGCCACGTCATACACCCATACTGATGTTTTGGTTCATACATGAAGAGCTCGAATTTGAATACATCCTTGTGGAAGATCCCAAAGAATTATGGGATAACCTAAAGGATTGATTTGAGCATTTGCAAAAAAAATATTGCTCCATTGGCCCAACATTAATGGTAGTGCTCAGGTTCCAAGACTTTGCATCAGTACGCGAGTACAACTCTGCAGTACTTCACATCACCTCACAGTTGAAGCTCTGTGGAAAACCTGTATCTGAACGAGCCATGATTGAGAAAATAAACCCTCTCCATTATGCACGCCAACAATGTTGTTCAACAAGAACAATACCGTGAAAGGTGCTGCAAAAATTTCTACGACTTAATTGCCATCCTTTTGGTCGCAAAACAGAACAACCAAATCCTGCTCTCAATTCATAATCAAAGGCCAGCAGGTACCAGCGCACCAGCAGTTGAAACAAATGCCACTAGAGGTGGCAAACGCTGGAATAAGCGGAGAGGTAACTCAAATCGGAATGGCCAGTTTTAAGAAAAGGGTGATGGACAAAGAAATGGAAATGGAAGTGGCAGAGGAAGAGGATGAGGATGCCAAAACTGGCGCCCAAATAGAGGATGCGGAGGAAGAAACTCCCAACAAAGGCCATAAGAGAAATGTTTTAAATGTGACATTCAAGGGCATTGTGCAAATGAATGCCGCACAACCAAACATCTTGTGGATATGTATGTGGCCTCTACTAGGGGTCAAGGGAGACGTGGTGAGACAAATTTCATCATTGAATCTACTTCGGTCCCTGACCTTAATGTAGCTGATTACCTGTAAGATGTTTCTAATGTCTAGCCTTCATATCCCCCCTATACCAACCTAAGATGTTATTTTGTCACTTTACTTCATGTAATCCTGTCTTAATTTTTTTTGAATGTCCCTTGTATTTTCTTTTATGATTCCATGATATCGTTCCATGTAATGCACCTTTTTATATGATTAAATTTATGTGTCATGTTTTGACAAAGTTATGTTTTAATGAAGATAATGACAAACAAAGGCGCTCAACAATGCCTAATTGATGGTGCCACTACACACACCCTCTTGAGTAACAGGTCATACTTCACTGAACTCAAGCCAAGAAAAGGCGACCTCAACACCATTGCAGGCACTGCAAATATGGTTGAGGGCTCAGGATAGGCATGCATAGTGTTACCAAAGAGAACACACATCACTATAAACAATGTATTTTATTCAGGTAAAACTCAAAGGAATCTATTGAGTTTCAAAGATCTGTACGAATGATTATCATATGGAAACCATTAACGAAAACGGATAGAAGTACATGTACCTCACTAAATGTGACACTGGCAAGAAAAGATGAGATTTTTTTAATAATGATAAAAGTATCATTTGACATATTTTAATAACAATTATGTTCCAAAAAAATCATACAATAAAACACAAATAGAAAGTAAACCCATATATTTAAATCTTGAATTTTTTTTAGGAAGTTAGAACCAACTATTAATTAATTTACCAAAACATATACTTCCTCCATTTCTAAATAAGTGCAACACTTTTTGTTTTTACGTTTGCCAATACATTATTTTAACCATTAATATCTTCAATTATCAATAAGTAAAAATTATAAAAAGTTGATATTAAAAAAATTCACATTCAGACGAATCTAACAAGATCTCGCATGACTATGTTTATCCTAAATCCTAAATCATCAAAGCTAATTAAAGTTTAAATTGTGAATAGTAAACACTATGCAAATGTTGCACTTATTTAGAAACGGAGGAAGTATTACATCCTATATTCTACAAAAGCGGAAAAAAAAGGTTGCAATAACTTGCATTGGGTGTCATTATCTCACTTATGGGATCTTGGCCTCTTAGGTGGTTTTGTTATGCGATGTGACATCGACTGCCCAAAACATCATCTTTCTCTATGAGCAATTGTTCATACCACAATAAATGATTTGTGTTAATCATCAACAATCATTACTTTATAATAATTATGATTCTAAAGATTGAAATATGAAGTGGAGAAAGGAGAATTGGGTATGTAGTATAAGAGAAAGCCTTGGTAACCAACTGTTTGAGTCCAAATAAGACTCAAACACTCAAAAAGTTACACAATGGTACCATTATAACCTGGTATTGGTATCAAATTCTTATCAGGATTGGTACCAAGCAACCTTACTTTGGTATCAAAATTTTCGGACAATGGTACCAATCTAACCTAGCATTGGTACCAAACAGCACGCGTGTGAAATTTTTAAGGCTTAAAATGACCAAATTACCCCCGTTTGAGTCCCCTAAGAGACTCAAACGGTTGGTTGCCAAGACAAAACTCCTTTTCCAACTCTCTAAGTTGAGCTATCAACTCAGATGTAAGGGTAATTTATTGGATGAAAGGTCAGAAAACGATGCTATACTAAAGCTACTCTCTACGCTCACTGTGACTCGAAGTGAAATCATGAAAAAGGCTAGCTAGATACCAAACTATTGGGCATGAAACAGAACGATATATTGTCTTTTTTACACTTTTTTGGCAATTAAAGACCCGTTCGTTAAACTAAAAACCATAAATAGGAAATCAGAAAAAATGATTTTTACTTTTTAGTTGTCAGTTTTCAAAATCATTATGTTGGCAATAAATTTGACTAATTTTTTTTTCGTTATAGGATATATAACATATGACTTTGAAAATCAAAAAACAGAAAACCACAATAATACCGAACATGCCTTAAGATTTCGTTTTTATTTTGGATGTATGAACATATTGTTTTATTTTGGATGTATGAACACAAATTGGCTTCTTACTTGGTCAAAATCAAAATTGACTTTAAAATATTAAATTTTCTCGCTCTTCCCTCCAATTGTTAATTGGTTGTTAAAACAAATATAAAATCTATTCTAACCTATAAAGAGTTACTCAATCCAAATACATGTCATTCACACCAAGTACATTCTTCAGTTTATTTTAAATAGGAAAATTTGACCACCTTTCATCTCTTCAAACCTGTATGGCACGACGTTGAACAATACTTGCTTCATTGTCTTCATTATGTTACGAATATTATTGACTATTCCAACATATAATAATTTATTGTACTTATAAGGTATTGAAATACATGGTAAACACAATTATGTAGAAAAAAATACTTGTCATACTTTATATGTGCAACCAAAACAAGCACTTGTACCAAAATATTGGCGATGTTGGATAATGCCTTTGAAAATTTGTTGTTCACATATATGCATATATAGAGTTGGGCACGTGCCTTGTCAGGCTAGCGACTCTCATGCCACAATCCAGACCAAAAAATGGTTAAGAAAATGTCGTGTCATGCTACAGCCTACATTGTCAGTTTTTAAAGAAGGGACCCTTGTACAGTTTGACCCACATACTGTGCCAACCTTTACCTAGCAAACCTCTTTTAATATTTTTGTTTTTTCTGAAATTAATTTCTTTATTGGTCAACAAAGAGAGGTCCGTACGTCATTCTCGTATTTGACTTTTGCAAATGATGTCCATACACAATCCATAACCAATTTTTATGAGTGGGCATTAACAGTGTCTTACCCAATTTATGCCGGTCCGACCCTTTGTCCTTGATATCAATATCTTAATTTATGTTATACATGGAAAGATTATCGTCAAAGGGTGATTTTCATATTGGAAAGTCATGGCTGTGAATTGTGATGAGTCATATTGTGGCAATAGATTGGCCCAATAAATTGACTTGTTCCTAATTCTAGTGATCCTATATAATCTTTTTCATGATTCATGTGTATGCAGTACGAGAGACAAGTTCGACTTTACAAGTGACAAATGCGATATCCAGTGTCCACTTACAGCTTACAAATTTACAAGCCAATGGGAAATGGCCATTCTCTAATAGTAGTGATACTACTACTCACGAATAAACCAATCCTCCTCTTTCAAAATAACTCATTATAGGTTGTATTGCACTAAAAGATGAGCAATATAGTTGTAGAACATTACACAAGGTCTGTCGAACTAGGAAAATATGCCTAGTATATGTATTATTATATAGGGGTGATAATGAGCCTGACAAGCTCGCGAGCAGCTCAGGCTCGGCTCGGTCAAAGCTCGGCTTGTTGAAGCTCGGCTCGAGCTCGGGCTCGGCTCGAGCTCGGGCTCGGCTCGAGACTTAAACGAGCCGAGCCGAGCTAGGCAAAGCTCGGCTCGTAAAGCTCGTGAGCAGCTCGTTTATTATTTTATATTAAAAAAATATTTATATTAAAAAAAAAATTATATTAAAAAAATTTAATACTAATTTATATTTTAATTTAGATTACAAATTATATATTTTAATTTGTAATCCAACTTCACCTCTACTCCATTAGGCACTAAAGTCCCACATTGGTTAAGAAAACAAGGATCAACCTTATTTTCTTTATAAATAGCTACTACTCCTTACTTTAACTTAAAGTTTAATTTTGTATCTCCTTGGTTGGAAAACAAAAAACTATACTTTATTTTCTTCATAGAGGGAATGAAGTATATTTTTAAATAGTTGATTATTTAATACTTAAAATATTTGATAATTTTTTCTTTAGCAAAACATGGAGTCCCACATTGAAATTTTAACAATGCTAGGAGGAATTCCAAGTTATAAAAGCATATGTAAACAAAACAAGGGTATAATGAGTCTTTTTTCTTAACAAAACATGGAGTCCCACATTGAAATTTTAGCAATGCTAAGAGGGATTCCAAGTTATAGAAGCATATGTAGAATGAGTTTGTTTATCTTAAACAAAACATGGAGTTCCACATTGAAATGAGGATAGTGAGTTTGTTTTTCTTTAACAAACCATGGAGTCCCACATTGAAATCTTAGTAATGCTAAGAGGGAAATCAAGTTATAAAAGCATATGATGGGTGAGTGAACAAGCTCACCTACTTCGAGCCAAGTCGAGCTCGCGAGCCGAGCCTAAACGAGCTCGCGAGCCTAAACGAGCTTGCGAGCCGAGCCTAAACGAGCTCGCGAGCCCAGCCTAAACGAGCTCACGAGCCCAGCCTAAACGAGCTCGCGAGCCGAGCCTAAACGAGCTCGCGAGCCCAGCCTAAACGAGCTCGCGAGCCGAGCTTGAGCCCCAAATTTCCATCACGAGCCGAGCTTGAGCTCGGATCTCCCAAGCTCGGCGAGCTTACGAGCCGAGCCGAGCCTGGGAAATTTTAAACGAGCTCGAGCCGAGCTTAGTGCTATTCGGGCTCGGCTCGCTCGATAAGCACCCCTTACTTATATATCACTATATGTAATTCTGCGTAAACACATGCCTATATGTAATTTTGGATCGTAATTTTGTCAATTACTGTATTATTTTGGAAAGTCTGCATGATAATCTCCAACTTTTAGGTTTTCTACATGATAGCACTTCTTAAGTAAATTCCGTCAAGTTGCCGTTAGTTTTGACATTTATTAGTCTTGCACGTCAATCGAAACTTTTTTTTTTTTTTTGAAAGATACGTCAATCGAAACTTTTTCGCCACTCAAAACGAGTATTTTGATAATTTTCTGATAATTTCGACCATTAATCGAGCCTTTTAGGACAAAACTACCCCTTCTCATTGTCAAAAAATGACCAAAAATACTTGTTTTGGGTTGCTAAAAAAGTCTCGATTTGCGTCTCGGAAACTAATGGCAACTTAATGGAATTCACTTAAAAAAAGCTACTATGTAGAAAATCTAAAAGTTCAGGTTTACCAAGTAAAAAAAAAATTAAGAAGTGCTACTATATAAAAAAAGCTAAAAGTTGGGGACTACCATATAAAATTTCCCTTATTATTTTTACTCTTTTCGTCCCACTTTAATCTTCATCGTCAAAAATAAGAGAGAATCTATAATATTTAAAAACTAATCACAATTATTATAATAGGCGGTCTAATTTTGATATAAATTAGGCAAATTTAAGCTTAAGTTATACTAACAAGTCCATTTCATCTCACTCTAGCCAACAATATTGCTAGACATCTCGCATCAACATAGTCGTCCCATCTTTTCTCCTTTCTTTCCTTCCCTTTGAATCTTGAACTACAACAAATAATTTTAAATAATAATATGACAGGCTCACCGAATGGAGTAAACTAGTCACTAAATGGATCAAACTACTCACTAAATGGATAAAAGAATGTGATTATAGAATGGACTAAATGGATCTATCGTTCACAACACTCAATCTTAACCACTAAGCCAAAACATCTTTGGTAATAAGTAATAACCGATGTTTATTTAATAATCCGTGACATAGCTAGGACCATAATTTAGATGATTATGCAAAAAGCCAAAAGGGTTGTCTTTTCACTTTTGGCGAAGTGATGACAAACTTTTCCAATTAATAGTAATAAAATTTCTTTATCCAGCTATATTTAGGAACACATAATAAGATGGAGAAGAGGAGTATTTTTTCTCCAATTTCCTGCCTTTCGTCAGCTATTTCGCCGGAGCTCATCATTTCATCTCAATCTCCGATCAATCAAATTCAGAACCCTAATTTCTTTCTCTTCGCTCCATTTTTTCCCGACGAATTTCTCAATAGAATTATCCTTTCCTCCTTTTCAACTCGCCATTTTGTTAAAATTTTCCCTCAATTTCTTGTTTTTCGTCAATTGCGAAAATTATCAGTTTGAAATTCCGACGTTTTTGAAAATATAGGGTTCTGATCACATGAAATTTCGTTCATTTTCTCGAATTCAAACCTTCATTTTTCATAATTTGTGATGGTTGTGAGGTGAGAGAGGAGAGAGAAAATGTCGTCGACGACGAGAAGAGTGGGGAAGTATGAGCTAGGAAGGACGGTTGGAGAAGGAACTTTTGCTAAGGTTAAATTCGCCATTAATACCGAAACTGGAGAAAGTGTTGCTGTGAAAGTTTTGGCTAAAAGTACCATTCTTAAGCATAGGATGGTTGATCAGGTATAATCTTATCTACAACGCATTTGTTGATTAATTCTTTGTATCATTGATTTTGTCTGTTGAATTTCTAAATTTCAAATTTGTACTTCTGCAGTTTCTTATTTGTATGATTTGTACTAGTGATCATCTTGTTTCTATTAACAGCTAGTTTAGCTTAATGGTAAAGTTTAAGGTGTATAAGATGTAATATTCTTTCATGTACAAATGAGGTGATCTGCTTACCTGCAAGGCTGCAATAAATGGATGAATATAGTGATAGGGGTATGCTATATGGGACGTAGAAATGAGGTTAGACTAGGAAAATTAATCAACTTCATGTATTGAAAACGTAATTGGACACTTATTTTGGATTTGAAAATCAACTAAAAAATGATACTTATTGTAGATCGGAAGGAGTCAAAACTCTAGTTAACGCTCTAAAAATCTTTTTTTGCGGATTGGGTTGATTGTCGAAATTCCATGCAGTCTATAAAGTGATTTCAGATTGAAAACGGCAACTTAGTTAGCAGTTTCACTTGATAATTGCTAATTGATATCCACACATGGCGCTGGACTGCCGGGGTTAAGTAGAGTGTGTGTGTGTGTGGGGATTTTGAATCATAGTATTATGCATTCTAATATGGTCAATGTTCACATGGGTGCAGCTGAAATCAAATTCATATCAAAAGTGTGTCTAGGAAACTTTTGGAAGAAACTTGAATGAAGGTTTTTCTTTAATTTTCTTGTACAGGGCTACTTTTGTAGAGTGTAGACTACATGACTAGTAGGAGTACCATTGATTGAACTTTAGATTTTTGCTTGTTTATTGGATCCATTGAGTTTGGTTTGAGTACGATTGGTCACTTGCGGTAATAAAGTAGGTGCTTTCCCCTCAATTATCATTGTTTTATTTATTTTAGTATTGCGTAAAAAGGCTTTCTAATTTGTAACTTACCGGGAGTGGAGAAACACATTTCCTGTCTTAGAAGCCCCTGTTGCGATATATGGGTTGTGAACTTTAGCATTAGATACCATTGGCGCCTTAAACAGTTGTAACTCTAGATTCAAATATGTTTGTACATTTTCAGATTAAACGTGAGATATCCATTATGAAGATTGTTCGACATCCTTTCATTGTCAGACTACATGAGGTATGTATTTATTAGCTAAACTTTTAGATGGTTAGGAATTTCTATGAGAACTTGTTGTTCACGCACTTACTGATGTTTCCACATTCGAAGGTTCTAGCCAGCCGGACCAGGATATACATAATATTGGAGTTTGTGCCAGGTGGGGAGCTATTTGATAAAATTGTAAGGCTCTGTCAATGTTGGAAGAAGACCTTTTCTATTTATATAAATAACATATAAGTGAAGATCAGTAGAACTGTAGTGAGTTCACCTGATTGTTTGGTTCACATCACAGTACTTTTATTAATATATTTTGTTTCTGACTGATCAATTTGTTATTATTTATTATTTCCCTTGCTTTAAGTGTATAGGTTCACAAAGGCAAGTTGTCTGAAATGGAGTCTAGAAAATATTTGCAACAACTTATTGATGCAATCTCTCATTGTCACAAGAAGGGGGTTTACCACCGAGATTTAAAGGTAGATACATGTTATTGCTTGAGTTAGTTGATGTCTTCTTTAAAACTTTACCCCTTCCCCCGCCCCTCAAGCAATATAGTGATATCTTTTTTTAGTATATGTTTTAAAAGCATCTCGATTGCATGTCTTGATTCGTCCTTTTGTATTCTGCAAAATTAGCCAGAAAACCTCCTCCTTGATGCACGTGATAATTTAAAGGTTTCTGATTTTGGGCTCAGTGCCTTACCACAACAAGTAAGCACAATTAAGTGTCTTTTCTTAAAGCATGGAGTTTTTTATTGTTTTCGATACCCTGGTGCTTAGCATAATTCTTATGAAATGTGTATACCAGGGAGTTGATCTTCTTCACACCACTTGTGGCACTCCGAACTATGTTGCACCTGAGGTAATGTTTGCACTGCCATCATGATGTCTATATTCTCCTGCAAACATCATGCTCTCTCTAAAGTCTAACCTTATTTGACATGTGTGTGTTATTAAAATAGAGCATATTTATTACAGAAGAGACTTCAGTAAGCATGTAGTGGGATAGAATAACTAACCCATCTTCTGGATATTAATCATTACTAGAAATATAAAGCATTGCATGTAAGGGAAATAAATGGTACCATTATGTCTGGACTATTTGATGTGGGAGCATGAGGCCTGATCCCAATTGTTTAGGACTATATTATATTTGGGTCTGGATAGTTTTATCATTTTATGGTTTTGAGGTAGCTTTAGGGGATATTGGTGGGTTATTATGATGTCAATATATGAATTGTCATATACGTGGGCTTAGCGTGTAAATTAAATCTCAGAATCAACTAGATTTGACTACAGTTGGTAGTTTGTTTGGGTTGCGTTATTGGCATACAAAGTAAAGTTGGTTAGTTAGACAAATTAAATATCTTAGCCGTGATATCTTTTTTTCTTTCTGTAGGAGTCTTAAGGTGATAGGAGTTTGATTTTTTTCCTTTTTTTTTTAAGGATTAATAGCTTTTCGTTCTTTAGATTATTATAATAGATTATGTTTCCGTATTACTTTGTGAATATTTATTATCCATCTCTTTGATGGGGGTTAGCCCTATAGAAAATTTCAGGTTGGTGCTAAACAGGGTCGAGGACTCCCCATCAGTTTGGTAGGTGGTTATAAATGATGGTAGGTAAAAAAAAAATTAGTGTAGTTTTGTAGGAAAAAGCCTCATGTCAACATCCATAGTAATGAAAATCTATTCCCTAAAATATGTTTTTCTTCATAAATTGCATGACCTTCCATTACCACTTCAGATATGGTATTGACTATTGTGTGAGGAAGGAACATCGTCGACAAAATTACATGTTTGCGAATGAGATTCCATTACCATGGTAGTGAGTAGAGAATCTTCCTTACGATTTTTATATGATTTCATTACCATTATCACTATTTAGTATCACCTACCAAACGAGTCGTCGGGGAATGAGACTTAACTAGAGAGTTTGCATTCAGAGGGATGTTTGATTTTGGGGGGGGGGGGATGTGAGTGGGTGATAAAAAAGCTTATCATTGTTTCGTGGGTGTCCCAAAATTTGGATCCCACTGAGAATCATCGCAACTTTAGGGGAAATCTTATGCAGTACTCTTCTAATAAATTCTTGAATGTGTAAGTAATTCCATTCTATTCCTTTTCTTGATAGTGAAGTCGAATATTATGTAGCTATTGCGAGCAGTTTTACCTTAGTGTCTATCTCAGGGAAGCTATTAACTAAAGATTTTGAATGCCAGCGACACTTCCCAGTATTTGCTTGCAACACAGAATGAGAAGTAAATTGATGATTCTTTTGTCTTCATTTTACCCTGACTTGTTTGATTTTTAAATCCAGGTCCTGAATGGCCAAGGATATGATGGTGCTGCTGCAGATATCTGGTCTTGTGGAGTTATCCTTTATGTTTTACTAGCTGGATATCTCCCTTTTGAGGAAACAGACCTTCCCTCCTTGTACAAGAAGGTGACGAGTTTGTTTAGGCGCTTTAGTCCAAAAGTTTCACATTAAACTTTATGGAGTTGTTGCATTGAATTGTATTATATCTTGTCCTGTAACCTCATGTCTGATATTCTCGTTGTTACTTAGTTTTGTATTTAGATGATATTTTTTCTATATGAAGTTACCTGTTTGATTCAATATGTGTATTAAGGAGCTGCTTTTGTCTTGTGTTGCCAATTCCTGATACCAGAGTTCCAGGTTTCTTAAATGTTCTGCTGTTCCAAACTTTGTTAATGAGGATATTGGATTTCTTTATGAATTCAAATAATATGGTGAAGCATTCTTTCTTTTCCTCTTCATCCCTGACTGGTTGACTTTCACTGTTGATATTTACAACCTTGCTGGAAGTCATTGTTTTTTTTTTTATCTTGGTTGGATTAATTGGGAAAGTTGACAGGCTGCAGAAGTCATGAACAATCCGCAAAGTTAGTTAGCCTGGTGCACTGCAGAATGTCTTCCTTCATTAGTCTATTGCAGGGTTCAAGTTTCTGAAAACATATATGTCCCTTCACTTTGATGTCAATTACATGGTGATAGTTAGCTTTTTCAGTTGGATTGTGTTATCTTAATCACGCAAGTTGTATTGGTTTGACCCATAATTTTGAAGGGGAACGTGAAAAATCTAGGAGTGGCAGTAGGTCGAACTAGCCAGAGCTGATGTCCAGTCAAATGAGCGCCTTGACCACCCTTTTTGCACAGTGATTTCTGTACTTCCAATGACTAACTGATCCTCGTTTTCTCTGTCTACCACATTGCATGATTGCACTGCCTATATGAGATCTTACAACTTTGGCTGTTCATTGTATTTCTCAATCTTTTTTGGATGTTATATCATCCTTACACCATAGTTTGGTTAGTCATGACTCATGAGGTCCTCGTGTATGACTTGTATAATGCATATCTTTCTATTATGTGATTCATAGATGCAAATGCAATTGAAATCTTCAAACGTGATTAGATTCTTTGAGTGATTGTTGTATACACTGGCAGAGTAGGAGTATTTTGTCTACTCTTTCAGGCAAGATATCTAACTGTTTCTCTGGTGCACCTGCAGATCAATGCTGCCACATTTTCATGTCCATTTTGGTTCTCACCAGGTGCAAAATCGTTGATTGAGAGAATGCTTGACCCTAATCCCAAAACTGTAAGTATACACCATTGTCCAGGAAGCAAAAACATAGAAAGTTATCTGTTTCTTTCTTCTCTAGTTTCTAAGACAAAGTATAGCAATTCAAAGAAGCTGTAATACAACTGTACTCCATTTTTCTTTGCTACTATGACTATTGTGAGGGCAAGAAAAAGGTTGGGCCTGAGATTTAGACTCCAAAAGCAAATTGTAATTAATTTATGGTTCTGAAGCGAAGTTTGAAGGGGTCTCTTTGAAGTTCTGAAATCCCACCAGATGATAATTCAGCCACCCAGACCCTACCCTATCATGCGAATGTCTTGTGAAAGGAGATGACACAGCGTATTACAATTTACAATAGGAGTAGAAGAGAATGATATTGTCTTGGCTTCACTACCTCATGTATTATTCGTTCTTTTGATGATACAGCGTATAACAATAGAAGGAATTAGAAAAGACCCTTGGTTCCCGGTGAATTACATTCCTGTTCGTCAAGGTGTGGAAGAAGACGTAAACTTAGATGATATACGTGCTGCTTTTGATGACATTGAGGTCAGATTGTCTCTCTTGATTTTTCACATAGCATACGTCTTATCTTCTTTGTGGTGTCCTTGCGCTCCTGATGCTTTTTTTGAACAAAAAAAAAGGAATGTTTGTTACTGCTTTACAATTGTCGTCCATTGAGCTTGTTGTTGCTTTTGGGATTTTCCTGATATTGTGATTTACAATATGTTTTCTTGGGGATTCTTCTGCAGGATCATTTCGTAACTGAGCAGTCTAGACACCTGAACAGGGGCCCCCTGATTATGAATGCTTTTGAGATGATTACCATGTCTCAAGGTCTGAATCTCTCAGCCTTATTTGACAGGCGGCAGGTATAACCTTTGTAAAGTTAACAAAATATATTCTTTGTAGTAGTCTTAGGAAAGAATAACTGCAGATGGTTGCAATGTAGCTTAATGGGTGTTCTCGATCTATTATCTCGATTACCATCTTTCTGCATGTAGGATTACTATTATTTGCTGCGGTTGATTTCATGTTATGGTAAATGCTCAGTGCCAGGGTATATCTGGTATTTAATTTTCTTGTTTCATAATGGACAAATGGTCTTGTTTCCCATAGGATTATGTGAAGAGGCAGACTCGTTTTGTGTCGCGAGAAACTCCAAAGGACATTATATCGACAATCGAAACTGTTGCTGAGTCAATGGGTCTCAAGGTTCATACACGAGGTTACAAGGTGGGTCTTGATTTTATAATTTTATTTCCCACGAGGTTTGAAGCTTTGTGCATGAATTGCATTGTTTTCTTTGTCTGAATTTGTTTATACCAGTTTCTTATCCTTTCCCCTTGAATGTAGTTCTTGAAAATGGTATTGAGGCGCATATATTACCGTTATAATGCCTGCTCATAAGTGCATCTAAGCACTTTGTCTTAGGGGATGGAGAATTTATTAATGAAACATGCTTACTCATGCTGTACAAAGTAGGAGCAGCTGTTTTTAGCATGCTTGTACTCTTGACTAGAATGTCGGTACTTTTGAATTTTGTTAAGAGTGGATGAGCTTTTATCATTCTTTATCTTTTGTATCTACTTATCTTATAGGTGTTCTTAACTATTAAGCTGTTGATTAGTTTTCAAACTAATTCAATTCTGCCATTTCTTTCTCATTATATTGGTTGCTGTAGACGAGACTTGAAGGAATATCTGCTAACAAGGCAGGGCAGTTTGCTGTGGTGGTGGAGGTAATTTTCTTTCTTTCTTATACTACATTGGCACTGAGTGAGGCGCCTTCATATCCTAAGAGCATTTGAAACGTGTCTTTGCTCTTATACAGATCTATGAAGTTGCTCCCTCACTTTTCATGGTAGATACTCGGAGAGCTGCTGGTGACACCCTTGAATACCACAAGGTTAGCAAGCACTATGTCTTTCTACGATATTATTGTTACCCTTTATTACTATATTACTTCCTCCGTTTAGAAATAGTTGCACCATTTCTAATTTTCACGCATGCCGATGTAATGATGTATGATTTCAATCATTAATATCTTTAATTATCAATAAGTATAAATTATAAAAAGTTTATTTAAAAAAAAAAAATTATATTAAGAAAAAATTTATATTAAAAAAAGTTACATACAAATCTAACAAGACCTCACATGAATATGTTTTTCCTAAAATATAAATCACCAAAGACAATCCAAGTGCAAGATGTGAATAGTGCATAAAATAGAAATGGTGCCACTATTTCTAAATGGAGGAAGTATATCATTATATAGAAGGGTTGTGGCAGAGCATAAGTTTGAGTTTTTTATGGTGGTGCTTTAGAACTTGCGTGATATATGGTCACAATGTCACATATTGGCCATACAGTTGGGTCATTTGGCATTATGAAGCTTGACCTAACAGTAACATCTTATCCATGGCAGGGAGATGCTTTTCTCCTTCTATCACTAATTCAGTACGTCTATACGAGTCTTCCTAGGATCATCCGTTCCCTTGTTCGTAATTGCAAATTATTACCCTGTTTCATCAATGTGAAATGCTATCCAATCATCCAAAGTTTACGTGATGTACCCATCTTATCCTTTCTTGGATTCACTCCTATGTATTTTGCTGTGTACTATGATCCTCCAGAACTAAATGTATTCATCCATTGCACTATCCCATCTATTAGTTGTTTTTGCTGTTTATCCATTTCTGTATGATGATTGCTTGCATCCTTACTCATACAGCAAGAATTGCATAACAACATGGCGTAGTTAGTGCATATACATTTGGGCTCTGGGTACCTATATTTGCAATCAGGAAAGAACACCTACCTGTTGGCCTTTTGCTTTTTGCGTGACTTCTGCTTCGTTGGGTTTAAGGTTTTTGAGAAAGCTTATTGTGTCTGATTGATCAGTGAAAATACCTAGGAAGCATTGAAAATGTGGTCTATAAAGATCATTTTGAGAATGCATTTCTAAATTGACTTTACGTTATATCGCAACTATTGATGAAGGGCCATACGATCCTTTGACCCTCTGCATTAGTTGGGTGTGTTTCACTGTTTTGCCATCTATGGCTTCTTTGTGCAATGTTTGGAGCCTTTACTCTCACCAGTATTTTTCCTCCTTCCATTGTTTCGACCTGTGTCAATCATGCTGCATGTAAAAGCTTTTTTTTGGAGTATACAATGGCATTTTTTAGAAGGGTGGCCATAGGATAGAGGGGGGGGGGGGGGGGAGGGGGGGGAGAGCATATGATATGCGGCTAATATAGAGTTTTTCAGCACACCACTCTATCTCTGTGTGACCAGAGCATCGGCCACCGGGATTTAGCAACAATCTCAGTGATCACAGGTGGTGTCGTGTTTAAGCATGTCTTTATTTCCTCCCTCTGCACACATATATCAGTAATACTTTTGGTCAGAGTCCACAGTTGCTACTCAAATTATGACTGATGTTCCTAATATCTCACCTATCAGTTGAAAACACCCCTCCAAACTAGGTTTTGCTTCCAAGCACCAATTCGTTTGCATACTCCCGTGTGATCTTGTGTAATTTCTTTCTTTTCCAAGCAACTGCATGAGTTTTTGTTGAAGTATGCTTGCATTATTTATGCATCTTTCACGATGACTTCCACTTGAAATTAATTTCTTTTGGTGCATGGAGCTCATGGTCATGTTTCATCTTTTGAGTAAGACTTCCATATGAGCAGAAGATTTTGTCTGCACAGTTGGCTATCTTTCCCCCTTATCCCGTCCTAGGTAATGTGTGCATTGTGCTCGCAGGAGCACAATGAGAAAATAGAACATTTACGAATATGAAACTGGACATTTTACTCTTGAAGTGGAACGTTACAAAAATTCACTTACAAAAACGAATATTTTACTGTTGAAATGGAACGTTACAAGAATTCATTTACGAAAAAGAACATTTTACTATTGAAGTGGAACATTTTACTATTGAAGAGGATTACATTTATCATGTATGAAACTATAACCTTTGCGCAGAGAGCCGGTTAACTATTGTTTACAGTATGAACATCTTGCTGCTTCACTGTAAAGAAGAAGCAATCACAAGTAGTCTAACAGATCAGAATGTAGTCTATTGTATCTTTACTTTTAGGGGACCAAATCCTGAGGTTAGATTGACTGAATAAAACTCCATTTCAGTGGCTTTGTGACTTGTGATACAGCCTTTTAGGTGACACCACAGGGGGAAGGGGTAGAATTAGCCTTATATGTCTTGGTTGGACAAATTGGGCAGAATTATGATTCTAATGCCAAACTTATTACGGCACCCTTAATATGGCACTCCTTGCTCATTAGTTCTACAGTCTTGTTCATTCTTGATATTTTCTTTTCTAATTTAGAATTGAGAAGGTAAGGTTGCATACATTTGGAGTAATGGACCACTCAGATTCCATCAAATCTCGACTAAGGACTTTGGAGTGATCGGTGAAGTTTTTACTTTGTGATGTTCTATAGCCTGTGAAGTTTGTAGTTGATTTTAGTGGCGGAAGAACTTTGTTTTCCCAACTAGTAGTCTATCCACTAAAGATAGACATAAGGTTTTTGTTGGAATCCAACTCAGCAAGAAATTTTTCACTTGTAGTGGGTGGATTACCCAGAGCGTATATGCAACATTCTTTATCAGTGGAAGTTTCAATTAATTTGTTTTACTACGTGACCTAATCAATTTCTAAGATCTCCTTTTCTGTTCTTGGCGTGCAGTTCTACAAGTCCTTCTGTGCTAAACTGGATCACATCATATGGAAACCAAAAGATGGTATGGGAGATTTCAGTTTGCTTAAAACCCTGTCTTGCTGATCTGCTATTGTTGGATGGAGCTAAATGAATGACCAGACTGAAAATAACAGAAAAGAGCTAACCGTATTTAATATACCTATATTACATGATAGGAATAATCGAAGGAGGTACCCGAAGCCATGAAAGTAAATATCATCGAAGAACGCTCTCGAAGCCTTGAAGGGAGTTGTCGTTGACCAACATAATCGTTGAAGACTTTAAATTTGTGTTGCTTATGCTTGTTTATTATGTCTAGGTGAACCCTTGTAAAATTTGGTTATCTGTATCCTCGCTTTATCCTGTTTGTGCTTGGGCTAGGTTAAGTATTACACACAGTAAAAGTGGGTACGAGCATCTTAGTATACGGGAGTAGTGGTGTACGAGGGCAATTTTCATCCAAGATCTAGTCATTGTCTCCACTACTGAGGAACGAGAGACTCGATCTCATAGATTACCTCCGGCATCGATGGAACTCGAACTTGCGGCTTCCGTCTCCACAGGCACAAGTGTGTTTTCAATGAACGTAGAACGTGAACAATTTTTATTTATGTAGTAAGACCATTAATCTGCTTTTATTACGATGCATGCAGGTTGGTTGTAAGGTAAATGTTCTAGAGAGAATTGTCCATGTTGGTCAAGTTGATAACCTCTAAGAAAGTATTTAATCATTTTTCCTTTTTTTTTTGTTATCACTATCATTATCTCTCGTGAGTAAGGATGCTAATGGGTCGGACTTGATTATTACTTTTTTTTAACAATCATATGAAAATCTTATACAAATTTTATAATCATTACCATTTTTCTAATGGAAAAGCTTTATATAATACAATTGACTCGAAGTCGGAGGCATAGTATACATATATGGCAATGTTTTATAAAGGACCGTCTCACGTTAACACTAATGTCAGACGAGTATGATTTTCATCCAATTCTCAGCCTCGACCTTTAATTATGGTTTTATGGTTGATAGTTGTGATTTTGGCTATTAGTTATTGTTTTTTGATAAATAGTTATGATATTTGGGTATTTAGTTATTATTGTTTTTTACATTAGTTATGACTTTTTGGTTTCGGTTTTATGCCTAATAGTCAAGAAAGTAATTGAAAAATTATGATTATAGCATATGAATAATTATTTGTTAATTTCATGAGTAACAATAATGCATTATTTTATGGTTATAGTTTATTTGGTTAACAATTATACTTTGAGGGTTGATAGTATGGGAGGTCAATAGTTATGATTTTAAGGTCATTAATTTTATTTATTGTATGCATTACTTTCTCCATTTCCTTTTAATCTATACACTTAGGGGGTGTTTGGTTCGCGCAGGGGTAAGGGAAAGGAATCCAGAAAGGGTTATAAGGAGAAAGGAAAGGAATGACCCTGGTTTTGCTTGTCTGTTTGGTTCCAACCCTGAAAGGGAGATATACTCCCTGATTCCTTTTGTGACTGTTTGGTTTTTTAAGAAATGGAATCAACCAGTTTATTAATTATAGATGTTTTGACTTATGATTGTATTCATTCAAGCTGTTTTATAATATAAAGTTCAAAATACTATTTGAACAATACCATTTTGAAATTTGCTTATGATCAAAATACCATTTTTTTAGCAATGTTAATACCAACTAAAACCACAACAAAACACTTGTCTAAAACACAAAACATGTCTACAAATAAACATAACAAAGTTTTAATGTACTCCAAATACAATTACTAGTTCAAAATAACATTTCTTAGCCACGCTAAAAATACCACAAAATACTTGTCCAAAACAAATAACATTGGCCTACAAACAACCATAACAAAGTGTTCAAAAACTACAATGCAATTAATAGTAGTCTTCCATAGACTCATGCATTGCCATCATTTCTACCAAGAAGACTTTTGACAAATATGTCTTTTAAAGCATCTGGACACTTGAAAAAAATCAACAACTTGTGTGGTTGTGCAGTTAAGATTTGAGCTACTTCCAAAGCTTGTTGGGGTCTTACACCTTCCAAAGAGAGTAGTTCATCTAGCACTTTTTCACTCTTTTCAGCTACTTGTTGCTCACGTTCATCCGCACGGGACATCACATTAGCCATGGTGGAGAGATGAACATTCATATCTTTCATAAAAGATTGCAAGCTAGCTAATTCAGAACTAGCACCACTTTCACTTTCTTTCCTACTTCGCTTAGAAGTGTTTTCTCTTTTCACTTTCTTTGATGGAGGGGCAGATTCAACCGTTTGAGTTCCACTACTACTAGCAATAGTACATCATCATTATCATCATCATCATCATCACTTGAATCAACCATAACTTGCACAGGAGCAGATTTCTCCATATTTTCAATAGCATCAACAAAACCCTCGGTCGGTTTTCCGATGGCATAATCCTTGCCATAAATCTCCACCATTGCATTCAAATGAGGAAAAATATGTCCATACAAGTTTTTGCAGTTTGGATGAATCTAATAATTTAACAAATGAAGTTGCAATAAATTATTTATATGAAAAAAAAATTCTATATAAGTTATCAAATTTGAGGTTCATACCTTGCAATACTCATCATAGACTGTCCTCTCCACAGAAATCATGTGTCTCTCATCATCCCACTTGAATCCACTCGTGTTTAGCATTTGAACAATAGCTCTGAACTTGGTCACAAGTGTTTTGAGCCTAGAATCAATGTGTGGTAAAGCCTTTAAACCACATCCAGGAATAGCCTTGCCAATGAGCTCTTCCAAGCGAGTCATGTAACCATTCCTAAAGCCGTTGTTACATTTCCAATGGGGATCAGAAGCTAAGTCAGACAAAGCAGCTACAAGAGCTTTATCTTCTTCCGGAGTCCAAAAGCGTTTGTTTTTCCCTCTTCCACCTACAAGACCTCTTACCTTTTTTCTGCTCCCTTCTTCCCTTCTATTTCTGGAAGGCCTGCCTACCGACCTTTTCATTGTTGGTAGGATCAAGGTAGGCACATCCATAGCAAGCCACTCTGTTCAAGATCTGGCATAGATGATATATTGCATTGTAGGCTTGTTTGTACCTAGCAACTGAGAACCACTCACTCACAAAGCCAGATGAGTTCTTTTGAACATGTATTATGACTTTTTTCATGCTTACATGGAATTCCACTCAACTGCCATCTTCTCGCCAAGAGAAAAAAGTATATAGATATTCTTATTATGACTCCCTATTTCCGTTTAAGATTGCTCCACTAATATTTTGGTTAGTGGAGTTGATAAACGGACAAAAATAAATTAAAAGGAAAACCGGGACAATTTCAATAACAGAATTTTTATTTGAAGAAAATTATATGATGAGAATATTTGAGAAGCTTAACTCAACAAAAGCATAATAATAGCAATAAAATCTTAATAGAAGGGACACTTGCTATCTTATATGCTATAGATTGTATTATTGCAGGTCATATAAAATAAGTGAATTTGCGTCAACATGCAATAAACAAAAGTGGCACACAGTTTGGGACGAAGGGTGCAACATTATAGAAATCAATCAATATATATATATAAAAGAAGAACTTTTCGGGAGCATAGAGCGCGCCACCTAGAATTGCCATGTCATCTTATTAATTTAGAGATAATAAAATTTAGAGTTTGAGAGATAATAAAATTTAGAGTTTAAGAGATAAGAGTTTATTCACTCTACGGCTATGACAAAACCAAAAAAAAATATCTTTTAGGGATCTATTATAACTGGGAATCTATTATAAGTACTACTATAGTGTATATTCACTCTACGGCTATGATTCACATATAAAATCACAAAATAAAATTAAAAAAAAACCTGATTTTTGAGATTTGCCAAAACCATACGATAAATCTAATGAACTGTTGCAAATCTACTAAAGTAGCCAACATTTTCAATGACAGCTTCTTTACATTTGTGGCCACTCAATATCTACTTTATTTTATTTTTAAACTTTTATTATAGTGATATACTGATATGTTAGTTGACAATACCGGTCAATATGCGCTCACTTATTAGAGATTGAAACAACCATTGCAATATTAACTTTATATCAACTTTTTATAAATTTTATTAATAGATAATTAAAGATATTAAAGATAATATAAAAATAAGGGTATAATGACAAATATTTTATCAATTCTTTTCTACTACAATAATGGGCTTGGGCATGAAATTAAGAAAATGAAAAAAAAATGTGTAGTTTAGCATAGAGGTACTCCTTTAATTAACAAGTGTAGGGGGATAAGTAAATCCTTAAGAAAGTAAGCGCAGCTTTATGAGGCAATTTGATGAATAATTAATGATGATTTTATTAACATAAAGTAAAGGTAATACAAAATCAATAATGTTAACAAAAAATTACAAAAAAAAAATATAAAAAACAACCCGGGCTTCAAAACTAGTACTATCATATAGTAGGAAGAAGCAGCAATGAAGCAAAAAAGCTCCAATTTTTTTTTTTCTATTTTTTAGTTTTTTTTTTTTAACAAAACAATATACTTTTAACACTAAGAATACAGTTGCCAAGTACAGATTCAGCAAATAGGAAGAGCCAGAAAAAAAAAACTAGAACCTTGGAGAGTACCAAAAAAACAACCTAGAAAAGGTTGTCAATGGCAAAATGAGCTTTTACACTCATTGCCATTGCCAAAGCCCATGACTCCAACATACTTCCTATCATCACATAAAACTGTCTAAAGCAACTATAAACTAGATGTAGTTTCTAACTGAACTAGTAGAAAAAAGCGGAAGCCAAAGACTCCAAACATATGAACAAAGACTCTGTGGAACAGACTTGTGTTGCAAAAGGCTGTGGTGCAGAGGGAAAATCTCGATAACCCGTCCGAGCAGCTTGAAAACTCGACTTTACCCACAATGTAGAAGCTCGTAAAACACGATCAGGCGATTGTACAATCAAAAGGGGGATCAACGGTGTGTAGCTAGGGCCTTCCTATACGTAGGAGACAAAAATCTGAACAGGGTTCTGAAGCCTGCAAAAAGATGGTAGTGTGGTTTTCTCCAATGATCTACCCGGAAAACAATCGAACCTGAGCTGTAAAAATTCCTGAGCAACTTCTAGTGAGCAGAAAAACTAAAGATGGCGGTGCAGAATGATGTGTGATGATATTCAGCAGAGAATATCACATCTCCATAGATTTCCCATCAGCATATCAACACTGCTACTGCTAAGTGAACTGCAATACTGAAGGTTCAGACCAACCAGGCTTTTTCCTAACTGAATAAGGTATGGTAAGCTCTTGTTGGATATCTTAGAACAGCCTGATATGGAAAGGATCTGCAGGTTTAGTTGCTCTGAGCAAGATAAAGCAGCGATGCCTGAATCAGTTACTGCAGAGTTTGAGACATCAAGATCGCTAAGCAACGGGCAGCTACTAGCAATGGTAGATAAGCTCACATCAGTAATCTTCCTGCACCCATCAAGATTCAGCACTTTGATGGTCTCGCCATGGAGTCTAGCAACAGCAGTAACACATTCATCGGACAGGTTTATGCAGCCGTTAAGGTTCAACTTAACAAGCCCCGCCAAAGAGCTCTCAAGGAGAGAGTGAATACCCTCGTCTGTCATCCCATAGAGGCCACTCAAGTCTACCTGCCTTAGGTTGGGACACATCTTACCCAAAATAGCCAAGCTAGCACTACCAAAGGCGGGGCAGTTTTTGATTGAAAGACATCGAAGGGATATGCAAGGGTTTAGGACCACATCTTGAAAGGCCATGTCCCTCAGACCCATGCATTTAACAAGGGAAAGAGATCTGAACTTTGAGCTGCAATTAGAGAGGGCGGAAATTACCCCAGGTAGGGTAATTCTGTTGCAATCCTCTAAATGCATGTTCTCAAGAGATTCCGCTGACTTTGACAGTGCCAATAATCCATTGTTTGACATGAAGCAGCAATTGCGGAGGGAAATTTGTTTCAGGGTAGAGCAGCCCTTGGCAATAGCTTCAAGACTCAAATCTGTGACTCCCAAACATGAAGAAATTGACAAGGATGCCAGAGACTTCAAACCTTGGGCATTACCCATAACCCAAAACCCTTTCTCACTCACGTTCCTGAGGTTGATCAAGGTGAGGCTAGTGAGAGATTTCCCATAGTGGCCAATGACAGCAAGAGAGAAATCTGAGATGTTTAAGCTCTGGAGCTTCACTTTGGCCAAAACTGAAGACGATGATGATAATAAACTTGCAAGCCCTTGGTCTCCAACTAAAGGGCAATCCTTGATGGAAATCGATTCTAGTTTAGTGCAGCCCTGAGCAATTGCTTGGATGCTGTCATTGCCTATGTTGGCGCATGATTCAATTGACAAAGTAGTCAAATTCGGGCAATTTTCAGCAATCGCAATTAAACCCTTGTTGGTGATAGATGGACATTGGCATAGGTCAAGCTTCTCCAACACGTGACATTCATTTGCTATCTCAAAGAGACCTTCATCGCCAATAGAAGAAACATTCCATACAGAGAGAGATTTGAGAGACGGACAACCACGAGCTATAGCTGAGAGACCGAAATTTGTCACACCGTGACTAGAGTTGCTTCCTCGAATAGAAAGCTTCCCTAGTCCACCTCGAGCAGCGGTTCCAACTGCTATAGCAGCAAGTCTCACATCAGTAGCTTTCTTCCCTTCCACAGACCTCGTAAGACAGCCATCCACTTCTTTGTCATCTGATACCATAACAGTATCATTGTCACACATTTCAGCCCTGCGGATGCTGCTCAAAAGAGTAAGCCAATGCTTGGAGACACAAGCACAGTTGCTTCTCTCTTGGCCAGGCAAACGCCTGAAGATCTCAAAGAGGCATTCATCAGGAAGAACATTAATGGATGATCTCTTCTCTTGCTCAGATTCATGACCCCATAGTACAAATGGGGCATCGATTCGCGCACGTTTGCAAGAAGGGTAGAATGATCTCTCATTGTACAATTCATCTTTCCCTGAAAAATGATATAGATAGTATATATATAAGTAACAGCAAAAATGAATGCTGAAAATTTTAACCCTCTCAAGTTAGATCCCACAAAAGGCAACCAAATTACAAGATTACAGAGTTCTTTATGGTTCCTTAATCCAAAATTGAAAAGTATTACAACACCAAATCCCAATATTCAAGGAATTTACTAATTGTGATTTCTTCATTAGCATGATGATTTAAGATTTCAGTAATTCAGTTCATCAGCTTCAACCATGATCTTAACTAATACAAAATAAATTAACCATACACATAATATCCTCCTAGCATCCAATTATAGATATAACCAAACTTCTGCTCTCTCAATAAGGTAAAAAATTCAAATTTAACATATTTGCATTATGTAATCTAAAAAAGCTCAATAATACACAACTACATTTGCACATGCTAAAATAATACACCAATTAAAGTCATGAAATTTGATCTTCTTCAATCAATTTCCAACTAACCCATATCAAAAAACTAAAATGTAAAGCAAACCCATTAACAAGAACAAAGAATCAAACTACAAAAAAATCAACAAATATCAAAAATTGAAAGAGAAAAAAAAAGAAAGAGAACATACCACTGTAATTGATGAGGGTCGGCATGATTGAAAATTATAAACTTGAACTGAAAAATCAACAAGAAAATCCAAATTGAAGAGAAACCCAACAATGAAAAACAAAATCCAGAAGAGTTGTTGATGAAAATTAGCTTCAAATCCACAGCACATTACAGAAATAGATTGAAAAGATGGTGAGATTGAGAACCCTATAAAAAAGTATAGGGAAAAAAATGTGAAAGTGTTATGAAAATATGTATGTATGAATGAATTTGAATGATGAAGTTGAGCAAAGAAACCAACTTTTATATGGGTTGGTAAGAGAAAAGGAAATGATCAGATACATTAACAAACACCCCCCTTAAATTTATTTTTATTTTCCCATATTATGATAACAGTATGGTCTAATACAATGTATCTTGATATCCCACCCCCCAAATATTACCGATTCTAACGTTATTCTCCCGCCCCTACTTGGACCCACCTATCTCTTTCATTCCATTTTTGCCATCTAAGAAACTAAAAACCACTTTATCCTTTTATCGGTAGATGAGCGACTAAGCGTAGTGATATACACAAAATTTAATATTATGGCCTGTTCTCCCCAATTTATTTTCAGTTAAGTTCAATTCAGTTTAGTTCAGCTCTAATCAGTTCAGTTCAATTCAGCTCCAATCAGTTCAGTTTATAAAACTATAAAACATTGACCATTGTTTATAAGATTTTATTTTTCTTATAGTTTATAGTTGGATAGTCATTATTTTTGGTTTCGGGTTTGCATATGATTATAGGAATAGGAAGGAAACAGGGATATGAAGTGGTGATAAATCGATCTATGGTGAAAAAACCTTCCTATTTCTTGGATTAATTGATGTTATTATGATAGTTTTGTAGGCAAAATAGATTGTTTTGCTCGTTTGTATTTATTTTGTCATTTTAGTTTAACCACTTCGATTTTTATGAGAAATTTGTTTTTTTTAGAATACATGGACGGGAATATAACAAATCTCGTATGGTAATATTTGATATTTTGAACTATTGAGAATATGAGAAGAATTTTTTTTTTGAGATTTGTCTACTAAAGTCAAATTATTATTGACACACATTGAATACAACAAATCACTAACATTATTATCGTATCAGAGCATTCTAATATTGGTAGTTATTCTATTCTTTTGATTCTAATGAATCTATATCATTTCTCAGGTACTGGTCGGATTATGTCATACTCTATATCACTTCTCTAGTCTTATCGAGAATATTGAATAAGATATTTCTTCCTTTTCGTTTTAAATGCAACGATGAAATATTTTATATTCATTGTTTCCTTTAAAACGAAACGGAAGAAATATATCTTTAGAGGAATTTTCTTAACAAGAGATATATGAGATGAGCTGAAATTTGGGTTCTTTGTTATTTGTGGAGATTTTTTAATACTTCCTCAAGAGTAAAGGATGAAAAAAAGTGATAATTTGAGTTAAACATCTAATATTAATTATTTTATCAGCTTAACCCATAAAGAAACTATCCAAATGATTATAAGTTTATAACAAAATAAAAAGGCAACAACAAACACTATTTAAGTGTAACTAATTAGCTATTTTATTTTTTTCATTATGCTTAGGGGTGAAGTTATTACCTATCTATCTTAACACTAACTTCAAGCCCATTCAAGCATCTAGAAACTAACTAAGAATATTAGATCCTCAATAAAATAGTAGAAACATCACATAGCTAAAACTGTATTATGGCCTATATATTGCATAACTTAGAAGTTAGATAAAATAATATCATAAGAGTTAAAAGTAAGAAATTACTTACAGCTTTGATCACTATGATGAAGAAATGCACACTAACCAAGTATACTACAATCGAAATTCCACACGGTATATATAGATAGGATCTAATTAAAATATTAAGTTTATTTGAAATGAATTATGATACATGCCTCCTAATTATATTAATTTCCATATTCGATTTTCAACATACATTAAAAAAATAAAACCTTAACCATGAAGAAATTTATGTTCATATGGCATGGTCCACTAATACAATGAACTATAGATGTAATTCATGAATTTAATGATTCTATTTCTGAATATGGTTGATATATTATTGAGAAAATATAGATTAAATTGATGTACATAAAAGGATAGATTACCTACTTGGATACTTTTATATACTAACATTCAGGTTAGTGGTGAGCTTATACAAGATTCATGCATGCTAGATGCCAATATGTCATGAACCAACTAATCGGCATTATCAAGTGAATAAGTACGTTTTTACTATTCAAAAAAAAAAAAAAAAAGTGAATAAGTACGTACACCTAGAGCGTTGAAATATAAAAATACATTTTATTTTACGTAATTACTAGGTTTTTTTTAACATGTATTATGTCTTGGATAATTAGGTGGAAAAAAATTTCTATTATATAATTAAAGAAATAGGGGAAGATTTGGTGTCCATTGTCCATCCTAAAAATACAAATATATCCTCAAATAAAAATAAATTAACTCATCTTTATTTATCAATTTGATTAAAACAAAAAAAAGCCAAATTATACAATAATTTTATCAAATCTCAAGGGACTTTCTAATCAACTTCATTAAGTTCTTTTTTTTAAAAAAAAAATTAAACAAAAATTTGGATAGATATAATTACGCAATTAAATTTTCATTTTGCTTTCGCATGCAAAGCAGACACATAAGACTAATTATGACTTTATTGCTAGACCCTTAAAGTCTCATATTAAACTTATTGTCGTATATCATATTTTGATTTG
Organism: Beta vulgaris subsp. vulgaris; assembly: GCF_026745355.1. Taxonomy (NCBI): domain Eukaryota; kingdom Viridiplantae; phylum Streptophyta; class Magnoliopsida; order Caryophyllales; family Amaranthaceae; genus Beta; species Beta vulgaris. The sequence goes on from NC_079209.1 coordinate 56,121,407, forward strand.
GCGAGCAAAACTATAATATTATATTGAATTAGTGGATAAGTCATTGTCATGTCTTCATATTTACGGTTACTGTTTCAGACTCGTAATGACCATGTTTGTCTTTTCTCGCGTGGAGTGAAACTCATTACATAGAAAAGACCTCCAAGTAGAGTATGCAGGGATTGACAGTGTGTGTGTATATATATATATATATATATATATAACCCCCCCGATTTTTCATCTTAGTTATTTCACTTTTTGTACAATTCATATAACCCCCCGATTCTTTAACAATGTTCCTACTTGAAATCTTGACACTATTTAGAATTACAAAGACGAACTTCTGAAATTTTCCCAATATATAATAGAACAGAGTTATGTGGAATCTTGTTTGATTTGTCTCAATATATAACGAGTACTTTAATTAATACCCCTTCCCCTCTAACCCAACGCAGACCCCACCCCCTCCCCTGCCACCACCGCCGCCACCCCATCCCCATCCCCTCTAACCCAGCGCATCCCCCACCCCTCCCCTTGCCACCGCAACCGCCCCTCTCTCGTCTTCATCTTTATTTCGAATTCGAAGGGGGACTCGAATTTCCGACAGCGGTTGGAAGGGGAGGGGGGACTCGAATTTCCGGCATCAGTTGGAGGGGGGGGGATTCGAATTTTCAGCAGCAGTAGAGGGGGAGGGGGACCGGTGGAGCAATTTTCGAATTCGAAGGGGGACTCGAATTCCGGCAACAGTTGAAGGGGGAGGGGGACACGCAAATTTCCGACAGCAGTTGGAGGGGAGAGGGATGGGACGGTGAGGGGGACCGGGAGGGAGGGTGGGGGTGTGCACCGGTGAACGAAGAGGGGGGAGCGGTGTTGCGGCGGTGGGGGAGGGGGAGGGGTGGGGTCTGGGGTGGGGTGGAGGAGAGGGGGTGGGGGCTGCCAAGGGGTTAGAGTTAGGGTATATAAGGAGAAGGGTTTAGGGGTAGGGTTAGATTAGAATTAGTGTTAGGGGTTAGATTAGAATTAGGGTTAGGATTTAATGATGGCAAAATTATAAATAATGCTAACGGTGAGTTAACGACAATTAGAAAAATGGTATCTAGTGCACATTTTCGAATAGTCATGGGTATACGGTGCAATTCTAAAACATTGAGGGTATATTGTGAATTTCGCGATTTGTCGGGATTTGGTGAAATAACCGTTAATTCAATTTTACTTCATTTCTCTCTCCTACTTTAACCCCTTTTTATTTGTTTATTTATTTTAATCCCTTTCTCTCTCATACCTTACCCACCCCACACCCCACACACAATGGATCATCCTTGGTATCTGTAGGAACAGTAACAAGGAAGATCTTTAGGAAACGGAGGTAGTAATATCCAATTTTTATAACTTCCTAATTAATAAATTAAAATGTAATTTTATCTCTATTATATAAGTGAAGGGGGGAGGCATGATGTCCCCATATTAAATGACTATAATACCCTTAATTTTTAATTATATTAATTTTAAAGATAATAATGGCTAATCAATCAATAAAAATATTTACCGTTTCTTCAAACAAGAATTAAAATAACTTGAAATTTTAGATTCAAAAAAAAAAAAAAAGGAAAGACTAAAAAAGTTTACAAAAAAAAAAGATAACAAATTCATTTCAGAATATCAAAATCTTCCATTAAAAGGAAAAATTGTCAAAATAAAAATCAATAATATTATAGTCATGCATGTAAAGAAATGATAATTTATGGGTTTATATAATTTTATTTTGTGTAAGTCAATTACATAGAGGATAATAAGATTAAATCAAGACAACCTACTACATTTGAAGTTTCAGCTATACTATCGATGCATGATAGATAATAATAATTGTTAGAATTGAAAATCGTTCACAAGTAAATCACAATTAAAAATAATGCAAAAGACAAACATGAAGGTGGTCTTTGTAATTATGGAGAACATAAATTTGAATCAAATTTGGGATTTAAAAACGCAACAAAATAGAAAAGAAAGATTATTTTTATATTTGATTTTCACGGATAAATGAAGATAAATATATTTGAAATTATGAACTAAGTTGCTAATCAAATTAGATAAACTTAGCTTGAGAAAAGAGGTGATTGTGCAATATTTTATAGATATTTTTTTAGTATTATGTTTTAATTAGAAGCACATGTTTTTTTTAACTACTTTGGTTCCATTCTATTCAACTTATTTTTGCTTATTTGAATTTATCTGAACTGTTCTGAACTTATTTTTGTTGAAAATAACTTCTAATAAATTGAACAAACTAGAGGACTTTTGAAAAAAAAATATCAATTTGAACTACTATAATGAGTTGTTGCTGCATGTAAAACTAACTACTTGACTCTTAATGAAAAAATTATCATAGCACACATCGCGTGCTTAAAAAGCTAGTATGTTAATAGTCAAAGATGTGTACTATCAAATGTGCAAGTAAAACTAGTAACATAAATAAGAACACAAGGCCGGAGTACTAATTTTGACCAAGAAAATTGACTAATAAATAAAGCAAATGTTAGTATGTAAGATGTTAGACTCATCTCAATTTCAAATACAATATGTCCAATCTTTTACATTTTTCACTAATATATAATTATAGTATCAATGATTTGGTTAATCAACAAGATTTCTATAAATTCATTCACCTGAATACATTATACATTTAAGATAATCTTACATTAAATATATATAATCCCTTGTTTCAGTAATTCAAGTAAACAGCTAAACATGAAAACATCAATCCAAAATTTAATATACATTATTGTTAAATTATGTACCCTATTTAGCTAAAACATCGATCTATAGTTCAACACTTCAACCCAAGCTCACTAGCAATAATCTCTAGCTGCATGTTAGCAATTAAGATCTTGACTCAAAAAACGCATGCATATGATAATAAACTAAGGTTACATATTGAAACTTGAAATGGTGATTAATTCAGCTTAACACACTAACAAAAACAATGTGAATGTGCAATGTTGGAAGTTGAGTCTATCATGCAATTGGGTATTTAATTTTAGTGTCTGGTTTACAAGTAGCAAATTTTATATAATATTTCTCACAAGAACGACAGAGTGACAGGATGAAAGAATTCTTGGTCAACCTTATTACAAAAAATAATATACTATGAAAATATTAAAACTATATGATACTCTCTCCGTCCCAAAATATAGTTCCAGTTTTATTTTGCACAGTCTCCAAGATATACCTTTGACCTACAATATCTTTTATTTCTTATTAGTAAAAAATATAAAAAGTTGATATTACGAATTTACACATCGAGACGAATCTAACAAGATCCCTCATGAATATGTTTTTTTGTATACATTAGTAAGAATATTCGGTCAAAGTTTTTAAAATTTGACTCCTAAAATAGAAATAGGAACTATATTTTGAGACGGAGCGAGGGAGTATAAATATACGTGATAAACTTGCCTTTTTTGGGGAGCCTTACCAATTGCACAAGTGAGAACAAATAAATAATACACTTATTTTATAATACTATATATGCAATGAACTTTGCTTGAGTGTTTCAAGTCCAATGTACAACAAGGTCTAAAAGCAGTAAAGTGTGACTATTATTAGTTATAGAAGAGAAAAGATTAGCAAATGGATCAATGTACTATGTACATACCTTTTTCTTTATTCTTCTCTTCTTTTTTTTTATTAAAACTGAGGATTACTGCTTATCAAGATTGTCTTTATTGTCATCCTAGAACCCACTGATTAATTGTGCATTTCGTGACTCATTTCTTCATTGCATTGTTTAATCCTTGGAGTTTGTCTTTGACAACGGTTTATGTGTTTCGTGCATGAATGGAGAGGGGAGGGGGGTCCTGCTGCTTGTTGGAGTTAGGGGCGGATCTAGCGTGGGTTCAGTGGGTTCAACTGAACCCACGCAAAATCCTGAAAAAAAGAAAGAAAAACTAGCGAAAAATCGAAAACCAATAATAATATATTAATATTCTGCGCGCTGATTCTTTGATTGGAAATATTTGGCTCAATGGTCAGATGGCCGCATTAAGATTCCTGCTATTGAGTGGTCGCGGGATCGATTTCTGTGAAGAGCATTTTCTTCATCTCTTTCTTATTTTTCTTTTCTTGTTTTAGTGGGCAGCTCCTGCATTTGCCTCCTACTGCTTTTCATTAATGCGACTTTAATTTTTGTATGTTTTTTTCTTTTTTCTTTTTTATAATTTGAGTTTTCCTTTAAGTCTTATGAAATATATTTTTCTCATTTTGTTCATTTTATGTTATGAAAATCTAGCTAAACAATCTCAACTTTTACCTATCATTTGAAAATAATTTCGACTTTGAATTGTTACGAGAAATTCCCAAAAAAAATTATGCTATCTTGTCAAACAATTTGGACTCTTTATCTTTGAAACTTAATATTTCTAACCGCTATAAGTAGCTTCTACATTTCTTACACTCTTTTTACAAGTTATAACAGCTAGAAGTGTGTTATTCCTCCTTTATTTTTCTACACAGAACATATCCAAAATGGTTAAAGAATGCAAGAAAAGTAAGGACATGGATTATTTTGAGAAAGTTCCTGAATAAAACAAAGTTAGGATTATTTTCAAAAAGTGTTTGAAAGTTGAGAAGTTGGGTTAGTGTTAATTACTAATATTGCATGGGATAACTTTTCCATTTAACGAATGGATGATAAACAAATTATAATGAGTCATAATTGATTTTACTACTTTTAAAATGTAATTTTTGGTTGTAATTTAAATTTTGGACCAGTGTATTGCAACTTTTAACTAATTTATCTTGTTTTTTTTTTTGAATGATTTCGAACCCACGTGAGTCAATTCCTGAATCCGCCACTGGTTGGAGTTAGTAATCTCTAAGTAATTGCTACTTGAGAAGAAGCAAAGTTGACTTTGTCTAATAAGTTAGAGCTTTTTACTACTGTCGTTTTTAAATGGTTGCACTATTTCGTATCTTTATGTTTTTCGATGCATGGCGAGTTGGTGTTGGTGACCGTCCTCTAATTAGATCCAATATGATTATGTATTTCTTAAAATATAAGTCACCAATTCACCAAAGATAATCAAAATCTATGATGAACATATACAAAATTAGAAATGGTGCAATTTTATTTGTTTCTAAATAGAGGAAATACATTGCTAGAATGTTATGTTTGATAAAGAATTATTGTCTCGTATTGTAAGGGCTATTATATATGTTCGACTTTAGAAGGTGGCATTATGAATAAAAGAGACTTATCCAACAATGTGCTGCAATTTTACTGCTTTTTTGTCAAAAATAAATATTATATTATTGACTTTGATGGTAATCAAGTGTTTTATTTGTTTTAAAGGTGGAAATGGGGAAAAAAAGCTTGGAAAACACTAATTAAAAGAGGTTTACTAGATAAATTACAATTATATAACAATACCCAAATGTAAAACACGCAATTTTATATTGGGACTGTATGGGAGTCACTAACAACCACCCGACATGATCTGCCTTGTCAGTATACTAACATGCTAAGCAATAAGGTGAAAACATGTCAGATCGTCAAAGTCCGGACATGCATGGTGATACTAGGTCCTTGATACGACATGTACAATTCCTTGACATGATGGTCGCCACGTTCAATAATAGATGTCGACTGTCGTCATAGCACAACAACACCTTGCCATGACGACCGACAACCCCTTGGCATGATGGTTGTCATGTTCAGTAATGGTCTAATAGATGTCGATTGTCGTTGTCAGCCGACAACACCTTTCCATGACAACCGGCAACACCTTGGCATGATGGTTGCCATGTTCAGTGCGTGATATATGTTGACGATCATAAAAGATATGTAGATCAATATAATAAGTATATCATAGTTGGTGCCGACAAGTAAAACCTTGTGGCATTGGCACGTAGATACGCATATATCGTACACGTGTAGTCGTGTACAAACGAGATCGAACAACAAGAAACTGACCTACATGGGCTATAAATAGACCCCCTTCATTATTCTAAAGGTGTTCACTACTTTTACTTCGTCTGCACTTTATCTTGTCGACCTTATATGATTTGCACATTGAAGTGGGTGTTCTCGACAACCCCCCGATGTCAGTCATCTTTGTTACTCGTGTAGGCGTTTGATAACTATTTGACCGCCAACTCCAGTAGACGTCAAGTCTTACCATCCCTCCGAAGGTTGTCCACCCTTGATGTCCCTGTTTCACACCGAAACAAAGACATTGCGGATACAAAGATTTAATTTTTTTAAAAAGAAAATTAAGAGAGGGACATAATTGAAAAGGGTGAAAATAAGTTGCATTATTGCGTAAAACACAGGTTAAATAGTTGTCATTTTGGTGTTTGTGCTTCTAATTTTGAGAGCCTTTGACTCGTGTAGCATTGGTCAAACCCTCAAGCTCTTGAATTTGACTCGTGATATAGTGTTTGAAAAAAAGGATGTAATGGGTAAGATTGCATGCATGTACTTTTCAGTTTTCAACTTGCAGGGTTAATTAAGGAAATGCAATGAATTTGTGTGGGTAATATACAGAAGAAGAATCATAGAATGTCGTAATGTGTAATAAACAAGTCCAGTGTATGGCCAGCAGAAAAGTAAATCGGACGATGCTACAAAGCCTACAATGACGAAGAAATGTTATTTTTTAAAAAAAATAAAAATTGACACTACTTTCAGAATCAATGTACTGACATGTACCTTTGAACTTTTAAGGGATTTCTGTAAAGACATCAATAGGCTTTGAATTTTGATGTTTATTAAGCGACCCAACAGGATATTTTTCCACTTGGGAAATGACAGCCTTGAAAAAGCTTGTGTAACTAGATGCTTTACTATAATAGGTTACAAGTAGACCTAGGCATGAGTCGGGGCAGGCCTGTTCACGAGCTTGGCGAAATGACAGGCCGGGCTTGAGCCCGTCAGTGCGGGCCGTGCCGAAGCTGAGCCTAAAATTTTTAGATTTTTTCCACGGTCCGGCCTAGACCTGCGGGTCGGACTCGTGCCTCCTGTGGGCCTAGTTTTTTTAGATTTTTGACAGTTTTAGGCTAAAAACAAAGAAAAGGAGCATTGGGCCCGTGGGCCATCTAGACGGGCTCGTGTCTGTGCGGATCTGAAATAAAATTTCTTGACCGTGACAGGCCGAAGTAGAAGACAACAATCCGAGTCCAAACTGTGTCGGGCTAGCACGCGGGCCGGGCCAAGCCGACCTGCGTGCTAGCCCGACCCATACCTACCTCTAGTTACAGCTTAGAACTTACAACTTTACCAAGTTGTAATACATTACTAGTTTAACTTACAACTTACACTTACAATGATCCATCATACTCGACTTGACTCGACTCATCTAGCTGGGATTCAACTTCATAGCATCAAGGTTAGAAGTTCAAATCCTACTAAGTGAGGAGCACTTAGAGGAGGACGCCATTATAATCCTTCCTCCTTAATTCCAAGTGTCCGAGCCTCTGCACATGGATTGAGCCTTGTGTGAGGTCAATTCATAGGCTATTCACCTTACCAATAATAATAAAAAAGTAGCTAAAGTATATAATTAGCTTGGCTCAATTCTAGTTTGATTTGAAGATATTTAACTATGAGATATAAACGAGTTTAGTCAAATAACACGTAAATTAACTGTGGACAATTGATGGAAAACTTGAAATTCATGTTTGTAAACTTAAACTTAGATGTATTATTCTTATAAAAATATGTGGTTATCATATGAAATTTTGTTAGATTTGAATGTACTATTTGATGAATATATTTGTAATACGTAACTTGAGATTTTGGCAGTTTAAGGTGCTCATTGATCTTCAATTAAAGAAATAGATGGATTAATTTAGCTTTAAGATATTTTAAATTGTTGTGGAAATAATTCTTCGGAAAATTACAAATTAATCAATATTCAAAATTTCTCAAATTTTATGGTTTCTTAGCAAAAATCATAAATTGTATATAGTTAGGCATAGTTGATATAACATTGAGTGGGATTCGGGTCAAGGACGTCTACACTTAGGGTTTGATTTTCGAGTTTCCATGAGATACAAATATTACATTCACGACTTTTTGATTTAAGGTAAGTTTAATTTAAGCTTAGTCAACTTGCATCATTAACACATCTGAAGTGACAATTTTCATAATCTTTAGTCACCTTAACTAGGGTTTCATGTATAATGAATTATTAACACTTGATATATGCTGGAAAATCTAGATAAAGTTAAATTTGATTAATTATATATATATATATATATATATATATATAGTTGAAGTAAGATTATCGAATTATTGAGAAGCTAAGGTGAGGTTGATTGGTAGAAATCCCACCTTGGAACTCGAGGTCTCAAGCTCGAACACTCATGGATTATGGGGCCTAAATTAGGTCAGCTCGTATACTTGAGAGTTGAGATAGGTGGATCCAAATTAGATTCAATATGTAACCGACAACAAAAAACTTTATTTAATTATCTTATAATATAGATTAAACCTTATCTTCCCCCAAAAATCTTTTACAAATTTCATGAACATAGTCAAGAGTTCAATAATAAAATACTACAACTTAACAATATAACCGAAATATAAATTAGATCGACCTGAACCTGATCCAACTAGACCGGATTGCCACCTATAGATACTTGTTCGCGAGCACCACACCAAGACGCGATCGTTATACAATGATATAATTCAATCCCAAAAAGTAGTCGACGACAATGCATGCAATCACCTAATAAAAAAAACAATAAGAGAATATTTCGCAATTCGATCAGAACTTATCACAACCATACACGGGACAAAGATTAATTAGACAACTTTGTCAGAAGAATATACAGTACTACTATAAATGTCCATTTGATACATGCCGCAGCCTGTAGGTACATGATGAACACTTATTTTCTCTCTAAAACCTTCACGGACAAATTCTGACTTGATCATCGAAGGAGTTTCCTCGCATCCCCGAGAGTAATTTACATTTGTTTCTTTGCAACTATACACTTGTTGTCGCCCACTCCACTCTAAACGGAATTACTTGAAGACTGTCACCTGTTTCACAACCCGAACAAATGTATTATCCACTAATAAAATATAGTTGTTTTTGTGGCTACAAGGTTCCCATTCATGTATCTAACTTATCTTCCCAACTTCCAAGCCTCGTTTCATTGCACAATTCAATCCTGGACTTGCCATATTTTATGCATACGTACAAAACTTTATTGTAAGCTCCAGCATTTTACGCATGCAAGTTGTTACTCTCAATCTCTCGTTCTCTATGTTTTATGCATTGAAGCTATAGCTTAATGACAAAATGATTATGGAAAAGTTAAATTGAGTTAGTAGGCAACTAAGTAGGTCCACCTTCACTTACATTATTTATACGAATGACAACTACAATTTGCTTTGCCAAATGTAGAAAACGCTTGCACAACTAGCACCACACGCACCCAGATAAGATCCTTCCCTTTTAAACGTCCACTTGATCATGATCTTACCATCCACTTGATCATGACCTTTAATCATCCGATCCATATCAATATAGTTTATTTCTTTACCAAAAGAAAAAAAATATCAAGCGGGATTTTGTTTTTGTCAGATAACAACTCATCTTATATTATATTAGGTTATATATATGCAACTACTATTAGTACCATAGTTTATGTAAAGCAACAATTTATTTAGTAATAATCCTGCTAACCTCACAAAAGAAAAAATTGAATTTTGCTACATGATCAAGATGTCGTGTCTAGCTTTGGTGGTCCTCAATCAATTATAGGTTGTTAAACGATGTCCTAGAATTTCCTAGTAACACCCTACATATGTATAATATTGTATTTTCTTATTTTCAGATTTTCTCCCCTTCTTCATTTACTTTTCTTCTCATCTTTCTTCCACATCACCACCGAACATCGGTGCCGACACACCACCGCCGCCGCCACACTGCTACCCCCAACACCACCACTGCCACACTACTACCCCCAACACATCACCACCGCCACACTGCTACCCCGACACACCACCACCGCCATACCCTCACCATCGTACCCCTACCATATTATTACATGAGATCCTTTTATTTTCTTTCTCTATCTCTCTTCTATCCAAATATTATTTAAGAATCCGTAATTCTAATAACTAAATTGAAATAGAGAAAGTATATAGATTTCTCCATTTACCTCCTCCACTCCCTCACTTATAATGTGGCCGAACCAACACTTGCGAGGCAATTAAAGATTGTAACTTGTAAGTGATTATTTGCACCCTCTTTGTTGTGGAGATTAATATCACATCAATTGACATAATCATAAAGACAATGTCAAATTAAAATATGTATATAGTGTATCATTCAATGTATTAATTCATTGGATGAAATCACACTTGTAGTTAGTGGATATCAACTATTAAATCCAAAGCCAAAAAAGAAGATTATGCATGGTTACTTAGCAAAACATTCAATGTACTTTGCCTTGATTATACAATATAATCCGCGTTTAAAATAACTCCAAAGGACTTAATTAATTGTTTAAGCGTAGAGGTATATAGTAGTAGGGTGTTGCCGCGTGTTTTACCGGGCATGTCTTGTCATAAGATGACGATTATCATGTACTATTGACTAATTAAGTAGACTAATAATATGTGGATCAGGCTTTTAGTTATTTTTTTTATATAATTTAATTGATAATTAGTGGAGTAAGCTGATGACTACGACTTGGATATGAAACTTGTATATTAATAATTTCAACTTTCAAAGAGGCAAATTACCTATCAATTTTTTTCTATTAGGAAAGATAATTGATTCGATCACTAGTCCCTGTTAGACTATTAGTATGTAAGGCACACCAGTTAAATGACTTATCAATGGGCATCTCTTTTTTTTTTGATAAGCTCGGTTTCTTTTATTAATATTGGAAGCAAGGCCTAAGAATTTAGGCTGCTTGATTGTTACAGGCTTTCGGGCAAATCAGACCAGCACATACCAACAACTGAGGGACAAACATGAGGGAGAGGGACCAGGACACTCGAACAAGAGCTACAACCATGCAATGAACTCGTCTCTACGAGAAAGCCCTTGCTTTGCCAAAGAGTCCGCCACCATGTTTGATTCCCGACCTTTAAAGACGATTTCAATGCCCTGACTTCTCACCATTGCTTCTCTAATATGATTTATGACAAAACTCAGATTCCACGGCCCACATGATACCCCATTACACCAGTTTACTGCGTTGCAAGAATCAGATTCCACGATAATTTTTGATTGAGAAATGCTTTCCATGGCTGAGGAGATTTTGATTGCTCTTTGAATGGCAAAAATTTCTGCATGGTTAATCTCCATGAAGGGGATAGGGCTTGAGAAAACGCAAAGAAACTTCCCATCATGATCCCTTAAAACTCCGCCAATTGCAGATTTGAGGCTAGTGATTTTCATGGAAGCATCCACGTTCCATTTCACCGACAAGATAGGAGGAGGGCACCATAGCCGAGGGACCTTTACGAGGGCTGCAGATGAGATCAGCGGCGATGGATTCCAATCAAGACACAAAGGAAATCTGAGAACCTCATTGGGCCCGTAGGGGAAGTCGTCCCCCCAGCCCTTGATCCACCAACATAGCCTCATAATGACAAGGTTTCGAAGTTGAAGAATGGAGCTTGAGACATTTTCGAAGCACCGCTTGTTTCGCTCATTCCATAACGTCCATAAAATGACGAAAAAACTTGCCCTCCACACTTTTTTACCAAACTCCCCACGCTTTGGGAAGGACCACTGATCAAGGGCCTCCCTTGGAGAGGAGGGAAAAGCCCAGGAGACATTCCAGACTTGAAGCCACCAGCTCCATAAAGCCGAGGCTGTTGTGCAATGTAAGAAAATATGGTCGCAAGATTCCTCCACTGAATTGCACATCGAGCACATGGAGTTTAAGGGCTCCACAATTGAGAGTCTAACTAGCTTATCCTTGGTGTTTAGCTTTCCATGAAGAGCCAGCCATGAGAAAATTTCTATTCGGGGGGGAACCAAACCTCGCCAAAGCCCAGGGAATACCGCAGATGGTTTGTTCAAGTCTGTTTTGGCGAGCTCGAGACAGTATGATTTTACAGAGAACCATCCATTTTTGTGAGAGGCCCAAATGAAAACATCATCATCATAAGAAGAGAGACAGACCTGAGATAAGATTTCAAGCAAGATTTGAAGTTCACATCGGTCTTGAGGACGAAGAGCACGATTCCAAGAGAAGGTCCATTTCCATGTCATCCCATCCCAAAAACAATTCGCAGCAATTGAGGAATTCTTTGCTGAACTTATGAGGAATAATCTTGGGCAAGTAATTTTGAGAGGGGCGTGACCCACCCATACATCGTGCCAAAAGAGAGAATTTTCCCCATTGCCAATCCTTTTACGGATGTTGTGCTGAAGGAGAGCTTTGGAAGGAGGGTGCTTCAAGAGGGCAGCGCATATATTTCTCCATGGCCCCCCTTTAGGTGGAATATTCAGGTCACTAATGCAAAAGTTATCTCCATATTTGTATTTTTCAAAGATCATGCTCCTCCATAGGGAGCTAGGCTCGCAAATAAAACGCCATACCCACTTGGCAAGAAGAGCCAAATTTTTGTGACGCAGGTTACTAAAGCCCAATCCGCCAAGTTGCTTGGGAAATTCAAGCATACTCCAAGCTGCCGGGGCCAACCACTTTCTCTCCAAGGATCCACTCCAAAAAAAATTCCGCTGGATTTGCTTAATTTTCTCAATTACCCCCAAAGGGGTGGGAAAAATTGACATATAATATAGAGGGAGGCTAGAGAGGGATGCTTTTATAAGCGTTGCTCGACCTCCTATTGAAAGCAAACTGCCTTTCCATGATGAGAGTTTTTCCCTCATTCGGTCAAGTATCGGCTCCCACAACGACGAGCGGGAGGAGTTTCCCCCAATGGGGAGACCCAAGTAAGTGAAGGGGAACGAACCGATTCGACATTGAAGAGATGATGAAGCTGTTTGCAGCCAATAGTTATCCACGTTTACCCCAAGGATGGAGCTTTTATGAAAGTTGACCTGGAGACCTGATGATAATTCGAAGAGGATGAGCACCTTTTTTATATTCATTAGAGACGGTATATCCGGAGGACAAAAGACAATGGTGTCATCAGCGTATTGTAGGTGTGAGATCTTTGATCCGTTTTTGCAAACTTCAATTCCATTCCAGAGATTCAAGGAAATAGCTTTGTGAAATAGTAAATTAAGAGGCTCCACTGCAATATTGAACAAAAAAGGGGAAAGGGGGTCCCCTTGACGGAGGCCCCTCTGGAGCTTAAACAATTTCGAAGGAGATCCATTTATTAATATGGAGGCAGCTGCTGATGTTATACAAGAGCGGATCCAACTCCTCCATTTAGGAGGAAACTTCATTTCTTCCATAACCCACCCAATGTAATTCCAAGACAGGCTATCAAAGGCCTTGTGAAAGTCGAGTTTCATTAACACTGCTTCGGATTTGCTCCTTTTACACGAATCAATTAACTCACTAGCGATTAGGGCCCCATCCAGTATTTGCCGGCCTTTTATGAATGATGATTGTTGCGGACCAATAAGACAATCAATTACCTTTTGGAGGCGCCTAGCAAGAAGTTTGGCGATAATTTTATACACCCACCCCACCATACTAATGGGGCGGAAGTCCTTGAAACCGCTTGGGATCTCGAGCTTGGGGATGAGAGCGATGAAGGCTGCATTACAGCCTCGTGGCAGCCTTGATGTCTCCCAAAAATCCTGGATGATTCCATATACATCATTCTTAATGACTTCCCAAGAGCTCTTGACAAATTTGAAATTAAAACCGTCAGGTCCCGGAGCTTTGGACCCGTCACATGAAGCAACTGCTTGGTCTATTTCCTCACAAGAGAACCTTTCCTCCAATTGTTGTCCCTGCACCAAGTTCAGTGTTTTGAAATCTAAGTTCGAGAAATAAGGCCTCTGACTATGCTCCTCTTTGAATATCGTGCTGAAAAAATTCACCGCTTCCGATTTTATCTCTTCGGGATCTTGGATGATCTGATTTCCAGATTTGATGACATCAATGCAATTCTTCCTCCTGCGCATGGAAGCTATTGTGTGGAAATAGCGGGTATTTTTATCCCCTTCACTAATCCATTTTGCTCTTGAGTTTTGCGCCCAATACGATTCTTTTCTTCGCAACCAATTCCATAATTCTACTTGCAATGAAGCTCTTGATGCTACTTCATCATTACTCAGGTTTCTATCGTTTGCTGCCATATCTATGTCACTGATTTTGCCTTCGAGGACCCCAATTTGATTATCAATTTTTCCAAATTCTGCCACATTCCATGCTCTAAGATTGCTCTTGACCAGCTTTAGTTTATCCATCATCGGAGCTCCATCCAAATTGGACCATGAATCTCTAATAATCTTGAGGCAATTAGAATCGGACAGCCAGCAATTAATGAATCGGAAGGGCTTAGGGCCCCAGTTTTTTTCACGAGATTGAACCAGCAGTGGGCAATGGTCTGAAATTGTTCGCTTCAAAAGAGTGACTTTCAGGGAGGGATAAGCCAACATCCAATCAGGGGACACAAATAATCGATCCAGTTTGCTCTTTGAATGACCGCGGAACCATGTGAATTTTCCGTTCGAGGCGGGGATTTCCATTACCTGCATATCCTGCAAAAACACTTTGAAATCATGTAACCCGTTAGAAGAAAAACTTCGACTTCCCCTATCACTAGGATCAAGTATTTCATTGTAATCCCCCAACAACAGACATGGCAATTGTGATGATCTCTGGAATTCACATAGCCTCTGCCAGACAGCTGCTCTATCCTCAATCAAGCATGGGCAATATATATTGATGAGAGAACAATTGAGACCAATGGATGATATACTTCCAGATATAGCAATCCAATGTTTATCCCAGGAAGTGGATTCCATTTGGAAAAAAGTAGAGTCCCAAAGAGATAGGATTCCACCTGAGTTTCCATGAGAGGGACTTGAAGCCCATTTGACTTGGGAGTCTTTCCAGATGGAATTTATAATTTTTGCGCTAAAATTTTCAATTTTCGTTTCTTGCACGAAAACAAAGTGCGGGTGATACTTATTTATCAGACTCCGGATCGAGCCCCTCTTGATCTTGGCACTAAGGCCACGAATGTTCCATGATATCACAATCATAATGATATATTTTCAAGGGATGAGAGATGAAGTTCAATTGGTGGATAACCAATCTGAACATTGCCTTTTTAGAATGGCATCAATCCTTAAACGAAGGGATTCGGTGGGCCCATCAAAGCGAAGGCCAATTTGGCTGGCTAAGTTGAGGATATCAGATGCGTTTAGTGATATGGAAGGAGATGGGGGAGGAGGTTGGAGAGAGTGGGAGGTGTTGGATGAAGGTCTTGCTGGGTTTTTCTTGTTAAGTTGGGCTTTGAATTTGGCTTTTTTTGCCCTTTTAGCAGCGTGAGAAATTTTTAGGTTTAAAGGAATTTCCTTCTCAAATCCCGGAGGGAAAAGGGGCCCTGAGGAGAATGAGTTAGATGATAAGGTTTTTTTTTGTCTGGAAAGCGGCCCAAATCTATTGGAGACCGAAATTGGAGATGAGATTCCCTGCTTTGGGCTGGGAACATTCATGACAGGTATACACTGGCCCTTGGATGGGGATTGGCCCACTAGTATATAGGATTTATTATTTTGAGAGGCTCTACTGTGGGCAGGTACGAGGTTAGGTCTGTCAGGAGAAAGTGAAAGGTTTTTTTCTGACGTGGCAGGAATGTTGGGAAGAGGGGGATTTAGGTTCCTAGTAGATACATGGGCTACTGGAGAGGATTTAATTTCTATGTTGTTGGGAAATGACTGCTCAAGGTAATTATTAATTGAATCTTCTTGGGGAGTGTGTGGAATGGGAGGGGTTTTTTCCTTGACAGGGGAGAGGTTAGGTGTTTCACACGCGCCATCAACATTTTCATTGGGGGAGAGATTGATAGGTGGGGGTTTTGCAGGCTGAGAACTGCTCTTTGCGAAGTACAGGTCTTCGGAGACGCAGATATTATGCATTTTGTCATCAACTTCAATTACCATCTTGCAGTTGATTGAGAAGAGACAATCAGAGATGACAGTGACTTTACCATATTCAAAAGATGAGTAATCGACCGAGGTCACCCTTCCGAAAATACATCCAACGTTGTAAAAATTTACGTATCCCCAGCTATGTAGAGGCATACCATAAATCCTTAAATGAGTTTCACGCCATTTCGCCGAGCTCATACTGTTAACATTTCGAACATCAATGAACCATTTGTTAAGCCATTCGCATTCAACCATGGCTTTTTTGTCTTCTTCAGTTTCAAAGGTTACCAAATGTAACAATCCTCCAAGAGGCTTTATGGATAGGCATGTAACACCTTCCATAAGAATTCGATCGAGAATACAATTGGAAGATAAAGAGGATTGGGCAGTAGCTATCACACTTCTATTTAGCAACTCATCCATGTCCGAGTTTTTTGATCCTTTTAGGGTTATAAATTCCTCATTCTCCATGGTACAAACATATAGTTCATCTCTGATTTTTTCTGTATCTTCGCCAAGAATGCGAGAGCTTACCTTTCTAACCATCGTTGGTTCAAATTTGAAACAAACCGGCTGAGGTTCAGGTTCCAAAGGGGGGATTTTATGGTTTTTTGGAGTTGTGTTATGGGTTGTGGGGTTTGATTTTGCAGGGAGAGGATTTGGGAAGGGTGGATCAGGTTCAATGTGGGTGGAGGGGTTGGTTTGTGTCTGTTGGTTCATGCTAGTATGGGAGGGATGGTTGAGGCAAGCTTCTTTGTAGGATCTTTTATCCCTTTCGTAGTTCATAATCGGTTTCTTTGTGGTTTTACGGCTAGGTTGATTCTGGGTTGTTGGTGAAATTTTTCGTAATGGATTAGGGGATTGATTGTTCATATCATGTTTTGCAGGGTAGACTCGAATTCTAAACCTCCCAATCCTTCTATCATTTTCACCCTTTACTGCACGCTCAAATGATGATATAGCGTAGAATTTGATGAAAGCATACCTGTATTCTCTGTTTTGTTGAAACTTGCTGGGTATAGAGATGCTGGCAATTTCACCATAACCAGCAAATATGTGAGCTAGGTCTCGTTGCTCAATGTCAAGAGGTAGAAAATTGACGAAGCATGTTCTCACAGCAGAGGTATTTGATACCTTTGATCTTCTTCTTGCCATAATCCAGGGGTTGGGGTTTCTCTCTCTATCACTTCTTTCTCCCTCTCTCTCTCTAGACTCCATCACTTTTTTTAGTTAAGCTTTTATCAATGGGCATCTCTTAAATGGGATAGATGTAGTGCAGACATGAAAAACCATGTAAGGGGTGGGTTATGTTTTTTTTAATAATAAGAAAAAGAACCTTGTTGATACCTCAATTTGCACAAAATTTTTGGTCTAACATTTGCGAGCCAAATAATTGAGAGTTAGGGGCTGGAGGGGAAGGTAAGGGGAATCCCTACTCCCAAATACTGCAAACAGTTGGAAGGATGTCAGAGCCTTAGGGTCAACTCAACCAAAAGTTTAAGTTTAAGTTTAAGTTGTAGTCCCAAAATATAGTTTTATATTCTATTACGCTCCCTTGTAATAGAAAAGAGGGGTGACTGAAATTTGAACATGTGACTTTTATGTCATACTGGCTCTGATACCATATCAAATGTCTAATTCAACTAAAAGATTAAATTGATGGTTGGAGTCCTAGTAATAATTTTATATTTTATCAAAGGAATCCGCCTTGTGACATTCTTATTGTTTTTTAACGCCGTGTTTAGTCGAATCCAATTATTTTTCGAAATCTTTTCGTTGTTTCGCAACTTTCACATCAAATGATAAAACTGTTCTAAAAAAAATTCTAAGTTCCACAAAGATACTTTCCCTTCAATTATACTCTATAAGAAGTTTGTCATACTTTATTTTATTCTTCATTTGGTAAATATTTTTCTAATTTTACCCTAGCTACTTGCTCTACTTGTTCGACATTCCATATTATCTTATATATAATTGCATTCTTTCTCCAAATTTTAATGTATAGAAAAAGATCAATTTTCGCACACTCTTTTAACCACATCTTTGTTTTTGCTGATATATTAGATGTAAAAGTCAGTATATTCGTAATTTTTTCATTAATTATAAAATAGAGGGAGTAAACAATTATAATATGTCTAGATGTAAAAGAAACTCAATCGTTATTTCGGTTTGTCCTATATTTTAAAATTTTAAAGTAGAAATGTAAAAGAAAATTAATTATAACCTATCAAACTTTTAAATTGTTTGTCGAGAGTAGAAATAAAAAAAGTCGACTTTTTACATTTTCTCCTATACGAAAAAGTGCAATTTTGAAGTATATTATTATTGTCAAACCAATTACTCTATCTTTTCCAATTTGAGAACAACTTCCAAGTTTCACCTCCTCTATGTTTTAATTAATGTCAACAAAAGAGGCAATACACATACCTTTACTCAGAGATTTTTCATAATTCATAATGTATCATTTACATCATCACATAGACACATATCACATATGATGAAATTGTTCAAGATGATTGAGCCAATTCTTTAGACAACAATGGCCAATGTACAATGAACATGAAATAAATGCATGGCATGAATATAGCAGCATCATTAAAAGATTTAAAAATAATAAAAAGCTTATGATTTTGTGGGCCCCTAACGTAGTAGGGTATGGGCAGAAAAGCAAGAATGACATGTGAGTTGGAAGGATAGAAGGGAAAACAATTTTAGCCAGGATCACAGAATCTGTGTTATTGACGAATTTCTGACTCATCTTTAAGAATCCGTTTTAAACAATTCTTTCTATTATTCAATTTATTCCAAATTGTTGAAGATAAAAGAAGCTAAATTCATGGCATTTCTTGGAGTTTTTAGTTTCGTTTGATTACCTACCCAGCTACCCTGATTTTATATTTTTTTCACAGATCTCATTGATCACGAAACAATCACACAGTGCAAAAGCTTTTTTTGTAGGTTGTTGAATATAGATGTGTATAAGAGATGGTGGTGTGGGAATTAATCTACTTCCTCCGTTCCAATTTAGTTATTACGCTTTTAGTTTAGGTAATAACTTTTCCCTATCTTTCTCGTATTATATTTTTTTGATAAGTTGCGAATCCCATTTCATTAAATCACAATGGATGTGGCCTCTACTTAAAATAGGGTATTTCCCCACTAGGTGGGTGAAGTTTTATCTCTCTCCTATCATATGAGAGTATGAGTTTTGTTTTCTTTTTCTATCTCTTTAATGTCCAAAAATTGCTTAGCAGTCCGTGATTTTAAAAGTGTCACAACTAAATTGAAACGGAGGAAGTAATAAGTTTTTAATTTGTATGTAGATAGTCTTATACCCATGTTCATGTAATTTTAATTAAGCGCTTGAATGCTAAGAACTCGGTAGCAATAGTAAGTAATAGTATTAGGGATGGCAATCTAATCCGGATCCGATCCCTAGTACGGTCTGATCTGAAGGAAAAAAAATCCGAGCTCAATTCGACAAAAAATAATCCGATCCCAACTCCGTTTAAAAACTCCGACTCGAAGTCGGATCCCATAAAAAATCAGACATCCGAATTCGACTCCAACTTTAAGGCAATTAATCCTTTTTTAGTTTATATTAATGTATTATGTATGTATTATTTGACTCTGACTTTAAGTCAATTGTATCATTGAAGATTTTTCCATTGAAGAAATGATTGTTAAAATAATAGTAATGTTCAGATTTTTTTTTTTTGCCCGCCTTTCAGGAATCCCGTGGTAAAATGAATTTCCTTGGACTGCCCTCGTATAGGGTCACTCACCCAGAGGCCCAAAAGCCCCAAACCCCCTCTCCCAATGTTTAGATTATTTGTACTATATATATATATATATATATATATATATATATATATATATATATATATATATATATATATATATATATATATATATATATATATATATGTTTAAGTTCATATGAGAACCACCCTTATGGTGAGAACCGTGAGAACCACTCATTTTTCCTCATTTTACAAAGATTTTGATCATTTCATAATATTTTTGCTCATTTTTTGTTTCACTTATTTTATGGTTTTGCTCATTTAAGAATTTTATGCTCATTTATCAACGTTTTTCTCATTTTACGTTTTGCTCATTTTACTTTTTTTTTCATTGAACTTTTTATCCTCATTTTACGTTTTTCTTCTTTTACATTTTTGTTCATTTTACGTTTTTGATAATTTAATGTTTTCTACTCATTTTATGTTTATGCTCATTTGTTACTTTTTTTTTGCTCATTTTAGGAAGTTTTTGCTCATTTTAAGTGGTTCTCACGGTTCTCACCATAAGAGGGTTCTCATTAGAACCCAACCCTATATATATATATATATATATATATATATATATATATATATATATATATATATATATATGTATATATATATATATATATATATATATATATATATATATATATATATATATATATGATTTCCATATGATTATTCAAAAAAAATAGTAATAATTATATTATCTGTATTAGAAAATATTTTCTATTAAAAAAATTGGGGGCGAAATAAAAAGTCGGATCGGAGTCTGATGTTAGGACTTAAGTCTGATTGGATTTCGATTTTTGAAGTCAGACTCAGATTTAAAATTCGACTTTTTATATGGTCGGAGTCGGATTATGCATAATCCGGTCTAAGTCCAACCCATTATTGTCATCCCTAGATAGTATTAATGGATGATAAAAATTGATAAAAAATTGTACATGTTTTGAGATGAATTTATTTTACCAGCAACTCTGTTATGAGAGATGTGAAACTACACATAAGATCTTTATTATTGCTTACTAAATGGATCATTAATGATACATCAACAAGAATTTGAAAAATTAAAAAATACTATAATAATGAGGGGATATAAATTTGATTTTTTTTAAGAAGAAAGTTATGGTCTACATTAGGGATCAAGGAAGTGATAAAAAGATAAGAAGAATTGACTACTCTCAATATGACAAAATATTTTTCAAAATTGGACCTTAAGAGTTATTTTAATGACATATTGTTGCATAAGATTTCAAAAATGTCACATCTTCACAAATTCATTTTAATGTACTACCTCCGTTTTCTATTATTTGCAATGATTAGACATTTTTTCCTCTCTACTTTATGTCAAATCGTTGCACATAATAAAAAACGGAGGTAGTACTACAAACTAACAGTTATGAGATTTTCTGAATACAGTTTGATCAAACAAGAATACTATAGACACAAGGGAATCATCTAGTCCATTTAAACTTCTCTTAGGAACAGAATTTTTCATGTTTAGGTCTACAAAGAGAAAGCAGTTAACAAGATTATGATTGTTGTTACAACAAAATCTATCAAATAAATGTATGATTTGTAAAGTACATTTTGCAACGCACTTAATTAAACTTTTGTGTTTAACAACACCCAAAATATACCACTACACTTTCATGAAACAACAGAAGTGAAAACAAAATGTAGGGAGCACAAAGCATTCATGGGTAGTATACTACTAAATTAGCTGTGCTAAATAACATCTGTACATGGGTTAATTATAGGATTTTTGTTCTCTAAACTTCTAATAATTCCGCAATTTGAAGGATTGAATATTGAGATATTGAAAATGTTATCTACAGTTTATCTTTCAGTCATATAGTCCTTCCTGCTCCCATACATCAACTAGAAATTCTACCATTTCCTGCATTTCCAAGTACAGTAAAAAGTAAGCACCGGGTGATCGACACATTGTAGCAATAGAAAAAGTGAACAAGAGCTGATCAAGTATGCCATGCCCAGGTTAGGAAGCAAATTATTGGCTCGAACTGTAGACTGTTTTGGTCTTCGGCTCGGCTGGCCCTGACACAATGGACTGACAACAATGTCTGCAGTCCGGTCCATGATCAGCTCTGAGAATATTAATCAATTCAAAGGAACTTACTGATAATGGGATGGGTCGCCTGAATCGCTCCCTGGAGCTGAGCAAGCTGTCATACGTAGCATTTAGACTGTGAAACATGCGTTTTTATGATGGTAAGATATTATACACAAGAATGTCAAAGACTGAACATAGCAGCTCTAGAAGCAGGGAAAGTTTTTAGGAGGAAAAAGACTATTTACAAAACATGCTCTGCAGAGTGCAGAGAACTCATGCCCCTTCTTTTTGTTCTCCACGGAATATATATTCTGTAAATAGCCGAACTCTTTTAGGAGGGATGTCTGATCACTGGACCAGGGATAGTTTTTCGGCATTGTAAATATGAATTTAGATGGATCAGTTACATGTTATGCTCTCCTAGAATCTCATCATCCGTTCTTTAACGAGTCACTCAATAGAGTAACAGTATGACATATGTTACTGTTGAGTCCTTTAGAAGAACTGAACACATGTATGAGTAGTCGAGTACATATGTTAAGACAACCATTTTTCGCTGAAGTTTGTATGTTTCTGGTTCAGAAAGCAGTGTATTTTTTACTGAAATTAAGTATCAAACATTTGAAGTTAATACTTAAGATGAAAAGAGTCTTCAGTAACACAAACTATTTAAGTTTCTTGGAAAAATGAGGTCATGAATATAACATTTTCCCATAGCCTCGTTTTTGTTTGGAAAAAGAGTAGATTGTGATTATTATTCGCAGTCTTGATGTATAAAATGAAACAAAAGGAAGTAACATCTAAGCATATATGACTAAGATAAGTGACACATATCATGGGCCTTGATTAGAAAGGTAAATGACCTGATTGTAGGTCCAAGGGCTTGATGAGCTTCATTTGACTTTGTAGCTGCTATCCACTGAATACGGTTTTGAGTCCAGAGAAGAAGACCTATACCCACATAAATTTATCAAAAATCAAGTTTCGATTATAAGAATCATGAATATAACAGTTAATAAAGAAAGTGGTTCCCAACTTCCCATAAGGTGTGATGAGAAAGGCTACATATCTGTATTATACATATATAAATGAGAAACAGAAAAACAGTGACCACGCGAAGTTACAAAATGCCCGCATAGACTCCTATCTCTAACATCTTCAAATAAGAACATAAAGAAAATCCAGTAGTGAAAAGTCGAATCTATAAACTTGCCATGATTTACGAAGTCATTATGGGAGTTCATGCTTGCTGATCCTAGATCAGAATGAAAGCTGACGTTTGATGTACTAATCGAAGAAATGCTTCGTTGTGATAGACCAATTGGGTTGTCTATATCGCCAGTGCTGGTGCCCCAAAAGTCATCTGATAAGCTGACTTTCTCCACCACCTGTCCCTGGCATTGTAGTCCCTTAGGTGCATGATCATCTACAGAAGGAGCATGTTTTGGTTTTGAACAGCTTCCCAAACAGCTACTGCTCTGTCACAACACAGATTCATGAATATGTACAGACACATTAAGCACATAATGGCAGAGAGTAAGCAATCTAGATATAAGATTTTACTCCAAGGTACATGACAATAAAGTCGTGAGAATCAAGTGACATTTCAATACAATGCGATTTCAATAGAATGCATCATTACGGCTCTGTTTGGTTGAACACAAAACATTTTCCAAGGAAAAACACAATCGTATATTAGTTTTCCGTTGTTTGGTTCCTTAGATGAAACGTTAGAAAGAAATAACTGAATGCAAAAGAAAAGGGGAGGATCTATGGAGGAAGGTGAAGACTAAGGAGGAATATGTGGCATTCCTTCCTTTAAGAAGGAAATTGTTTTGAGTACTATTTTCCAACCTTTACAAACCAAACAAAGGAAAATGATAAAACCTTTTTTCAGGGAAATGTTTCCGCCCAAACAAACACTCCTCAAGTCCAAATCAAAAGATAAAAATTGAATATAAGGTTACACATAAGTTTGAACTTGTACATTAAGTCCTCTCAGAATTACATGGATACTAATCAAGATCTCCAGTATTCTTAGAAACCAAAAACTGATAGGTTCCAGAAAAAGATTGCATCACCAGCAAAACCACATATGGAAGTTCCAGGGAAAACTGAATCACTAACATACTTAATTACTTGTCAAATAAAACACCATTGATTCTCAACACAATTGCATTGAGAGCTATTTCATTCTGATAATATTAGATTTCAAGCAAAATACCAGAGCCGTAAAAATAGAACACAAAAAAAACTCAAAACTGAAAACGGCACATGCAGGCAGCAAAAAAGAGATATGAAACTTAGGCTACTTTCTCTTCATCTTAACATGTTCGAGCCTCTTTTCTTTAAGATTTCATCTGGTCCAGAATCTTTCTGGTTTAATCTGGTCTAGTCTGAATTATCATGATTTGGATTTTTCTTATCTGAATTTTTGGTGACAAGTTTTATAATATAACATCTAGTCTTGTTTGGTCTACTCCGATCTGATTACAGCAAGTTTACATCATAGTTCCTTCAGTGAATAGTAATCATAGGGATGTGATTATTCGGTGAAGTATCATACAAATCAAACACCATAAGCAGAGGATCAAACTGAAGGCATATATAAAGCGAGCACACTCATGCAAAACAATAAAAAGAAGTTTAAAATATCAACTCAACACACATAATCTAATGTAAATAACAAAAAAGAGTATCACAGATGTGGCTGAAAACAGAACATAACAAATGAACTACTAGCAGAAAAGGTACAGTGATTCTGAAGTTAATGCAGCAACAAAGCTCACTGGATTGCTGAGTTGGTGAAAGGAAGGGATTGATGTAAGGCAACAAAAGAACTTGTATGACACACATCGGATTAGAGCACTGCCCCTCCTCAGAAGTTCTTTTAACACATATGTCAAAGCTTTAATTCAAATACATAACCACAACTGAGCACTTCTGTGAGTAACATGACTTTAAGAAAGAATTATAGCCCTTTTAAGTTTGCATGTGTCAATAGTCATGACTCATGAACTAACCATTCTTTGTGCGCAACGAAAACAGCATGGAGGTTTATGTCTCTCACACTAGAAGACCAACAATCTAACAGTTGGGGGAAAAAAAGCTTTCTTGGACATGATCAACAGTTTTAAGCCTCAAAAGCAATCATAACCATAAAAATAAACATCCACAATCATCCTCATCATGAGGATGTCAACTAGCTTAGTTGGTAAAGTCTTGTGAAGGCCATACCACAGCCTTGGGATCGAATCCTTCCCCTATGTGGCTCTGCATACACCTAAGAAAAAAAATACAATCTTCCTCATCATCAATAATGATCATCCTTGGGTTCAGTATATATATGACTGCACAAGTACTAGTCGACGTCTATCCAATTGTCAATTAATTCGATTTTGGATTTCGATCAGCACTAAAAGCGTATACAAGCAACACCATGACGCTTTCATGGATTAAATCACAAGTACTTACAAGGGGCAATCTTTTATCTTTCACATTGACACAATCACAATGCAGTAGTTAGTAAATTTCACTCATTTTGGTTTTGCTTACATGTGAATAGTGATATTTGGCAGATTTGATTATCTTGAATGCTTTCCATCACAAATCTCACTCCAACTTACAGCATTCAATAGAGTAACCTTAGCCAATTGACTACCTCCATCACCAACAAATTTAAGTGAAAAACAGACAAAATGCTACTACAAATAATAATAATACTTGACATATGCAGTTATGCATCAGCAGTTGTGCCAATAGAAACTAGTCCAAAAAACAGTCCTTTCTAAATTCTAACAGTAAACCAACAAAACCCCACCTCCAAAATATATATAAAAAAAAGATCCAAAATGAAATACAACTCAAAAATTACCCAAAGAAGAATTTAGATTAAACCCACATCCTAAATATCATCCAAAAAAGGAAATATAACATTATAAAATACAGCAAAGAAATTACTAATTAATTCAGAAAAATAACTATAAAAATAATATAAAAGTTGTCAACTTTAACATCACAAAAATAAAAATTAGAAGGAAAAAGATGTCATACTCATACCCCATGCAAGCAAGGAAGCTGTTGATCCAAGAAGCAAAAGAATCATAAACAGTCATTGAAAAAACCCAGAAAAACCAATCAGTATTAAGTGGATGAATTGGATGAAGGGGTTTAAGAACAAAAGAAGTTGATTTTTGTTCTGATAATTTTCTGGGGATATTTTTTTTTGATATAATTGAGAATTGGGAAAGACAAAATTTTGATGATGACAGAAATTAAGAATCAATTGATTAAGAGCTGGGATGGATTATTATATTCTATGAGTTATATTTGATTGGTCCTTGGCTTTTTGGGTATGGAGTAGGTCAATTGGGTTGTCGTTATCTGTTTCATCTTTAACTCCTATTTTCATAAAATAAAGTACATTAATTACTTGATTAGGAATTTAGGATAATGTTTTAGTAGTATCTAATGAAAAAGGAACTATTTTTTTTTGGGTTGCAAAGAGGAAATTCTGAAGTGTGAATGTGTGACTTAATGCTAAATCGCTAATGCTACTTTAATTTTTGTAACAGAAGGTAAAAAGAAAGAGAACTAGAGAAGAGATCTCAATCCTTGACTTGATGTGTGGAAAGAGTCAACATCTACTAGGGTAAGTAAGAAGAATGCTACCATCTATCAAGTCGGCAAAGGCAAATAGGCAATTTACTATTCTACTTGCTAGATATAGTACTGTAACGTAACAATGTGTTAGCTACGTTTAGATCTGGGCATAGGCGGGCCGGGCCCGAGCCCGTGAGTGACGGGTCGTGACGGGCCCTGCTTAAAATTTTCGGGTTTTGTGCACGGGTCAAGCTCGTGCCTCGTGCAAGCCTTGGCCCGTGTTTTATGTTGTTTTTTTTTAATTTCGACAGTTTTAGGCTAACAAAGAAAGGAAAGGAGTGTGGGCCGGCCCACGCGGGCTCGTGCCAGTGCGAGCCTGAAATAAAATTTCTTGACTGTGACAGGCCCGCGGACAACAGGCCAGGCTGGGCTCAAGCGAGCTCGGGCCAGGTCGGGCCCAAATTGTGCTGGCCCGGCCCGTGCACACCTCTAGCTACGTCCATACAATAGGAGAACAAATTTTTATTACGTTTAAGAGACACAAAGTACAAATTACATAATATGAAAACAGTAGTGAATTATAAGATTTATATAGTACCTACTAATTTAACCTAAACAGATGGGCCTAAACCCAAAAACTAAAACAGACATTGATATACTAAACAGCATATGCTGAAGAGCCCCGTGCTTGGTTAATCCTCGCGCCATATAATTAATTTAAGGCTTAGTTCTTTAATTCTGTCTTCATATTATGAAATATGTACTCTCTCATAAACTTAATAAAATGTTTTTCCATTGCCTATGGACGTAGCAAATACATTGTTAGTAAATCATGTATATTCTTATGTTGATTTTTTTTTTAATTTGTTAATTTATTGCGTTCGTTATAACAACTAGTGCCCTGATAAATTGGTAAACGATATGCTTTTCAGTTTTAACTATATCGTAAATCTAATACAATCTCATCTTACCGTTTATTATTGTAACAAAGTCAATATTAATGACTATTCAAAAAAAAAAAAAAAAAAAGTCAATATTAATGAGGCATGTCAACATGATTAGTTTGTCTTCAACATGGTGTCAACATGCAAGAAGAAATATAATTTTTAAATCTATCACCATAGTTTTAAAATTCAAACCAAATCAAATAAAATAAAATAAGAAAAAAATCTTTTAATTAGCTATGAGCAATTATACATACAACTATAATCGCTATTCTAACTTCTAGCTTCAGGGGAAGTTTGATTATTGTACAAGTAATATTTCTAAAATATATATGCTCCTAAATTCCTTATTTTCATGGTTGAAGACAAATTCGCTTCTGCAATCATCTGAAGATTATACAATATAAATATATAATTATAGTTGCTTGAACAACCAAGCAACTACCTTGCTTTTATTATTATTAATTTCCTTAAATAAAACATTAAATAACATTAAAAAAACCAAGTTTTCTAAAGTAAATCAACATTGATCAACAAAAAGTTATTATGGACTCCAATGTGAAGAGTATCACTATCAACCAACAACTTGACGTTTGTTTCTAATGCTACAGATTTTGTGTTACATTTTTTTTTTTATATAAAAAACATATATTAAAATGAAGTTTTGAGATGTTAACTTTATTGTTTATAAAGTACACAACTTATTAGAATAGGCGGTCTAATTTTAACATAAAATTAGACGAACTCAATATTGATTTTTTCTAACAAGCCCATTCCATTTCACTCTAATCCAACACTATTCTAGTCATCCCTTCTGTTCTTCTTTCTTTGTTTTCTTGATTCTCGAACTACAACTGAAAATTTCAAAAAATAACTCGATAGTCTTACATTACATTTAGAAAACATTACGCAATTTATAGTATTAAACTTTTGTAGTTTCAAAACCAAAAATCTACCATCCTTGATATGAAAGTCGAAAGTTATCGGAGAATCTCACTTTATATCCTACTCTTAATCCCATCATCTACCTAAACTCAATCAAGTCAAAGTGAATACTAATTTATTTAAGCTGCTAATGTGACAAATTAGGCCATAGGGTATGGGACTATGGGTATACACAAAAGGGTGGGACAAAAGAACCCTACTAGTGTGAGGCAAAAAGATGGTGAAAGGTTTCCATTTGTGGAAATTATAGTTTCTTAAACTCTATTAGGGAGAACAACAGGGAAAACAATGAGCCTAGCCGACTTGCAAACTACTTAAACTTAACTAGAAACTGTCATGAGCAGAGCACTGCTAAATTCGGATCAAGACACATGAACATGCTTGTAATATTGCAACTATTTATTCATACTTTTACAGCAACTAGTAATTGAGCAAGAAAAATAAACTCCTCCCCAAATTGCTCGCCTTGGCTTTGGACAAAAGGGGTATTAGATTTGTCAGAGAAAAAGAGATCAAAACAGAAGTGCATAATACAAGATTAACTATGATTAATAACTACAACAGGAGGTTCCAAAATTTGCTGCCTTAAACATTTCAATGTATATAAATTCCTGGATTGCTTCTGAATTACTGAATACTAATTAATTAATTGCTCTTTTTGAACAGTAGTGAAGCGATGGCATCCCTCCAACCAAACACCGCAGTAGGCTGATGTAATTTAGGCACGATAGATGTCAGACCGATGCGCAAGCTTGGGCTGTTCGAAATCAATGGCTTTGAACTAATATCTGCAGACCTGGACGTTCCAAGAAACAAATTATCAGCAGTGTCGTTGCTTTTTGACATGAGAAAAGAAGCGACCCGAATTCCAACTGATGTGATAATCAACGAAGGCAAGGAGGGCAGACAGCTGCCTCTAAATTTCAAGAATTACCACTAGGAAAGCTAACAATATCAAGCCATAAGATAAACTCTCTAAAATACCTTCATCATCACTTGCTTGCTACTCACAATTCAGCAATTGTCTTTAACAGATTGTAATTATCAAGTTATTCAGGTAATTGTATGTGATGAATTGCCCTAAGGTAGAGGGGTAATATACCTACCTAAAAAAAAGGTAGGGGTACTATACCTACCTTAAAAAAAAGGTAGGGGTACTATACCTACCTAAAAAAAAGGTAGAGGAGTAATATGGGTAATGCACTATAATTCAGTTAAAAGTTAGCTTGGGAATAAGTTAAAAAGTGCTAGTAAGGAAGATATATTGAGAGATTGGTGTTTGGGAGAGTGGAAGCCTCTCGAAAGCTTGTAGTTATCACTTTATTTCACTTCCATAATCAAATTTCATCTTTTTGGTCTTTGGAAGAGTGGAAGCCTCTCGAAAGCACTTAGTTGTCACTCTATTTTACTGTGTTCCAGAAATTATCAACCAAATTTCATCTTATTTCCATAATCAATTTTTTAAATTCACTCCAAGCTACATCAGTTCATCACATTGTAATTATCAAGTTATATATGCGTACAGCAACCTATAAGCATCAAATTAACTAAAAATGATTGTTTTATTTTTGTTGGACAGACCAAAAAGAAATATGACAAAACACAATTAGAATGGAGGGATCAACTTTTTCAACTTACCCCATATTGTTTACTCAAAAGAAATGATATGACATATAACCAGTTAGCCCAAGTTAGAGAGCTAGTCCAAAATATTGATGAGGATCTCCAATAACTATTTATGCGCATTCCAGCAGCCAAACAAGAGGACTAGACTGAAACAGGGGAAGGGAGATGTATATTACGTACGTGTTAATCAGGGGCCCTTCATGTGCAAATGATGAGAAGCCTTGACGCTGCTTGTGCTTGGGCTTGGCACTGCAAAGTACGTACACGCAGCCACGTCGTTTTACCACCTTGCAGAACTCGCACATTTTCCTCACAGATGAGCGCACCTTCATGGTTACTGCACGGGCAAATATTGTAAGGGCAATTTTCCGAAGCAATGAGAGAAACACATAATAATTCCTTCTACATGAAGGAGGGGCGGGGGAACGTTAACTATACTCACTTAAACAACAATTTGCATACTCCATATCCACCTAAAAATCATATATCCACCATGACCAAAGTATACATGGCAGGAACAGATTCAACAACCATACCCAAACACATGGCTACAAACCTAAATCTACATCCGCCCCATCACCCAATAGGATATACACAGCCAACCTATACCCCCCGCCCATCAATCCCATATCCTTTTTCAGAACCACCTGCTAACTTAAATCCTCTTTTGACCTGCCATTTGTTGCAACTCAAAACTTATAGAAAAAAACCAAAAAAAAAAAATGATTAACTTCTTGACAATTAAGAATATAAA
Organism: Beta vulgaris subsp. vulgaris; assembly: GCF_026745355.1. Taxonomy (NCBI): domain Eukaryota; kingdom Viridiplantae; phylum Streptophyta; class Magnoliopsida; order Caryophyllales; family Amaranthaceae; genus Beta; species Beta vulgaris. The sequence continues at coordinate 56,152,177 of NC_079209.1, forward strand.
CCAGACTAACCTAACTGCCCATTGCAACACCTCAAAATACAAAAAAGAGGTATTACCTGTGAATTGCAAAACAAAATACAAGTAGATTGTGGATCAACTAAAATAAACAAATACTCGTAAATGTTCGGAAAAAAAGATTTCGGCTCTGGTTTTCTGAAATTTAATATTTCTCAATAATCAAAAGTCAGTAAAATACCACATTTTCTTTTTTTAAATGTGGCATCCCAAATGCTTAAACTCAACAGAGAAAGAGGTTATAAGAAAAACCTGAAAGGGTGGTGGAAGTGGCTACTGGCTAAGCAGTGAGCTGGTAAGCTGTGAAGTAAAGAGAGAGAGAGAGGGAAGCCTAAGTGAGAGAGTAGTAGTCTGCCTTTGGCCATTGGAAGCAAGCATTCCTAATTTCTGACCAGAAATCAGTAATCAAACATGGGACTGAAAATTGCTAGTTGGTTCCTTTTGGCTGAGGTACAAGTGAGATTCGTTAGGTCCGTCAAAAATATTTTGGGGCTAAAGGGAAATAAAAGTTCAAATACACATGGGCATTAATATTTGAAATAATAAAAAGATTGTTCAACTTTTGTGGGCAGGGCAGGCATGGGATGTATTGCGTAGATATGTCACTACTTAAAATGTGACAGCGTCACAAATGTTTATATGTCAATTTCAGAAGACATTGGTCATTATACATAATATTAAAAAACATAAAATAAAGGAGTATCATCATTCTACCAGCATAAAGAGTTTGGCATGGAACAATATGCAATCAATAAATGATGTAAAGGCTATGTCTAAATAGCAAGTTATGCAACCAATGAAGAAACTAGTAAGCCATTGTATCAAGCAAATACTTCCTCCGTTTCATATTATTTGAAACATTTCATCAATATCTCTAATTCCTTACAAGTAAAACTTTTAAAAAGTTGATATCTTGAAACTATATGTTGAGATGAATCTAACAAGAACTCACATGATTATATTTTTCCTTCAGTCAAACAAGAGTAGGTGAATGGTGCACATGTCAAAACATTTCAAATATTTTGAAATAGAAGAAGTATAAGATTGTTGGGAGACTATAACATACTTATATGCAATCCCCGGGAAACGAGTGACTGCTTGCAGAGTCACAATATGTCCAACCCAAACCCTCGCCCCCTAGTCCCGGTGAATGGCGGCCACCCGCCACCCCCAATCAAGGCCTTGTAAACATGACTGAGTGATTTCATGATTTTCATCTCATTCCTTCCTTTTCCAATCTCTCCTATAAGGGGACATTAGAAAAGTATGTAACTGGTACCAAGACTTTACTGCAGGTAAGCAGAAGCTAACTCGAAAATCTTTGTGGAGTTAACGTTGACCCAGTGGCTAGAAGTTCCATTTCAAATGGATTGACTAAGAGGATCTTGAGCCTGATAGGAAAGATTCCTCGCCAAGGTTCGGAGAATGCTTGAGTCAAACTATGGAAATGGGGTTTATATCTTCTTATCTGGGTCGAAGCAGCTAATGTGCGCTTTATGCCAGAACGCGACACAATCTATCCTATAAACAGAATCAGAAGCAACACTTAGGTAAGTATACTGTAGGTTTTTCAAAGTGGTAAATGTTACTATGCACTAACCAAACAAGAGACTTTCCATCAATATAAAATCTCAGGATAGAGAGGAGATATCAGCAAATACAGATAATGATATTTAGATTGATTGGACAGGCTGGACACTAGACGTACCATGTCGACCTCAAAGATCATTGCCCTTGAAAGGAAAATTACACGAGAGACACCCAATTCATTGACAAAGATCAAACATGATTCCTTAATTAGGCCACCATTTAAAGCTCGAACTAAGATAGATGAAGCCTTCTCATTTCACAAGTTTGAGAGGCTGCATCAAATTCTTCTTTTTTTATTTCTCACCAAAGATTAATAACCAAATAATAAAACTCAAACTCAGTAGAATCATGCATATCCTATTGAGATAGCACAGTAAACAAGCGACCCATGACTAGAACAAGAGTTACTGAAATACAGAACCTCCCATTACTAAACTAATAAATGTCACTTCAGCTACCTCATATAAGTGATGAATGCAAAACTTACGCGAGCACACTAACCCTGAAAATATTCAAGAATGCATCATCGATTGCCTCTAGAGAAGCAGCCTAAGACCTTTCAAGCGGAAATTTTGCACCTATTCGAGTAGCTATAATCCCGCGAAAATATAATAATCATTTATCAACCATCTAAAACCTCTCATTAGCACAACTAAAACACCTATCATTATAAGTGACTCGCCTACATCTCAAACATATGAGGATTTCAAACCTTTAACTCATTGATCATATACCACTATTGCAACATCTGTTACTCTGATTCAGGTACTTATGTCTAAACATTTCCATGATTTTGGCCTTGAAGGAAATATTGAAGTATCCATACCCAAGCCGTCCCTGAGCCTGGGCAGGAAGAGCGGCCGCCCTTGGCCCAGGGATAACAGGTCATTCATTCCAGATTTCCAGTCACAAAACATCAAAAATTGATTTGATGAAACAAACAAGAGCAAAATTAACAATAGCATCAAAATATGCGCATCTACAAATTGTAACATAAATATACTTATCATTTGATTCCATAAAACAAACATGAATTAAGAAATTATACCAAAAACTCCAATATATCCCTAAAAACATGAAATAACATCAGATAAAGGAAAAATAAGTTGAATTTCATGAAACAAACAATAACAATCGCATAAAATCAATGACATGAATAGTCACAAGCACTAGATCTTAAAAATCGCAAGAAATGATCGTCTAAACAACTAGATACATTTAAGGAAAAATTAAAACCTGGAATAAGCTTTCAAGATCAATTCGAGTCTCAGAATCGGGTATGAATTATGAGTGAGGGAAGCAGAGAGGTTTTTTTAGTTTAGGGTTTAGGATTTTTTTTTTTTGCTGGAGAGGGTACGGTATCATTACAGTTTAGGTTGGTTAGTTTTTTCTCACAATTTTAGGCCTGTTTTCCCCGGTTCAATTCAGTTCAGTTTCATTCGGTTCAGTTTAGTTCAATTCAATTCGGTTCAGTTCAATTCAATTAGGTTTCGTTCAATTCAGTTCAGCTCTAGACAATACTTTACTCTCACACTATCCATTTTTATTCAATTCATTTCAGTTCAGTTGTTTTATGCCGAAGAGAACAAACCTTAATTTACTTCTTATTCAGTTTAGTATTGTTCACACAAACTAAGTTCATTTCAATTTAGTGCAATAAAACATAGCCTAAATCAAGGATCTTTAAATATTCTTAAATTTTAAGTTGAGAGAGGAGTAACTAACCGTGCGGTAAATTTTCACTATTTTCTTTTTATTGTATCATTTTTTTTATTATTAATTAGGTGTTACATCCTTTTTTTTTATTTCTCATAACAATTAACATTTTTGAAAAGATTTAAATTGGAATGCAATTTGGCTCGATTATTTTGCAACGCTACTCAATTCTGATGAAAAACAAGTGAGATATGGTTATTTGAAAATGAACTAACAGTAGTGGGGGTGGTGTGCAGGGACGAGCGTGGGGAAGTGCAGGGCTGCGCTGTGATGCAACACCGGGTTGGGTGGGAGACTCGCGTGGCCGAGGCTAGGACCGTTTTGGAAGGACTTCGGTTGGCTAGGAGACTCGATGTTCGAAGGCTCATTGTGGAGAGTGATTGCTTGCAAGTTATCAATTCCCTCAAGCTCAAGGAGACAGGAAAAAGTGATTTTCATTTGATTTTAGCCGATATTTTAGCTTATCTTTCTCATTTTGATGTTGTTAGTTACTTAGTTGGTCTTTTGTTAAACGCTCCGGTAATAAGGTGGCTCATATGTTGGCTCATTTTCAACCTATGGAGATTGGCTGGCTTCCCGCATTGAGCAGTAGTTTTCTTGATTAAAATAATGTAGAGATTTCACCTGAATTTTTATGTAAACATTAGAACGATTCACCACACTACGAGGTTTACATCTTTATGTAAACTTAGCAGACTCCACAATACTTTTAGTGTCATCTGCAAGTCTAGAAGAAACTTCAACAGAGACGTAACCATAGCCATAATGCTGAACTATTCTTTTCACTAATAAAACCCACATTAGCCAGTGTTGCTACACACCTTTTCTAAAATGTTTCAAATACTTAAACTACCAACCTCATCTTCTTTTGGAGTAATGAAGTCATGAAACAAGTGAGGATAGATCAAATGTACTTGAGAAAAGTCCATAACTAATACTGGGATACAATTGACCCCAAATTACAGTACTAAATAAAAAATTTTGTATCATCTCTGCTTCTGCTAGGGGTGAGCAGAAATTCCGGGTACTCAGACCCAGACCTGGACACGGTATGGACCCGCCGAGTCCGAATATGGACCCAGTCCAACTGTGTCCGGGTCTGGGTCCAAAAAAAAGGGACCTGGTTGCATCTGGTTCCAATTCTGGGTAGAATTTTGTCGGACCCGGTACCTGGTGGGTACCTGCTTTGACCGATTCCAGATCTGGTACCCGTGGGAGCGGATCTGGGTCCGGGTACCCAGTACGTAGAATTGGGTTTTTGTCATATCTGAACAATGAGGTGCTGAATTGGAAGAATGGAGATGAATGATATTTGATACCATAAGAATATGCTTGTAATATGATAATAGTTGTTAAGTAAAAAGTTAGTACTTAGTAGGCCTTTAGACCCATTTAATTTTTTTTTAATATGTTTTATAGCTCAATTGGACCATCTTAATATGTTGTTAAACTTACAACTGGGTACCTAGTTCTGGACCTGGTACCCAACGGTTCCGGGTCTGGGTCCAAAACTTTAGGACCCGGTTGGACCAATTCCAATTCCAGATTTTTGATACCCAATGGGTCCGAGTCTGGGTTCGAGTCTATGAAATTCTACCGGGTACCCGATTGGTCACCCCTAACTTTTGCTGTATAGTTACAATTCTGTAATGCAGAAATTTTCATTACATATACAAGTATTGAATTTTGGAAGTTATATAATAATTTTGGAAATTTAGTATCACCTTGTTAATGAATAACAACTGAAAGTCAATTGAACTCCATTAATGGAGCTTGAAGAAAAAAGACAGTAATCGAAATACTTTTAACATCGATTAGCTGCATTGCAATCTTATAATTTGAATAACAAAATATTATTACCCATACAATTATTAATTGTATATATACATATTTTGATAATACCATAAATGGGACCTAAACTAAATCAACTGAAATAGTTCATTGATTTACAATTCTTGCAAAATCCAAATGCTTAGCTTTGAGGTCGTCACCAGTGTAGACAAAAGTTGTTCCCTCAGAAAGTCTTTGATTTTTTGCCTTAATCAATATGAGCTTCTCCAATACAGTGGCATTGTCCAAAAGATGTTTCAGAATTCGTATCTCCTCAAGTTCTTCACCAAAATAACAAACTTCAATCATCTTTAGATGTGATAGACGAAATTTTGGGAGTGTCGGAATTCTGGTCTTTCTAGTAACCTTGTAATTGCGAGAAATTATGCCCTGTGTTCATATATCAAGGGAGAAAATAAAGTAAAATTAGGGGAGTATATTTTGCATAAAGTACTTGAACAACTTGCATTGCATAATATAGACTGTACAATACATTCAAGTAATAAGTTTTTAATTAAAAGTTCTTCCGATTCTAAATATTGTTACACTTCTTTAAAATGAAGTTGTCGTAATAATTGCTATATGCTACGTTTGGACAACTAAGGATTTAAGGTGCATTCTTTTCACCTTTAAACAAATAACTGAATAAGTTTATGGTCTTATCAAGTTTGATCATGTTAAATTATAATGGTAAACTCAAGGTTAAATATATATTTTCAATCAGGCCTAATAAATTTAGTTCATATAAGTTTAGATGATGAAAACACACCTTTAAATTAAAAAGTATATATCTAGCTTGATGGAGGGGACAATGTTCTTAGGATGCAGTCATTATTTACTAAGAGATTTTGATTGATAATATATTTTAACGGTTTAATTATTTTGGTCGTATTTTAATATTATTAATATAGATTTAAAAATAAGCCTAGGAATAAAACCTTTCCGTATTGACAACATATAAATATTATAGTAAAGTCTATCATTTTCTAGCAATATTTTTCTTTTTTTTGGGTGTTTGCACCCAATTCACCCTTCGGGCTACATCCGGATCGAGGTCAAGTTCGGGGTGGTTAGGTTTCATTCCTCTTCCAAGAGTGTTGCGAGGATTCGAATACGGATCCGTCCTACCAAAGTCAGTCCCTATCACCATTGGGCCAACACTTACTTGGTAGCAATATTTTTTCTTAGATAGGAAGCTTAACACTTTATTGGTAACATATAATGATATGATCATGTATACAAATTACAAAGAGTATAAGTATATATAACTAACCTTGGCGAAGATGAGGGTTTCAAGCCGTGGCACATTTGCTAACACATTTGGGATTACATGTATCCAGTCGTGGTAGTTGAACCCAAGTTTCAATGTTTCCAACTTATGAAACATTGGTAGCTTCTGCTCCAAATTAATTATACTACTCCATTGCTGTTCATTCTCCAAGAAGTAGACTAAACTTTCCCGTAACAATTTGGTATTCTACAAAAATTAAATTATAGAATTTAATTAAGATATAGGCTACTTAAGATTAGTTAAAGTATCCCGTAAAACAAAAATCAGTTAAAATATATACCTTGTTGTAATGACAGGAGATTTGTAGAACTTTGATGGTACGAGCACCATTGAGGAATCCAAATATAGCTTTTTTTGATAAACTATCAACATGGTGGTAACTACTATGTCCAACATTTACAGATGTCTCGATAAGATTAGGAGAGCTTTTCAGTGAACAAGTAGGGGTAACAATTTCGCTACAAAAGGTGAAGAACTCTAATTTCGGAGCATTAATCACAAATTCACCTTCATATGTTAGAAAACGTATTTTCATTCTTAAACTTTTTACAATAGGTAGAAAAATTTCGCATCGACCAGACATCTCTTCAGAATCCACACACTCAAAAGACAAATCTTCAAGCAAAGGGCACTTAGAAAAGAGCTCATTCAACGAATTAAGTTTGAAGACGAAAAGTTGAAGATGGAGGCATTTAAGGCTTGGTAAATAAGATAACCCAAAGACATTTGAAATACTAGTTGATAATTGGTTAATTGATTTTTGTAAGTGAAAATCATTAATATAACTTGGTGTATAAATAAGACTAAATTTTGTTATATTTGGTGCTTCATGTGGTTGGAAATATGAATTTATAAAAGTTTCCCAAGTTTTTGAGTGAGTTGACGGATTAATGAAGGTAGCAATGTATGTCAACTTATAAACATGTATCCATCTATGTGATAGTATACTGGTTTTAACTGCTAATTTTGTTGGAAGTTTGGATATTATGATGTTTAATATTTCATCTGGTAACTCGCTGATCCTATCAACATCATCATCAACTCCTGCAATAGTGCAATCATAATATTATAAGACAGAAGTTTTTACACCTAAAAATACTAGTATTAATCAGAAGAGATAATTAAAAAAAGTCTGTAAAAGTGCAAATTAGATCTTTCTACGCCTATGAATATATAAAATCTGCATCATGCATGTTTACAAAAGCATTCAACAATTTTCAAAATATTAAAAGAACATATAGCTCAATTTGAAAGAACATATCATTCATTTATTCGTCAATTATGATACTCATGTAAATCCGAGTGTATGATAAATTTTATGATAATGAAACATGTACTAAAAGATGATGTTTAACTATAACAACAACAAAAAGAGTTAATTTCGCGCATATTGCGGCAAAACTAATCTAGATGAGATAGTGATATAGTAATTTTTTTTTTGACAAGTAAAGAGAAATTTCATTAATTGAAGGGCAAACGGCAATAGTGATATAGTAATAGTAGGCACCATGTACTGTACCCAAGAAAAATAAATCGATTCTATATATTTAAAAGAACAAGATGAAGAAAAGAAAGCATCGAATAGCATAAAATTGATCGAAAATTCATGTTAACTGGGAAGAAGAACAATAAAAATAGAATAGTACCTTGTGAGCAGCAATCACCCATCTTAAGTATTGGTGTTTAAAAGCTCTCGTCTCTCTTTGACTGATTTATACTTCATATAATAGTTCTGGGAAGTTTATATAAGATGTATATTTCGTGGGTATTCGAATTAGTTTAGGATTAGAATACTAATTCGAATTAGTTTAGGTTTAGTATACAGTATTCTAATTCGAATTAGTTTAGGATAAGTATAAAGATTAGAAGCTAAAAAAAATAAAGGCTCTCGTTTCTCTTTGACTGATCTTGAGTATGGTAAATAATTAATGTCTGAATTATTTATAATAGTTCTGGGAAGCTTATACTACATCCGTTCTCTTTTAGTTGCAACGTTTGACAAATTGCACTATTCATGTTCTCTTATTTGACCACATTTATTGATTTATATGTTAAACAAAATATAGTCATGTGGGGTCTTGTTTGATTCGTTTTGATGTAAGCTTTCATAATATCAAATTTTTATAATTTTTACTTACATACAATTAGAGATAAAACGATTCGAAATTGTACATTGGCAAGCGTGAAAGTCAAAACGTTGCAACTAAATAAAAACAGAGGTAGTATAAGATATATTTCGTGGGTTATTCGAATTAGTTTAGGATTAGTACATACTAATTTCGAATTAGTTTAGGATTAGTATATAGATTAGATAGTTTTAAGCCTTTAAAATATACTCCCGCCAAGTGTTCGAATTAGTTTAGGATTTGCTAGTTTTTGGATGAATTTTTTTTTTTTTTTTTTTTTGACGGGGTAGTTTTTGGATGAATAATTTGGATTATGGTGTATCTGTATTATAATATACGTGCATTGCAGGATACAACTGACTACTGAGCTCCAATGGTATGGTTTTTTTGAATATAATCTCTATTATATAAGCCAAGGGGAGGTATGGTGTCTTCTCTCGAAAATACTTATATACCAGTGATCTCACAAAAATTAATAAAGAAATTTTTTTTCTAAATTCTTTCCTTATTTACAAATTTGGATAGTAAAGAAAAAGTTTTATATTACTAAAAAGAAATACATAAAAATGTGTAAAAAGAGACACAATTGAAAATATAAATTGATGATTAAATCATTTTTCAAACAATTATAAAAACAAAGATTCACAAGATTCTTACTATCTAAACTTTTAGTTGCAATAACAATTCAAATAACATGCATTAACAAACCATAAAATAATTTAAAAAACGTAATTAGAGAATATTCATTTTCTAAATTTTTTGGGGAGCACAATCAGTTGGGATGATAAATAATTAATGATATAAACATACATCATCAGATAATATCAATTTATAATTTTTTTTATTGAAGCACTATTCACCATAGTATGCCTAAAATGTAAAAACCTCTTTTATCCAGTGAAATTAAATTTAACTACTACTCATAAAATACGCATATAAAATATATATATGTATTTTTAAATAAATAAATAACATAACTTAGATCATTGTTTAAAAGGAAAGTTGTTGAATATTCTTCCAAATACACGATAACATATACTATCTTGACTTAGTCCTTTCTGTAAAACATTACTCTTTACACTAGCAATGCAAATAAAAATCATAACGCTCATCAAATATTCACCATAAATATTATACTCTTAAGTTAGTTTTTTTTAACACTTTTTAATATTACTATTAATATTAATATATTGTCGCACACATCACGTGCATATATTACTAGTAAATTCTTATATCATCTTCAAGATGAATTTTATACATGATGATGGTGTATTCCTAGAACTCTACTTAGCTGATTGAAATTTATGGTTTCTTTTTATTTTATTTTTTTATTATTATTATTATAATATCATGTACATCACTCCATGTTTCTGTTTATAACAAGTCTGACATGTTCTCAGTTTACCTATAATGCAAATTTTTGTTCTTGCTCATTTTCTTATTTTGGGGCTTAGTAGTGTTGCTCCTCCCCAAATAATCTTCTTGTTAATAACAGTGATAATTGCATTTAGTACCATACAAGAATTGATCCTTAATATCTTGGAGCATAATATTACATAGAAACAAGAAACTAGTAGTACTTAATTTGAAGTAAGGGAATTTATTTTGCTATAATATCAGCTTTCTAACAAGAGAAAGCATGGGATGAGAGTTTTATTAACTGATTTAGCTTGGCCAAGGCAATACCTTGAGCCTTGCTTGAGGATTCTTGAAATTACATTTTAGACGACGATACACTCATCACCAACTCGTACAACTTGATACATACTTAGTGAATTATACAACCAGTTTTCACAAACATAAGTTCATATATGTGAAAAATCATGAGCTATATATGCTATTCTGATGATACAACCATCTTTATATAATCAACCTTTTTTATGAAGATAAGATTGTCTGCAAGCAAGAAATGACAGATAGGCTGTCCAGGCTTGAGATCAAGCAGCTTAAAAGCGGCGTAGGAAGGACTCCATTTGTCAGTGTCATGGTGACAACCTACAAGAGTTGTATCCACCTTCAGATTGTTGTTGTCAAGGCTTTGGAGTTCAACGCGATAAGCCCTGGTCCCCTATGGTGGCACATAAATGCTCTGTAAGGGAATGCAGCTTTGTGACAAGCTATTGTAGGGTTCCCAATCTCGACAACTTTCTCTACTCCGGTTATGAGGTACCTATTTTAGATGGAATTTAATCCGAGATTATAATTAGTTACTTTGGATTGAAAGGCTAGAACTTCCTAGTTCTTTTGGATTTCATTTTCTTGTGGATTTAATTCATTGAAATTCCATCCAATAAAACGTGTGAAGAGATTGAAGAAAAGACTTTCCATTATCACATACAAAGTTTGCCCTTTCTAAGACCTTTTGAACTGTGAATCCAATCTTCTCCATCTTTTGTTAAACTGTAATTTCTTTATTTTCAACTTATATCCTGTTACATAGATCTTGTTGAAGACTGAGTAAATTATAAATCTAGTATGATGCATATAGGGATGTTTGATGACAATCTACTGTCATCCATGATTATCGTCGACGTTAAAACAATTAATATTCAGCTTGAGTTAATAATTGAGGAACTATTACAAGCTTACAACAATCTATCCTAGAAGGTTATCACATGAGAAATGGCATTGATACTTCTCCTTGAATGTACACAAAAGGTTATCATATTGACGAAGATTGTCTGAAAAAGAACTTATGACAGAGCACATATAGAAAACAATGTATTGTGCCAATCATGAGTTTTATTGAAGAGTTTCATAAGTTTCTATCAAACAAAAAAGAGTGTAACTAAACAAAAACACTCCAAATAGCTAAATTTCAATGAATATGAGATACAGTTGTGGTACATTCCACATGCAATACATTTACATAGATGGTTCCTTTGGACTCGTGGGATAAAAGCTTAACCAACTACAGAAATTTAGCTAGATAGCCAGACTCAACTAAATAGCGTAAGCACGTATCGCTCAGCTCTCATCTTGAGCTGGAATTTCACTCAATCTAACAGAACGAGGGAGCATAAACTCAGCAAACAATGGATAGTGGGAGGATGGGTAACACCCATCAATATTATCATTAACTACTTCACACAGAACAGGTATGAGGGATCTCCCTCTGAATAGAATCCAATCGACATGGAGATCTTGAGTTTGACGATCCCAACAGAGACAAAGCGCCCTAAAAATCAACTTCAGAAATTCCATAGCTCCCTGTTTGTCACCTAGCACACCATGTAAAAGCACGTCAGCTAATCTGTCAGGTCTCATCTATGATCTATGTAGCAATTAGCACAAAAACAATTGGAATTTCCGAAAAACCTCAGATTCCAAACATGTCCGGGCTTCATTAGCAAGGAAATGGCTATGCTTTTGAAAACATAAATGTTTCGGAAAAAAGGGACACTACAATATCTAGAGGTTTTCGTGCTTTATAGGGTTGAAGTGCGAGAAAAGGAGGAAAAAAAAGAGTAAAGGCTTCAGAGATACCTTTGAATCCATGATAAGTGCGAATTAAGGATACATTTTTTCTAACACGTGCATTTGGCCATGTATCTCTCATGTCACCCACTACACCGTGCTCTCTATAGACGAAAACGGAAAAATGATCAACAATCAACATGGAACAAGCTTTCGAGCTTTTGATACAGCATAAATGGAACAAGCTTGGTGGAAAAAAATTTTGATTCGCCCACCTTGATCTCCCAAGAAGGAAACGACCTGTAGTCGATTCTTTTTGTGTATTAAATCCTCCACAATAAACTACTGGCAAGCTAGGAGGTAGTGATGCGATATGCTGCCATGTGAGTAAAGCACCTCTTCGGCGTGCACGAGGACTTGACTCATCCATATTTGTGTTAACAATCTGGAATGAGAAACCAGGTGGTTCAACCCCCCTAAGCTGAAATGTGTTTGTATCATGTCAAAGAAACATACTGCTAATTAGGCAATATAGGAAGATAATAATTGATGGATCCCAAGAAAACTAAGTAAAATAAAGGATATTGCCCATGTCACTATACACGGAGCTATTGCTCCCCATGAAATGCTTCCCGCTACAGAAGGTGACTCTGATAACCAAAAGGTTCCACCTTCTACTAGCTCTACCTTCAAACACGAATATATATATATATATGAACAAACCAACCAGAAATGGAAATAATAAAAATAAGAATAAATAAACAGCTACAGGAGATAATAACATGATTTTCCTCCATAAAATATTAAGTATTATTAACCAACATTGCATACCTTCTCCTTGTCAAAGAAAATGGCACAATGCTCATCTGATGTGTCTTCAACTCCCTTTCTTGAAATGCCAAAACAGCCATAACCTGGGAAGTTACTTCAATAAAAGTAAGGGTATATTATCTTCAGCCTTTTGTTGATTTAAGAAAAGACTAGTAATGCTCAAAATGCTTCCTCTTCCAACAAATCTGTCGAGAAACACGCTCATAATGAAGAACAAGACTCTCAACAAAGAAAAGAAAGCTTAAACTGCTGACACAACGAAGCTTTTATAAACATTACTTCCCTGGAACTGACCTTAAATTCATGTCACTCTTGAATACAGCAGGTTAGTTCAATTATAGAGTGAGAAATTAAGCCAGGCAGGTATACTTATCAAGGAATTGAATCTATGAGTCCGTTTAGATTCTGGATCATAGATGTTCATAGTAAGCTTCCCTTCTAAGATAAACTGATAAAGGTCACACTACTCTTGGTTCTTAGTTTTAGTCAAGATCCCGGGACTTACTGTCGTAACAAGAACATAACCTGAGCTAAATGGTCGTGATTCAGGCACCGCCCACTTCAGACCCATTCACCTTGTGAGTTTTGAAATGAGTAAGACTTGAGATCCCTATTCCAGTCACAAATGACATTCACTCCCATCCTCAGACTTAGGTCCTAACCCTGGTTGCAAACTTGCAATCTAATGATTCAACTTTGGACACTATCATCTTGCGGATATCTTCAGACTTAAATCCTTTTGCTTCTTTTTCAATTTCAATGATGTGCCTTAAGAAAACCTTAGGTTTGTAGGATCATCTTGCGGATATCTTCTAAGAATTGCTGTTAAAGCTAGATGAAGGATCGTTTGAAAACTCCCGTTATTAACCTCTCTCTCATAGGGAGAGCAAGTAATCAGGCCTTTAGATACCAGGTTCATACCCTGATACAGTCTAGGAATGTGCGAACAGATTAAAAACTCTCTCTTAAAAGTCAAGGGAGGGATTTCAAACAAAATCCTTTACTATGGGGTGCGAACTGCAAACTAACACCCCAAAATTTGTTTTCAAACCAAATCCTTTATTATAAATTCATGTGCAACTTTTGGAACAAAACCTGATCTTTTTCCTGATGGATTCTCACATTCTTTTTCGAACTAAAAGTTTTTTATAAAAAACAAATAGAAAAATTGATATGATACAAAAACTTGTATTTAACAATGTTGGGTTAACATATGCACATGAATTCTTCACATCTTTGCATTTTCAGCAACCTTCTCATTTGCCCCTAAATATGATATAACAACCAGTCAGGAGAAAAAGAAGCAGGTCAGGAGAGGAAAAAGAAGAGGAAGCAGGTGTGGAGGGGAAAAAGAAGCAGGTCAGGAGAGGGATTTATTTCTGTTTTCCCAAGCCGGAATTAGAGTCTTAAGGAAGTAGATCATTAGAGAAAAGAGTGAAAATTTTTATGGAACAGACTTTAACGGAAAGAGGGAATACTTTTAAGTAAAGGAGGAAGAATACAACAATTATTACTAAAATGGGATCTTGTTGGAATTGTCTTAATGTATTTTCAAAATATTAAATTCTAAAAATTATTACTAATACATAAACAAAGATATTAATGCTCAAAGTTGTGCATTTGAGACCAAGAAAAAGTAAACATTGCAACTAAAGAAATTGAAGTATATATATTGCAACTTTGATGCACTTTTGCCTTGTATACTGTCACAGTGTTGACACCCTGAAGGCCCAAAACATTGGAAATACAAGCTACAAGGCCCTTAAACTTTCCTCGAAGGCATCCCCTAGCTTTCGTACAACCTACAATAACGATGCTGTTCCTTTATCTTACCACAGAACAAAAGTTGGCACTCAAATCATAACAGTCCATACAAGAAGAAGTCTGTCTGCTCCTAAATCCATTAAGAACTCGATACTTCGAAACAAAGACAGCTTAGTCCTCGAGTATGCAAATCAATGCCTCTAAGCTTGTGGTATCTACAATAACAATAACAGAACTGATTTGTGAATTGTGCAATCTAGATAAAAATCTTTAGGGCTTTTAGTGAGCTAGTGCTGTGATTGTTGTTACGTCAGTGAAAATTCTTTCTTTTGGTAGATAGATGTTAGAGTTCATAGTTCATATACGTTATACTGTCCCGTCCACCCAAAGAGAAAGGGAAATTCTTTTTTGTGCAAGCATCCACCTTTTCCCATGGAACCTATCTTCAATATCTTATTTTTTTCCCCATTTCTCTTCTTCAAGAGGGGCATCCAGGCCTCATTGATGTGTATAGGGTGGTTAATGAAACAATGAGACATGATTTTCATCAAATCACACACATGAGATCTATTCTTACATTTAATTTTCTGCTTCTTAACCATAAGGCATATAGATTGGATCAGTCATGACGTCTTGAACGATACACAGCACACATAAACTTAAAGTATAAATGTCAAAACCACAGTCATCAACTTCTATCATAGAGATAACACATCGATCTTAATTGTGGATCACCATCGATCCAGACCAGGATTGATAGAGAATTAGACAAATCTAGATGTTTACAGACCAAATTGTTAGTTTTTCATAAATAAATAAATAAAAAAGAGGGATATTGGGTCAATCACTTCCTTGTAGTTGATAGAAAAGTCTTTGAAAAGGAAGAAAAAGGTTCAACAATAAATTATGGGAAAACAAAAGGGACAGCAAGCAGAGAGAGACAGATAGACAGGAAAATTAGTTATCCAGCTTAAAGTAATCACAAGAAACAATGGTAATCATCTTGGCCATCTGAAGGCAATTTGTTGAGAAAGTACCAGAAGCCATGAAACACAAATAACCTAAATGTACCATACCATTGCATAATCCACACCATGAGCCATGTTACTGTCATTATACTGCAACTAATATACCCAAAACAAAGCACAATCACGCACCCCAAATGCCCCTGTAACTGATCTTCAGTACCAAAACCAAACCAACTCACTTCCCTAAAGCCTAACGAAGAAGCAAAACACAGCCAAGATTTCCCTTTTAAGTCAAAAAGTCTGCACCCATAAAGTACCACTCAACTCACAATGAAATAAGAGATGAGAACCACATTCTATAACTTTTGTGAAACATACTAGAAAGTAGAAACACTGGGTGACGAACCTCAACTTAGCTGCCATGATAGCAAACTATCAAGATTATTTAATTTCTTCGCTTTAGCACCATGCGAACATGAAGGAACAGAGCTTTATCAAGCTGACACGCTTAGAAATTGTCAATAGTGTTAAATTTCTGCAGAAACTGCTGGCCATACAAATTTTCTTTCCTTAACATCCACACGAACCCCTCACCTTCCAAGAGAAATTGGAAACAAGAAAATTGGACGGATTTGGAATTTTCCAGTGGTCTTTATAGAAGGATTGACAACAAAAGTCTCCAAGCAAGCCAGACTCTACAATCAGGATACTCAAATTAATAATTAAAAAGGTTCTTTCCCAAAACAAGGATCCTAGACAACACATTGGTCTTTCACTCCAAGAAATGTGAAATAGCCAAATAGGAGTGTAGTGTAAGGTTAATAAAAATTAAAGTTGAGAAAAGGGTGCTCCCTTACCCAAGAATGCGTTATTACCTACCTGAAACTCACCAAGGGCCGGGGTTGAAATGATACAACTCTAATCCAAACTTCCATGGAATTGATAGAAAATGCATCCCAAAAACTCGTAGTTGTGTCAAGACCAAGTTTACTCTATGACCCCATGCCACAAATACCAGGTTCCAAAATAAGCCTTCCATATCACAACCACCAAATTCCCATTTCCTCGACCCCCCTACTCTCCTAGTTCCTTTTGACCTCCCCCTCTTCCCCTTTTAGCACCCTCATGTAATTGATATCAACAATTCCAATTATTCACTACCTTAAAGAGCAAATTTTTGAACTTCTATCTCCCTCTTTAGTGTACATAACCTTCAGCTTCTGGTACCTACTCATTTCAGAGAGGTCATCTAGCCTATCTAATATCACCATCTCCTTAAGAATCTCCTCTTCTTGCTCCTAACAACACGCCAATACCTATGTTTTCAACTTTCCGAACCTGTAAATTCTCTTTCACAATCCATATACTTCAGCTACCTCAAAAAGCTATAGAACAGAATCAAATTGACTCATATGCATAATTGCATAGATTAAATGTTAGAACCATGGTAATAGTTAATGGTTAGATATTGTACTTTATAGTTCCATAATCTATACAGATACATGAACCCCATTCTTGCATCAATTCCACAGAGATCCTGTATTCTAAGTAACTGACAAGAAGAGTAATCAATACCCAAGAGCAAAGATTACCAAATGTTTTCTAGAACTATTAAGAAGATAATAGTATATAGTTCAGGTTTTTATATGACTAAAAATCTAATCCCAACAGGGATGTCGTGAAGAGAAGGAGTACTTTATTTTATGAGTAATTAGTTCAACAAAAGTAACATTATGAGTGAAGACAAATTGGTTTTGCTCAACAACACAGAAAATAGCAAAAGGCAATACCAGGCAATCCCTGCTGAAGGTATTCCAGCTGCAACTTCAAGCCTGAGTATATTATAATCCAGAATTTGTGAAGTGATTCAATAACCCAGATTAAAGTCATTTCTTTCTTGTTGGAAAGAAAGGAATACCTTGCTGGGTACATAAGATAGTTGGTGAATAACTAGTTATCACGCTGATGCATAAATCTTTCCTCTTTTCCCATGAATTCAAACTATCAGCAGGCTGGTCATTGTGGAGGTTGAAGGTCATCACCGTGAGTGATAAACTCATTCTTCACACTCAGAATCATCAACTACTGCATGAGTGGATAACAGCTCTATTAGGTGTAGCAGCTGCGTGAGTAAAGAGAGAGAGGGGGTGAGTAAAGTAGCAATAATCAGGACCCAGACATTAAATGGCTGAGTACAAGTTGGATTAATTAGGTCTGTAAAATATGTGATTGGGCAAAAGGGCTATAAAAAAATTCAGGCATAGATGTTTGTTATTTTTCATATTTCTTTATATTATGAGCGGGTTGAGTGAATTTAGAGCAGGTAGATATAGGGGAAAATCAGGTAGATACGTCTGTACTTACAGATGGTGTCACCCTGACAGTTGTTTGAATGTCAAATTAGGAAGACATTACTCAGTATATCAGCATGGAGAATATGCACGAAAAAAGTATGCTCTATCATCCACGAGATATCCACGTAATGCATTTATGTAAAGGTTATGATTTACAAGCAAGTGATGCAATTAATGAAGGTAATAGTACATCATCATATCAAGCAATTTAGTACTGAAATCTACTATTCCTGTGAGACTGAAACAAACTTAACTGCAAGCTCCAGGAAACGAATATGACCCATGAGCTAAAATCATAGTCGAAGGGGAAATGTTTAGAAAAAATCTCATCCCACAATATCCCCAACCCGAACACTTGCTCCCCTAGACCAGGCCCCAAACACTCACTCCCGTAGACCAGGAGAGTGGTTACCACCCCTGTCAAGGTCTGGTTGATATATCTGAGTGATTTCATCTCATTTCTTCCTTCCTTTAGCCTCTCATCCATGTCCCTGCAGTTACAGACATCTCTCTTTCATAAGAGATATTTTGTGTTTTCCAGCGCAGCTGAACTACAAACAACTGCTTCCAACTCCAGAAAACTACATATTCTAACTGCCAAATGTCTCAACCCTATAGAATTCTACATGTAGAGCTTCAATGGATATACACAATCTATTCCTACAAACAGAATCTCAAACAATGCTTAGGACAGTATTCTAAAGCTTTTTGAGAGTGGAAATTGTCGGTATGCACAAACAAACAAGAGAGTTTCAGTCATTATATAATCTGAGGGGAGGAGGAGGAGATGTCAAGTAATACAGATAGTGTGATTCAGATAACAGCTGGACAATAGTGTACACTGTATGCCTTATGAAAGTGAAAGGAGTCACTGCTGCCTGCCATTCCTCCATTCTTAGTTGGCTGAAATATGTACATAGACATTGCATTATGCTGCTTTCTGTGTTGACAAATTGTGTCCTGGTAAACCTTTTTTTTTTAACATTGTCCAATTCTATATTACAATAAGTGAAGGAAAGCTAACAGGCAGCCTTCTCTATTGGATGTGACGGTGTGTATATATATAGTATATATATAACTACCAGTCCAGCTGTCCTCTTGCAATCATTTCCGCTTGAATGTACAATTACATGAGGGATGCCTAACTGCCAAAGTGATTGACAAAGATCAAGCATAATATTATTATACTAGCAAGATTCTTCCTCAACTAGACCACAATATAAACCTCAAACTAAGATGGATCACTGTTACAACTATGTTATTAAAATTCAGGTACAGGGTGCTTTTATTGGACATGGGTACTAGTCCAAGTGTCTGATTTGGCTATATCATGAAAACCTTCCATAACCTGGACTAAAATGAAGTGTCGAAATTCGAATAGTCCATTCCCACATAGAAGTGTCGAGGACCTACGTGGGTACTCCAGGTAAAATGAAGAGTTTCAGTAAAATAGATTACAACTTAATCCACCCAATTCCACACCCTAATTCTATTCACTCCAAGAGACACTGAAAGCATAAAAAAATGCACTCCAGAAGATAAATTCATATGATAGTATAAGTCTCAAACCTTAAATAAAACACTAGATTTGTAGGACAAGGGTACTTGATAAAACAAAGTATTCCTAAATCCATCCAAGAAACAACTCTAGAGTCTAACATATAATTAGGGAAAATAAATCACCAAATTGCACCTTTTTCTCAGATTGCATCTTCTTAAGTATTTTTCCACAAAAGGGTTCACAAAACAAGCATTCTTGATCAAATTTATGAGCTTTTTCTACATCTGTCAAATTTATTCCAAAACTCAATATCATTCAGTACCCACTTTCTTAAATTTCCACAATTCAATGATATTAGAATTAGATTATGTAAATTAATCTTTTATCAGCTTGTAAACCCTCTATGT
This sequence comes from Beta vulgaris subsp. vulgaris, assembly GCF_026745355.1. Taxonomy (NCBI): domain Eukaryota; kingdom Viridiplantae; phylum Streptophyta; class Magnoliopsida; order Caryophyllales; family Amaranthaceae; genus Beta; species Beta vulgaris. The sequence goes on from NC_079209.1 coordinate 56,171,987, forward strand.
ATATCTCTTTGATACTTTCCTTGTATAGGACTCTTGTATATCTTGTATTTAATTTGAGCTATTTAATGAATATAATCAGGGAATATTTTCCTACAAATAACCGAATAAACTAACAATTCAGATTTAAGTAAAAGATATAAACTTTTACCTGATTGATAACAAAGATCAAAGCACCTTCCTAAACTTGACTTCCAATCCACGAACTCAGAAATTTGTAGGGTTCTTCATTTTCTTAGAGTTTCTGATGAAGTTTGAAGTAAATTATAGTAATATCACTAATATGTTAGTGTTAGATAACTACAACAAAATCAGAGTTTGAGATGTTTGGAAAAAGATCTAGTTGCTGCTTGATACTAGAGTCAAGTGCAGGTTTGAATGTTGAGAATTTGAGTATCAAAATTCAAAAAGCTAAAGACAACAATTTTGAGTATAAAATTCTGGTCTTTTTTTGCTTCCTTTCTACCATTTTTTGAGTTGAGGAAAAATATGGGCCTTGATATTGACCATTTTTGGGGAAATGAATTTTGTTTCCTTGTCGTGTAATCTTGTGCCTTTTGTTTCTTGGGTTGGTCCATGTTCAATTCGTTCTTCTAGATATATTTTGGTCGTTTCTTGCATTATATTACCTATCGAGTTCATTAATTATACATCTGATTAACGATTGTAATTTGTAACTATGACTTTTTCCTTAATATATACTCAAATTTATGTAAAGTTATTATATACTTATCAAATATGGTTGAATATGTTGCTATATGCCAGGGCCAGTTATGGGCCTGTGTAAGTAAACTCATACTACTGAGACTCGGATTTTTGGAGCATTAAAATTACGTGCCCAATTCATTTTGTTTTGAGTTTGAGCCTACCATTCACTCATCTCTTCGGAACGTCAGTTTACCTCCTCTAATTAGGGAGATTGTTAAAAACCGTCCCAAAATTTCTTAAAATCTCCCAGAACTACACTTGAAAATACAATTTTACCTTTGAATTTGTCTTTCATCTTCACCATCACTAAACCCCCTTCACTATCCAACAACCAAAACCACACACACAACCACCGCCGAAACTACACACACAACCAACTAAACCACGCACAACCACCAGCGAAACCAAACAAAATGGGATCCTCCACCACTGGAACATCCGGCCAAGACGTTTCCTCCATGGCTGGAACATCTTGGTCGTACGTTCCAGTGGTGAAGGATCCCATTTTTCCCTGTGGCTTGCTCATGGGGGTTGGTGGTGGGGTGGAGGGAGGGTGGGGTTAGGGGGCCTGCTTGTGGGTGGTAGAGGGGGTGGCTATGGTGGCAAGAGGTGGTGGTTTGAGAAAAGAAAAAAAACGAAAGGGTAGAGTTGAAAATGTTTGGTGGGACCGGGAGATTTTAAGATATTTTGTGGTGATGTTTAGCATTCCAATTAATTAGTCGTGTTATTTGTCACTCGTCCATTAATCACTCAACAATTACCCAAATATAATAAATACGAAGATACTCTCGAAATTATTCAAATTTTCGCTCCTTTAGTTACTCTTGCTCTCTTAGAATAATCATTAGTAATATGATTTATTTCCAAGTAGTTTCTTATTAAAATTGAACCTTTCTTTTGTGATATTCTATCCGTTTCTTTTTAATATACACATTTCCTTTTTGGTTTGTGTCTTTCTAATCTACAGGTTGTTGCTTTTTCTATTTTTGGTAACATGTCACATCTACTTTCTACTACTTTCTACTCTTTTTCCACCAATGTCATTTACTTTTAACTATTTTAACCTACCTTTTAGTTTTTCTCCCACACACACTTTTCAATTTCTCTCAGTTTCTCTCTCATACTTTGCACTATATATTATGACCTCCGATAAGATTAAGATGGTCATGCTAAATGTAACAACTTTTATCATACATTCTAGTGTACTGTGAATAAGATACACTTTAAAATATTATTTGCCCATTGCTCATTTGAAATCCTCCAAATGAGCAAAATATAATCGAAAGCGAAAGCTTCAAATAAGCAAATGAGCAAAAATAATCTAGAGGTGTACCATGAATATGGTACATCCTGATGTATTATGAATATATATACTAGCTTATTTTTAAAAATTTTAAAATAGGTAAGAAAATCCTCATGAATGCCCTCCCATAGACCCCATCCAAAGACTCATTACAAGCCAGACAACCTCAAATCCTTCCCTAGAAGCCCATTGCAAAATTGCCTAATAAAACTACAATATAATACAGAAATGATCATTACTCCACTCTATTGTGACAAAGAGGGTTATGAAGCGATTACATCTAGATATTTCTTTAAAACATATTTATCTCTTGTGAATAGAGACACATTTTCAGATAATATTGCAAGATATTGTTATTATTGTGCATTTGTGCTATATATTCCACTAAAAAAATACATATTGTACTATATTTAAAACCACAAATCATTATTTCACTTACAATATATGAAGGGTATGATTTACTCTTATAGGTGACAAACGGGTCCTTCATGTGGGGTTTATTTCAAAGGCGGGTTGGGCTAAAATTCATGTCGGGTTTGTTTAGTGTATGTACATTTGTTTCGTATTTGGGTCTGGTCATGCCGAAATGGATCAAGTTTGTTTCATATCGAAATAATATTTGAAATAACAATGACAAAAAGAAACTTTTTAAAGTTAATTTTTACAAATAAGAGATAGAAGATGATAGTAAATTAAGTAATAGAGAATTGAAATAACAAAAAATAAAACTTTGGCTCAATTTGTAGTGAGGAATTATGGTTGTTGGTACAGTTCAAATTGATCCGGGTCTCGAATCATCTTTAGATTACCGTTTTTGGATTTGATTCTCATTTAAGTCGGATCAGTTTTAACCTGTGGAAATCATGTAGCAACTTTTAATGGAGAACTAGTATTTTGTCTCGGACGATGTCCCGGTTCAGTTATAATTATCAAATATATTAATATTCATAAATCTAGTACTTTATTTTATTAGATTTTTTCATATTCCGTCTAGTACAAAATTTGAAAATAAACATTTTTGCATGAAAAATTGTTTTAAAAAAACTTGTAAGGGATAAAAGTAACAATTTCAATGGAATTAGGGTAAGAAAATATTAATTATTTTAATAAAAGTGTTAGAGATAAAAAAAAACTTGTCTATGTCTTTATGATTCCATATAATTATAAGACTTTGTTAGTTTTTACTTTGAAACATTAAGCCTTGAAATTAGAATAGATTAGTGGTTAAACACTCACATACTATTTCAAAGGTATGCGTACAAATCCTAATAGCAACATATTATTAATATTTTAAAATGAGATTATAAAAACGTGTATTAGAAAATTTTAACACAATGCGATGTGGATCGTTTCTTTAATAGGAACGTCTTTTAATATATTTGTATAGATTCTTAGTATACCTTGACTTCAGGCTATGGCTATGTTCAGTTCACCTTATTTTTGCTTATTTCACATCTAATCAGATCAGATCAGAAAAAATAAGTTCAGATCAGATCATGCTTATATTTTAAAATCATTATTACTATTAAACATCTTTCATAGTTTCATTACATATTAGTAAAAATTATAATAATTGAATATTAATAAAGAACTCATTATGATGAATCAAACAAGACCCCACATGACTATAATTTTTCTTATATATTGAGAAAAATCTAAAAGATAGGATCTTATAAATCAGATCAGATCAGATCAGATTAGAAAAAATAATTTCAAATCAGAAAATTTCAGGTGAACTAAACATAGCCTATATCCTCACAAGTCACACCTAAAGACAATCTTTATGAATCACAAATTTGGGTAGTAAACTAATAATAGCATAATAATAAACAAATATATCTTGATGTTATTTGTAAGTGGTCGTTTCCACGACATCTTTGTTTATTGGTGCGACTTTTATATGACACACGAGGTCGCTATTGTGATGTGCAAATGTGCAATTGTCGGTGCAAATTGGTTACCCACTTTATTTTTATTATTTTCCTTGGAGTATTTTAATTTAGTATGTGTTCTTTTTATATACATTTGATTTATTTTATAGACTATGCTATCTTTGTTTATACAAACTATCATGCCAATATTAATTAATAATACTATTGCTTCTTACATTAAATTAATAATAATAATAGTAAAGAAATAAACATTAAATATTAAATAGTTCTACTTGGCTATTGTTGTTTTAAGGCCACTAAGTTTGAAAATACAAATCAAGAAAGAAAACCAACAACCAAAATCATAAATTTGTCCCTAAAGGCCATCCTGTTTGGCACGAATAGCAGTTGTTAGTTGTAATCTGATAGTTTTAGTTGATATTTGATCGTATTAAGTGGTTTGACTAGCTGGTGATATTAAAAGGTATATGAAAAAATATTGATAAACACTAAACACTCATTTCGATTTTCAAAGATCTTCCTATTTGCATTTTTGCATATTATATTGATCATTAATATCTTTTATTCGATAATAGTAAAAACTATTAAAAATTGAAATGCAAATTTCAATGCACTATATATATTGACCATTAATATATTTTATTCATTTCAAGGTAAAAAAATCATTAAATATAAATTTTCTTACTCAAGATAACTCAAACCTAAAAGCTAGTTATATATTACTCTTCCGTCTCATAATATAATGCTCACAATTATTTTTTCGTGTCCCAAAATATTGTGCTTTTTTTATTAATTTGCTTGGACTAAATTATTCTCAATTTCTACACTAACTTTCCAAAATACCCCTACTTTTCTTTCAAAATACGTGCCCCTATTTATTGTTTTACACCATTCCAAGAAACATTCATTGCTTTTTGATTTTTTTTAAAGAAAAAATAAAATAAAGAGCTAATTCCAAGACAAAAGTACCAAATAAACACTTTTTTTTTAGAAATCTTACTACTCCTATTTTCCTTAATTCCTGTGAAAAATGAGAAGTGAGCACTATAGTATGAGACGGATGGAGTAGTAATATATTCTACCTTTATTTCATCTTAGATGCTACACTTTCCAAAACACAGATTTCCATGCAATTTTCAGAGAAGAGAGAGAAAGAAAATTGGAGACCCATGTGAGGCAGAGTATGAGACGGATGGAGTAGTACTATATTACTCCTCTTGACTCCTCTCTACTTTCAAAAACCCTAGCCTTCATTGTTGATTTTTAAAGGGGCTTCCATCGGTTTTTACCGTTGGAAAGCACCCACCTTTGTTTTTTTTATTTGTTTTTAGGTTTCCAATAACAATTTCTCCCTCGAAAGAAAGGGTTTTCGATCTCCTTCGTAAGAAAAGGTTTTTCGATCTCCTTCGAAAGACAATTCGACCTCCTTCTAAAGATAGGGTTTTTCTCCTCTTTTAAAGGGGAAATTTCTACAGGTTACAATCCGGGATACTAGATCTAATGGATTGCCGTGAAATTATTTTGTTGGTGAAGAATTATGCGGGATCACAAAGGTTATCAATTTTTCGAATACGGTCAGATGAATCCGACGGAAATCATCCTCACGACTACAAGGGATCGTTAGATTGTCTCTCCAACAAGGCTGTATTTTCCAGCGATATAAGCGGGAGATGTTCCACATTGCAAGATTTGTTTGACGATCGTAGTTTTATGAAGGAAATTTTTGTTTGATTCAACTTATGTATTTGTTTGATTCGATTGCTTATGTAGATGTCGTATGACTTTTTATTAATGAATTAATTTTACTATTCAAAAAAAAAAAGTGAGGCTGAGAGGATCTATTTCCCAAAAAAAATGTAGTATCTATTTTGAAACACTCCATTATAGAAAATGTAGCATCTAATATGAAACAAAGATAGTACTCCCTCCGTCCCATAATATAGTGCTTGTTTCTTTTTTACACAGTCTCCAAGGCGTAACTTTGACCTTTAATATCTTCAATTTCGTATTAATAAAAAATATAAAAAGTTGATATTATGAAACTACACATTGAGACGAATCTAACAAAATCCAACATGAATATGTTTTTTATATATACAAATGAGAATATTCGGTCAAAGATTTTAAATTTTGACCCAGCAAAAATGAAATAGGCACGCACTATATTATGAGACGGAGGGAGTATAATTTGTGGTATCACTTTCTTCATGCTACATATTCAATACAGGTATTACATATGTACAAAAGATATAATGGTACGCAGTTTATTCAATAATCGAGGTATTTAATTTCTAGCTCGTCTCATAGTAAATGATAAATATTGGTATTGGTCATAAATTATTAAAAATTCTAAAAACGTCTCATGCTAATGCTAATGCTAATGCCTATGATCCTTCCCATAAAAATTACTAGATTTTTTTGCACGCGATGCGTGCTTCAATTTTTTTCAAAACAGAAACTCGATTTTATTCGGCATAAGAGTCAAAATTTGAACATTAGACATATGAAGTATAATTGGTTTTAGTTGCAAATTTTGATTGGTTTAGTTTCTGTCACTTAAGTCTCTCACCATTATTTTTATCTTTTTTTTTTACTTTTCAAAGGTAAATTTTATGAACAAAATAGAAATTTTATTGAATTTATTTATGATTTCTAATATTATAATTTTTTAGTTGATTTTTGAATTAAGTAGAGTGCTAACTTCTAAATTCTAAACACTATAAAAAATTAAATAATTTTTTTCCTTGTCTAATACACCTCTATTTTTATCATGACCCACCATTAATTGTGAATGGTTGTTGAGAATAGTGATTTGTACGTAAATTTTTGTAAATGTTTTTGTATGTATTGACGTTCTATGTTATTAGTTTTAGTTTGTATGTTAATTTTAAGTTTTAATAAAGTTTTCCAATTATTTGAGTGATTTTTATAACGTGATTTTCTCAATTGTATGAGTGATTTGTAAAGTTTCTTCTTTTAAGTGATTTGTGAGTGAGTGTTGTAAATTAAATTTCGGTAGGTTTCTTTGAGTGTTGATTTTGATTTTGACATTCCTTTTGTAATTTAGAAAGGGAAGAGGGGCAAAATAGGCATTTCAAAAGAGGACACCATTGCTCCCCTCTTCCCTTATATAATAGAGATTTGTTTGCTTGATACATTTAATTACCTTTCAACACCATGACTAAAGGTGGTTTTTGGAAATTTACAAAGAAAGAGAATGTATTTCAATTCCACAAATTCTTGTATATGACCACGTGATGACATTCAATTAATTGTCAGACGGAGCCCAATACGTCTAGTATCATCCACTCTCTCACACACACATTCCCTGCTTCTCTTAAAGTTAATATGATTTATTTTGGGTTAAAAGTTACAATCTTTGAGTTAATAGTTGAGGTTCTCCGATAGTTATTGAAGTGGGGATAAAAGTTACGAATTTGGAGTAACGATTACGATTTTCTGCTATTTATTGTTTATCGGGTAAAAGTTGCGATTTTTATGTTAATATTTAAGGTTTACTAACGTCAATATATATGAAGTCAGCGATCTGACAATAAGCTTATTATCAAATGATCTGACGAGTTATGAACAAGTATTACCATAAATATTATATAATAAATTTTTCATTATAGATTTTCTTGCTTGTAACTTCATCATTATTATCACTATAATTATCGCTTATCACATAGGCCTAGGCAATTGCCACAATATCAAATCTATCTCTATTATATAAGCCAAGGGGAGCTATAGTGTCCCCTTTGAAAAGACTTTTTAACCCTTAATTCAATAAAAATTATTACCTACTTAGATTTTGAGATTTTCCTCAATCATAATCTTTCCTAATTTAAAATATGTATGTCAAAATAAGGTCAAAGTAACTAAAATAACTATCATAAAAATATGTATAGTGAGAGAAAAAATTTATGATTGAAGAATAAATTTACATAACTAAAGCAGTTTTCAAAGCAATTACAAAACCAAAGACATAAGAATTTTAATTCTACCTAAACTTTGAAATGCAATAACAATATCAGCAACTATTAACAAGTCAACAAAATAACGAGAAAATAACTTATTCATCAAGTAATTTTTATACTTTGTATTTACATCACATGATATTTAATTAGAACTAAGGATGATTGTAAATTACAAACCTTAAAAGTACATTTAGATAAAATTTAATAATAATCGTCAAAATAATCCACGCATGCATCGCGTGCAAAAAAGACTATACAAATATATCAAAAGGCGTGCGTGATAATGTATACAACAAGATTTGAACCCGTGACATCTTGCTATTATACATGATAACATGACAATTACCATCTCAACCAACTTTTAATCATGCTTTAATTGTCCATATTATTATATTTGTATCTTTTAAGTTGATTTTTCCTTAATATATTTTAGTAGGAATGGAAAAAAAAAATACATATCAAGTTTAAAAACATAATTCTAATCCGGACAACGTCCGAATCCAAATACTAATTATACCAATTAAAAGTAGGAAGAAAGGGAAGGATTTTGGACCTAAAGACCTAGGCCATGTGGACCCTAATTGGGTCCATATATTACATGTATTTTTCGTTAATAAAAGAAAGGCTTTGCTATTTATCATACTTACATTATTTTCGTTCATTATTGGATGATCGAAAGACATGAAGTCAATAAATACTCCTACGAAAATGCGAGGCTAAGGTGTTGAGACATTACCACTTTGAGCATGCCTTTTTGTGGTCACTGGGTCTTTCACATGGCTTTTGTCAGGTTAGGGGATGTACAAGTGGATCAATTAGGAAACATTATTTCATTCTTCTCTCCTTAGTTAAGACACGAGCAACAAGTGATAGCCTAGTTATATTAGCATCATCTTCGTTCCCATAAATTATGAGATAGAATCTCATCATCCTTTGTAAAGAGGGATTCTCAATTTCTCCCTCTTCTTTTTTTTTTTTTGACAGGAAGAAAATTATCATTCATTGTAAAGTCATCCGACATCTACATTGATTGATAAATGAGATACAGAAGTAGATATGTAAATAACAAGTAATACATCATCCAAAGAAGATAATTGAAAATCTATTCAATCCCATTTGAATCGATGTTACGCATCTTTAACTGAATCTTCACTGAACGTGTTGTCACTTTTTGAATATCAATATCCTTGTTGTATATCAGATCTTTCATTTTCCAAATCACACCTTCCCCTGAAACAACCATAAACCCGAGCAAAAACAAAGGAAGGAACAAACTTCTACTAGATGAGAAGACAAAACCTTTATTGAAAAGGAAGATCACCGCCTCAGGGCCACCACAATCAAACACTTTGCTTCACCTTCTCTAATCAGAATAGATGGGAGGGAAAAAACCACAATCCACAATCTAACCAGAGCAAAAAAGATGAGGGCAAAGAAAACTGTAGGGATGAGGAAATAGATCGGGTGAAAACACAAAGAAACAGACAAAAGAAAAACACTCAGAGGGAGAGGGAGGGGAGACACGCCTTACACCAACCGTGAGGCTAGGCGACGGCCTCCCCAAAGGGGTTTTTGAGATAGGGTTTGGGTTTTTTTTTTCTTTGGAGAAGAGATAGAGTTTCATACTACACTAATGTTTGTAACTTTTAAATTTCACCCTCTTCTTGCAAGGTATTTCATTTTATCTTAAAAAAAAAAAGTACACAACTGGACATATACTAAACTTTGCCTTTCAATTTGAATACTAAACTTTGCCTTTCAGTTTGGGTACTCAACTTTAAAATATTTCACTTTGACTAATCAAACCAAAATTCTGTGATTCCCGTTAAATAATAAAAGAGTACTTTTACACATAAAAAAAATTATTATGTTTTCCCCTTCAAAATCAGATCCACCACTCCACCTTCTCCCTTCCCCCCTATGTCTCTCCTCCGCTCCTGCTTCCGCCACTATATCACCTTCCTCTACGACAAATTTAAGGCATAATGAAGTTGTCAATAACTTGTAGTAAGCATTTTGGTGGTTCTTGGTGGAGAGGAAGAGACTGGAGTGGCGGAAGCAGGAGCTAGCGGAGGATAGAAAAAAACTAAGGGGAAGGGAGAGGAGGTAGAGTGGTGGTTCTGACTTTGAGGGAGGAGGAAATAGAAAGACATAATAATTTCTTAATGTGCAAAAGTATTTTTTTTACTATTATTTAATTTGAGTTAACAACAAAAGTAATATAAGTCTGGTTTAAGTATACTAACTTAAACATCTTAAAGTTGAGTACCCAAACTAAAACTTTTAGCAGAGTTTTGGACTCAGCTGTGTACTCGCCTCCTTCTTCTTCAACCTTTTTATTGAATGCTCCCTCCATTTTCTTTTTATTGTTCGTTTTTGAAATATTTTAAATTTGTGAGAAAAATTGATCAAAGTAGGAAAAACTTTTGAAAACGTAGAGAGCATTATAATGGAAAAGTATAGTCAAATCCCACAATAAAATAAGAGTATATATTTGGTTCGCCAAACTCAATTATAGCAAGGTATTCTATAATAGCAAAAGCAGACACCACTTTAATTAGTGTATAAAAAAAAGTAGGTATGAAATAGCTTTACTAAATTCCTTATGTCCTACTTTTGACATGTCTCCTATATAATTAAAAATGTGGAATTAGTTGAAGTGGTGAGTTCTTTCATCTGCTCTAACAAAGTTTAGGATTTAATTCCTATCACAAACAATTTGATAGGAATTTAGGGGGGAGGGTTGGAGAATGTCTGAGTTATAATGAACCTCTAGGTGGTAGGACTGACAATGGATCGGATCGAGATGAGTCGGGTGGACCTCCGTCCGTCGTATCACCTGCGACCAAACTCTCCATCCATCACCTGCCAATAATTTCACACATATCCGCTCTACCCATCATCAACAGCGAGTGGGAAACGGATGATACTAGGAAAAAAAACTAATTTTTGAACTTAACAATTGTAAAGAAATTAAGAGAAATTTATATATGAAAAGTTAATCATAGTCTCATAAATTAACAATAATAAAGCGATTCAATATCAATATTATATATATATATATATATATATATATATATATATATATATATATATAATATATATATAATATATATATATATATATATAATATATATATATATATATATATATATATATATATATATATATATATATGGGTGGAGGGATGGAGCGGGTGGTGGGTAAAAAAAATATCATTCATATCCTACCCGATCCATCCATCACCCGCTTCACTGCGGGTTTTCATTGGGGAGTGGGTGGATAATCCACCACGGCATCATCCATGGATAATTGACAGCTCTACTAGGTGAGAGCCCTCTAATGAGGGCAACCACATGATTTTTCCTTACCTATTAAAAAAAAGTCTTCCGTAGTGTTATGAAGTTTAAAATGTGAAGCACCATCAATTAATAGTGTAATACATTATATATAAGAAAATAGCGGATTCTACAACTTCATACCGTAAAGATCAAAAATAAAATTGCATTTTTCATTAAAATCACAATAATCAAATAATGTTTGAACTTAATATCACACAATTATATATTCCAATTCATAAATCATTAATATAAAAAACACAGACAAATTAAGAAGGAAGTAGTAATATAGAGAGAGTCCCCTAATCAATGAAGTTTGAAATTGAAGAGATAAAAGGACAATAATATACAAGTATATGAGACAACATGAAGCTAATATTGTTACATATATTCTGTTCCCAGATAAGTGTGAGCCCCCTCCCTCTCCCTCTCCTCTTTCCCTTTATTTCAATAATCAGTTTAGTTAGTTAGTTGTTGTTGTTGTCGTCCATACTAAATTTGTATTTTTCTTAAAATTCACCTCCTTCTACGTGATGCATGTTCTCTTTGTGAGCCCAACCCCTTTTTGACATGTGTCGTGTTTTGCAAGAGATCTAAGTATAGTTTATCTGTTTATGCCATATTTTCCAATTTAATAAGTAATACGAAGTTGACATGTACGAATTTTAAGATTAACGTGTTTAAGTCTAATTAGCCGATGTTGATTGGACGATGCACACTTTCTTTCTTCCTTTTTTTTTTTTCCCTCAAGGGATGATGCACAATTGCAAATTTTTTTTAATACTCCCTCCGTTTTTTTAGATGTAACATATTGACTTTGGGCACTATTCATCCAATACACTTTGACCACTAATTGTTATTTATACATAAGAAAAAATATAGTCATGTGGGATCTTGTTTGATTCGTCACGGTATACACTTTCCAAATATATATTTTTTATAATTTTTACTTTTATACAATTGGAGATATTATCGGTCAAAGTTATGCCTCGGCAAATGTGCGTGAAAAGTCCAATGTTACATCTAAAAAAAACGAAGGGAGCATAAAACTAGTTATTAGGTCTGAAGACTCTGAACTATATCCCGGTTAAGGAAAATTTTCATATATTAATATTATACTTTAAAATGATGACACTAAATGTTACTTGATCTAGTAGTTGATACTTTAATATATAACCTTGAGGTCACACGATCAAACTCTATACTATGTAATTTCTATTTTTTTTAAATTGTATGTGGATTACATGGAGTAAAATACTTTAGGGGGAGCGTCACGTGGCACCGTTCCGTGTTTAAGAACGTCTTTTAATATATATATATTAGTATATATGTGAGTTTAACAATTACTCCCTTTGTCTTTTTTTACTTGCTACATACTTCCTCCGTTTCGAATTACTCACTACACTTTGAAAATTCCACTATTCATGGATGAGGTTTGACCATCCATTATTTACTATTAGATAAAATCAAATTTTATAATGTAATATGTTGTTTGATTTGTCTCAATGTATATTTTCATAAAATCAAAATTTTATACTTTACTCTAATACATAATAAAGATATTAGTAGTTAGAGTAGTGCATCGATAAGCGTGAAAGTCAAAGTGTAGCGAGTAATTTGAAACGGATGAAGTATGTTTTTTCATAAAGACCAAGAAAATAAGGGAGTTTAATTAAGATAGTATTTTTGGTAGGAAAAGGGGACTTGGCCCACAACTTTTAAAAACTGGTGTTTTTTAGTGGGAATAAAAGGGAACCACTTTTTTCAGTTTTGAACCAAACCAACAAATCAGTTGCATTTATATTTCAATAGGGATTTTGGATTTCCCTCCAAAAAATTCATGAAACAAAATCACAAGATTTAACAACTGAGAATACAAATTTCCCTCCAAAAATTCATGAAGACAAAACTAAAGTATTACAACAGGGGTTTAAATTTTTCTCAAAAAAATTCAACACTACACTTGACTTTCAAACAGAAGATTTCAAGTTTTCCCCCCAAATTTTACATAACTGAACATCACAATAAGTATATAAGCACAACAACAACCATTTGAGAGGCCTCATTTCACCTTTCTTCTAAATTCCATCATCCCAATTTCATCAACTAGAAAAAAACAGAATCAGCCATTGCAGGGGGTTTGGGATAGTATCATTCTCAGCTCGACATCATTAAGTGATTTAGCTTACCTTTTTCTTCTTAAGTTTTCATTGAATAAGTTTTTGAAAATTTCTTACCCTGAACATGTCTGGCATCCATAGCAATGATATGGTTCCCATTAACAGTTCTACAAATAAAGCTTCCAAAGCTTCAACATCAACTGCTCAACCAAGAGAACAAGTTCAGCCCACAATTGATCTTAACGATCCGATTCCAGATAGAGAGGTCTTAGATCTGAATTCTCTGCCACTTGATGAATTCCCACATGAGGAAAACATCTTCAATGAAATGCAAGTGAATGAAGATGAAGAATTAGTGCAAGAATGGTTAAGTGGTGCTTCAGATGTAGGCATAGAGTTTCAATGGACAGATTCATAATCAGAAGACAAGCAACCAGAACAACAACCAGCAGTTGCACAGAAGATAAAGAGTCATGTTATGGACGACAATTCACATAATACACCCATCTTTTTCAAGATCCCAACATATAATATCTTCTGGAAGACAGGAACTAATAGGAATGCTCATTACTCTTTCCACCTCATACGGTAGAAAAAGTTTTGATTTTCCAATTCTTATAATTAGGGTGAATTAGATCCCCCCACCATAGTATTAGGATTTGAATCCCCCTGCAGAGAGATAATTTTGCGAGACTGCGTACCTGGAATACATTTATCATGCCATGCTCGGGTTTTTTCACCATCACCAACTCTCCACCTAACTCCTCTTCTCAATAACCATCTCGCCTCCCAAATACCATGCCAAGTATAACTTGGTTTCGACCCCAGCTCAGCATCCATGAAAGAGGTGTAAGTCTAGTATTTCGCCCTTAGAATCTGTTCAATCAAACTCCCATGGTGAGTAGCAAGGCGCCATGCCTGTTTTCTCAATAGAGCCCAGTTAAACAACTTCATATCACGGAATCCTAGTCCACCTTCCCCTTTTGATCTACACAATTTCTTCCACACAACCCAATGGATCTTCCTTCCACCATTTTTTTGCCCCCACCAGAATTGAGCTATCAAAGATCTCATCGCGTAGGTAGGAAGAGATTGGGCCACAACCTTTATCATAACCTCCCTACCAGCTTTAGAAAGAATCACCCCCTTCCATCCTTGAATCTTCTTCCATAATTTTTCTTTGACACCTTTTGCAATGACTTTTTTCGAACGGCCAACCGTGATAGGTAAGCCAAGATATCGATCTTGAACATCAACCACTCTAACACCAATTTATGCTCAATTTCTCCCCTTCTCGAATCTTCGACACCTTTATTGAACGAAAGAGTAATTTTATCAAAATTTACCTTTTGACTCGAGGATAACTCATACACCCTTAAGGCTTCCTGAATAGCCTCTACATCATGAATGGTAGCTCTAGAAAAATTGACACAGTTATCAACAAACAGTAAATGATTAACAGAAGGAGCGGTGGGGGGCACCTTGATACCTCTCAAAGAAACATTCTCCTCCGCTCTCTTAAGCAAATGAGAGAATACTTCCGCACACAAAATGAACAAATATGGCGATAGGGGATCGTCTTGCCTGATACCTCGACAGGGAGAGAATTTTTTCGAAGGCCGACCATTAATAAGAACGGAGAAGGTCAATGAACGAACACAATCCATCGCTATGTTACAGCAATCTACATCAAATTCGAACTTTGTCAACACAACTTCCAAAAAGTTCCATTCAATACGATCATAAGCTTTAGACATAGAGCCATATTCCCCTCTACAATTTGCAAATTTTTCATGTGATGAAACAACTCAAAAGTCACCAGAACATTGTCTATTATCAGACGTCCCAGAACAAAAGCACTCTGATTAACATCAACTATTTCATCAAGGAAAAGTTTGATTTGATTAGCAAGCACCTTTGACACCAATTTATAGATGACATTGCAAAGAGAAATAGCGCGGAATTCAGACATACAATCAACTTTGCTTTTTTTTTTTTTCGGGATCAGAACAATGGAAGTTTTATTCAAATGACTAGGAATAGGAGCCCCATGCAAAATATCAATAAAGACATCAGTAACAGACTTACCAATAATGGGAAGTGGGTGGGTTTTTTTACCATTTGTAGAAACATGTAGAAATATAGCAACTAAAAATATTAATAAGTCTAAAAGAGAAAACTAAAGGCTTGTTTAGCATATTGTTAGTTTTCAAATTTTGATTTTATGAATATAAAATTCATATGTAAGAGGTATAATAAACTATAAATTAGTCATACTTATCAAAACATGTCATCTTCGAAAAATGACAACTAAACATTGGAAAATATTTTGTATAGTCTACATATTTTTGTTTTTGTTTTTTCAAAAAAACTGAAAACTAACAAAAAAAAATATGATAATGAACGAGCACCAAGTTATTGACGTTGACCACCCACTCATTCACTTGACTATTTATTTTTAGAATATAATAATTTTATTTGATTTTTTTCTCCTAAAATATAGATTATGTTAGGCAATTAGATAATTAGCTGAAATCTAATTATATTAGCTAATTTGGCTAGCGAAATGTATAAGTTGTTTATATAAAATAGAAGTGTTTGGTGTCAAGATGCACATATGGTTTATTTTAGTATGTTTATCATTTTACCTCAATCAGTTTGATCCAAAAAACCCTAGCCTCCATTCTCTTTTTTTTTCTCTCTCAAACCCTAACCCTTACCCTTTCTTCATCAGTTAGGGACTGTCTTGGATGATTTCATTCATGGTAAGCCCCTTTTTCCCTTTTGTTTCAGTTTTTAATTCATTTTTTTGTTTTGTTGAATAAATTAGTCTCTCTTTATGAGATTTTTTCAAATCATGTTTTGGAGATCTTAGTCTCTATTGTACATATCTTCTTTTCATATATGGGAGTTGTGAGTATGTTCTTTTTTTGTGTTTAGGTATGAGGAAATTGTTCTCATTGGTTGAAGCTCGAAACTTAACATGTAGGTATTGGAATCTTGGATGCGGTTAACATGACTCGATCAACAATGCTCTTCTCAAACTATGTCAGAATGATATACTTCTTCATCAATAGTTGTTTGATTCAGCAAATACAAGGGGGTTGTGTTGTATTGCTCGATCTGGTTCATTATAATTTTTTCGAAGACGAATTTGATTTAACGTTGTTTGATTGTATCTTGTTTTTTAATACCTATTGTAGATACCGTTTGACCTTCAATTAATGAATCTTTTTTCTTTCAAAAAAAAATATTTTACCTCAATAAGTCCAATTCTCTATCACCAAAAAACTACGCATTTTCACTAATTTTTCGAAATTAGCGTTTTGGGTTCAAATTGATATTTCAGTCTTTTATTTACCAAATACTAATATCAAACCTTTAAAATAGGAGAAAACTTCCAAATTATCCTCAAATCTTTCAAATAGGTCATATCCACTAATTTATCTTCAATGCTATGTTTTCCAAACATTACTAGTAATTCACAGGATCTTATGAAATAGGAAGTTACAAATTACATGGTCCTACCTGCACAAACACATGGTTACACATGGGGACTCAGATATAGCAATTGTCACCCTCACGACATACTTCTTCACATGTAACAACTTACCACAATATAAAGGAGGTTATACTTAGATCTTACACTAATGTTGACTTTTGAACATATAAAGATGAAGTGCATAATTAGATGATTAGATGTATAATATGAGCGGTAATCCCCTCAATCTTTCTTTTGCCATGTAATATTACTATGGCTCGATATTTTTTTTCACCATAAACAATCAATGGAGTAACACAATCATATGGACCCGATAATTGTCCAAAATATGAACATGAAAAAAGAAAGACATTAAACCAATAATAAATTAAGAAGCTAAACTGTCATCATGATGGATGCCCAACACAAAATAATTTTTGGGCAAATTCACTTCTGTTATTTAACAAGTACATTAGGAGAAAGTATATACACATACCCGGTATGGGTCAACAGTGTCCATACCGAGGTATGTTAGTAATTTTGCCAGAAAAAAGACAAAAAAAGTTGACTTAAACAACTCTGATCATGTTGGAGAGAAATCAGATCAACTATTATATGAATCAGATCAACTACAGTGTGAATCAGATCAACTATAATGTGAATCAGATCATAAATATATGTAAGTAAAAACCCAAAAAAAAATATATATATAAAAAAAATAAAAAAAAACCAAAAAAAAGGAAAAGTTGTATTTATCTACAACTTTGCCCCGGTATTTACATATACCGGGTGTGCGCTTATCAACGCTCGTACATTAGTAATTGAATATGACAATGGATGGATTGACATAACACAAAGACTTCCCGTCAGATCATAAGAGTTATTTAAAAGAAGTTGGATTGTACCACATTATGTAATGATCGACATGTCAAACTACAAGAGGCATCGTCCGAAGTACAAATTAAACTAGCACGATCACATTAATGATAAAGAATGAAAAGGTTGTCATGGTGACCCGTGGGACAACACGACTTGGTGCATTGCAATCTGCACATGGGATGAATCCTGCGACGGGTTGAGTCGTACAAACTATGAGATGTGCATGATCCCAATTATTCTTGAATCATATACCCTTACAATTTAAGGTATCACTGTTTCACGAGAGGGAGGGAAAATAGAAGTACAACGGTTGTGTGGTCAATGTTGGTGCCGACGATCTACAACTTCCCATCGATAGTGTTGCCGGCATAAGCGAGAGAAAGAGATGGGATGAGGGAGAGAAAGGAGAAAAGATCAACTTTTATAACCCTTTCTCTTGTCTAACCAAACGTCCTTTAAATATAAAATTAAAAAAAATATAATATTAAAAGATTCAATTTTTTTTTTAAAATAAAGTTGTGTTCTCCTCACTTGCGCTTGCAAATTTTACAAGCATTTCTTTTCTTGCCGTGCACTAGCAAAAGCTAAAAAAAAAGAACTTTCCTGTTTTTGCTTCTGAATCACGCCCTTATGGGCTGTAATCTCAAGTTCTCACCATTCACCAATAATAAATTAATGGAGCCTTCCAAATTCCAATTTCCATTACCATGTGGATTTCACATTTTAATCAATCGCCTATACCCTTTAGGGTTTACCCTACCAAGTAAAGATCTTTCTTTTTCCATATTTTCATCTTTCTCAATTGTGACGTACAATGGGGGTACTTTTGTGATAGTGAGTTTGCGAATATTCCTCAGCAAATTTTAGCTTACTTTTTTTTATCCATTTCATGATCCTCCCTCCGATTTTGTTTAATTGCTACATTATTGTATTTTTGTATGCACAACAATTTAAGCAATGTCGCTTTCAAGCTTTTGGGAGCGTAGTTTTTGACCCATTTAGGCTCCGTTTGGTAAAGCGTAAAACGTTTTCCTGGAAAATTATTTTCCTCTATTTTCAGTTTTACATTGTTTGGTTGGAAAATGAGTGTAAAACCATTTTTCCTTGGTGTAAAATTACACCCAATGATGGAAAACCATAGGAAAAACTGTTTTCCTTATCTCTCTTACGCACTCCTCTCACTACCTCCTTACTTTCCCTTTCATATTTCTTTCATTTTCATTATTTTTCTTACATGGAACCAAACAACGGAAAACTAATTTTGGAATTGTGTCTTCCATTGTAAATTATTTTTATTTTACACAGAAAACGTTTTACGCCCTACCAAACGGAGCCTTAATGTAAAATAATGAGAAAAAGTGAAAAGGTGGTACTTTTGGGTGAACCAAGTACCCCAAACAAGGAAAAGTTAAACAATGTAGCAAATAAAAAGGAAACACCCATATATGAAAAATTTAACGGAGGGAGTATAAACTAAGGGCTCGTTCGATATCAATGTGGTTTTCAGTTTTTTTTTTGTATTTAAAAGTCCTATGATATATATCCTATAATGAAAAAAAAGGTTGTCGAACTTATTACAAACATGATGATTTTGAAAACTGATAACTAAAAAGTGAAAACCACTTTTTCTAGTTTCATGTTTTTTTTTAGTTTTCAAAAAAAAAAAAACTGAAAACAGAAAACAATAACAAACGGGCCTTAAGCGTTTATGTTATTCAATTTTCGACATAATGTTTATAAAATACTTCTATTCATGCATAACTAAAAATTATTAATGATTGGATGCATTGTTGTTAAAATCCCGATCCGAATCTTACGATTCTACGATTTTACGATCCTGGAGGACCTCACCGATCCCGATCCTACGTAGGATCTTAATTTTGTAGGATCTTTCGATCCTGCTCAACCACAAAAAATCACATGGTAGGATCTTAATACGATTCTACGATCCTACGACTCTACGATCCGATCCTACCATATAAAAATCATAAAGTAATTTCATATATTATATTTCTCCTATTAGATTTTGGTCGCATGTTAGTTCAATCTTATTGTATTGAAAAACTATCATCATTTGCTAACAAAGAAAATCATTATTAATATGTGTAAATTTTTAACATGAGGTTCTCACTATATTTTAGTATAATTATCTCTATTTCACCGAATTGTAGGATCTTACGATCCTACGATCCGATCCCACCGATTCGATTCTACCAGCCCCTACGATCCAAAGTAGGATCCCGATCCTGATAACATTGATTGGATGTGCATTAGATACCATAAAAAATATTATATATCTCCCTACATTTACTGATTGTAATTGCATTTTGACTTTTACGTATGTTCAGCAATATATAATATAAGCCATTAATATTTTTTTACATTATCTTAGTAAAAAGAACTAAAAGTTAATACTTTAAAAATATAAATCGAGACTTCCAATAACATTTTTTATATTTATTTTGTTAGTTTTCCATGGATCCTCATTTAATTGTCCTACTTGACTTTATGGCCAAACAAATATATAAATATCAATATATTACTTCATCTGTCTCATTTTTAGTTCTCGTATTCTATTTTGGGTGTTCTTTCCAAAATGTTGTTACTATTTCTCTTGTTTCCATTTTAAAACATCATCTTTTAGGCTATGTTCAGCTCACCTTATTTTTGCTTATTTCAGATCTAATCAGATCAGGTCAGAAAAAATAAGTTCAGATCAGATCAGATCATGCTTATATTTAAAAATTATTATTACTATTAAATATCTTTCATTACATATTAATAAAAATTATAATAATTGAATATTAATAAAGTACTCATTAAGACAAATCAAACAAAACCCCACATGACTATAATTTTTCTTATATATTGAGAAAAATCTAAAAGATAAGATCTTGTAAATCAGATTAGTTTAGATCATATCAGATCAGAAAAAATAAGTTCAGATCAGAAAATTTCAAGTGAACTAAACATAGCCTTACTCTCTCTCTTCACTTTTCCATATGAGTTGTTGACACCCTCATTTAATGCTTATTCAATCTCATTGGTTGGATATAAAAAAAGTATTATTTTTACTCACTCTCTACTCTTTTCACATGCCACCTATTTATTAATATTTTCATTTTTTATGACAACAATTCCAAAAAAAAAAAAACAACTTCCTATGCAATTACATCATAATTATTGGTTCCTTAATTCCCATGTCAAAAATGAAACAAGAACTATAAAATGAGACGGAGGAAGTACTATATTAACTACTAGGTTCATCTCATATATAATTAAATTTAACATATCAAAGTTTTTAATACTACTTAAGTACTCCATATTAAAAAAAGTAAAAGTAATATATTAAATACCGTGTAGTTCAAACAAAATAATTATTTCAAACAAATTGAGTATCTTAGTAAAAAAATTATGAGCAACATTTGAAAATAAAACTAGTTATTAGGCCCGGGCTATGCCCCGGGTAAGAAAAAATTTCATTTATCAATATAATACTTTATGATAATAGCACAAAATACAACTTAGCCTAGTGGTTAAAACTTTAGTATATGTACTTGAGGTCTTGGGATCAAACCCTATACTATGCAATTTCTTAATTTTTTTATTGTACATGGATTGCATGAACTAAAACTCCCTAGAAAGAGCACCACGTGGCACATTTTTTTGTTTTCACACGCCTTTTAATATATTTGTATAGATTTTGGCGTTTGTATTACATCTACCTTTAGTTATATGTACTACAAGGAAGAGTGCATGTGGTTACACAAAGAATTGGATAAAAATAAAGATTTACAAAGACCATATCTCTATTAAGGTCAATGTTTGCTACGTGAATTAATTGCGACAATAAAATAATTCATATTCAAGTTCATTTTAAACGCATTTCATGAATTCTTATTAATGATATCATTTTATTTTAATGTCAGTTTATAATCAAAAAATTCCTCATACATCACCTACAAAATACTTACTCTGTTTCTTAATACTTGCATATAATTGATAATGAATTATGTTTTATTTGTGTAAAAATTTATCCAAAACAACAATGTTACAAGTATTACAAAATATCCGAAAGAAAAATATGTTGCAAGTATTATGAACGGACGAAATATTAGTCAAAGTAAAAATAATTGTTAAAAAATAGATAGACATTTAGGCTTTATTTTTTTTGGACTGGAGTAATGATATTCAATTCAATTCAGCTCACTTCAAACAAATACAATTCAGTTTAGTTCAAGAAAAATCAGTTCAGTTCAATTTAGGATGCGTTCTCTTCACTTGAATAACCCTGAACTGAATTGAATTTATTGGACATGATTGGACTTGATTCAACTTATTGGACATAATTGGACTTGATTCAACTTATTGAACCTAATTGAAATTTATTGACCTGATTGAACTTGATTGAAACTTATTTGACAAAAAATTTGATGAGTAATAATATTAATATTGCCCCTAACATAAATATTATCCTCAAAATTTATTATGACATAGTAATCATTAAAATCTATCCTTCAAAAAAAATAGCAATTATTAGTTATCTTTTATGATTAACATTTTTTAATAATAACATAATCAAGCAATAGTAATATGAGTAATAAAATAACAGATAAGAATACAAATATAATACTACTATATAGTCATAAGGGTACTTTAATTAAAAATTTTAATAATAACATATCAATTGATAGTAATACGAATAATAAAATAATAGACTATATTACATATAATAATACTATATAATAATTATTAGCAAAACTTTTATCAAAATTTTAATTTATATTTATTGATCATTGACTATTTGGACCTTATTGAAACATATTGGACTTGATTAGAACTTATTGCGTTGATTGGACCCGACTGAAACTGACCCGAACTGATTGGATCTGAAACTTAATTTATTAAGGTGAAGAAAACACACCTTTAGTTAGTTTTCTCTCACAATTTTCATTCATTTTACTTCAGTTCAATTCAGATCAGTTCAAACAAATTAATTTTAGATCAATTTAGTTCGAACAAATCTAATTTAATTTGAACAAAGTAAGTTTAATTCAATTTAATTCGGACAAATTAAATTTAGTTCAATATAATAAAAAAAACAAAGTAATTGTACATAATCTAAATTAGACTTGGTCTATAAAGAAAAATGGACTAGTAGTTACCATTGAGGCAACAACCCCACCCCCCAATGCAATTTCTATAGTCTATACTACTAGTACTTTCCATTTGCCCTTTATTTTCTCTACCTCTTCAGTAGTAGTCTTCATTCTCCAATCTTCATGTTCATATTAAACTACTCTTTATAAATTTATTGGCCTTGTTTTCCAATAGACCTCATTTTCTTTTGTCTTTTGGAATTAGTTGAGAGGTCTTTACATCCTTTCTCTCTCTACCCTTTCTCTCTCTTAAAAAAAAACCTTCAATGTCCTCCATTATAGGCTCTCAAGGTGTGTTCTTAGCTACTGCCATGGCTGCTGTTTCTGGTACTGTCATCCTCCTTGCTTTTAAACTCCAAAAATCCAATCTTTTTCCTTCTAATTCTCATTTTCAAGTCAACTCTATTCCAATTCTTCGCCCTTGTCTTTCTTCAGGTATTTTTTTTTTCATTTTCTCTCTCTTCTTCAATCTCCCCTGTTTTTTTTTTATTTTTTTTTTCATTTTTTTGAATTATGGGTTTTTATGGGTTTTTGATAACAGGTGAAAAGAAGGCAGAAAAAAAGAAAAAAAAGGTGAGATTTGCAGAAGATGTGGTGGATCCAAGAGGAGATAATGAAGAATTTAGGAAACAACATAGTAATAATATTTTGAGAAAGATTAGTAAAGTTGAAAACAGGGGAATGCCTGCTAATAGACTTGCACTTTATAAAGGAATTATTAGAGATCGTGTGATTCATCGCATCACATACTCTTATTAATTTGTGATTAATTATTATTCTGATTTAACTTGTGAATTTTTGTACAAAGTTTTGATCTTTTTGTTGTTGTTGTTTTTGTTGTTTTTGGTGGGTGAAAATGATATGAATTACACCACTTTTTTTAGGATTTTGACACAATTGTGGAAGAGGGAAAGTTTAAGGAGAAAGAAAGAAGATGTTGTTGGAAAATTGTGCCTTTAAGGTAGCAAAGTGTGATTAACTACTAATCAAGTTTTAATTTTTTTGTTTAGAATTGTGATGAACATATAAGAGGGTGATTATCAAATTTGTAATTATTTAGATTACTTCTTGTAAATGTTCATTTGGAATTTAAACAAGTATGTATGATTGAATATGAAAATACTATATGAGAAGAGGTGAATTTGCATGAATGATGAATGTGGATTGGTTGATAATTTCATTCATAAGTTGTTTTTTTGTTTCTCTTTTTTTTTTCTCTAATTAGATAAAGTACATGTATTATTAGTAGGTTTACTTTTGACTAGTCTAATAACACTCTTTAATCTCGTTTTGTTTTTGTTTATTTATTTCTCCATTATTTTGTCTTCTTTACCCTTTTTTAATCTCTCTTTGATGGAATATTATTTTCCATGGCCTTGTGAAATGATGGTGGAGTGTTACAAATTCTGTTGTATATCCTACACCATGTTGGTGTACAAGGCGGCGTGTTTATTGTGTGTCGGGTTCCATCATAGCTTACATGACACATTTTATTATTTTATCATATATACTTCCTCCGTTTCTTTTTACTCGCTACACTTTTTATTATGGGAAGTTTCACATTACTTGCGACACTTCTTTTTTGGGCAATAAATTCTCTCTATCTCTCTCCTCCCACATGGGTCCCTTTTCTTTTTACTCTCTACCTCTCTCTTCTCCAAAAATTG
Organism: Beta vulgaris subsp. vulgaris; assembly: GCF_026745355.1. Taxonomy (NCBI): domain Eukaryota; kingdom Viridiplantae; phylum Streptophyta; class Magnoliopsida; order Caryophyllales; family Amaranthaceae; genus Beta; species Beta vulgaris. The sequence continues at coordinate 56,196,508 of NC_079209.1, forward strand.
CAGAAACGGAGGAAGTATATATATATTGGCTCAGTCCGTGTTTAACTCGTGAGGGTTCGTCGGATAAAATCAATACCGTAAACTTAGGGCTTAAAATTATTTTCTTTTTGCTTAATGCTCATTTAAACTCAAAGAAGGAGAAATGATCAAAGAGATAAATAGCTCTGAGTGTATAACACACTCGGGTGCATAATATAGCAGTCGTGAGGAGTGAGATACGTGAACAGACGTCTATTTGACATGTATTTAGGCTTATGGACTTATGGACTAGATGTTAGAGTGTAAATTCAAAAAGTGATAATCTCATAGAAATGTTCATCGTACTATGTTGATCCTAAAAAACCTTTCAAAAATCATAGTATTCATTAGGAGATTTTTTTTTTTTGGTTGTGAATCCTTTATAAATTCCAAAAGCAAAACAATAACAAAGTTAGATTTGACTAAAAGAAAGAAAAATAAAATGATGGGAGTAATGGAATGGGCCATGTGTATTGTGTGTATTGCAGAATTGTAACTGTAATCTTAGATTTAATAAATCAATCAACTTATAGTTTGTTGTTATCTTCACCTGAAATAAGGTGATTTGATCTAAATTTTAAAGTCTTAATCTACTTTTGTTTGATTTGGTTTGAATCTCCCTATTCGACGAATCTTAAAGTATGTTTTTTTTTTTTCGGATTTTTCACCAGGTAACACTGAGTTTTACGAATATTCAATCGGTACCATCGCAATTTCCAAAATGCACAAGGTGTCTTTAAGATTTTGAAAAATACTCAAATACCCTTAATGACTAACGATGTTAATCATTAAGGCTAAATCAACCCCTAACTAACCTAATTATTACTAATTAATCCTAATTAACATTTTAGATGCTTTCATATCTGATTTTCCCATTAGTTGAATTTGGTTTGTTTTGTAGGCTTTAGAATCCACTTCAGTTACATTATCATCCTTTATGGAAAAAGATTTATTCCATTCACATTAACTTTAATTACGTACACATTGTGAAAATTGATACATTAAAGATACATAGTAAAAATATTCATTAAATCTATATTTTACATTAATAAAAAAAATGGATTTTTCACCAGGTACTCATGAGTTTTACGAGTATTTACCAAGTAACGTCGTAGTTTTCAAAATGCACAAGTTGCCCATAAGGTTTTGAAAAATACATGACTTGACTCTGCTGTTAAGTTTCCGTCAATTCCGTTAGTCTTAAAGGTCAAATTCTCAAACGACGGCCTAAAAGCCCCCGCTCAATCTCCCATCCAGCCACCACACTCCGAAAACCACCCCTTCCTGTCCCCAACCCTCGAAAACCTCCCATTCCCCATCGTCGAAAATCGCCCCCTCCTCGTCCCCACCGCTAGAAAACCTCCCCCATCCCTTCCCCGTCCCCGAAACCCTTCCCTAGCCCCGAAAACCACCCCCCTCCCTTCGCCGTCCTCGAAACCCTTCCCTATCCCCGAAAACCACCCCTCCCCTTCCCAATCTTAAAACCCTTCCCCCCTCTTCTTACCCACCGACGAAAATCGCCCCCTTCCCTTTTCTCTAAAATCGCTTTTACAAGATGGTGGGAAGGAGAGGGGGGAGGTTTTTGAGGCTATAGGAGAGGGGGAGATCTTCGGGGTGGTGGTGACTGGTATTTTGACATAATGATGGTTGGCTGATAGGTCAGGAGGGGGTGGGGATTTAATTAACTCAGGTTAATGATGTTCAATTAGAAGAAATTAATTATACATGTATACTTTTAAAGACCCTGTCGAGTGAGTGTTAATCTCATTTGTAACCGTCTTTAGGTGAATGTGCTTATATCATCAACGATTATCAAGAGATGATCAACAAATGGGATTAGAATATCAAGACGATCAAGTTTATGGTGAAGGCAATCAAATGTCGGATTGGCTTATGAATGTGGGGAGTTCATTAATCATACACTCGGGTGTATCATGTGCATGGTATATCTAAAACTAATTTCTGCTCGTTTGCTCATCTGAAATTCTCGTTTTTAGTACATTTTGCTCATTTGGATGATTTCAAATGAGTAATGAGCAAAGAGAAAAAAACCGTAAGTATGTTATACTCACAGGCAACCAGGATGTATGATGAATTTGTACAATTTGGAAGTTACTCAAGATCATAGTCATACCATCATTTCTTTTCTTCTAGAGCTATTTTAGTTGAGGATATTAGTGGTTTGGTCTTTATAACATCTTGTCCCTCATTATTTTAGTTCTGCTATTTACTTTGTTTTCATTTGCTTTCTTTTGGAATCCCTTTTCCCACTTTTGAAAAAAAAATGTTTTTACAAAGAAAATGAGTGAACTATTACTTCGATAGATATGAAATGCTATGGAAGTATCAGACCAATTTCTTAAGATCATTTTTTAAATTATTCTAAAACTTAAGTTTGAATATGAATTTAATTCATTGGGTAAATAACTCTATTAGTTGCCTCCAAGATTGGTTGAAAAGGGTTATTTTCTTGATAATTGTTTTAAATTTGTCTTGCAAATTTTTTTAAATATTGTTTAGAATCATGTTGGAGTCTTGGAGACTACCAAAGTTCTCCCTCACGTCAATTAATTATTTACTAGAAAATAACTACATTATCAAGAGTCAAGACTCAAGAGGTAAAGTTATTTTTTATTCCCCAAAATTCGCACGAAGCATTTTCCTAACTCTAATATACTCCATCTATTTCTTTTTTAACTTTCTCACTTGGAATCTTGACACTATTTATTATTAGAGAGAATCTTCTCATTTTTTTCAATTTATAAGAAAAAATATAGTCATGTAGAGTCATGTTTGATTCGTCTCAGTTAGTACATTATTAATATTTAATCGCTATTAATTTTTACTAATATATAATGAAAGATATTTAAGTTTAAATAGGTGCATTGTGAACCGTGCACAAAGAAGGGAGAATGATAAAAAACAGAAGAAGTATTATATAGGCGTTATCGGGTGTTAAATTAAAATAAAAACAAACATATGATGAAGTCAATAAAGAAGTTTGGCAGATATATTTAATATTTTTTAAATAAAAGCCTAAATGAAAAGGTTTACTAAACCAATAAATTACTATTTCTCACTGGCAATTGCTGAACTGCAAGCCTGAAAAGTTGGTAAATACTACTCCATCCGTTTAATTTTAATTGTTACACTTTGACATTTTACACTATTCACAAATTGCACTTTGATCCTCGTTCGTGATTTATACGTAAATAAAAACATAATCATGTGAAATCTTGTTAGATTCCTCTTAGTATGTATTTTATCAATATGTACTTTTTACAATTTTTACAAACACAAAATTAGAGTTTATATCATCAAAGTTTTGCATTGACATTAATGACATGCGTGAAAAATGTAAGTGTAACAATTAAAAAAAAACCGGAGGGAGTAAATAATTACCCAGCGATTAATTTAACCAAATCATAGATGTAAATAGTCCATACAAAAACTGAACCATTGCAAACAATACCAGAAGATCAAATAAATCCAAGTAAACCACCAGCTTCACTTGTCTAATAAATTTTCAGCTTTGTGACAACATGCACTGTTTTGGAACTGAGACTCAGATATTCGCTTAGCATCACAATATTGCATCATAAGCAAACTCTAATACTACTGAGTACTGATCAGTCATCTGTCATCGGCTTCTTGCCTTCTACTCCAACAACACGAGAGCGTAAACACGGTGTTTCTATTCCATTGAACACCATACATAAATGTGTCTGTAATATAGGAACAAATATGGAATGTCCATATATTGCATGAAACAACAAACAAGTGCACCACTTGCTCATGAATGCAACTACTTATCTCTTAGGGGTCATGCCAGGCCTTGGGTAGTAAGTATTCCCTAATAATCGGAGGGCAATAATTGGTTCGTCATGGTTGGATTACAATACATGTGGTTTAAGGGGTGCTACTGTTGCAACATCTATGATCTATGTAAGATGTTGATGGGATTGCAAGAAGTCGAAGCTAGTCCAGGGAATTGATAAGATCTTTAAAATTGAAAACCAGCCAGTCAGCTTTCGCAGCAACACCATCTCTAAGTTGAACTCCAGCATAGCAGATGAAAAAGTCGGCACCCCCAGGTTGACGAGCCTACAGTCACACCAAACCCATGTCATATTTACTCCGATGCTGAAGTACAAAATCTAAAAGAAAGATATACCACGAAAAGGAAACAGTATTATATATGCCAAAAAAAGAAACAGCATCGTCTCTCCGTAAATCCGAAGTCATACATGATGTAGAAATCTTTTAGTGAAAGATGATAAACCAACTCGCTTTGTCATCATATGCTGGTTATGGAGATGATGGAACAACTGTAAAAAACTTACCTTTTCTCATATTTAATAACCTACTTGGCTCTTTCAGTTCAAAGTTCTTCTGCAATTGTTACTATCTTATGGGATAATTAATTGCTAATCTAAGGCACAAGTCTTAAAGATTTAAAATGCATTGTTACCTCAAGATCCGTTGCCCCGTCACCGATCATGCCTAATGTTTTGTACCCAAAAGCCTGAAAAGGGACACAGATAGTGTTTCATAAGATATTCTTTGCAAACTAAAATCATTGTATAAAAGAAAAATTAAACAAACCTCTCGTATCTGTTGTACTGCAACAGGTTTCCCTCCACTCCTTGATGTAGGTTCATTTTCATCGAACCCTAGAAACTCTCCCGAGTCTCCGAAGAGCAATTGATTGGCAAATATGTTTTTGAGTGGAATTTCAAGGATCGATGCAACAGGCTTCAAGACGAGAACGTTAGAGTTATATTTTGAACAAACTGGAAATACATGAGTACATGACCAGAACTTCAATGCATAAAAAATAGTTAAGCTTTCAGTTTTAATACTGAAAGTAGCAACTCTCATTGGTGATAAGAGTTCATCAATTACTTAATGCTTATAACCAGAGATAACAATAACAACTAACAAGTAAACTGGTGAACTAGTAAATGACATACATTTATCATCTGACGGAAGCCTCCAGATACAAGATAAACATCAACGTTCCTAGCCTTAAGCTTCTTCACGAGCTCTGCTATTCCTGGAGAAAGTCTGTATATCAATAAGCTCAATTGGTTAATTATTTTATCTATGAAATTTATAAGCAGGCCTTTTGTATTAATAAGCTCGACTGGTTAATTATTTCATCTATGAAATTTATAAGCATGATTTTATTAACAATGGAGTGCACGGTGCAGAACAATTCCAAGCTGAATTAGAGGAAAAGAACAAGAGGGGAAAATCTATTCAGTGAAACCTTACATGAATTGGCAAGAAAAATTAAGCTGCTGAATTTATCTATTTATGAAAGTATCCATCATCTCCATTTTCCTTGTTCAAGGCTAAGATAAACCATCATCAATAAGAGATATTCCTATTCTTCTAAGTGTGAAAGAAAAGGGAAAAACCCAAGAAAGATAGCTACATCTACAATGGCAGAGAATTTGTTTGTGAAAAAAAAACAAGACCTACAGAAGGATAAACAATAATGAAAATTATAAAGGGAAATATACCATTTTATTATACATAAAGGTCATGAATATATGTCATGAGAATTTTGGAAATATAAAAGTTTCTATTCGTCATCTATATAAGATCATGAATTTCAGGTAATTATGTTACTTTTGACTCATTAAGTTACAGAGTTGAACATGCAGAGACTCAGAAGAAAAACTGAATACTCGATCTAGTATTCTACGACACCAAAGGAAAGTAGGAAAAAGGAAGTAAGTCGTTTATGCATCTAAAGTCACAGAATAGAGAAATTTAGTGGAACACTGATATTATCGCCAACATCACTCAACTATGAATTTAAAAAAGCAACTTCCGTCAAATGCATTGCTAGGTTTGAAGCCAACAATTCTATGTAGCTTGCAGTATGATCAGTTGACCCCTTATAAATTATGATACATGGTCTCCATGATTCACCTAAAATAATGCAGGATACTAAATATTCCAACACAGACAAGTACAGTTGGACATGCTGCACAGTTGCACCAAAGTCCTTGTAAGACTGCAAGTTAGGTGACCATCGAGACGTTGACCACACAGAAATATATTTAACAAGTGGGTAAATGATAAATCAAATTAAGCTAAGAGGATGAAGTTTTAGAGTTCTTTGACATGGAGCATTTAGATGATCTGTAAATGTAAGACATCATAGGAACCTGCTTTGTTAAATTTATTCGATCCATAAGTTATTGTCAGCTCACCGTGGAGGCCTCTTCTCTAGGTAATCCTGGAGTTCGGAAAGAGATGGGTTTATTAAGGATAGCCTAGCAGCCAGTGCCTCTTGAAAGGTAACTGTACCATTCATTGCTCTGCAAGAAAAATACAATACTTTTTTAAAAATGCAAAAAACTGATATCAGCATCTAGATCACAAATTAGGCACGGAGGATACTTCACAGCATAAGAGGAAACTCAACCTTGATGTCCACTCTGCAACTGCTTTTCCAGCTCCACAAAATTCGGCAAATTCATCAATACCTTCATCTACGCACACAGTGCTATCAACATCAAAGCAAACAGCATCTACATTTCTCCACAAGTTGAGCATTTCTGCAGATAAATGACAGAAATGTCAATCACACAGAGTAATCATGACAACTATTACAACAATAAAAATGGATATATGGAGTAGTAAGTTAAGCAAAATAGAATGATGAGCCAAAAAAAAGTGAGGTCAATTCTTATGCATCAAGCATAAAATGTACTATATGCATAATAATGTCCTAGAGGTCTTAGGCATGCCTGTATAAACAAGATTATGATAAAACATTAAAGGCTTCCTTATTAACAGAAGAAAAACAAATCACCATAGTGGTGTATATGACATTATGACTCTTCCACTAAGGCTTCTTGGAATGAATTGTAGTTCTTTTTGGACAAACTCCAGTGAATTCAAGCCTCAAGTTGATCAACAAACAAGCCCAGGTAGCATGACAGAAAGAAATAATCCATCAACAAACAGATTTTACCTCCACTAATAGGAAACAAATGGTTCTTTTTGAAACAAAGGATATTTTCGTACAGAAAAAAAGAGGTATAGCTTATGTTTATAAGCATATCTTTTTTCAGTCAGCTATACTAGTGCACTAATATGTCAATCAGATACAAGAATTCACAGACTCTTTCACCAGCAATAGTTACCTTTTAAAAACTAAACACCAAATGGTTGTCCAAGTAGTGCCCAATGAATAGTTAGTTAACTAGTCAAGGGAAAATGAGGGAAAGAGAATTAACTGCAAACTCTACTAAGTATACTCTACTCCCAGCAACAAAAAGAGGTTCCTAATGAAATTCTCAGCATACAGTAACCTTTGGATGGCAGTGTGTTGTCAAAGCGGTCTGTGGTTGAAGCTTCAAGTGGCTGGATTGAAGCAGTAACTGAGTTTGTCAATTTGGAGTTGTTCATCATCCCAAATACACTCCGGTGTAGCTTTTGGATTGATCTTGGGCCGGTGGCTGCTGTGAGTAAAGAGTGATTACATTGCTTTACATGACAAACAGGAACATTCACAATATGTGCACTCATCAAGGCTTCCATGACTTTTATCTGTAGAAGATTCACAATAGTTTTAAAAACACGCTCGTCATATATATAACAATCAGAATAAAGGCAGAAAAGCATAGATCTTAAATCACATATGTTAGGGCTCTATAGATGATATGTGTTAGGAATAGGATTGTTATTCCTAATCCGTGATGAAGTACAACTCTCTACTTAGGATGTATAAATATATTTTGTTGATGAATGAGAAAGGTGACTGAAATTGAACCTAATTTAACAACATATTTCCATGGACTAAAATCTAACATACAATACTCCTTTTCTGAAAGGAGAAGATCCTGCAAAATCAGCAAATGCAATCTAAAAAGACTATCAAACAAGGTATATCAAGAAAGAGTTATTGAAATATGGCTTCCAGTCACCTATAAGTTCAGAGTAATTTTTCCTACCACGCCAAGGTTTCATAATTGTTAGCAAAGAGCTTATTTGGCACCATTCGTTCCATGGAGAATATACTACCAAGTTAGCTTACCACATGTTGTGCTCTATAGAGGTTCATGGGTAAAAAGGGAGTTCTCAAACTAGAGTCACAGGAATTGGATGAGGTTGCAGGTCTGAGATGTCTTGCCTGAAATTCGTCAATTCTGCTAGAAATTGTGCTGGCTACTGATAATCTAATATTAGTATAAGAAGTGTCTTTCAAACTTTGATATGAGTTGCAGAGTTTGTGCTTTGTGTTGCATTGCAGAGCTTGATATAGTTGCTGAAAGAATATGAGTTGAAGAAGACTTGGAGGAAATGTTAGAGTGGCTAAGAAGGGCATGTGGACTTCCATAATGTGTAGTGAAAAACAAAGAAACTTATACAACATTTGCTACCTCAGACACAATCATTAATAGTACAAGGCCAATAAAATGTTTTATTTTATCGAGTTTAGTGCCTCAGGTCGCAATTTTAGTCATTTCTTGAAGATCATGACAACCAACAAATTAAAATTCTCTTCTTGGATACCCAGATACTCCAAAAGTTGAATCTTGAAAGAATGAGAAAAAAGCAGTTCAAAAACAAAAAAATTCCTTTTGCAAAACTACTACTTCCTCCGTTTCTTTTTACTCGCTACACTTTCCATTATGGAAAGTTTCACATTACTTGCTACACTTCTTTTTTGGGCAATAAACTCTCTCTATCTCTCTCCTCCCACAGGGGTCCCTTTTCTTTTTACTCTCTACCTCTCTCTTTTCCAAAAATTGCCTAGGAGTCCGTGAAATGAGAAGTGTAGCGCGTAAAAAGAAATGGAGGATGTAATTCATTCCCTCATTACCCATACAAAGTACTGGTATTATTTCTGCAAAAGGAAGTGCTAATCAGGCCAGTCCCTGAGCCAGGGCAAGAGGGGCGGCCGCCCTGGGCCCGGGGATGACAGGTCATTCATTTACTGATTTCCAGCCACAACACTTGAAAAATTAATCTCATGAAATTAAACAAGAACAAGTGAACACAAATATGCGCATCTACAAATTGTAACATAAATTTTCTTATCATTTACTTCCATGAAACAAAGATGAGATAAGAAGTTAAACCAGAAACTCAGTCATAAGTTTATAACATATAAATTATCACTAAAAACATGAGATCGATAGCATGTATGAGAAACAAAAAATAAGTTGAATTCATGAAACAAATAGTATAAAACCAATCGCATGAATAGTCACATGAAGTAGATCTCAAAAATCGCAATTCCACACCAAAATCCGCAACAAAACAAGTAGATTCATCTAAGGAACAAAACAAGAACCTGGAATGAGCTTCTGCAATTCGAGCTTTGCGTATGACATATGAGAGGTTCCAGATTCCAGAGGTTCTAAAGGAATTCAATTTGCTTATGAGTTGGGCACCGGCACCGTCACCGTCACCGTCGCCGTCACCGTGAGCCTTTTTGGAGTGTTACTCGCATATAGGCTATATATTACCTATGTAGTTTAAGACTATCTGCGACTAATGCGAGTAAGGAATAGAGAAAGTAAATACTAAATACTGTATAAAAATACAATGTATTTAGAGCGTTATTAAAAAAATTTAGGGCGTCAAATAGTAGAACTCATTTTTTTTATGCACAACACCCGAAAATGTAATATAAATTGACGAGTTTATCTCTATTATATAAGCAAAGTGATGAGCTACGGTGTCGTCTTGTAAAATTACTGTTCTACCCTTTACTTATTAAAAAAATGCTAACTATAAAATATTCAATTCTTTCTTGATCTATATTTATGTGTAATAACTAATAAGAAAACTTAAGATTGTTTAGTTTATAATAAGATATAATGTACACATAAAATATTTTCCAAAATAATATGCTTAAAAGAGATATTTTTGATTGAACATGAAACTAATCTAACTAAAGCAATTTCAAACATTTTTTTTTTTGGCAATTCAAAGTTTTTATTGAAAACCAAAAAAGTGGTTAAGAGTCAAATATACAAACCCCTCATAAACAACAATAAGCTGAAGCAAGGGGAGCACAAACACAAAAAAAAACTCTTAGCACTAGGAGACTAACAGCATCCTATCTTCATCCTTACATCTTGCAGCAACTTTAAAGATGATATCTTTACTGACTCTCTCAGGGGGTTGAAGCATGTTGTTGAAAACCTTTTGGTTTCTCTGCATCCAAATCAAATAAACTGCTTCTGTAAACATCATTACATAAATCCGAGCTCTTCTGGAATTACAATGAGCCTTCCTGCAGACTTCTTGAATCTCATAGGAGAAGCTTAATCCTCTTCTATGAATGTTAATAGCTCTTAATGTTTGGCTCCACACTGAATTGGTATAGGAACAACCAAAGAATAGGTGTTTTACGGATTCATTTTCAGAGTTACACAACTTGCACACAGGATTGCACTGAATATTCCACTTCAGAATTCTATCTGTTGTAGCTAGCCTTTGATGAGCTGCAAGCCAGAGGATGAAAATACTACGAGGTGAAGCTTTGTTATTTTTAATCACCCTTCTCCAAGGAACTCTCCCATGATCTGATTTCAAACTCAAATAAGCTTTATGAATGCTGAAAGCATCATTAACCACCATTGAATGCCAACCTCCAAGGTCCATCACTTTTTCTCTAGTTGCCATTACTTTTTTCAGAATCCATGAAATATTGTTGCTTATAGCAACAGTATCAGGAGTTTGCCTTTTAATATAATAAGCATGAATCCACTGCACCCATAATTTCTCTTTTTTAAAAGAGATAGCCCAAAGCAATTTCATAAGAGCTGCTATGTTCCATAGTTTCATGTCCACCAGATTCCAACCCCCTTCATTTTTAGTTTTAAACATAGTCTCCCAAGCTACTGGAGCTTTTTTTGTAGGACCAACAGCCCCTGTCCAAAGAAACCTCATGCAGACACCTTCAACTGCCTTGATTAATTTTTTGGGGAGAGGAAAGATATGACCCTAATAGTTTTGCATGCTGCTCAGAATAGACCTAACAAGCTGCAGTCTACCTGCATAAGATAATAAGTTTGCAATCCATCCTTGAGCCCTTTCAATTATCTTCTCCACAAGTGGCTTGCATTGACTATAGATGAGCTTTTTTGAGGTCAGTGGGACCCCTAGATACTTGAATGGCAACTGCCCCAGAGGCATATGAATAAGCTCAGCTAAGGCATTCTTTTCCTCATCAGCAACACCTGCTAGGTAGATATTACTTTTTTCAACACTAGCTTCAAGCCCTGAGGCTGTAGAGAACTTCTTAAAAGCATTCATGACCTTTGTGATGGAACTATGGTCAGCTCTAGCAAATAAAAGCAGATCATCTGCAAACATCATATGAGTGAGCTTTATTTTTTCACATCTAGGATGAAAGTTGAAGTCTGGAATATGATGTAGCTCCTCCAAACATCTACTCAGATATTCCATGCTAAGGGCAAATAAGAAAGGGGAAAGTGGATCCCCTTGTCTCACTCCCTTCTTAGCAGGAAAAGGCATAGCAGGTATTCCATTTAACAAAATAGAATAACTAACCCCTCTCACACAAGCCATAGTCCAATTGATGAAAGGAAGGGGGAAACCCAACTCAGTTAACATTTGTTCAAGAAAGTACCATTCCATTGAGTCATAAGCTTTCTTAATATCAACCTTTATTACACATCTGGGAGACAAATGCTTCCTACTATAACCCTTGATCAGTTCAGTAGCAAGTAGGATATTGTCAGCAATGTGTCTTCCAGGGATGAAGCCTGATTGAGCTGGATTCACCACTTCATTAATTACTTTACCCAGCCTTTGTGTTAAAATCTTGGAAATGATTTTATACACAACTGTGCAACAGGCAATTGGCCTGTAATCTTTAGCCTGAGTGACATTGGTCTTCTTTGGAATCAAAGTTATCACTGTAGTGTTAACTGGCCAGTAAATATAATCTCTTTGAAAGAATTCCTGTACAACAAGATACACATCCTCTTTTATGAAATACCAACATTTCATGAAGAAGAGAGAATTAAACCCATCAATTCCAGGAGCTTTCCCATCATCAATACTATGCAAGGCTTTATCAATTTCATCATTGGAGACCCTTGCAATAAGGCTATCATAAGCCTGTCTACTCAGCTTATTACCTTTTCTCATCATTGGAATATCAATTCCAATAACCTCATTCCTACTGGTGCCCAATAGACTCTTGAAAAAACCAACAATTTCTTCCTGAATATCAGCTGGCTTTGTGAGGTTTTCCCCTTGATCATTCTGAATCTGAGCTATCTTATTCTTTGCCTTCCTTGTTTTGATGGCAGCAAAGAAGAATTTTGTGTTAGCATCTCCCTGACTCAACCAATTAATTCTAGCTTTTTGCCTGAGGATACTTTCTTCAATGTTGGACCAATATCTAAGTTGCTCTTCATAGTTCTTCTCATCTTGCTGAACTGAAGTATTAGAGTGAATGTCAGCTTGACTTTGCACTTCAGATAGCTTCCTTCTCAGATCTTCAATTCTGATGTAGGCATGGGCTTGAGGCTTATGAAGCTGCTTCAGAGCATGCTTCACTTTTTTCAACTTTAGCCAGATACTCTTCATTTTAAACTCATCATTCACACTACACCAAGCTTCCTTAACAACTTCTTCAAAGTTGTCATGATCACAAAGGCTATTCAAGAATCTAAAAGGTCTCCCCCCTATAACTGTTTGCCCATCCATATTAAAAACTAGAGGACTATGGTCAGAAACACCATTAGCTCTATAATGAACCACCACATCAGTGAATTTGTCTATCCAATCAACATTTACAAGAGCTTTGTCAATTCTACTTGCAATTCGAGTCTGCCCTTCCCCTTTGTTATTCCAAGAATAGAATACTCCTGTACTTGGAGCTTCTAGCAAGCTAGCATCATTCATGAAACTTTCAAAATCCTTAGTTTCAGCTTCACTAACTGGATTCCCATTAATTCTATCATTTGAGTGTAAAACAGCATTAAAGTTCCTATTATCATCATAGGGCTACTGTTGTTATTCATCACTTCCAATAAACCCTTCCATAACTCTCTCCTATCATTTATAGTGTGTAGCCCATACACCACTATAATTAGGAACTCCATATTGCCTTCAAGGTTAGAGATCTTACAAGATATCAATTGCTCAGCTTGTTTAATTATCTGCACTTTAACTTCACCAGGTTTCCAACCAAATTCTTCCTCTAGGTGAGAAAGAATAGTTACACACCAAGTCCACTCATCTCCAATTTTTTTTTGATTTTAGCAGCATTATGGGCTCGTACTCTTGTTTCAAGCAGCCCACACACAGTAACCTTCTCCAACTTCAGAAAATGTTTAATTTCCTTTATTTTGTAGGGATCATTCATCCCCTTGACATTCCAAGTTGTGACATTCATTAAGACAGATAAGGGTTTGGCCCCTTAGCGCCCCCAGGTTTGCCTGAGTCTTTCCCACTTTGCTGAACATAATTCACAGCCTTTACTGTCTGAGCTTGCTTACCTTTATCTTTTGTTTTCCTGGTAACAATCTTCCAGACTTCTTCTTCTTCTTCAGGGTCCTTATTCTGCATAGGAGAAGCAACAGGGGTAACAAGAGCTTCTGACCTTAGATCTACCACAATGACAGGTTCACTAGGAGTACTAGGATCTACTGTCAAGGTGGGATCACCAGGTTGTGAAGTGAGTTTTTCTTGCTCCTCTCTTTGCTTTGGCACCCATTTTTGCACCATTTGTTTCTTCACCACACCCTGCTTTTCACAATTATGACCAACTTTCTGGCATTTCTTCAATAGGGAGGAATCCAGTCATAACTTACCTTTTGGCTAAACACATTACCATTAGGATCAGCTATTTTAACTTTCTTTGGCATAGGTTTAGTCACATCCATTTCTATTAGAATTCTAGCATATGAGACCCTGAGAGTTTTTGATGTACATTCATCAGCATACAAAGGAACCCCTAGCAAACTTCCAATTCTGCTTAAAGAATTTTCACCCCAACAGTTCAGAGGAAGATTGTCTAGTTTTACCCAAATATGTATCACTTTTAGAACTTCAGATTGAAAATTAAAAGTAGATGACCATGGCTTAACTATCATTGGCTTCCCATAGAACATATGAGGCCCTGAGTACAGTATTGTATCTCTACTCTCCCTAGATTGCAACTTCACAACAAAGTAGCCCTCATCATGTTTAAACATAGTCACATCATCAGCTAGTTGCCATTGAGCTTTCAGATAGGATTTTACAGCAGTTAAAGTAGGGTTTTGACCTACTATGTATACAATCAGTGATTTATTCCATACTTCATTCATTTTTTTATCTCTTGTTGCTCAAGTTTAGCAATAGGACACCCATCTACTATGGCTGGAGCTAGGAATTTTAGACCCATACCTTTGCTGGATATTCGACTCTGAGTAAAGATTTTCCATTGGTCTGCTGAGCTTTTAGTGCCTCCAACATCATCCTTAGCATTCTCGCTTTCAGTCACCATTGTTGCTTGAACAGAACTTGCAAGAGGAGTTACTGTTACATTGGATTTCTCCTGAACTACCTCCTTCCTCAACTCTAAGGCTACATTATCTTCCTCACTATCTTTCCCGGAAGCCGGCGAGCTACTTGCCGGCGCTGATGCTTTCTTCTTCCTCCCCATTAGGCGCCTAAGCGCACGATAGCTTAAACCCTTATCGTGCACCTAGAGGTTTTAGAGAGAGGTTTTGGTACCCAGGTTTTCTATTAGGAGTTAAACGAATTTCAAACAATTAAAAAGTAAGGACTTATACATTAACATAAATCTGCATATGAGACTAGTAATAGCTTATTGTACATCGATGATCTGTTAGAATTCTAAATATTATCATATAAATAGAATTATTATTCCTAGCCTGTTCTCTCCATCTTATTTTCAATTCAGTTACAATCAGTTGGATTCATGCTCCGTTTGGTAGTGTGTAAAATATTTTCCATGAAAATTAGTTTTCCTTTTCCTTTCATTTTCCGTTGTTTGTTATGCTAAGGGGTGTAATTCCTGTAGGTGGTTATCTAATCCTTTAGGCTTTTTTAAAGAATTGTGAAGGAAAACCCATTGTGACGGCTCCATGAGTTGGTTTGTTACTGAGTTTGGTGAATCTGACGGGGCGTTTGGTATGAGGGATTGGGAGTTTAGGGATTAGAGGATGGGATTGGGAATGGGAGTTAGAAGGTGGGAATTCTTAATATATCCCAATCCTTGTTTGTATGTTAGTGGATTATGTTGGGAATATTATTATCCCATGTTTGGTATGAGGTACTTAAGTAGGGAATATATTGCTAAATTACAAATTTACCATTTTAATGAAGGATAGCAAAGAAGAGCAAACAATATTGGTGAAGTATATTTTAATGAAGGTAAATTCGTCTTTTAACATAACTAGAATAATCCCCCTTCTTAATACCTGCCCCTCCCCTGTCTTATTTTGGTGGGATAAGAGGGGTTTAATCCCATTCCCCTTCACATGGGAATTTAGATATCCCTCAAACAAACATGGGATATCTACCATGGGATATAATATCCCATTCCACCCCCTAATCCCCCTAAACAACACCCCTGAGGGTATTATAAAAGGACATCCCAATGACCCATTTGCTCCAGGTAAGGTTAAATAGTTAGAGTAAAAAGAGAGACAATATAAATCAGATTGATGCATAAAAGGATAATTTTGGTTCTAGAAATATTTATGACTTTTATCTTATTTTTTACCTTACTTATCTAATCTTAGGCGGATATATGGAGTTGGTAGATGCAATCCTTAGGTGCGTATGCCTTTAACATTGATGATAGTTATTAATTTGCAAACTTCTTATTTTGTCAATTTATTTTATCTGATTCTATTTTCCTCTACTGTTCTTATTAGTTTTTGTTTAGACTAGTGATAATACTCCATACTCAATGTTTGTTTAAGTCTTTCTTATGTTGCAGTTGTTATCAGTTACTAATAAAAAACAATAATATGATGGTTTGGAGATCGTAAAAAGGCGAACTGAACAACGTTTATATAGTTGCAAGGAGTATCAACTTAAAAAAGATGTACGTATCTATAAACTATGCATCATCCTACCCTTTTAAGAGTGGAAAGGTGGTTTATAACAATAATTTACATGTGCATTGGGGAGTTGTTGTTGTTGTTAAAAAAAATTATTTCTAACTTGCTTTTGCTATTAATCTTCACCTTTCAGCTACTTCGCTTTTATGCCTATTATGCAACAAATTACCATGAGACTTTGCCATAAGAGCTTTGGGAGTAGGTTCTTGTTTTCATCATTTAAGTCTTTTTTCTCATGGTTTGCAATAAAACTAAGGTTTTAAACAAAATCTCTTTAGTTTAAGAATGAGCTGGTAGGAAGAGGCAATGGGAGTTTCCTGAAACCATAAATAATGAGCTGTAATGAGTCAATCTAAACTCTAAAGTAATCAATATTTAATTTTTTGGAAAAAAGTACCTATTAAAATCAAAATTTTGTGAAAAACTACCTAATAAAAAAAAGTTGTGAAAAATACTAATAAAATACAAAGTTTGTAAAATACTACCTCCGCCGGTTTTGACTGTTGACTTCCGTTCTCCGGCGTTGACTTCCACGTGACCCTCACGTGACCCACAAATCATCCCCACCTACAGCCACCAAGACACCACCCCCAACCACCAAGACACCACCTCCACTACCCTTAATGCCCCCGAAACACCCTCCCTACCCCAGCCACCACTCCCCCCACACCACCCATTGCGCCACCAAACTCCACCCATTACACCCAAAACCCCACCGCGCCACCCAAATGCCCAAACATTAACCCTCTCCTCCCCACCCGACACCAAAACAGCCAAAAACCACCCTCCCTTCCCGCAACCCCCTCCACTAATTTCGGCACCCCACGAACCTAATCCCCACCCAAAACCGCCAATAACCACAAAAACCAAAAACCCGTTAACCCGTTAAACCCTAGAAAACTGTTTTGGGTTTTATTGGTTATGGTGGTTTTGGTGGGGATTAGGTTCTTATTTACCTCTTCTTTTCTCTTTAAAATTGAAATCTAAACTCTAAAGAATTCTCTTAATTTCAAATTCATTATTTATTTATTTATTTCTTAAACAAAAATAAATCATATAAAAATTATCAATTGTAAGATAGGCAATAAACTTTATGAAGCCGTACCTCCCCATTATTTTCAAGATAGATATTCGGCTAACATCAAAAGAAGTAAATATTAATAAATATGTTAAAAAAATTGCTAATGTAATTGACCATTGTCAATGAAGCAAGAAAGTGATCGATTGAGCAACCCGCAAGAAATTTGGTATTTGAGTGAAATACTGTAAATTGTATGTGGAGCAATTAACTTAAATTCAACATTATTCAACTAATGGAACAAAACAGCTAAATAAATCAATTATTCCAATATATACGACATAAAATAATTTGCAAACATGTAAACAACCCAAAAAAACAAATTACTAGTAATTTAAAAGGAGTAAGTTAGGGAGTTACGGGACGAACTACATATTAACAACAACAAAAAAATTCAACACAACTACACTTCAATAAAACAATAATCCAAAATCGAAAATTCAAGAATTAACCTTGCATATTTTTCTTCACCTGAAAATTATGTTATAGGTTTAGATAATTATAAATTTATAATTATTATACGGAATAGTAGATAATATAAACCAAATAGTCTAAACATAAATATTATATTTAACGATTAATCTCTATTTTTAATATATCTCTCAATCACAGTCGTATAATGTTTTGTTTGGATCGTTTCAATATATCTTATCAAAATATCTAATGGATATCATTTTTACTTGATATGAATTACTATATATTTTTTTTGACAGGAATTACTATATATATTGATAATTAAATTTATACATTGACAAATGTAATGAATAAATTATGCCAAATAATAAAGAACGAGGGAATTAGTTACCAAGCCAATTACAACAATAATATGGGGTGACAAAGTACCATCATGGAAATTTGCAACAAAAATTATCAAATGAATACAATAATTAAGTATCTGTCAAAAAAAAATACAATAATTAAGTGAAACAAGTAAATGTCAATGACATTAGAATAAAATAAATTTAAAAGAGATGAATGGAGTTATAATGGTTATATAGTGAAATTATAAGGGAAAATCAAATAAATGCCAAGTAAAAAGACACAAGGGTAGGTTGCCCCACTCACTTAGATAGTCTAAAACTGGCAGACTAAATTGAGCTAGTTCATTGTATCAAATTTACCAGTATAAAAATTCCAAATATTTTGATACAGTTATGCTTCCAACACACAAACTAGTGATTCCAAGAAGTTGCATAATTCAAAAATCAGTAATCTCACCCACTGCTCTACTCACTGCCACTAGTTGCTAATTTATTCAACTAACTATAAAAAAAAAATTAAATAATAAAATCACAATTTCAAATAGATTATAGTAAAATATGAGTCAACAATCAACACATAGTGCCCTAACCACTGTGTTTAATATTGGTGTGATAATTATATTCATTTAATGTCTTAAGAATCTCATCCAAGGGTTTTCCACTTAAATTAGTTAACTGTAATTAAATGGGACACTTGTTTCTTCCCCTGTTTTAATGATTTTAGACTAGACTAGTAGAGTAATAAAGTTGTTGTTTACTAGTTAGTAGTTATCTTAACTAGAGTTCAGGACTTATTTATTAAAATTCTACCTTCCATTCCAAAAAAAAAAATTAACATTCTACCTTTCTACACCACAATTCTACATTAGTACATTAAAATTACATCCACAGAAATTAGAAACTAAACATGACAGATCAATCATTTCAATTTCCAATAATTTTAATTTTTTTTTTTAAAAAAAACAAATCGAACCTGCCGAGAGAACTCGAGCCCGAGACAGTGGCAGAAGGCAACACCATAGCAGGAGTAGTAGCCGAGCCGAAAGAGTTGTTGATCTGAAAGAGACGACAAAGGCTGACAGAGGAGAGGAATGATAAGTGACATTTATGTCACTTTTAGGAGTAGTTTTTACATTGTTTTTATAGTTATTTTCATATATTTCTACCTATTTTAGCCTTTATTTCTTATTTTCACATTTTGTAGCTTAATTTGTTTATTTAGTGATTTTTGTTAGTTTTTAGTTCTTCATTTCGTAGTTTATTTCTTTCCTTTGTTTTATAAATTTTATAGATTATTTAGTTTTCGTATTAATTTTCTATTTTATTCCCTTTAGTCACTCTTATTTTCTTGTCTTGTGCTTTATCTTTATGTGTGTAGGTGAATGTTTGCGAAACTAGAATAATGGATTTTGTCAAGTTAAGTTCAATAGCTTAGCACAACTCTTAACCTTCACCACATCTCCACCTATCCTACACCACACCACCACACCACCACAAGCCACCATACATATTCCCTAATTAACCCAAAACACCATAGCACCACCATCACCATCCCCATCCTCAACCTCACCAAACACCATAAAACCACGACACAAATCTGTTCCAAAACAAAGGGGAGCGGGCGCTCCTCTGTACAACGGAGCGGACGCTCCATTCAAACTCAACGAAAACAGAAAAGTTCCAGAATGTTTTGAGCGACCCATGAGCGACCTAGGAGCGGGCGTTCCAGACGTTGTACGGAATTAATGATCTTAAACGACTGAGATTTATTTTGAGATCCAAAGGTGCGATGTTGACGGAGATGCAAATCAGATGACCATTATTTGTTGAGCGACAATATTAATGGACGGTGATGATTGATGGATGATGATGATGCGTCGATGTCGCTAATGATGCAGAGAACAGAGGAGCTGCACCGAAGAGGACGAGAGCCGAAAAGGAGATGAATAGATGATGGTCTGATGGTTTTAGGGGGATTTAAAACTTTTTTTTTTTTTTGAGGGGAAAGAGATGTGCATTAATCAAGGGACAAAGTGTCCATCAGTACATAAGGAGCCACATCCCTAGGACAATGGTTCTCCCAACACTGCTCCAAACCAAACGGCACAACTCTAGCAAGGTGATGAGCAACAGCATTCCCATCCCTTTTAACATGATTAAAACTAATAGCATTAAAGCACACACTCAAATAGAATACATCTCCCATAATAGCATCTAAATCAGAATAAAACAAAGCGGCCTTGGAAAGCCTTGAAATAACCACAAGAGCATCCGATTCCACCATCACATTTGGTAGTCCACGAGCTTTTGCCATTCGAACCGCAAATAAAATAGCCTTGCACTCCGCAATATCGGGAGGCCAGTAGGCTCGTTGTCGTCTCACTGCCGCAAATAACACCTGCCCACACGTATTTCGAGCCACCGTTGCCACGCTAACCCACCCATTTCCTTCAATGTGAGCATCGGTATTAAGCTTGATAACTCCCTCCGGAGGCGCACACCAATGGCTGCTGCTCACAGGCCTCACGCAAGCCGGTTGACCATAGATCCGAGTAGTATACTCGTTGTGGTCGTCGACCTGTCGACTCACCCGCTGGCTAATAATAGGTAGCGGTTGACAAATATTTTCAAACACAAACCTGTTACGCTCAGCCCATATATTCCATGCCAAGAAACATCCCTTCTGAACAATCTTTTTATCCAACGCATTCCACCGCTCCAGCATTTCACACCCACCCTCCTAAAACTTTTTATTTCATTTCCTTTTTCCTTTATTTCTTTTTCCCCTTTTTAATTCATTTTCTCTTTATTTCCTTTTCCCTTCTTTTTAATCTTTTTCTTCTTCATTTTGATTTGGCTGTACAGCCTGTACTTCACGTTTTTACATACATTTCCTTTCATCTTTTACTTTCCTTTTTCCATTATTTTTTTATCTTCACTTTTTATATTTTCTTTCCTTCTATTAGGAGTAGTATAAATACCCATTTTATCATATTTTTGAGAGAGTTTTGATGATTAGCCTAGTTTTAATATCCATCACTCTTAGTTTTAGAGTTTTTAGGGTTTTAAGGAGGTTTAGCCTCCATAGATTAGTTTAGGAAGAAAAGGGAGAAAACTCAAAGAAAGATGGAAGATTGTAGATTCAAGGGTGACATTTGTATCGAAATTTTCAACCATTAATCAATGAGCATTTCTTACTCTTTCTCCTCTTTTATTGTTTTATTTTCATTGTTTTTCCTAGATTAGTTGTTCTTGATTAGTTTAATTATTTATGATTTATTTTATTTAGTTTAATGTTAGATTAATGATTATTATCATGTTATTAAAGTTTAATTTCTCTAAATTCCTCATTTTTGTATTTATGGAGTAGTTTGTTGGTTAGGGTTTGGGTGAAAACCCAACCTGATTGAATTGGGCATTTGAGATTGGATTTAGAGATTTGTGTGATTAAATTATTGCTTGTTTAGCTCTTCTAATCTATGTTGCATTCTCTTTGATCACTTGAATGTCGTATTAGATGGAGTTGATTGATTTAGGTTGGCATGAGAGTGTGACCTATTGATTTCTATTATTGACTTGGGTTACTTTGAACCTCGGTATATGTTAGTAATGGATGAGAGTCCTTATTTGATGTCTTTGAGGATTTCTCCGCCTATGAGAGTAGGATGGGAGTTGTGTGTTGGGTCAATAGCTAATTCAAGTAGTGTTCATGTATTATCTCTATGTTTGATATTCTTATGCCTATTTCATGATTAGTTGGTGTTTAATCCCATCTCCTAACTTTAGTTATCTTTGATATTTAGCTTTTTCGTAGTTTTAGTTGGTTATTGACAATTTCCGACTTGATTCCGGCCTAGCTTATTGTTTTATCAATACATTTTGGTGTTCCTTAGTCCCTGTGGATTTCGACCCTTACTTATCACTTTACCTAGTTTAGTGATTTAGTTAGGTTTTGTTTGATTTTAGGAGGCTAATAACGACCTATTTTTTTTCCTAATGTCAAGGAAGAACCGATATACTTAGGGTTTGCAATTGTGAATGACAAAAAAATAAAAAATAAATAAAACAAAGGGCTGGGTTTCGAGCCCCTGACTTGGGTTTCAACTAGTTGGACGCGCGCTAGTATACAAAGTTTATGCACAAATTTTAATAGGAGTACAAGTATTTATTCCTTTTCTGATTTTTTATTTACAATTTTTTATTTATTAAAAAAAAAAACTATCTGTTTTTTTTTCGGTTCTAGTATGGTTCAGCTGAACCCATACTAAAAATGCCACTGTCGCCTGCCTGAAGGAGAGGAGATTCAAAGGTCTTCAGGAGAGAATGAGAAATAAGAGTGTTTTTTTTAGTTTACTGTATGCTAACATGTACCTGTTCTAATGCACGGGTTTTTAACTTGTTATAGGTGATGAAAATCTGTTTTTAAAAATAGTGTTGATGTAAAAATAACATAAGAATAATGTTTTTTAAACACAAATTACGGGAAAAGAAATAGCATCACAGTTTTTTTTTTCGAGCAAATCCCGGTTTCTCTTCTGAAACTTACTAATATTATAATTTTTTTTTTGCTTACTCATCATCATTTTCCTCCTTCCCTCCTTCCTCCTCCTTTCCTCCTTCCCTCATCTGTAATGGCTGAACCTTCACCATCATCTTCTTCGTCGTTCTCTATCTTCTTCCTCCTCCTTCACGATTCTGACGACTTTGTCATCGAATTAAACAAAAAACCCTAACAAAATTGGAGAAATAATGGCATGGTTAACCCCATAAGGTAGGATTTATCTTCCTTTTCCATTAATGATGTTTGTGAGTGTCAATCTCTCCATTGAAGCCACTGATTTCTCCATTGAAGTCTTAGAATGCCATTGATGGAGGTGAGAGAATGGAGGAAGAAAACCCATTGTCATTGATGGAGGTGAGACCGTGAGAGAATGGAGGAAGAAGACCCAGCTGCCATTGATGGAGTTGAGAGAATAGAGGAAGAAGAAGAGCAATTTACAATATTAGCCCCAGTTATTACTTATTACATGAAATGACACAAATACCCGGCCCTCATGAGAAACATGTTATGCTTATCATGAAGAGAAACATGAATTTACCCTTTCTTTACTCCGTATTTTTTTTTAAAAAAGCATCACTTTATTTCTATGTGGTTAATATAATAATATATAAAATGTTAAAACATTAAAAAGGCCACAATCTTGCCATAAAGGCAAGGAAGGGCTCCTAGCTGCGGTATATTTACCTTTTGTCAAAAAAAAGAAACATTGAAAAGGAATGAATAGATAGTTTAATTTTGTGGATGTCTTATTCTAAGTAATAATATTTCCCTTTCCATCTCACTTGAGGTACCCCACCCACTCTTATTTTCCTATTCTATCTTTTGGAGAATATTATATAAACGACAGCCAATATGTCACAATAAATCATTTATTGTATCTTTCTTATTCGGATTTCATGGTCCTGCCCGATCTGCTAGAAAAATGGTTGAAGTTGAAGGCAAGACTAAAAGTACAATTTTAATTTACTTGTTAGCCCAATATTTGGGCATGAGATTACATATTAACTCAATCGTAAGGCTCCTTGTGACCCGTTTTTTCAGTCACCTTCAATATCAAGTGAAAGTTGTGAAAAAATCAGGAGAACTCAACTCACAAACTATAACAATAATATCTTGATAATGCTCCGCCAAACAACGTAGGGTTCCATTAAAAGATGATGAAATATTAAGCGAGTGATGTATAATTGATATCATATGGTAGATATATTTACATCACCTTAAGTAATTACACCTTCAAGCACCATAAATAAATATATTGTTGGGAATTCGTTGACACCAAATTGTTGCAGCAAGACTTCAATTTTAATCAAGGTATCTTGTATGTCCATTCTATATAACACAATGGCAAAATATTCCTTTATTAATTTTATATCAGAACCCAAAATATATGTATTTTATGCGTTGTGGTGCTTTGTTTAATATGGTTGTTCAATTACAAGTTTTTTAGATATTGAAAATGTGTAGTTTGTACTTTTTTTAATTGTTTTTTCAACATAAATATTATGCTGCAGATTTTTCATTTGAATGGCTAATATAGTTTTATACTACCTCCGTTAGTTTTTATCTGCAACAACAACTATAAAGGGATGTTAAAATTATGTGAAACAAGTTACAAACTATCCTTATTTAGTAAAAAAAATTCAATAAAAAGATCAAAGTACCCTTATCATAAAACTTAAACCAACAATTAGTATACTCATCCAACATTAATCAAATTTCTAATCTAACTTAATCTCCTTGCTAATTTCACCAAGAAAATCAGATTTTTCCATTCATTCTATATCCTCCTTCAACCTCAACCACTTTCATCAACACCAATTTCATTTTCTCTCTCCTCCTTCAACTTCAACCATTTTTATCAACACCAATTTCATTTTCTCTCTCCTCCTTCAACCTCAACTTCTTGCATCAACATAAATTTCATCCTCCTAAATCAATTACTCATATTTGAGAAAGAATTTCTATAAAAACAATAAATTGAAGAAGATTTAAGATACGAAAAAGGAAAGAACAAAGAATATAACTTCGGTGGTTTTGGGTCGGAGTTAAGGTGGGTTTTGGTTGGTAATAGTGTAACCCTAAGGTTATTCTTGTAATTGTGTATTATTACTCGTTTATATATATATGAGTGCCAGGGCTCCCTAATTGGGTAGAGCCTCCTATTATTAATTTTTCATATGGTATCAAGAGCCAACAAATTTTTCTAAAAATCCTAACCCTAATTTTTTTTACGTTCTCCTTTACGTGCTTGATTCAATATGTTTTCCATCGGTGTCAACCATTGATGTACCTAGCAGCGTTTCACAGCCTTCTATGGTTCCTATTTGTACAGTTGTGCCTTCTCAAGTCACAACATCAATCGTTGCTTCTCTTCCTACCGTATCTGGTTTTTCCATATCAACAAATGGTTTACACAATTTGGCTTCAAGCTATCTTTTGTGCCTCCTTTTTCTTGGACTCCTACTCATCCATTACCTCGTAGATTATTCACTGATTCAGTCTATGAGGCGGGACAGTCCAGCTCCGGTGTGAGTCCACTAGTAGAAAAAAGCATTTGGGCTGCGGTTCAAAATTGTATATGGGTTGCGGTTCAAACCAAACCGCAACCCAAAATATTCAAAAAAAAAAATGTAATTGGGCGGCGGTTCAATTGGGCTGCGGTTCAAACTGCCGCCCATATCTAACGTAGGATATGGGCGGCGGTTTGAACCGCCGCCCAATCAAACCGCCGCCCAATTGGAAATGAAATGTTAGGTTTTTTTTTCCTCTCTTTCTCGATTTCAATTCAATTATCCTCATCCACGATTTTGCTCTAAAAAAAAACCCAAATTTTCTTCCCTCCCAAATTTCATACCCAAACCCTCCCACATTTCGACGGCCCAAATCACTCCCGTCGGCGGTCGTGGGGCTTGTGGTCGTTGCTGCTGCTGCTGTAATTGACGCCAGCGAAGGACGTTGCTGCTGGTGAAATTGTTCAGAAGTAGGTCGTGGAAAGCAGGCAACCCTTTATATCTGAAGAAAGTGAATTTTGGTGGTTCGAAATTGTGAGTTCGGGTTTACCAATTGAATTGTTGGAACGAAATTGTTGTATGTATGCTTGAATTTGTTCGAAAATGAAGTACATTTATTTGCTTGAAATTGTTCGAAAATGCTGTGTATTTGGTTGAAATGGGTCGAAATTGTTGTGAATTTGTGTGAAATTGTTCGAATTTGAAGTACATTAATTAAATTGAAGTACATTAATTTGCTTGAAATTTTTGGTTGAAATTGTTAAAAAATGCAGATTATGATGATTTGATATTGTTGGTAGTAGTTTATTTGGTTGTTATAAACACAAATTCGAAGTAATTTCTTGTAAATCTGTGGTTTGGTTTATGTTTTTATGTATTGTTTTGTGCATTTAATTTAATAATATAAATAATTCGAAGTAATTCTGGGGTTGTTGTTGATAATTTGAGGGCTTATCTTCAGATTGTGTATTTTATTTAGAGTTTGGTTGGAATCTTATTTTGATTTGGAGAAGATTTTTGTTAGCAGATTGATTTGTGAAATTGCAATATCTAGACTATTAGTTTTCCTTAAACCATTACTTGGTGAGTAGTTCTCATAGAGTTTCTAATCTATGGAGGCCAAAACAGTCACTAGATTGTGGATTTATCACTTGTGCCGGACAAGAAATATTCAACGTTGTCCAATCTGATATTCTTCCTCCATTGTCTTTGTTAAGTGATGAAAAAAGCAACTGCAACCTACTTGTCTCACTTATGAGTTGATAAAAATTTTAATCCATTAAGCGGCGTGAATAAGACGTTTATGTAGCAAATATAGTATTGCTAACTGACAGGCTAAAGTCATATCACCCAATCAAAAGTAATAACCTAAATCTCTAACTAAAGTAGATAGGGAAGTAGGGTCGAATCCACAGAGAAACGAGTCTTTTTACTCTAATCAATAAGTGTAATCTAAACTATCAACAAGAAATAGAGAAACGAGTCTCTATTTTTTTTGTTCTGAATAAGTTTAGAGTAGTTCATAATATTTTATTAAAATAATGCAAAGCAAATTAATTAAAAAGAACATACCTTTAATCCATAATTTTTTTTGATAAAATTTTGATATTATCTAATATAAATTTCAATTATTTTTTATCACTTTATTTCGGTCCAGGTTAAATTTTTCCGCCTTTGGTCTTTCGATGGTTGTAACTTTATTTGAAATTTCTTTATTAATCATTTAATTGTGCATCTTTTCAAATTTTTTTTTGGGTTTTCTGATTGACATATTAACTGATCAAGTACTTACCTCCTTATCTTAACGTCTCTTTCAAAAATTTCGGACCAAAAAATTGTTTATTTTTTGGTCTAGACCGAAAAATAAAACGTTCAAAAAACTTGGATTTAATTAGGGTCCTAATATGTAGGCTCGCCCTTGGGCCTCCAAAATCTCAGAAACGGGGCTGGTGCTAATACAAGATTAATGATCAATATCGAGCAAACTAAATCATCCTAAACTTCTTCTCCAAATGAACACGAACACCTCGAAAATCGAAAGTTATGCATGTTAATTTTCATAAGTTGTTTCATAAATAACAAACAGAAATCAGGGTTACAGCAATAAACTTTAAAATAGCACAATAATCTTGTTACTAAATCAACCTAATGTTGGAGAAAATGAAATACAGGACCTTCGTGACTTCCCTCCACCTTCCTTCCAAAAAATTTTGTAAAGTTTTGTTTTTCATTTTCGAATTATAGCATTTAAATATAAACACATTACTAGAGAACAATCTCAATCACCATAATCACAAATCTCAATCCACAAATCACAACAAATTCAAGAATTTATAAACTTCTATTTTACATCATCAAACTTTAATAAACTCAGACTTCTGAAAACAAGCACGAGCGCAGATTCAAAGGGGTGCAAATCTAATTGTAAATTCACAATATTAAGAGAAAATGGAACCCTGATTACACAATTTCATTGTGCATAAGATATATTGATATGGGTATTACAGTATACGATTAAACATATTGGATCAGACAAATGAAATACAAAAAGCACCCAACTTTCTGTCAAACAGAAACGAATAAATTGAGAATTTTCCAGCTAAAGAGATGGGGAAATAGAGAGAGATAAATATACCAGTAAAAGCAAAGAAATTGTGAAAGTGGAAAAATATCAATAGACACCAAATGCTGCATGAGAATAGAGAGGTAAGAAACACAACTGCACAAGTATGTAGTACTACTATGTTACTTAGAAAGAAGGCTTTTAGTTTGGTATTGGCCAATAATTTCAGCTAGCAACTCATTAATTTTACCTTCTTTCTTTTTCTATACGTTTTTGTACTTTCTTAAGCATTACTCATGAGAAAAATGATAAACCTCGAAGTTTTGGTGTTTTTGGAGTATCAAAGTAATTGTAAGTTAGTACCAAATCATAGTAAAGTTGATATTAATGTAATTACTTTGATACTAATGTGATATTACTAAAGTGACACTTAGTACCAAAATACATTTTGATATCAACTTGACCGCACTTTGGTAGGTACCATCTTTTATATAACTTTGGTACATGCAGCTTATAAAATTACCAACAAAGCCCTCGTTGAAGTCCACAACAATGAAACGTCTATCCAAACTCACTGGAAATCTATATGTTAGATGTTCACATTAGTGTGGACCCCACCAATCTCCTAAAAGTTTTTTTTAGTTCCCCGATAGAAGATCAAAACCTTCATAGTGTTGTCGGGAGTACCTAAAACTAGATGCCCCCTCTAATATTTATTGCATATTTTACATTTTGCTTATTTGAGCAGAATATGTGACAAATGTGCAAAAAAATGTGTTTAAGAGCATATAGTTTTAGATGCTTTTGAAAGCACCTAAGAATTTGCATTGAAAGAATGAGTTTGGAAAGATGCCAATGAGATGGGGAGTGAAAATTGGTAATGGAATATATTTATTAAATTATTGATCTCATATTATTATTTGATTTGTGATCCAAAATTTGGAATAGATTGGATATAGGCTCGTTTGGTAGGGCGTAAAACGTTTTCTCGGAAAACTGTTTTCCTCTATTTTCAGTTTTACATTGTTTGGTTGGCAAAAGAGTGTAAAATCATTTTTCCTTGGGGTAAAATAACTCTCCCAATGATGGAAAACCATTTTCCTTTCAAAATAAAGGGAAAACTATTTTCCTTATCTCTCTTGTACACTCCTCTCATTACCTCTTTACTTTCCCTTTCATTTCATCATTTTTCTTACATCGAACCAAACAACGGAAAACTAATTTTGGAATTGTGTTTTCCATTGTAAATTGTTTTCCATGAAAATCATTTTACATTGAAAATGTTTTACGCCTTACCAAACGGAGCCATAGTCTTGCATGTAGTTATAGGCCATATTCTCTCTTAAATTCTAGGATCCCATTTATGATAATGAATTTTATTAATTGAATTGACTCGTCTGAATTTATGTAAACTTAACTAATTTCAACTTGTTTCTCTAAAATAAAATTGGAAAAAGTTGAATAGAGCATATTTTAACATCTTTTCAACAACATCACAAACTAAAAGAGGCAAGGGTTAGTGGAAGAATTTGAGTGGATTTCTACCTAGTATCGAGAAGTAATACTCAAATTTAGGTAGTTCAAAATCTCTTCATTTTGAAAATCCCCAAATGAGAAACTAAGCAAATAAGCAACTTATATATTAGGCTCTTACTAAGGTTATAAGGTACGATTAGACTTTAGATGTATGCAAGACATAGATATTTTTTATAAAAGTAAAAATAAAAATAACATAATTGGGTAAAACTATAAAGTTTCAACCTTATGACTTTTGTAGGACACAAGAATATTATGTAGTACAATTTTATAGCTCAAGTAAAAATGGTCTTACGCAAAAACCTAGCCTCCCCTCTCATTTTCTCTCTCTAAAACCCTAGCCTCCCTTACCCCTTTTTTATCAATTATGGGGCTGCCATGGATGTTTTCATCCATGGTAAGCCCCTTTTTTTCTTTTATTTTCAGTTTTTAGTTCATTTTCTTGTTTTGTTCAATAAATTAGTATCTCTTTATGAGATTTTCTCAAACCCTTCTATGGGGTTTTTAGTTTCTGTTTTGGAAATCTCCTTCTCCCCTATGGGAGTTGTGAGTATGGTTCTTTTGTTTTTAGGTACGAGAAATTATTCCATTGGTTGAAGTTCGAGATTCAACATGAAGAATTAGGGTTTCACAACTTCTGTAAAATTATGGAAGACTATTGGAGTACGTTCATCCCAAAATTTCCGCATCTGCAGATCGTATGCCGAACCAGAGCGAACTCACAGATTGCACTGCTTCAGATGAAGATTTTTATTAAGGCAAATTAAGTCAAATCTGCGATGTTTACATTTCTAGGGTGATATGTATTTTATTAGAATTTTATGTTTTTCAGAAATGACTTGTAAGTGCCGTTTGGCGAAATATTAATGAAATCCCTTTTCTTTCTTTAAAAAAAAAAATGGTCTTACGCATAAGGTTAAATTTTCAAATTATTTCTAAGAAATTTGTGAAAAAATACCTATTAGCTTTTACAATTTAAAAAAAATTAATTATAATAATCCAACTTATAACTGATTTGCTAAATTTAATCCCATCTTTTGATTACTATAGAATATTACCAATTTTGGACAGTGGACGGTTATAAGTTGGATTAATTATAATAATCCAACTTATAACTGATTTGCTAAATTTAATCCCAGAAAGTCATGTTGTTTTTGCTATGCTCCCTCCAACATTTTCAAGAATAGGAATGAGCCCAACTGCCCAATGCCCAACTGTCAAGTCCATATCATTAGCTCACTTACTAAACACTATTGACTATACTACTCCTAGTATGTTCCAAGCTAGTGGACAGTGGACGGTTGCTTGATGTTCTAGAGGTGATCATTTTGGCCCGATTTATGGGCAAAAATTTTCGGCCCGCAATTTAGGCCCGACCCGACCAATGGACAAATTTTTTTGACCGCGGCCCGACACGAACCCGGCCCGACCCATGATCACCTCTATGATGTTCTAGTGTTAAAATAACAACTCAAAATTTGGAAGGTTATATCTAACTAGTTTTTAGTTCTGTTATACTTTAGGTAATTATAATTTTCATTTATTAATATTTTACTTTAAAAATCATAATATCAAATATCACTCGGTTTAATGATTAGGACTTTAATACTCTATTATATTAATAAAACATTGGGTGAAATGACACTATTGATTGATCAATTTTAACTCAATTTATCGTCATTATATAATAGTTAGGTGAGATCTTGTTAGATTCGTCTCGATGCATACTATCAAACTATAACATTTTATATTTTTTACGTGTGCACAACTGAAGATATTAATGATTAAAGAAACATATTGGATTGCGTAAAAAAGCAAACATTTCATTTAAAACAGAACAGAAAAAATATATAAGTTTGAAGTTATGACATCAAATTTAATAACATGACACAATTCCTGCAATTAGAAGTTCATATAATGCGATTTAGCAGCCAGAAAGCCATCAGATTGACCAACACTTCTTAGTACTTTAGACATCAAAGGAAGACCAATTCAAAGCCCATATTCTACTTACTCCAATACATAAATAAAAAAAGTATATCATATGACTTGGAGTAAATAACTCCATATACTCTCAAAGTACAATTTCAATATTTTATTTATTCTTGTTATAAAGGTCCATTGAATTATATAAATAAACAAAAAGAAAATCTCAAATGAGGTACAAAACTCTATGTAATCCAAGGAGTAACTTACAAATTTGGGATAAACTTTTTAAACAAAGGATATTGATCATAAATAAAGGAAATAGAGGACAAACACGACAACCACAAGACAAAGAAAGAAGCTTCTTAGGTGAAGCCTTCACCAAATAATAAAGATTTGTGATAATATCTTTGTCTTCACCACAAATGATGCCAATATTATACACCTTTGCCCACCATAACTTTGAATTAAGGTTCAAAACTATTCTTTCCGTCTCAAAATATAGTTCTTGTTTCTTTTTACGATTTTTCAAAATATATCTTTAACATATGATATCTTTTATTTCGTATTAGTAGAAAATATAAAAAGTTGATATTATGAATGTACACATTGGACGGACCTAGCAAGACCAAACATAAGTATGTTTTTTTTTCTATACATTAATGAGAATATTTGGTCAAAGTTTGTAAAATTTGACTCCCAAAATAAAAACAAGAACTATATTTTGGAACGGATGGAGTATTATATAAGTGGGGAAATGGGCCATCAGATTCTTACTTTTTTGCACACATCAATACATCATGCTGTTTCTTCACATAGTAGTACATGTTCTAGGTAAAACATGTTCATTTATTGATATTTTGAACTCAGTACAACATAAAACTGCAAAAGACTAAAGGGAAGAATAAAATCCAAGGTTATTACCCAACAAACACCTCAAAAGTACATACCTCAATTTTATTACAAGTAATATATAGAAGGTACAAAAATCAGTACAACAAATATTCAACTTATGACTATTTTCACCACATATAATCAACATACATAACATAACCAAGCCTTATTATCATAGTAGTAATTCTGATTTTTTTTGGTTTTGGTTAAGTGGTAAGAATTGGAGGAAGAGTTTCAGATTTAGTGCCAATAACTCTAGCTTTAGTATCAGGGAAACAATCCCATCCAGGAAGCTCAACCACTTCTCCTTCTTCAGTGATACTAATAGGATACTTGAGCAAATGTCCAGGAAGATCATATTCTAAGGCCTCAGAAGTGTATAAATCCCAGTACTTGGTCGCGGTTTGGTTCACTTTCCTTACACATTCTAAACTTTCTGGTTCAAGGAACGCGTTATCAAGCATGCCTAAATGCTCGTACCACAAAGACATTCTGAAACCATGGACTTGACCTCTTGCTGGTTCATTTCTGCTGCATATGTGGTATGGTTGGTAAGCTCCCATGGCTATCTCTGAGTCTCTGGCTCCATTCATTGACCTCTCGTTTATGTTGGCAGAACCAACAATTATGTACTCGTCATCAACTATCACAAGAAAAATACTAAATAGTTAGCATAGTACCTACCACTACCAAGGTGATATCTTGATAAACAAAATTTTAGATGTTGAATTGCTAATTTTCTTTGATCTTTTCGCCTTAAAAGGAACATACTAATAGCAAATGCTTTCGTATTAGTTCAGATCATAAGCTTTGATAGATTATAAGCATATTCGAGTTAATAAGTTCACATAAGGTGGGTTCAAGAGAAGAAAGAAGTGTAGAAAATTTCATGTGCGTCATATGTTTTTTTAAGCATATTAGAAGTGATCAATTTAGCATTAACAATCAATGTTGTATAATGGGCATTAAGTAAACTAAGTCTAACTCAGCATTTTAGCATTAATATAGATTATGATTGGAAAAAATTCTTCAAAGCTGCATGATTTTGATCTAAGAGAATATTCAAGAACTTGATTAGTGCAAAAATAAGATATTAGATATATGGTCTACCAGAGTAAGGAGTTACCTATCATCATCTTAGCATGAACATAGATCATGAACCTTCGAGCTTCCTGTGCTCGGCTATAATCAGTGTTAGGTTCCGGGCTATCAGCAGGCTCATAGTCACCTGGTTTCTTGATCTCACGGTTTCCAAGACAAAAGAATGTAAGATAGTCCCTGGGGTCAGCCTCGATCCCCTGAGCTCGAAGGGCTTGAATCACATCAGTGTACATCATTTCCATAGTTCTCTTCTGCCAATCAAGTATAGCCTGAACTGAAGCACTCTCGGGAAAACCCTCAGGCCACATTGGTAAAACAACATACACAGTGAATCTTTCATTTTTTTCAATCTTACTAACAATCTTTAAGGAAAGTTCTTTAGGAATAAGATTCAGAGCTTCAATAGCATTAGGTTTTATATCAGTTGCTCTCCAACCATATGAGCTTCCTACGAAGTACTGATTTTCTATGTAAATGAACCTCTTTGCTCTTCTTATAGCATGAATATATGCATCTTGAATACTTCTATCAATGACACCATCTTTCCCACTTACAAGTCCTGCTCTTGCAGCCTCTTCAGGGGAATCAGGGAAGCCAAAGGCAGCCCCACCATCTATGGATCGAAAGACTTGAGCACTCCAAGTTTCATGATCATCAGGGAAAAAAACAGGAGAAGGAGGAATGAAAACTGAGCTCATTTCTCTGACGTCAAGTAGAATATCCTTAATACCTTGTTTCCTCCACCTTTGCTCGAAATTGTATAAAACATCCCAAGCAACTGGCCCCTCTAGCTTACAATGAATGTCGTGCCATGGCTCTCGTGGCCCACCTTTGTTGATCGAGGCACCCTTGTAGTTAGCCTGATGGAAATCATCATGGTGTGCTGTTGAAAGTGTCCTAAAGAGGGAGTGGAATTGAGTGTCATAACGCCCATCACAAAGATCGATACCTCCAACAAAACTCACAATTCTTCTTTTATCAGAACTCTGACTAGGCAATGCACTGTCAACAGCAACAATCTTTTGATGGTGGGTGAACATCGTGCCAATCTCAATGTTTTGTATGAAACTCTTCCCACTATCAGGGTTCCGAGGGCATAAGACACAATGCACTTCTGTACCCTCAAAATATTTTGCCGTCTCTTCATCATGGGTGGCCATTAGTCCGTCTTCATGCAGCCCTTTAACCGAAGTCCTATCATCCCAAATGAGCATCAAAACTCTTACCCCTTCCATTGCTTTCTTCTTAAGGAGCTCCCCTAAAGTCATATCTCCACCCGGTTTTGGCCTCCTAGTATCTCTTATTAAGGTGATACTAGTATAAACCGACCACCCTGCTATGTAAACCAAGTGCCTAGCATTAGTAATAGCGTCGAAGATGTCTTCCCAACACCGATGTGGCTCATAGTGAGTCCCACCCGAAAGAGGGATCTTAGGGACAAAGTTGTCAGGGACATGGGCATCCTGGTATAAGGTAACCTTACATTCATTCCTTTGAGTGAAATAAGTGTAGGGTACCCCAGGAAATTTGGGTGTTTTGATCCCTATATTCCAATTCAAATCTCTAGTAACATCAAAGAATTGAACTAAAACATGGACTTTAGACCCTTTATGTATTGGATTGTGATCTTTGTCTAGGATATCAAGCCAAGTATCAACCTCTTCACCACCTAGTATGTCTGTGGCAGGAAGATAAGCACGGCCTAGAAGGGTGGCACCTATGGCTTCATCTTCTTTCAAAGTAAATACAATGTCAGAGGCCATATGAGCGCAACAGATGTGAAACTGTTCGTACCACCGGGGGTTCGAGTCGTTTTCTACTAGCCTTGTTCGGCCAACTCTTGCTCCTTCTATGTCGATTGAGGCATATAGTTTTCCTGCACCTTTTCCTATTACACTTTCAAGCCCTTCCACCACCTGTATCAAACATTTCATACACAACAAAAAGGTAAAAATATTTCAGACACAGACATTTAGAAGAAAAACAAGAAAAGTTGCTCTGTTTGATGAGGAGAAACTCCTAATTCTTATTCAATGTATGCAAAATTGCAAAAAGTGAATATAGTAGAAGTATCAGTGTCATTTTTGGTACACTTTTGTGGATGTAACTTTCCTAAATCACCTACTATCTCTTTGGAAAATTCTCAAAATACCTGTTAGTTTCTCCAAAAATATTTTTGATTTATGCTCTATTTACATATAAGATATAAATTAGGAATTAGGATAGCCTCATTTGATGAGCTATGTACAATGTATACCAACCAATGTTTGGATCAGCTGGTTAAAGGTCGTTCCAACTTAACCAAAGGACTCAAATTCGAGTCATGGGAATGCAGTGGCACTTGTTGGGAGAGCTTAACCCCTTAAATTGGGCCGTAGCTCAAATTTGGTTACTCAAAGTCTGATGGACTTTAGATTACCATCTAAGAAAACCCAATTTTACATTCTGAACCAATATCCTGCCCGCTGATCAAAAGAAAAAGGCTAGATATCTAATTGTTAAAATATCTAGATGTGAAATAGAAAAAGTGGTGTGAAATGACAAAAATGTCCACACACTCATTCGAAAATTTAGATATCTAGCTTTTCTCGAATCAAAAACATTAAGATGGTTCATAAACTGTTAAGATACTAAGGATATCTTGGCCTAGTGGTTAAGATTGAAGTGCTGTGAACAATAAGTCACATGTTCGAATCCCCCTCCCCTTCTTTGAA
Organism: Beta vulgaris subsp. vulgaris; assembly: GCF_026745355.1. Classification (NCBI taxonomy): domain Eukaryota; kingdom Viridiplantae; phylum Streptophyta; class Magnoliopsida; order Caryophyllales; family Amaranthaceae; genus Beta; species Beta vulgaris. The sequence goes on from NC_079209.1 coordinate 56,232,264, forward strand.
CTTTGTACTGCCTTTGTGGCTCATATGGATCAAAAAAATAAACTATTAAGGTAATTCACAGTCTCAGATCAGATGAAACCAACTCAGAATCTGCTAGCTAATAAGCAAATCATACAAATCTGCAACCTAAATCTTGTTCATAGCTAACAAAGTATTCACATGAATAATCCTAAGAACTTAAATTACTTGCAAACAAGCACCTTTCTTTTTCTTTCCTGTTTTAACTTTACTTAACCAGAATACCAGATAAACATTTATGATAATAAGATTTATATTATGCTACCGACATAGTAGTATCATTTAACTAACAAAAGACATGAACAGTTCAAATATAAGCAAAAACATATCAAAATCATCTGACTTAAAATCTTACAAAAAAAAAAAAGCAGCAATTTTTTTCAAGATCCTGCTTACTTACTTACTTAACTTACTGCTAAACTAATCATAGTAACTTTTTACTTACCCACTTCATAGATTAATGAAATGAGATTAATATTAATAACCCATCTTAAGAAAAAAAATGAACAAAAATTTGGATTAAAGGGTACAAACCTTGTGGAAAAATTTGCCACCACCACCACCAAAAAGTCTGTTAGCCTCATAAATGGTGACATGAAGAACACCATGCAACAGAATTTTCGCCATATTATCTTAACCTACACAATATATTATACACCATAATTTAGTATAAGATATGAAAAAAAAAAAGCATTTTTAAGTAACATTTTGTACCAAATATATAAACATCATAAAAGTCTATAATAATATGTACCCATGAACAAGCTCAGATTTTTTTTTTTTTTTTTACCTGAAACAAGGTCTAAAATTGATCTCTTATCTTCTGCAAAAAGTGAACAGGAAATCAGAAAAAATTTATGAACTTGAAAATGATGGAAAAAACTTACTATAAAAATAGAAACTTTAACATTTAGAAAAATGCAAGTAGAACTAAAAAAAGTGCATATTTTTTTCTAGAAGAAATACTTTGAACATCTAAGAGGAAAAATGGAAGTGGTGAATATTGAAGGGATTATAGTATGATTTTAATATTAGTATTTGTATTTGGTTGAATTATTGGATTGGCACTTATAAAGATGTAATAAATCAATTGGTTGATTGACTAGAATGGGATATGCTAATGGGGTCAGTCCACTTGTGGATATGGAGCAAGTAAATTCAATCAAAATTGGGTCCACCAAGATTGAACACGTGGCAGGATATTATTGGAGGCTTTTTTTTTACCCTACTACTTTTTGAAAATGAAATTTTAACCACAACATTTTGCTACAGTGACGGTTAAACGTCATCTTAAATTTTCTAAAAATTGCTTCGGGTCCGCTTTTAATAGACTATTTTACCCCTTCTTTTTTTCCACCACCTGCACCACCCGTCACCTCTACCTCCCACTTCCAACAACCACCTCCTCCACCATCCGCCCCACGAATATTTTTTATTATAATTGGACGATGTGGAGGAATGTCTTGCCAGGACGTTTCTTCTGTGGTCCGGACATTCGAGCCATTAATTCAGGTGGTGGAGTGAAGGAGGTGGTTGTGGGGATGCATGTGATGGCAATCAGGGTGGTGGTGGCAGGAGGTGATGGTTTGGGAAAATGAAAGGGTAAAGTTGGAAATGTTTAATAGGAGTGGGACGATTTTTAGAAGTTTTCGGGTGATGTTTAGCATTCTAAAACCAAAATTGTGAGAGTAAACAAACTTAATTGAACTAAATTCCATTAATTCAATCCAAAGAAACATAGCTTTACATACTTATATTTATATTTGATTTAATAAAATTGAAAAATATAAATTAATAAAGAAAATTCAACCAAATAGATATAGAAGTTTATATTATTTCTAAGTCAAGAGTATATTGTTCTATTATAAGGTCACCCCTAGAAGTAAAGTACAATCGAGGTGGTAATTTAATTTTTAGGTGTCATTTATCTTGTGTTATTGTAATTGTTATTCAGAACAATTTGTTCACAAAAATTACCTTAAAGCATGCTAGCTCACCAAAGGCCACTTATCACATGTAGTAATGATGACTTATTCACACCAACACCTACAAAAACTGAAGTATTTATTGAACACATCCTAAAACTATACTGACAAGTCACATACATCACATTATTTTGGGCAGAATTTTTCGTCCCGCGGGCCCGGCCCGGCCCGACTGTATCTTTTTGGTTTTGGGGTGGGCTTTGGACAAGCCAAAAACGACTTTTTAGTCTATTTTTTGGCCCGGTCCATTTTGGCCCGCAAAAGCCCGCTAATTTAGGCTCGCAATAGCGTGCTTCGGATACAAAAATTCGGTTCGACTAATGGACAAATTTTTTTTGGCCGCAGCCCGGTCCGGCCCATGATCACCTCTACATCACATATAACTCAATTTTGGTTTTAAATTAACACAATTTTGTTATATCAATCATAAAAAAGTATATCGAAACATATTTAAAGATATACTTTACAGTAGGACAGTTACATTACAAAGACAATTACAAAGCTTGACCATAAAGTCCAATGTTTATCGAATAAGAAATCAAGAAAATATATATATACATCCTCTTAATACTTATTACATTTCGACGTTAAACAACGTCGATCATTTAATATTTTCACAAAAATGTAGAAAATAAATGTTGTTATATATGTATATTGTCAATATATCAATCATTTATAATTTAGACTAATAATTCAAAATTATGCACTATTAATCGTGAAAAATCATACTGTAAGTTACACTTATTTTTGGAACTTAATGCTCTCTAATGTTGAAGGCATAAATTGCAAATGAACGCTTAAAGTTGATCCACCAATGGAAGATAACCATGTTATCATTTATCCATGTGAATAGTGCGACTAGAGAAATAAGGCAAACGTGCTCAAAATTTTTGTTCATACACGCTGGATCTTTAACCATACATGATATACATTAATACAATTATACAACTGTACAAAATGACAAGAGAGAGCGTGATGTGTGAGAAAGCTTCTAGCTAGTTTACTAAATCATTTTGTCCTCCATATAAAAATTGTAGAAATATGCCTTGAATCATTGTGCATCGAAGGTGTTTGACGAAATGCTTCAAATAAAGGCTTCGGGGTTCCGCCCGATCGGGCCCGCAATGCGCTGAAGAATTGGAGTGAAAAGCTTAGTCGCCCAATGCCATCGGGCCTCTTCGCCCGATCGGGCGAGACACCGAATTACGACTCGGGCGATCTCGCCCGACCGGGCGCGCAACGAAGTTTGGGGAAGTGAAATACCGCCCGATCGGGCGGCTGCCCGGTAAAGCGGAACGCGTTTTTCTGACGGGATATAAATACACTTTTATATTCTAGGGTTTTAGACTACGAAAATCACTTCTTTCTCTCTGTAATCTGTTCTTCTCACATAATAAAATATTCTCCCTCTCTCTGCCGTGGATGTAGCCAAATTGGTGAACCACGTAAATCTTTGTCTTTTTTATTGTTTTTGCATTCATAATTTGTTTCTCTCTCACGTCCGTTATAACAAATTGGTATCAAGAGCTTTGGTGATCGATCTGTGTGAGAAAGATGTCTGGGATGAATGTCAAAATTGATAAATTTACTGGGAGGAATAGTTTTAGTCTGTGGCAAATCAAGATGCGGGCTTTACTGAAGCAACAGGGGTTGTGGGCACCGTTGGCCAAGAAGGCAACGGATTCAGTTACCGCTGAGATGGAAATTCTGGAGGAGAAAGCCATTCAACAATTATGTTGTGTCTGTCTGACGACATAATTACTGAAGTTGCGGAGCAGGACACTGCTGCTGGTCTGTGGTTGCAGTTAGAGAGCTTGTACATGACGAAATCTCTAACCAACAAGTTGCTTTTGAAGCAACGTCTGTTCAGCCTGCGTATGCAGGAAGGTACGTCTTAAGAGATCATTTAGATAAATTAAATACCATCTTACTAGATCTGCGAAATATTGATGTTAAAGTAGATGATGAGGATGCTGCTTTAATTGTTGGTATCTTTGCCTATGTCATATGAGAATTTTGTGGATCCTTTATTGTTGGTAAAGATAGTCTGTCGTTAGAAGAAGTAAGATCTGCTCTGCATACTAGAGAAGTCCGTCACCAGGCTTCTGGGTCTAGTACAGAAAATCAGGCATCTGGATTAGTAGTTACTGGAGGGAAGGGACAAAAGAAATCTGGTAAAAAGAAAACGAACTTTAAAAATTCGAATTCTAAGGGTCCTAAAACTACTGATATCTGTAATTACTGTAAGGAGAAGGGGCATTGGAAGAATGATGTCCTAAGAAAAAGAAACAGCAGGATAAAAGTGAAGGTTCTGCTGCTTTGGCAGAAACTGGAGGTGATTCTGAGGAAGATCTGGCCCTAGTAGTTAATAGCCAGTCACATTGGGGATGTGTGGGTTCTTGATTCTGGGCATCGTATATAAGTCCATGCAGGGAGTGGTTCTCAATTACAAGCAGATAGATGGGGCAATGTTTCTATGGCTAACAGTGCTGCCTGCAAAGTAGTTGGGATAGGCTCTATAAGGGTGAGGACTCATGATGGTACACTCTGTACCTTGAACGAAGTTAGGCATGTTCCATTAATGACAAAGAATCTGATATCTCTGAGTCTTCTAGATAGTAGGGGTTCAGTTTTCAAGGTGAAGGTGGAGCTATGAGTGTCTACAAGGGTTCAAAGGTGGTTCTGAAAGGTATTAAAGTTGGTACCTTATATATTCTTCAGGGGTCTACTATGACAGTTCTGCTGCTGTTGCATCATCTGAGATTCACAAGGAGGAGTTGACCAAGTTGTGGCATATGAGACTTGGGCACATGGGTGAAAGAGGGATGCAAATTCTGTCAAAAAGGGATCTTCTATGTGGGCACAAGGTGCAGAGCCTAGAGTTTTGTGAACACTGTGTGTTTGGGAAGCTTCATCGCAGCAAGTTTCCAAAGGCGGTTCATACAACTAAAGGTACACTTGATTATATTCACTCTGATTGTTGGGGACCTTCCCGAGTTGCATCTATTGGAGGTCACAGGTATTTTGTGTCATGATTGATGATTATTCAAGAATGACTTGGGTGATTATGATGAAGCAAAAAGTGATGCTTTCAAAATTTCAAACAGTGGAAGGTTTTAGTGGAAAATCAAGTTGAAAGGAAGATCAAAAGGCTGCGAACTGATAATGGTCTGGAGTTCTGTTGGTCTGAGTTCGATGAGTTCTGCAAAATGAAGGGATTGCTCGCCATCATACTGTTAGAAACACGCCACAACAGAATGGAGTTGCAGAACGCATGAATCAGACACTTCTGGAGAGCAAGGTGCATGCTCTCAAATGCTGGGATGGCTAGGATTTTGGGCAGAAGCTGTAAGTACAGCTTGCTATCTGATCAATCGGGGACCCCATACAGGTATTGACTGCAAGACACCTTATGAGGTGTGGTCTGGTAAGCCTGCAGATTACTCTTTGTTGAGAATTTTTGGTTCTACTGTCTATTATCATGTAAATGAGGGAAAATTAGAACCTAGAGCTAAGAAGGGTAGATTTGTGGTTTTGGGATTGGGTTAAGGGCTATAGAGTATGGTCACCTTCTAAAATCGTGTCATACTTAGTAGGAATGTTATATTTGATGAAAATTCCATGCTTAACTCTCCTGTAAAGTCTACTATGGGGTCTGTCAGTGGAGATGTTGATAAACAGGTGGAGCTGCAAGTCACTCAGGCTGAGAGTGAATCACAGCACCAAGGTGGAGAAGATCAACATGAAGAAAGCATAGCCATCTGAAATTCATCAACCAAGCATAGCACTTGATAGAGCTAGAAGAGTTGGTGTGGGGCCTCCAAAGAGGTATGGTTTTGAAGATATGGTGGCCTATGCACTTCAGGTTGCTGAGGAGGTGGAGGTTGAAAATCATGAGCCATCCACCTATAAGGAAGCTGTTTCTGGAAGTGAGTCTACTTTATGGCTTGCTGCAATGGGAGATGAGATGGAGTCTCTCGATAAAAATCAGACTTGGGAGTTAGTCAAACGTCCTAAAGAGAGAAGATTGTGACATGCAAATGGGTCTTCAAGAAGAAAGAGGGTCTTCACCTACTGAGGGGGTTAAGTATAAAGCTCGGGTTGTTGCAAGAGGGTTCACACAAAGGGAAGGGGTAGATTATAATGAGATTTTCTCACCGTAGTCAGACATACTTCCATCAGGGTGCTACTAGCAATGGTTGCACATCAGGATCTTGAACTTGAGCAACTAGATGTGAAAACAGCTTTCCTACATGGGGAGTTGGAAGAAGAGATTTATATGACACAACCAGATGGGTTCCAAGTTCCGGGAAAAGAAGACTATGTTTGCAGATTGAAGAAGTCCTTGTATGGGCTAAAGCAGTCTCCTAGGCAGTGGTATAAGCGGTTTGACAGCTACATGATTGAGTTGGGCTACAACAGAAGTGAGTATGATTGCGTGTGTACCATAACAAGTTGAGTGATGGTTCTTTCATATATCTGGTTCTGTATGTAGATGATATGCTTATAGCTGCTAAGGCTAAGTCTGATATTCAGAGGTTGAAGGGTCTTCTCAGTGCTGAGTTTGAGATGAAAGATTTGGGTGCTGCAAAGAAGATTTTGGGGATGGAGATCTATAGGGAAAGAAGTCAGAAGAAACTTTTCTTTCAGAAAGGTTATATTCAGAAGATTCTTCAAGGTTTGGCATGACAACTGCAAAGCCTATAGACACTCCAAGTGCTTCAAATAATCATTTGTCTGTGGCTTTTGCACCCAAAACTGCTGAGGAGAAGGAGTACATGAGTCGGGTTCCTTATGCTAGTGCAGTAGGGAGTTTGATGTACGCTATGGTTTGCACTAGGCCGGATCTTGCACATGCAGTCAGTGTAGTTAGTAGGTTCATGGGTGATCCTGGTAAGGAGCATTGGCAGGCAGTCAAGAGGATTTTTAGGTACCTAAGAGGTACTTCTGATGTTGGTCTCATTTATGGGAATGATACCCAGTGTTTAGTCACTGGTTATTCGGATTCTGATTATGCTGGAGATGTTGACAGTAGGAGGTCAATGACTGGTATGTATTTACTCTTGGTGGTTCTGTCGTTAGTTGGAAGGCAACTTTGCAGGCTACAGTTACTTTGTCTACTACTGAAGCAGAGTACATGGCATTGACAGCAGCTGCTAAAGAGGGAATATGGCTAAAGGGACTAGTTAGTGATCTTGGGTTGCATCATGATCAGGCTACTGTTTACTGTGACAGTCTGAGTGCAATATGTTTAGCTAAGGATCAAGTCCATCATGAGAGGACTAAACATATTGATGTGAGATACCATTTCCTAAGGAGTGAGACTAGGATTAAGGTGAAAAAGGTAGGAACTGCTGATAATCCTGCTGAATGTTCACCAAGCCGGTTCCGCAGAGTAAGTTTCAACATTGTTTGGACTTACTCAATGTTCGTGATTGTTAATTGCCCTCCTTGGGCAATTCTGGGGTCCTTAGGGACTAATCTGGTCTGGTTGTCTTTTGGGACAAATCTGGTGTTTGGGAGATTCTGGGCGTTGTGATCAATGCATCTGTGTTTTTGGTTATTTGAGAGGATTCAAGTCAAGGTGGAGATTTGTAGAAATATGCCTTGAATCATTGTGCATCGAAGTGTTCGAAATGCGTCAAAAAGGCTTCGGTTCCGCCCGATCGGGTCGGCGAGGCCGCCCGATCGGGCCCGCAACGCGAAGAATGAAGTGAAAATAGTCGCCCGATGCATCGGGCTCTTCGCCCGATCGGGCAGACACCGAATTACGACTGGCGATCTCGCCCGACCGGGCGCGCAACGAACTGGGAAGTGAAATACCGCCCGATCGGCGGTTCGCCGACCCGATCGGCGGGCCTGCCACGGCGGTCCGTAAACGCGGACGCGTTTTTCTGACGGGATATAAATACACTATTTATATTCTAGGGTTTTAGACTACGAAAACTCACTCTATTCTCTCTTTAATCTTCTCACATAATAAAATATTTCTCCTCTTCTCTGCCGTGGATGTAGCCAAATTGGTGAACACGAAATCTTGTTTTTATTGTTTTTGCATTCATAATTTGTTTCTCTCTCACGTCCGTTATAGCAAAAATAGAATTGAAGATCAACGTCGGTCTAATGGTTGTAAAATCCTCTTTTCACCTAAAAGTTTGATTCTCACTCTTTAAGGATCTCCAAGTCCCCCCTTCCTTATAAGAAAATTCACCTTACTTTATAAATCAAATCATTATTATACTTCCTTCTTTGTTAAATAATTGTTACGTTCACTTTTTCATGTAACATATATAATTCACATATTTGATTATTAATATCTTTAACACAAGTAAAATTTATACTCCATTCGCCCCAAAAATGACATTATAAAACTACACATTAAGACAAATCTAAAAAGTTCCCACATGAATATCAGAATAATTTTTTTTATATATCTCAATGACAATATTTGGTCAAATATTTTATAGTTTGACCATAAAAAATAAAACGAAAACTATATTTTGGGAGGGAGGGAGTAAAAAGTTGGTATTTCGAAAGTACAAATTAAGATAAAACTAACAAGATCTCCACATAACTATATTTTTATTTGTGTAATAGCGAGAAAATAGAGTCAAAGTTAGTTAACAAAATAGTGTCAATTTACCCAATATAACACTTATTTAGAAATGAATGAAGTATTTATATTGATGAATAATCCCAAACCTAATTTTTATTTTTCCTATATATATATATGAAGTGTTACATACATACTATCAAAGTGGACGAATATACACAAACAAAATTGTTAGAATAAAATTTCTTTCCTAATAATATAAACCATACATTCTTATTTGGAATCCAATGGTCATGGTCATGGTGATGTTAAATTTGAAGTACATGAGCTTAATTAAATCATTTTAGATTTGAGGATTTGAATGTAATACTAGTAGAAATAGTATAAGGTGATTATTAATCTTTGATGAAGTCAATTATCAAAAGATCGATATTGACTGAGTACAGATTCACATCATGATTCATGTACCATATTAGTTGGACTAATAATTAACTAATTTTGTGAGTTTAATTTACATATATATCCCTCAATTGCAAAGAACTCACAATATGGAACAAAAAGTCACAAGTAGTAGTTGGAATAAAGCATTTTATTTCAACAATATTCCCTTGTACTTATGCAGAGATTGGGGATAACAAACTTTCATCATTAGATTAAGTGACTTGTGCATTATTAAATACTTACTACACGAGGATACAACTTGTAAAGGCGTAAAAACAGCCTCTGATAAAACGTATACATGTAAAACATTCAGGAACTTCCAGCTTTTGAGCTTATTATTATATGTGGCAGGTGACATTTAGGTGAACAAAGTATTCTTATCTTGCAGGATTATGATTAAATGCTTCATTATGCTGTAATCTTTTGAAAGACTAAAACTAAACTTTTTAGGCAAAAGCTAACAAGCGCTCATGAGATTTCAAACAAAGACGACATCATACTCGGGATCTTTAGCTTCATGTTTAGTCTTCCTTGAGAATGCGTTTAATTATGTTAGGAACGAAAGGTTCATGTTAATGTCTATGATGATATGCGTCCACCTATACTCATAACATATCATTTTCTCCATAAAAAGCTCTAATGATCGGGTAGGTATTGTCGTATTATTGAGTAGTAATGGAAGTCTATGAATAAGAAAAGTTTGTTTCGAGATAGAATTTCATTACTATATACTTCCTCCGTTCTATAATAAGTGAAACATTTCTCTCTTTTATGTAAGAGCTTTTTAAAAAAGTGTTTCACTTATTATAGAACGGAGAAAATATATAATACTCTAGGGATTTTTCCTTAATTACAAGTTGCACTATAATTTTACTACTATTGTCGTCTAAAACTACACACCAAGAAGATCGTGGACAATTTCTCTTCAATAAAATGTACTAGTGATTACAATGTTGAAGAAATGGCTTTTAAAGTCAACTTTTTTTTGAGGAGAACTTTTAAAAGTCAATTTCTAACTTGATCACAAAACTTGCCTTTTGCTTTGGCTAAAATTTATTTTCCTGTTTTCAAACTCTTTGCTAACTGCTATTTTTGGTGTTTAAAATTTCCTATAACAAGTTCAGTAGAGAACTTGAGAAAAGATGAAACTGAGGTCCACTTCAAAATGAATTTACAAAAATACCTTATTTTTATGTTTTCACATAACATTTTTGCTGAATAATCTAACACGCCATCAAATGTCCTTTTTAAAAACTACCGTTGGGCCGCCACTGAATGGTTATTCACTCATAACCAACCTAAGGTGGGTAAAGCTCCCAACACATCCTCTTCCACTCCCAAGCTCTCTTGGTCACCACCACCTCCAAATTTCCACGAAATATCAGGCGCTAGGATAATCTATGAAGGAAGAGGAGCGAACAAGTTAACGGACCATATAACTAGGACTGCTGAGGGGAGAGCGAATGGACTCTCTATCATATGTATTTTGCCGACCCCTCCCCCGGATTGTATGAATATTTATACTATGGATCGTCAATGTTGTAGCAACGTTACCAACTTGGATTCCCATATGGAATCCCAAAACTCTGTAATACTCTTTTAGTAATTAAATCCCCTCTTTCTACCAAAAAAAAAGGAGTTAGAAAAGCTTTTGACGCAAGAAAAATAATTGTCCGTCTTTCCAAAAAAAAAAAATGGCGTGCAAATGAAATCTGATAGCGTAAAGAAAATTTAATGCAGTAATGACATTGGGAAATACTTGCCATCCGTTGGTTATGAAGGAAAGCTTGAATTGTCCAGGTTGACATATAACATATGGCTTTCATAGAAGTTCTGAATCACTTGATGTTGCCAAACTGATGCAGAGTCATGTAAATACAAAATAGAGCTTATGCACAAGTTCTGTTTGGCGTGATGCAAGCTATATCAAGACATAGAAACAGGTACGTACAAGGTATTCATTGCTAAGAAACACGATGCGTGGAGGTGTCAGGAACGACATCTCTCGCTACCTGAAGAAGGTGTTCAATGTCAACCTCGGGATAGTGCAATAGAAGATACAAGTTTGCTGCAAAATCGCCACTCAGCAATCTATTCTTCACGCATATTAGCATCGCACAACATACACATAGAAGCATGTCCTGGGCAAAAAGAAAGCAGCATTTTATTAAGTAGGGTTGGACTGTTGGAGTGCTAGACATGGTCACGGACACACGGGAGAGGATGCTTAAATGCATACTTCCTGTTTCATCATAATAATAATGGGAACTTTGTTTTTCCATGGTCCCCACTCCTCGTCATACAACTTTAACCATTGATATAACCATGTAATTAGCATAACATCATAATCTTTATTAGAAAAGGCCCCTATATTTCCACGAGCTCCCAAAAGAGCCCTTAGCGTCACCTCCTAAATTACAAAGATGCCCCGATCTGTGGATTCTAATCCAATTATCAGTGTGGGTTTATCACCCATTACATGGATAAGATGATTCGCATGGATATGTTTGCCCTTTTTTCCCCTTCTTTCAGTCAGAGTGTCGTGGTAAGGGAAGGAAAGTGAACAATTCATGTTAACAGGAAGGGCAAACATATCCAAACAAGGGCTAGTTCCTGGTATGAATATTTTTGCCATGTATAGCCCACTCGTTACTTGAAAATGAGAAAGAAATAGTACAAACCTGAATGCCAGACGGATTGCTTAAAAGCGAGTCCCATATTCTCAAAATGGTATTCAATGGAAATTCTTGAGTCAATAGCAATGTGATCCATCTGAATGCATAAAATTGTGGATCAACCTGCCCATTCAGAAGCTCAAAATCAGTCTATAACCTCATGCTGGTTACTCAACACATATTGACATATTATACACCAAAAGTTGTTTTTCCCACTGTAAACATCCATCAAGTCTAAAACCTTACGTCTGGAGTATAGCTTTAATATTTTCATAAAAATCTTCTTGCAATATTTTTCAATCCCCTGTTGCAATTTATCAATATAGCTTACCTCGGTCGTCAATTCAAGATGCTGCCAGAGCTCTTCATCGTTGGCTTTTAGCATCTCTTTGAATCTTGATAGGGTCGAGTGGATTCCCACGGAACTATTATTATCTAACTGTTGGCAAAAGTGATCCACTGAATCACTCAAGAGTCGAACAAAGCAAGCAAAACTATCAGCTTCTGCATTTTCCTGCATGGTAAGATATGACATGATACTCAGAATATGTGAACTTCACCAGCAAATCAGCAATGGGAATAAAGAGGTAAAACAATAAGCACATCCATCAAGGCAGTGAATAACGGACTCTAAGGTCTTTGTAATATGCTTGAGCCATCTTCTACGCTTATAGTAGTCAAACCCCAAATAGCCCATATGCACAATGTGGGGACTCCAGAACACTAGTTAACAGTTTGGAGAATTCACTACACTTTTCTCCCTCAGTTTCCACCGTGTCTTTCACTATGACTAGAAAGCCTTGGCAATCACAATTAATTACAGCCTTCATTCCTTCAACATTGGATAAATCAGGGCCATCGGTGGAGATGTATCATATGTGGTCTCACCAACCAAAGAGATGCCATGTAACTCTTCTTGCGGGCCCTACTATTTCCTAAACTTCCTCATCAATTTTGAGGAAGGGTTTTCAAGCATGACTTGTGAGATTGGCAGAAAATGATAAAACATTGGTGTCATAATAGAACAGGGCCAAAACAGGGATGAATGAGGTTCTCGTCATATTTCCTGATGGACCCATAATTCTATCAGATCATTTTGGCCCTGTTCCATTATTAAGTGTGGCTGACACTTGCAAGCTGCTAAGAAGTAGTAGGGAAAGTAGTAGGGATTTCACTCTACTTATATTAAATTGAGACTTTACCAGGATGGATACCTTGAGGATAACTTAAAGCGATTGTATAAGACTGAAAACCTTGGGTTGGTATCATATAAGGACTTCTGTCATTAGCCATCCCCACTAGACCTAGATGGTCCGCAAGACCACCTATATAAAATGCTCAATGCTTAAAAAGAAGATCAAATGAAAGTGGTAGAAAAGGTGCTCTTTGCATTAAACAAGGTTGACAACAAAAGTGCATCTATATCAAAAGAAAAGGGTAAATGTTCTTACAGCATTTTCTGCATCAGGATCAGTACTAAATACATAGTACATTGGTGCCAAAACCTCATTCATCCCTTGCACATAATGAGTAGTAGGATTGAGCTTAGCGAACAAAAGAAGAATATTCCTCATTGACTCCTGAATCAAGTATAGACAAAAAAAAGTATATGGCATTTACAATGATTGTTCAAGACAGGTTAAGAGGTTATAAATGGGAAGCATAGAAGAAGGGAGGCTCATACCTTATTTTTCTTGCTCGATGACGAATCACTCGAGAAAAACATCAACTCTGGGTGTGTACGTTGCAAATCCCGATCAATTTGCTCTGCAATCTCTGTGTACTGAAAGCATACAAAGATATCAAAATCATAAAGCAATAAGCCCGAGCATGAAGTATATCAATCTCAAAACATCAGTATGGCAGTTACCTCAAAGTATTTGTGCCAGACACTAGCTTCTCCAAGGCTAAGTGGATGGTCTTGATCAGATACATCATGTCGTCTAAGTGGTCCATCTCCATGCTCTCTAGAACTTGAAGTCTCTTTTCCACTTGAAATTTGTGACTGACTACATAAAAGCGAAACTGTAAGTTTACACTTCACAGTATGCTGTTTAAACAAAAAAAACCTCCAAACAGAATCTTACAGGACTTAGTAGATATTCTTCTTTTAGCTCTAAATATCTTAAACGATGTTCAGCTAACACTTTCTTCCATAAGTGTCTGGAGGGAGGTAGATAGCCCAAGAGCAGCTGCAAGCAACAGATGGGAGTATGAGGCCTATTCATATTGGCAACTTGAGGGTGGGGGGGTGAAACACACACACACAGAAGAAAAAAAAACACAGCTCATACCATTCTAGTGCTTGTTTGGTTGACTAAAAAAGCATTGGAAGTAGAAGTTCCTGGTAAGTGAAAAACTGTAAAGTTGTTGGTTGAAAAAAATACAAGTGCAACTTTCTGAGAACGAAGTTAATCCTAGGCCGGCCGCCCCCTAGGTAAGTGGAAGTTCTTATGGGAAGTTCTATTTCTCATGATCGACCAAACAACGTCTCCAATTTCCTGGGAAATAGAACTACAAGTCAAAAACAATTTCCCAGGAAGTATGACCTCCTATTCTCCTATGTTGAACCAAATGACCACTTGATATTATAAAGATGCAACTTAGACAAAAGAAAAGAAGTAAAGAAGTTATTACAAGCAATTCGACATTTTACAATTGCTAAATTAATGAAGGGACCTCAGCGATGCTGTCGAAGAGCCAACCAATTAACACTGTAGAACATTATTTTTGAAAACTACAAGTGTCAAAAAGTGATGAACATATTCTAAGATAAGTGTCAAACAAGCACCCTACTCTACCTGTAATGAATCAAGACTATAAAAGAACGTATTCCCAACAACTAATTAAATAGTCCATGCCTATCAAGAAGTCATAGCTAAGATGATAAGATAAGACCGAGCTACAAGCCTGCACCCAGTGATTGGTGAATGGGTAACTAAATCTTAAAATTTACCATAAATTACTAGCTAAAGCACAGCACAAAATTTTCTTTTACTGAATGAAACCTCATCTTCCATGACACAATTACCAAGTTATGGAGAGGAAAGAGAGTTCAAACTACCAACACTGAAACAAGAAGAACCAAGACATGCTAATGGTCAAGCAGCAAATTAAACAGCATACCTAAAGTACCATTACATTAGATTAAGAACTTTCTCGCTTTAAGCTTAGAAAAAGGATTAGCCTATCATGTGAGCTAGCTAAAAATTTCACTTTCACTAACTATACACTAAAATTATACAACACCAAGTAATAACAGGTAAATGTAATCAGCATGTCTAAAGCTCTAACCTTCCAAGTTGTTGCACGAAGACTTCCTTCATCCGGTATCCCTGTACTAGCTATGTTTTGCAATTTCTCCAAATTAATTACCTCTTGTGTCAACTATCCTTCAATATAAACAACACCCTTGATCAATAACACAAAGAAATGTAAACAGAAAAGACACATTTTCACTAACAATCTAATATCCCATCTTTCGTGTAACGTGTGGGACGTACAAATGATGGTATGCAGCATCACAGTAACCCCATATATACATTATCAATAACTTCATTGTTGATTTTTGCTTGTCAGTATCCCATTACAACTTTAATAACCCTAATCAATAATCTCATATATGCATTATCAATACCTCAATTGAACAGTTTAACAAGAAGTTTAAAAAATACCCTTCTACATTACTAAAATTTCAGCAAAAACCATCATTTTTCTCCTTAGGATATAATTGTCCACTCAATACAAACAAAACCCTCAATCAATCCCCTAAAACAAAACTTCTATCAAACTCCTAAATCAACTCATTTGATAAATTTCAACCAAAAAGTACAGTAAACCCTTAACATTAATGAACTCCCTCTATTTTTTCTATCAATCTCACCTTCCTGTGGGCTCTTCCAATACACATATTTAAACTTAAATATCTTCATTATACATTAAAACAATAATAATTAAATATTAATAAAGTACCACGAAACAAACAATAGCCCAACACGACTCTATGATTTCTTATAAATTGAAAAAAAAAACACAAATGTGATTTAATTTCTGACCTCGTACTCAAGATCAGACCTTTTGTCATCATCCTCCACAAAATTTTCCAAATTAGAAGCAGACCCGGGTTTATGAACCCGGGTTCGAACCCTAACACCTTCACATTCCTCCTGATGAGGTTTATATGTGTCCATCTCGAACCCGGGTTCGGATCCTGAGTTTCTGGGTGGATTTGAGAACACTTTACGAGCTTTAAGCATGACTTGGTGCACGACTCAGTGAGTCAGTGTTGGGTGAGCGAGTTAGAGGTAAACAAACAAATAAAAATGGGTTTTTGGGTTCTTGTAATCCATCACTCGGTTCTTTACACACTATCTCTCTGAAGACTGGTAGGTTTTTCAGTTGAATGGTAGGACTTGGGAGGGAAACTTGTTTTAGTTAACGAGGTAATGTTGGATCATGGATGTCATTTCGTGCAATTAAGTGGTATTGCTCTTACTGCGATAAAATGTGCAGTCAAATTAGAGGTGATCATGGCCGGTTGGGTCAGGCCGGGCTTTAACCGGAAAAAATTGTTCGTTTCGGGTCAAAGTGTGGATCGGCCCAGAAAATCCGTGCAAAAAATCGATATTTTGGTACAGGCCTAGCGGGTTTTTCGGACCGGACCATGATTTGGCCTATTTTCCAAACCTAGTTTACCCGTAGCCTAGATTTTTTAATCCAAAAAAGCGGATCGATCGGGCCCGGCCTAGCCGCGGGCCAAAAAAATTTGGCCAAAATTGGGTCGAGAAAATCTTGATCACCTCTGAGTCAAATAAATCGTATGTGCTCAGATTTTCGTTCCATAATACTCCTTCCATCCTATAATATATTGTTAACTTCTCATTTTTCACAGGAATTAAGGAAAATGAATTGAGTAGTAAGATTTCCAAAAAAAATGCATCTAATGAAGTGCTTTTTTGATACTTTTGTATTGAAACTAGTTCTTTATTTTCTTTTTCTTTTACACAAAATCAAAAGGCGATAAATGTTGCTTGGAATGGCGTAAAGTAATATATGGGGTTACATGTTTTGAGAGAAAAGTAAGGATATATTGGAAGTTTGTGTATAAAATAAGGATAATTTAGTCCAAACAAATTGATAAAAAAGAAGATAGACATGACATTTTGGGACACCAAAAAAGAAATGTGAGCATTATATTATGGGACGGAGGGAGTATAGTATTTGTTTCTTTTTTGCATGGTTTTTTAAGATATACCTTCGACCTTTAATATGTTCAATTTCATATTATGAAACTACATATTGAGGCGAACCTAACAATGTCCTTAAAGTTTGACCTTGAAAGAGACAAACAAGCACTATATTATGGGATAGATGGAGTATTAATCTATGGTTTGTTTGACAATTAGTGGATTATTGTTAGCTGTTAGCTGATTGTATTAGTCGATAGCTAATAGCTTGTTGTATTAGCTGGTTGATTTAGTTATTGTATTAGTTTTTCGTATGAAGGTGTTTAGTAAGTAACTCATAGTTAATGGCTACATAATTGTGTAAAATGACTAGATGTGAATATGTGATCATGGGCTAGGTCAAGTTGGGCCAAAAAAGGGGCTCAATTCGGGGTAAAAGCCTAAGGTCGATCGAAATTCTCTCGTCAAAACTCGCTAGTTCGGGTTGGGACAAGCAAGCTTTTCTGACCAGCCAAAATTTAGCCTAATTTTCGATATTTAAGTTGTCCGTGGCCCAGTTTTTTGCCTCAAAATTGGGTCAGACTCGAGCCACGGGCCTAAAAAGCGTGCCCCAAATCCACCCGTTTTCGAGTTAGGTTGGGCCCATGTTGATCACCTCTAAAGATGACCAATAATAACATGTACATAATCTATTGTTGTACTTTTAATTTTTTTTTTTGGTTAATGTAAATTTCGAAAACACTAGGATATAAATGTAATTTGGCAACTCATTTTCAAAGCTTCTCCCCAACTTTTTCAATGAACCCAATGAGCTACTTGAAATCCTCTTTACCAAACACTCGAATTAGAGGATTGACTAGACAAATCCTCTAAGGTCGTAGTGTCTTGGAAATGTTATTCATTTGAATTCCTGATTTTAAATTTAGGAATTATAAATCCCAATATTGAATTCCAAACCAAGTGTTCGAGAAATTCATAAATTTTCAATCCATTATTTCAAAACCATTCATCAAATTGTATAAAATTAAATCCAATATGAAGATAATTTTGTGATTGAAACAAAATTAAAACTCATCTTTCATTGTTACTTACATGAATTTTTTGACCCATTTGATAAATTGAAATACAAATAAAAATTAAAAGCTTTGAAACCAATATAATAATTGTATCAAACTGCTTCGTTCAAATATAATCGTCAGCGAATCCAGGTGGCTTAGAGAATAAAATGGAATATAGGGGTGAGGTATAGAGAGAGATAGAGCTGGATGGTGGTGGAGTGAGGTGGCAGAAGACAGCTGGTGGTGGGGATGGTGGTTTAAGGAAAAAAGAAATAAAAAGTTATAAATGTAATTTTAATTTTTTTAGGCAATTTCGATCAAATAATTTTTGAAATGATGAATAGAAGTTCGGTTAATAAAATACTTGATTGGCAAAGGTATTACATTATTTGCACATGTGGTGGAAAAGTTAATATTTACTTTGCTTCTACCTTTTTTGTGGTGAGACAAAATTATATAGCTTAAATTGAAAAGATCTTGACATATGATGCCAAATGAACAAGTACCATTCGAAAACTATTCTAATAACTGTAAAACTTTCTTTTTCTTTTGCATTTAATGTATTTCATAGAATTGTACATTGAAAATAATAATTTAGATGGAGGACCATTTACTTAGGTATGTGTGTATGTGGTAGATACCATTACATATATTGTACTAAGATGGGTGTATGGGGACGTTGTTGGCTCACAAGGACATCCATAAAGCTTATAATTATAGTAACAACTTGTTTGTTTGGAAGTGTGTACTTGCATGAGGGTTACTACACATATAGTTTGGAAGAGAGGTTAATCATGCCAACAAGAAATAAAAAAATAAACTAAAATAATTGAGACACGAATATATTAAGATAAACGGGAGAGTGTAAAAAAATGAAATTGATAGAACGAAGGAAAAGAGAAAGAGGTTTCAAGTATGATAAAATGATTAAATTACTCTTATAGAGATGTAATATTATGCTGAGTAAATTTTATCTCCATCTGGCCATGTATGATGTACGAATATTCTCTTTAGGTCAACGTTTCTCCTTTCCAACACTAGTGGAAACTTTCGAAAACTTTCATAAACTTTGAATTTTCTTTTTAAAATAGATAGTGGATTGAAATGAGACCGACATAGCTTTTTGTTTGAAGGTTTGCAAGGTACTCAAGAGGGCGTGAATAGAGTATGTAGGAGAATTGGTGCAAAATTCAAATTCTTTCAATTTAAAGAAGAACTAGTTGGGCTGGCTACTGATCATGGAAACAACATAACTTAAATGCGATGAACAATTCACCAAATTTAACGACGTTCAACCAAACATGGGCCTATGTTCTCCTATCCTAGTTCTCTTATTAATCAACTCAGATTATACCATGAAAAATGCTCACATACCTATTTCCCTTACTCCAGGGAAACAACTCACGTCACACTTACTCAAGTTAGCTATTTCGCACTTGACATCTCAAGCACTCGCGAATGCAATCACTAACGCTACCCAATCTCTAGTGTTGGAGATTCAATACAATGAATTTATTTTAAACACACTTTCTTACCAAGCAATTAAAGAGTATTTTAATAATCTCTAAGGAATGCACACTCTATATTTTAGGAATATGCTAAGTTTTTCTTTCTGTGAAAAGCCTTCAAAGATGCACAATAAAATTAAGGAGACGTCAAAAGTGAATTATAAACCCTACTTAGAATTTATAGGCAAAAGCTTGACCATAAAGCGTGCCCTAGATCAAGATGCCTAAAAGATAGGATAATCTTGAGTTACGGGAAGTATATCTTGAATAATAACTTAAAAAATAAGATATTATCTAAGATATGCCCACGTTTTAAGGTAATAAAAATATTGAATAAAGGTTTCTAAAAGCTAGTAATTTTTTTAACAAAAAATATCTTAAAAAATAATTCTTCGAAAATCTTTTTTGAATCAGCCAGCTCAATTACTCGACAAAGTAATTGGTACTCCGGACCTGTTACCCTATTCAGTATTGTTCTTAATATACAATCAATTGGTTCTTATATTCAAAACTACTGTTTCACACTAAGAACAAGTTAACAATGGAAGCAATATAGTTCCGCTAGAATGTTACACACAAACATTTCATGGAGACCTAAGATAAACTCATAAAACATCCTATATATACTATCTTCATATACTTCAAATTTTGAAACTTCCCCTGAATCAACAAATCAACACTTGTCATTCTTCGAACATCTTCAAGAGGGCCTCCGACCTTTAAGTCTTGGAATGGACCCGTTTGCTACACAAGTAACAATATAGCATAACAAATAAATAGTCACTGATTGTTTAAGTATACAGTCATGAACAATTAATATCTCAGTTGTTTCCTAACAACTCATAAACACCTATAAGAATTAAAAAATATTCCTTGCTTGATTGTCATTATTCAAAACTCATAGACTCAACATTGTTATTTGTTACTCGAACTCTTCCTTCTAATAACTTACCTTTTCCTTTTCTATGTATTTAAATCTCTCAAAGTAAAGTCTAATCTACTTTCACAACTTTAAAATATTGTGATTCCCTAACATTCTCTCGAATTTTCTCGATTTTAAAATTTGCATTAGTTTTCCTTTGTCCACATATACTACCTCCGTTTCAAATTAATAGTTACATTTACACTTTTCACGCATGCCGATGCACTACTTTGAGCCTTTATATCTCTAACTTTGTATTTGTAAAAAATATAAAAAGTCGATATTCTAAAACTACATATCAAGACAAATCAAACAAGACCCCACATGACTATATTTTCTCTTAACCATAACTCACAAATGATAGTCAAAGGAAAATGTATAAATAGTGTCAAAAGTGAAAGTGTAACTATTAATATGAAACGGAGGTAGTATGTCCCATTTCCGTGCGACCATCAACTCGTTGAGCTATCGTTTTCTCATGAAAACACATAAAATTTCCTTTGCGGGAATTTGATCGTCTATATTTCTTACGACTGAACTATCATAATTCATAATGGACAAGAAACTTCGTACTATCCAACCAAGTTGATAGTAGTTTTTGGCCCTCGTCAAGGAGTATAGGAGAATCCGTCACTAGTTTTCTTATATATACTCAGTACTCTTGTATGCTCTACCCAAAACACGTCTACCAAGTTATTCATTTTTCTATGAACTTTCTACACTAAATTTAAAGTAATAGTACTTAAAAAAAAGAGGATGGTACCTTCTCAAAAATATAGAGGAGTTAGGCAACGACAATGGGGAACTTGGGTATCTGAAATTCGCCATCCTTTACTGTAAGACTTTCTTTTACTTTTGATAAATACTCCCTATGTATGTCCTGATGTAATTGTTACGTTATTTTTCTATCTTGAACAAATTAGCTTTTTTAGTGAAATTTTTGAACTTAATTCAGAACATAGATGAATTAGACTAGGATCTTCTTCACCTGTCAATAGTATTGCATTGTGATCAGTTTAGTAAAACCATATAGGTTGTCGTAATTTGTTCAAAAATTGGTAGTCCGAGAGAGTGTGTGTGTTGGTAACAGTATTTGGAGTATTGAAAGACTCCAACCAAATAAGGGGACGCTTATAATTTCACAAATAGAAGAGTAAGTTAGTATCAAAATACCGATAAGTTGGTACTAAATAGAGTTAAGTTGGTATTACATTAGTACAATTTTGTTATCAACTTGACTCTATTATTTAGGTACTATATTGTTGGTACTAAAATCAAGCTAAACTTGACCTAGTGGTAAGTAAAGAACTTTCCAACTTCAAAGTTGGGGGTTCGATCCCCCACTAAGAGCATTTTGGGAGAGGGTTTTCCTTTACTATCCCCCAATTTCAAAGTGTTTGTCGCCAAACCCAGGCCTGGTTAACCTACGACAGGTGCCAGTCTGGTAGGGGACTTCATCTTACCATGGGGTCCCCCTCAAAAAATATATTGTTGGTACTAAAATACTAAGAACCCTTAGATCCAATGGTATGACTTTCTATCTCTCACTGTCTCACATGGAAGACCAAGGTTCAAATCTTGGTGGAATAAAAATTTAAATGTTGGAGGGAAGGGGAATTGGAATTGTTGGGCCTTTGAGTGAGTGACCTATGCGAGGGCGACCCACAGTCCCAGAGGAAATTCTTCTTACTAAAAGTTCCGAAAGAAGGCCCCCGAAAAAGTTATTGCTAATACTCAAATACGATTAAGTTGGTACCAAATTATAATTTGATACCAAATTGACTCTATTTTGTTTCCAAGTTTGTTGCCAACTTTATTATACATTAAGTTAAATTACGAGCATGTCCTTGTTAGAGTCTTTGGAGACTCCAACAAAAAGACGTTCATATAAGCTCTCATAGAAGTAATAATACAATTTGTAAGCCTTCTTTCTTTCATATACTATTTTATTTAGATTGTATCTTGGGTGTACCATGTCACACCATAATGTGTTGTGTAACATATGTAATGACATATATTTTGACAAGAATAATGACATGAACTATATATACAAATAATGACATGAATCTCATGAAATTTTGTCATATATTTCATATCATTTGATTTTTTTTTTTTTGCAAAATAAATGGTGGTTTGTAGATTATTACACTATAAATTATGGTGTAACACTTTCACCCAAGAATTTATGTTCTACCTATCCGAAATTGATTGCCACGTCAACCGTTTATTTTGACTTTTGAGGTGACATCTTTATTTGGACGGTATGCACATGTGAATAAAATTAGGATATTCTTCTTAAAATAATATTATAATATGTTATATTACTATATAATTAAGCTAAGTATCTATTAGAATAAATATATATTTCCTGTAAATAGCTCATTGATATGGAATTTTGTTGCATGACATTATGGATATCTTCATTGAGCATGCATGTGTAGGCTAACTTTTTGGATATCTTACACTTATCAACAATCTTACTGTTTTCCATTTGATAATGTTTTGGAGTATGTCTCTTAACTTTAGAAAAAGGTACATGAACAAGTTATGGAGTTTTTTTCCATGTACTTTAATTAATGTCTTTGTTTCTTGCATGTGTCTCGTCAAGTAAGAAGAGAGTGTGGCTAGGCACTTTTGATACAGCAGAAGCAGCAGCAAAAGCATATGACCAAGCTGCAATTGTTATGTGTGGAAGAAATGCTAAGATCAATTTTCCACCCTCTCAAGAAATTGGTGTACACAAAGGGCTTAATAACCTAGCATCATCTTCCCCCACTACTCATGAAAGCTTATCCCAAGTGCTTCATGAGAAGCTCTGCAAGTCCAATGGGATTCCATCCTCTTCGCTAACATGTCTAAGGCTCGACATTGAGAATTCACATATCGGTGTTTGGCAAAACCGCATTGGTCCAAGTCCTAGCTCGAAATGGGTCAAAATAGTTAAATTTGCGAAAAATAAGGATGTTGAAGTAGATATTGATCAAGAAGAGAGTATTAACAAAGAACAAGAGAAACAAGAAAAACGAATAGAAAATATGCCAATACTTCCATCAACTAATGGTGCTTTTGGGGGAATTTATGATCAAGGTCATCATTTGTCAATGGATGAAGAGGAGAGAGTTGCATTGCAAATGATAGAGGAACTCCTTAGTAGAAATTATTGCTCTACTACCCCCTAATTAGTATTAGGTCTTTTACTTTATTGTCATATACTATCATTATATATATATAACTTAATGGGACTTTATTAGTTTCATATATGTCTATAAGCACGGGGCAGGTATATAGATTTAAGACTTAAATTAAATCACAAAATGCATTAATGCACTTACTAGCATTGAGTTATAGGAAATAAGTTTATGGTTGGTCTTTTTCAAATTGCTATGTAATTGTATATATGGAGGATTTCTTTTAATAAAAGAAAAGGTAAGGAAAAAGAGAATTAAAAGGCTCTCCAATCTTTACACGAGAGGAACTCCTAATAAATTGTTAGCAAGATCCTATAAACGGCCCATGTTAGAATGGAGTTCTACCTTCTTCCCTTTGTTGGCTAATAAACCCATGGCCATAAGGATGTGAGATTTGAACTTTTATCAAGTAAATTCCATGGTTGGGCTGTAGAAACAAAGAAACAGAGGAGGGCCCAAGAGTTGGTCTTCTGAGAATAAAGAACTACAAGGCAATTGCAAGGATCCAATCAAATATTAAGGCCTGGTAGTGCCAAGTCAAGACTCATGAGTCATGACCCAATTCACTATCGCAACCCAAAAACCCAATAAACTTCCGGGGATGGACCTACTTTTCTTCAATCCATCGATAGGAAACTTATGATCTTCTATGCTAATCTAAGGATATGTTTTCTTCAATATAAAACAACTGAATTGAATTGAACTGATTGCAACCGAATCAAACTGAAATAAATTAAATCATAACTAATAAAAATGATAATTGAAGTTGAACTGAACTGAATTGAACCGATTGCAACTGAACTGAACTGATTGCAACTAAATTGAACTGAACATAAAATAAATCGGAGAGAACAGGCCCTAAGAATCCATGATCGACTAACACACGCGAATTCTGGAAAACTATAGGCATTTTTTTTACCATTGATATCTTTATATACATGCATGACGATATTAGCAGTTAGATGTTGCTCTTAGAACCTTGTAAAAGCAATTGTCTCATGTACAAATTCAAGCAACATAAAACGATTATTTTATTTAGCTAAAACTTTTTATATAATATCTCACATGCATAAAGTAAATGATGTAATTAAAAAGGGAACTAATGAGTAAGCAAATTAATATCAAACGTAGAATATTATTCTACGAAACTTAACAAAAAATCATTATACAATACCCTCATATTCTACCTCTCACTCACGTGCAAATACTCTGAACATTTGTGAAAGGCGGAATTTTAAAAGGTACAAGTTTACATCCAGTTTAATAAACATCTTGATAGAAATTAGAAAGTATAGTCATTTTCCGACCTTTACCCTATACAACAGGTTTTAATTATCTCAATCAGATAGAGTATTTAGAATTTTAGATACAAATATAGACATGTATAGGGAAAATATTAACTTATATATGGACTAGAGTATCCCATCATTTTGCATCTTACCAAATGCCTAAAAGATTTGTTGTAAAAACTTTACTTAACCGCCCAAATTTGAAAATATATAACCATCAACATCATGCACCGCAAAACCTCAGTCATTGGTGAGTGGTGACACCCATTTGGTTGATAAAAAGCGACAAAATTCAAGATCCTATAGTAGTATTTTATAATGCTTGATGCAATTATATGATATAGTATTACAGAGTATGCACCTCTTCAACAATGCAAAGAGCCGGTTATTACTTATTAGCAATGAGCCAATGACCCATTAACATTTTTGTGTATGAATTATGATTAAATGATTCATATGAATGAATGATTACTGAAGCTAATATAATGACAATATGTAGATGTAGAACTTTTATCATCTTTTGATATAGAGTCTAACAAACTGATACTACTTATAAGCTAGAGCGGATCATTTTGGCGTGGCCCGATTTTGGGCAGAATTTTTTGGACCGCGATCGGGTACAGTCCAGCCCGGTTTTTTGGCTTTGGGCAAGCCAAAATGATTTTTTAGTGTTTTTTTTGTCCGGTCCAATTTTGGCCCAAAAACCCCGCTAATCGTGGCCCAAAATAACGGGCTTTGGGCACAAAATTTTGGCTCAGCCCGAACCCGACCCATGATCACCTGTATTATAAGTCAATTGGGGTATTTTTCAGTTTCTAATTGGCTGAGTAGTTTAACTAGTAGCTTTGATGCTAGTCATGCGCTTCTTTTTCTTCCACATTTTTTTTAAAAAAAATTGATAAGAATAATTCCTTTGTGCTGCCCTCACACAGGACCCCCACCAAGAGGCTCATTACAAGCCAGACACCCCCAACCTCCCTTCCCCTCTTAAATCCTAAACAATGATTGAAGTAGAAATTGAACCCTAGACCTTACTAGAGAAGATGGGAAAGCTCACCACTTGAGCCAACCTCAATTCCTCCTTCTTTTTCTTCCACAGGTGGCAATCCGTATATAGGGTTTTTCTTAATATGAAAACTAACTTGCATCTTGTTCTCTCTAAAAAAAAATGTGTATCGCGGATTTTAAATTATTTGATTCAAAACTATACGTGAAACTATATATACAATTCGATTTTCACCATTTTAAATTTGCTTTGATCTAAATATTACCCATCTCAAACTATCCTACCAAATCAAGTTGGTTCCTCGCCGTATTTATATGTCAAAAAGAGGTATTCATGGTATTCACCTAATCCTAAGATTCCGTTTGCCACCTTTATAATACAAGTATGTTCTAACTTCTAATGATGCATTAAGAGTTCCCCTCTCTCGAACAAAAGAAAAAAAAAGTATGTTCTAATGATTCTCAACTCATTTGTTCAAACCACCATTCACATGACATTATCCTGTCTTCATCCTTTGCACAACAATTGATATGATATATTGATATTATAAGTTATTTATGTCAGCAATTTTGCTCTTTCTTTTCTTTTGTAATGGAACCTTTATAACACTCCTCATAACATGTCATATGTGTATAGTATGTCATCAGTTCTTGCCTATAGGAATGTAATTATGAATTAGTTCATCTAATTTTGATTACTTCGTTTCGCACATTCTATCAACATCCTTGAGAATAAGCTATAACAATAAGTATAATAAATTGCAGCAAAAGAAAAAGAGTTTAAATAAGTAAAATAAAATGAGGATAAACCTTAATGGACTAGCCCCAAAAGTCCAAGAGAATTTCTCGCAAGAGCCCAGCAATAGAAAGCCAACTCAGCAAAACCAGTTCAGTTCAGTTCATGGGATTAGCCTTATCATTTTAAGGTCACGGGATCAAACTCCACTAGAGGCTCTTTGGGGTTGAGGTTTTCCTTACCATCATTTTATTCATTCCTCTCTTTTAAGGAGTCTGACCTGCAAGTCTGATTTGTTAAACTTGAGTGAGATGCCTTTTTCAATAAGACTATTCATCTTACCTACTTTTAAAAAATATATATACTTCCTTTGTTTTAATTGAAACGTTCGCTTTTTTTCATGCAAGCCAACGTGCTTTTTTAATCATTAATATATTTAGTTGTGTACACGTAAAAAAAATAAAAAGTTATAATTTGATAGTATACATCGAGACGAATCTAAACACGGTCACACTTGACTATGTTTTTCTTTATATAATTGCGATAAATTGGAGTCAAAATTGATTAATGAATAGTGTCATTTCACCAAATGTTTTATTTAAAACAGAAACGGATGAAGTATGACAACTTTTAATATAAATATACGGTTATTTCACCAAATACCCCTGACAAAAAAAAAAATCACCAAATACGTACCCTCACTTTCTCAAAATTCACCAGGTACCCGACCTTTAAAAAATTCACCAGATACCCCTAATCTTTAAAAAAATTACCCAAAGTGTTCTTTTGACTAACGGATGTTAGTGCTCCCGTAACTAATTAGCTAACTAATCCTAAATAAACCTAATTAAACATAATTAAATCCTAAATTCTCCTTAACCCAACCCCAACCCCCAACCCCTAGACCCACCACCCAACCCCATCCCCGCCCACCCCTCCTCCTCCCCCTCCCCGGCAACCCCCATGCAGACCCCCTTTCCCGGGTGTGGGCTGATGGTGGTCGGGTATGGTGGGGGATTTGCATGGGTGGAGGGAGGGGTTACGTGGGGCGACAACAGGAGTGTGGGAGGGGTTGCGTGGCTGCTGTGGGGGAAGGGGCTGGTGGGGGTTGTGGTGGTGGTGTTGGGGTTGGGGTTGGGTGGGGGCCTGATGGGGGGTTGGGGTTGGGTTAGGCCTAGTTAGGGTTTTTAGAGTTATTAGGGGTAACTTAAGGTTTTCTAGTGTTAATTAGAAATTTTTAGGATTAATTAACGTTAATAACTAACGGAATTAACCGTCGTTATCATTAAGGGCATTTGGTGAATTTTTTAAAATGTTAGGGGTATCTGGTGAATTTTGAAAAAAATGAGGTATTTGGTGAATAAATATTTTTGTGAGGGGTATTTGGTAAAATAATCGATAAATATAAGATTAATTCAGATCTAGTACTCACATAAATGTATGAATTAATTTTAATAGGAGAAAAAGAAAAATACACAAAGGCAAGCCAATTGAGAATGTACTTTTTAGAGAATAAAGAAGTGGCCCTCGAGTTAAAGACATGCATTTTGGTCCTTGGAGAGAGAGAAGAACAGAATCAAAATAAGCATATCCCACAAAATGCCTTAAAAAGGCACATTTCATGCGTCCAAATTTGGTCCAAGTACAGAATTTCTTATTTGTACCCGCATTTTCATATGTTTATGGGCCTGGTAACTTTAAGATATGCTTCTCGCTCAAGGCCAAAAAGACATGTTTATTATCTAATCTTTTATTTGTTTTTAGAACTTTTCTTTTTCATTCCTAGACCCTAGTCCTTTCAAATTTCAATCCAAGCCATTGATCTAAATTTTTGTTCTTTAGGGGGATGATCAAGGTCACCAAATCCACATGACTCATGTGATAAACTTAAAATATCTACATATTTATTGAATGATTCTATTTTGTTGAAAACTAATGAAGATTGTAGGTTGTATTTCTATTTCCTAGCATGTAAATACACAGATATGTTCGACAAAATTAATTGTTGAAATAATTGTTAGTTTTAGGAGTAGTGTTAGTAATGAAAGTAGATGTTGGATTAATTTTTCGAGATAAGGTGGCATGGTGTTTTAAATTTAATTTTGGTAGCTTTTATCAAACACTATTCTAAAGTTACTTATGTTGTCATTCTTGAAACCCTATTTCAAAAGTTATACCATTCGTCACTACTATTGTCAAACACTTAAAACTACCCCCAAAAGTGATGTCGAAAATGGCTATAGTGATCCAAAACTACGCACAACCAACAACCTAATTAAAATCCCACATTAATATTCTATTAGAAAAGCTCGTTTAATGACCTAAAATTTGAGTTTCTAAACTAAGTCGGAAACAAAGTTGATACTTAAAAAAAACACCTATTAAATATTAAAATTTTAATTCCGTATAGCAAATATTTTTTATGACTACTTCCACATTTATATTTCTTTTTGGAATACACTCAAGGCAATTAATATTGACACTATTATACTTCATTAGCATGTAATATAATATTAGTACAAATATGTAATTTAATTATTGTTTTGAGATTTGCTAAACACTATCCGTAATTCATTTTTAAATTTTGCCCTATAAAAAAGATTATATATATATTGCCACATCCTAAAAATAAGATTGTCATGTAACAATTAACACTTGTAGTTAATAAGGATGGCCCACATTAAATGTTATAAATTTCCTTTTAAACCATCCCCCCTCCAAAGAAAAAAAATCAACTCTCCAAACTTCCTTTGTCTCTCCTACTTTTTTTTTTAATAATGGGTAAGGAGAAATGTCTTATTGGATCTCGCAAGTTAGGCTATATTCAATTCACCTTATTTTTGTTTATTTCAGATCTAATCAGATCAGATCAGATCTAAAGAAAAAATAAGTTCAGATCAGTTCAGATCATGCTTATATTTAAAAAGCATTATTAGTATTAAATATCTTTCATTACATATTAGTAAAAATTATAATAATTGAATATTAATAAAGAACTCATTGAGACGAATCAAACAAGACCCCACATGACTATATTTTTTCTTATATATTGAGAAAAATCTAAAAGATAAGATCTTGTAAATCAGATCAGATCAGATCAGAAAAAATAAATTCAGATCAGATAAATTCAGATCAGAAAATTTCAGGTGAACTAAACATAGCCTTAATTCAGTCCACCTAATCAGACAAGACTCTTGAGAATGAAAGAAAGGATAAGAAAATTTTAGTAAACCTTATTATTACTCTCTCTCTTCCAAAATATAGTTCCCAT
This sequence comes from Beta vulgaris subsp. vulgaris, assembly GCF_026745355.1. NCBI lineage: Eukaryota > Viridiplantae > Streptophyta > Magnoliopsida > Caryophyllales > Amaranthaceae > Beta > Beta vulgaris. The sequence continues at coordinate 56,262,099 of NC_079209.1, forward strand.
TTCCATTTTTGGTGTCTAAAAATATAATTCCCATTTTCATATTTAGTTTCACATTTTTTCGTAATTTTATCTAGAAAAATCGTGTCCCATCATTGATTTGCTTCTTGAATTTTGTTTTTCCTTTGTTTATTTAACCAAAATGTTACAATTAATGCTCTTTCACCAATTATTCTCCACTTTCTCTCCTAAAATCATTTTTTCCATACAACATTTATTTATATAAATAAAAAATGTTTATTATCTCTCTTATATTCTACTTGCATAAATTACCGTGAAAAAAGAGAAATGAAAACTATATTTTGCGACGGAGGAAGTATAATACTACTATTATTTACTAATACTCACAAAAAAAATACTTCAAATAGGAGTCTAACTAGGAATGATTAGTATTTTCACCCCATACACCATTACACACCTTCACACCTAAAGTGCACGTTCAAAAACAAGAAGAAAGAGAAAGTACAAGTTCAGAACAAGAAAGAAAAGTGCAACTTAAAAATTTTAAAGTGTATCATGCCAATTGAATATAATATTTCTTCCACGTCATAATTTTGCAAATGGAATACAATACCTTCAATGTATTGTTCCAACAAAAACATATATGTACATCAAAAATGAATATGTTTCGAATATACAATTATTATATTATGATTTATTCCAAGTTAAAAACTATTTTTAATATATTGTCATATAATATAAAAATGGCCCTACTTTGATTTTATCAACTATTCCATAAATTTAAATTATTTGGCTGAAAAACTTTGAAGCATTCTTCTTTATAAAAGCTCATTATTGAAGCATATTCTTTGATAAATAAACAATTCAAATTCAATTCACTACGTAAATCTGCATGGCATCGAGTATCCTAGTACACTATATATTCAAATCTAAATATAACAAAACTTTAAACTTTCAATCATGCACGTTACTTGTCAAATCATAGCAGAAAATATCCTTAACAATTAAAAAACATATAATATATCAGTCTTACACTTATACTCGAGCTTAACTTAAGCGAAACACTCTTAAAAAGTCAGTTCTCTAATTAAATTCATATTTGAACAATTCTTTCTTTCAACAACTACTCTTGAATTTCCTCTCTCTTAATCATAATAAAGACAACGAAAGTTCAAAGTTTATAATGAAAAAAAGAAAGGTCAAATTGACAAAATTTGAACATAAAAATGTGGATTTTTGTGGCTCAATAATCAAAGATTCCTTAGTTGATCCAAGAATATACCAAGTAAAGATCCGCACCTTCTTGAGTTTTGTAATAATATGCCGATATGCTCTTTATTACATTGCGTATAAACTTTCGTGCCTTAAAATATGCCCTTCAACATTTTAACTTTTTATTTTTTTTTTATTTTTATCTTCACTATTTCTTTTTATTTCTTTAATCTTTCTTCGTTGAATATGTCACTAACATTTTCTTATATTTTTATTGGTTGTGTACAAAGTCAGCATATTCTTATGCCCATAGAATTATACCATACTTATTTATTATACAAAGGACAGTCTAATCAGCTCGGCTCGGCTCGGCTTGAGCCGGTTTGTTCAAGCTGAGGTTCTTGGCTAAATCTTAATAATATTTTCTTTCTAAAATGACAAAAACTCTAGATTTTAGATGATATTTTGTTCAACTTTTTGAAGGATTTCAATGATGGGATAGTAGTATCTTCATAAATCTTTGTATGCAAAGTAGAAATGTCAGATGTGGATATATTAACTGGCTTGAGTTTATATGCATTATGATCAGCTTGAGTTTATATGCATTATGATCAGCTAGACTTCTATATATAGATGAGCCGTTTAATATATAATATTACTTCATCCGTTTCAAAATAGATGATACATTGTCTATTTATGGATGTTTCAAAATAGATGATACATTATTTTTTTTTTCCTTATTTAGTAACTTTTGCCTTACACTTTTACCAGTTTACTTAATTAATACATGTGGTCCCCAACTTTTTCTTTCTCCCTCCTTTTCACATGGGACCACTAGAATTAATCTACCTCCCTTTATACTACTTAAACATACTTATGAAATTTTGCCTAGGAGTCCATTTTAATCACAATGTACCATCTATTTTGAAACGGAGGAAGTATAAGTATATTTTATTTAGAAAACTTTATTTATATTATTATTTCTATTCGATAAGTCAAGGGGAGTTATACTGTCCATAATGAAATGTCTTTTTTATCTTTAGCTAAATATATATACTTAATTGGATATTTAGGATAAGAGTTAGCTCAAGTGGTTAGAACGCTCCCCCTTGGCCCCTGAGATCAGGGGTTAGTCTTTGGGCTGACTTAATTTCCTAATTAAAAAAATTATCCTTTCCTAATTAAAGATGGGTCAAAATTTTCAATAATAAACTTGACATAATGAGAAAAATGGTACGGTTGCTCAATAAAAAAAAATTACAAATTTAACTTGACTACGAAACTTTACATCTAAATGTTTATCTCAATTTCTAAAAACTTTATAGACCACAGTAGTTTGTATAACGATAATTATAAATCACACTTCTATAATTATATTTTGATGAAATTTATTAAGAATAGACCCAAACAATCGACGTAAGCATCGCGTGCATAGAAGACTAGAGTTATTTATCATCAAGATATTATATGAATATGAAGCACAATATATGTATGTGTTTTTTGATTTTAACGTTGAATTATATTTTCTTTTGGCAAATATTGTTGTATTAGGGTGGTTATTCTAGGCTTCTAAAATATCTTGATGATAAAGATATATAACCTTTGGAGGGAAGTATATGATGATTCAGTAATCACATCTGGGACCATTTTTTTTTAGAGTAATATGAATGACAATCATATGCAAATCAAATTTTTAAGGTATTTAAGAATATGAAATATCAATAAAGTAGTAATATCATGATATATACTCTATTCGATTCAAAATATAATTCATATTTCCATTTTGGCTATCCTAAAATATAATTCTTGTTTTTATATTTAGTTCTACATTTTTCCGTAATTTATCTAGAAAAATCGTGTCCCTATCATTTATTTGCTTCTTGAAATTTGTTTTTTGCTTTGTTTATTTAACCCAAGTGTTACGATTAATGCTCTTTCACCCATTATTATTCTCCATTTTCTCCCTAAAGTCATCTTTTTTCATACAACATTTATTTAAATAAATAAAAAATCTTTACTATCCCTCTTAGATTCTACTTACCTTAATTCCCGTAAAAAAAAAATCGAAAACTATATTTTGGAAGTATTATATATTGAACTAGTGTTTGGTAATGTGACATTTTCGTTAAAATTCGTAGGAATAACTTTCACAATTATAGCTTCCTTAATATGGTCGTAATTTGTTAAGTATCACTATTTTTTAAAGGCAAGAGCTAATGGACGTCTCGGGACGTTAGATAAGAAATATATTGTTCTACTTAATCACTCATATTTTTATAAAATAATATAATAATTTATAATCCAATTCCTCCTACCCAATGTTTGGGATTTAGGGGGGGGGGAAGGGTTAGGGGTGTCTGGATTGTAATGGGCCTCTGGGTGGAGGCCCTGTGCAAAGATAGCCTAGAGGAATTCTTCTTACCATTTTTTTTAAAAAATAGAATAAAGAGCAAGGAATACAAACAATACAGTTTGATCTCATTATTACTGCGACAAGTAAATTTTTTTTAAAAAAGGTTGGTAAGATGAAGGGACCCTACTGAACTGGCACCTCGTACAGGTACAACTAGCGAGATTTGCAGGTCAGATTCCTTGGAGGGAGGGGAAATGGTAAGGGAAACCTCACCCCCAAGGAGCCCCTAGTAGGATTTGATCCCATAACCTTGAAATCATGATGCCAAATCTTTACTACTACACCAAGCCTTGCTTGGTATGCGACAAGTAAATTGGGAGAATATGTACCGCACATCATCGGGGTGAAATGTATTCCTCTATATTTTGACTATATGAAAATCTCTATTATATAAGCCAAGGGAGGAGGTGTGGTGTCCTTTTTGAAGTGACTAAAATACCCTTAATGATCTAATTAATGGAATGAAAAAAATTACAAAAGCAAATCATTTAAAAATTATCATTCCAACTTGCCATTTAAAACAAGTTTAAAATGATATATGCATCAAATACTTCAATCAAAAATTAAATGGACAAAATATTTTTACCTTATAAAAAAAGATGGCATACATAACATGCACATGAAAAGTCTGAACATTCACTACTTTTGATACTCTTTAATTTAGTTAAACCAACTCATTATTTTTGTTCTTTGTCATTCACAAAAAATTAATGTTAACAATCACTCACAACCTTTTTATTTTTTTACATTAGCGAATTAATATATCTAAATTCATCTAACTGTTGAATTTTTCACATTTAAGTTTAATCATAAATAAAGTACGAATGGAGTATCTAATAGAATAACAAATTTTGAAATTAACGCACGCATCGTGTGCATATGAAGGCTAGTAAGCAATAAGCAAAGGAATAGTCTTTAATATACAATGTACATGCAGATGTATAAAAACCTTAGAAAATTTGGAAGAATAGAGTATGCTATAACAAACTGAACAAAAAAAAGAGTATGCTATAACAAAAGTAACTCTTGGAAGCACCTAGCATAATTTATTAAAATTACTTTCACATTTATTTTTCACAAATCTACACTGACATTTATTATTATTATTATTATTATTATTATTATTATTCAGTTAATTTGACCGTAAAAGAATTATATAATACGTAGTATGTTATTACTTTCCTATTTATAAAATAATGTTATTACTCAAATCAATTTATGTGGACATAAAATAATAATTTGATCATATAAAAAGTTCAACATTCGAGTTCTACCTTTGTTAGTGACTTAAGTTTATTGTGTTTCAGGGTATTTATTTATTTTTGTCTTTTGGTAAATCTTTTGTGAACCTTGTTAAGATGTTTACACTTGATCCTAAATCAATGCTTTCTCTCTCTCTTCTTTTTATTATGTTTTTATGAAATATGAGAGTTTTGACAAAGCAGCCAAAAGAATAGAAATTACCTAAAATTTCAAAGTACCACATAAATTTTGCTTTTTAGAGAAAATTCCATACCAATAATGACTCTACATGTAACTAAAAAGCTAGAGTCCCGAAAATAATATTGCACATTTGTGAAATATATCTGTTTGCATTATATTGATCTGCAACAATATTATTCAACTAAACTCCTTTTCTTCTTAAAGGAATTGTTTTATTCCAATTTTCAATTCATAAGTAATCTTTTTTCATACATGACAATGACATATGTAAATCCTGGTTGAACACGATCTTAAAAAGAGTACGATTTATTATGCATATATATTATAACATATGTTTCCGTTGAAAATTATAAGATCTTATTGTAGTCATACATTTTGATGGTACAAGTCTTCAGGAGTCACATATACAGTGTAACAGCATATACTAATATTTTAACATGAGGACATACTAAAAGAAGAATAACACTTTAATATTGTATTCATATTTACTAGTGAAACTACCCATGGTCCTAGACTAAGGGCATGACCAAGATTGCCCTTCATCCAAGAGAAGCTTCCTTTTTCAAAAGAAGTCCACCAAAGAACAATAGAAATGCTTTTACATATAATAATATAGCCTCATTGTTATTGACAAGTAAACCAATATGTTGAGACAACCATTACATGCATACAGTAAGAATATACGTTACGTCCCTTATTTAATTAATAAATGACATTTTTCACAGGATATTCTATTCACTACATTAAAAAGCGTTCAAACATACTACTCACACTAAAATGACAACAGATCACACATACAAATATACTCACACTCTTAACACTACTTTTTAATATTATACAACCTTGCCAAGATTTGAAGACAAGAATCCCTTAATTAAGCAAATTATAACCTTATTATAACTATAGAAGAAGGAGATACCATAACACCAAAAAGCATATTCCCATTGATAAAAATCACACCACTATTCCAACTAACTAAACTAACCCCTAAATTCAAGTCTAGTGAGCCAAACAACACCTTAAGCCATCTCACAAAAGCCACTTTTTTTTTTTTTTTTTTTTTACATTATGCCAACTATATTTTATATATTTTTACAAGAATGGAATTAAACCAAGAAATATACTTCTACCACATCAATATTAATTAAAAATAAAGGATATTCGGACGAAACAATTTCGAATATTCTATTCTTCTCCGCCTATCTTCATCTCATTTATATTACTCTCCTCCATTTAATCTTTCTTCTTTCTCTACCACTTTCATCTTCACTTTTGCTTAACCTTATAATTTTCATTTTCTCTCTCCTAAAAAAGATTGAAAATATTCCTGAATTTTCTCTCTCCTCTTGAATTTTTCTGCGAATTTTTTAGGTTTTTTGTGTGATTGATCGATGAAGTTTGGGAAGAGTTTGAGCAATCAGATCGAAGAAACTTTGCCGGAATGGCGAGATAAGTTTTTGTCGTACAAAGATTTGAAGAAAAAATTGAAGTTGATTGTTCCGAAGAGCAACAATGGCGGCGAGGAGAGTAATAATGACCGTCCGATTAAGCGACAGAGGATCGACGGTGAGGAAGGTATGACGAAGGAAGAGGTTGATTTTCTCACGTTGTTGGAAGATGAACTTGAGAAATTTAATACGTTTTTCGTTGAGAAAGAGGAAGAGTATATCATCAGATTAAAGGTATAAATTCATATTCGTGATTTTCTGATTTAGTTATGGTGAATTCAGCGAAATTGAGATTATTTAAGTTGAAGTTTGTTTGAATTTTAGGTTTTTGAGTTGTTGATTTTGTGTATTTAGAGTGAAACGAAGAATTTTGTTGCAATTTTTGCTTGAAACTACGGCGTTTTTACTGTTTGATAATTGATGTGTTAATAGTTTGCGAAATTTCCGATTCTTCGCGTAAGATGAAGGTCTGTGAGCTGTAACTTTTGGGGATTTTCTGCGTATTGTGATTGATTTAACCTTTTTGTGGAATATCCTTTCTTTTCCGTCGTTTCAAGTGGTATGAAATGTCGTTTTGTGATTATTAGTACCTCTTGGTTGATATCAGACAGTAGGTCCCACAGTTTAGGGACCGTTATGCCAGATTCTATCTTTACTGTGAAGGTTCTTTCCTTGCCAGCTGTCAACCTATTATTGGTGCTCTATGTTAGCTAATCTGAGTTTGATCAATAATGAATATTGTAACTCTTGCTTAATAAGGATGAAGTTTAAATTAGTATGACTTTAGTTAAATACTTATGAAAGTATTTGGAGAAATTGAAGTTGGTACTTAGTTTGTGTTTATTGGTCGAGTGTAGGAGTTACAAGATAGAGTGGCAAAGACAAATGCTTGTAATTATGAAGAGATGCTCAAAATTAGCAAGGAGATTGTGGATTTTCATGGAGAGATGGTTTTGTTGGAAAATTACAGTGCTCTCAACTATACAGGTACTTTCCATCTCTTAATAACTTAATTTCATGCTAGTAATATTGTAATTTGTAATTAACAAAATGAAGAACGAAAAGAAAAGGAGTACAAGTTTGCTAAAGATAATGGTTTAGTAGCTGGATGATAGTTGCAGTTTCCAGTTTCCATCTCTATATTTCCTGCTAATAACGTTGTAAATTTAGTTCAAATAATAAGAAATCAAGATGTGCGCCAATTGAAGTTTGCTGGGAACACTATTTAAGGAAGCTTTTTGATTGATGCTTTATTTTGCAAGAATTTTCCTCTTTAGCTAAGAACGAATAAATTGGGTAAGTGTTGAATGTGGAAGTCAAGTGGTAAGAGTTGTCCCTTTCTTGCTTGGATATCCATAGGCATATGGAATATGGTCCTTTAATATTGGGTACTTGAAAGTCGAAATGACGACCAAGAGAAATTACGTAGTTGTTTTTGACAATAGTAGCTTCTTTTATGTGGTGAATGAAAGCCATCTTGTGTCAGTTGTGTGCACTAGTTGGGTAAATGTATTGGTTAATTGGATGAAAGTTACATTTGCTTTTCTTTTTCACTAGTTTGATGGATACATAAAAGGAAGATGAGAATAGTGATTAGGTCGAATTTTGCATGTTTATTGATTGAATGGTTCTTTTTTTTTTTGGTTGAGGATATTTCTTAGATGGTAAAGTTGTCTCATGTGTTAATGAGTCAAAGTGAGAAGAGAAAACTCGTTATTTTTTATTTGTTGTGGTACTTTCTTAGGTGACTATGATTAAGTGTTTGACGTGTCTTCCAATATATAATAGAATCAGAAAAACCTAAGCATATATTGTTTTAAAATTTTGTAAAATTGAAATGTCATTAGATTCGATTCAGTCTCAATTTTCTTACACGTATTACATTCGTGTTTTAAATTAAAATAGAAACATCTACGTACATATATGGTGTTATGATTCAGAGTTCTTTGAACTTTTCCATTCAGTTGTGTTTAAAGTTGATTCTAGTCAAGTCAGAATAATGTGGTCCCTGTTTTACCGGTATTTATTTTAAAGATACTTTATTTTGAGAAAAAGTACTATACCTTTTTCCTTTCTTTCTAATTGTTTTGAACTAGTTAATGCTAGAACTTCAAGGGAAATAGAATGTGAGCAGTGAGACACTGTTGACCCATTTTTTTGTTATTGACTATACTTCAAAGATTGTTAAATTAAAATTTTGTAAAATTGAAATGTCATTAAATTAGATTCAGTCTCAATTTTCTTACACGTATTACATTCGTGTTTTGAATTAATATAGAAACATCTACGTAGATATATATTGTTATGATTCAGAGTTCTTTGAACTTTTCCATTCAGTTGTGTTTAAAGTTGATTCTAGTCAAGCCAGAATAATGCGGTCCCTGTTATACTGGTATTTTTTTTTTAAAGATACTTATTTTGAGAAAAAGTACTATACCTTTTTCCTTTGTTTCTAATTGTTTTTGAACTAGTTAATGCTAGAACTTCAAGGGAAAGAGAATGTGAGCAGTGAGACACTGTTGACCCATTTTTTTGTTATTGACTATACTTCAAAGATTGTTAAAGAAGTATTGAATTTAAGCAATAAAATATGTTTGAAAGATATATTTTAGGATAAATTGAAAGTGTTCAAGGAACTCTGTGCATGCCTGTAATATTCTGTGAAAGTCACATTCGTATCATGGATGCTTTGGTTGGACTAGATAATGGTTAGACCTTTAAGTCGTGTTAGTACCTCACATTTGATGTGCAGCTCAGATGATAGAATAAACCTCACAAAAGAGGAAAAGAACTCGAGGAATAAAGGAAGCTATGTACCAAAGCAACTTTTTCTTCTTTTTTGCGTCTAAAAAAGTTGGTAGTTAATTGACAAGCCTGATACTTGAACTTTAAAAGATAAAACATTGGTAGGTTACTCTTTTCCCTTTTTCAAGGGGAATCAGGCATGTAGCTTAAAATAGCTTAGAACATGTAAAGTTGGATTAATTAAGCTTGGACTATTATATCTTCAATAATGAGATACATTGCTTGAAACTCGTGTCATCTCGTCATGTACGACTGTATGAGCTGAACTGTGGATGTTTGCATAGTCCGTCTGTGCAGTCATCTCACTTCAAATCCTTGTATATCAAATTTTGTGATGAAATTGTCCTAATCTACCACCATTGCTAAAACAATACCCTGTAACTCTGCTCTGCCTTTACGTAAGGGTTGGCTGTTGGATGTTTTTCTGAATCCAGGTTGGACACCCTGATCTGAATTCAAATCCATTATTAGAAAAGGGCAACTCTTGATGACCAAATTGTAATGTAGTACACTAACAAAAATTAAGAGTGGTGGTCCCCGTAACAAGTGTAATTTACTAAACTGGTCCCACAAACCCATCTTTTTGAAGCCTAGTTATCTAAAATGTAGCCATTTTCTATTGTAAAGATTTGTCTGGAAAGAGAGTTTCAAGGGTATGGTGACCTTGTATGGCTTTTGTGTGTATTATTCTCTCGATGTCTCTACATAACCTGAGCTGTTCCTGGCCTTAGTTGATGTGGAAGGGGGTTACTGGAAGCACGAAGCACACAAAGCTAGGAGATAAGATCATGAGCTGCTTTATGAATCTTTCTTACATCTTGTTTCAAGCAATGACTTGCTCTTTGAAATACTAGGCTTTAGAGTTCATTAAGGAGTATTTATGGAATCCTAAGGACAAATTGGTGGTATTTTGGGGAGGTTAGGGGATAATATGGGGGAAATTTTTATGTTTTCGACATCATTATGGTAAACTTGGAGTTTCTTTCCTCGCCCTCTGTAGGCTTAATGAATACCTTTGGAGTTTGGACCCAGAACAAAATACATCAGGGAGATATTTAGTAGTTCTCTACTATGCTGTCTTTAAACGAGATACAGTCTCCTCTCATCTTACATGGACAGCTTTGTGTGATACTTGAGTTAACTACATTATCAACATACCACTCTCTTTTGATGAAGTTCCTGAGTGTTGACCAATGCTCATGCCAATCTTAAGTGTAGAAATTGACATGTAGTTAACTGGAAATGTCTTCAAGTCAAGTCAAAACAGAATTATAGATTGTGTAGATGCTTCTATTCGTGGAAAATAAGCAAATCTTACTCTAAGGTTTAGCATGTGCGCTTAAACTGCAGTATTGGCTATTTCTAGTGACTTAATATTATATGGTTAATGTACCCCGTATGAAAGCTTATGTTTCCTCTGTTAAATCTGAACCTTTTTTTTCTGTTACAGGTCTGGTAAAAATTCTCAAGAAGTATGACAAAAGAACCGGGGCTCTCATACGCTTACCCTTTATTCAGAGGGTCTTACAACAGCCTTTCTTCACAACCGACCTACTTTACAAGCTCGTTAAAGAGTGTGAACGAATGCTTGACCTTCTCTTTCCCACTAATGACGAGCCAACAACTGCTCCTTCATCCCATGAGGTTGATGAAACTTGCGACTGTACTACAACCAGTACCACGGCCAACACTAATGGTCTGCTTAAATGTCCCAAGGAACTTGCAGAGATCGAGTATATGGAGAGCCTCTATATGAAGAGCACTATATCGGCATTAAGAGCTTTGAAAGAAATTAGAAGCAAAAGCTCAACCGTAAGCATGTTTTCGTTGCCTCCCCTTCAACAAGAGACATGGAAGAAGATACCTGTTCTTGAGCAAGTAGCTAAATAATCAGTACTTGTTTGTTGAGGGGACTAGGGAAAGAGACGTGAACTCTGGTCTCCTTTGTGTAAACTTTTTCATGTAATTCTTTAGATACTAACACGAGATGTATTACTCTTTAAAACTTACTTAATTACCACTATCAGGTATACTACCGTTACTACGAGCATGAATTTATGCGCTGTATGATAAAGTTTATGTTTTGGCATATTAGTTCGAGTTTCACACCTTTTTAATAGCTGTTGAAAAGTCACATAATTAGATAAAACATGTCTGACGAAGATGTGGTGTATATGGAGTTTGTTCTTACAAAACTTCAATGTATATGGAGTTTGTTCTTACAAAACTTCAATGTTATTCTTTCCTATGATTATTTTCTTCCAAATTAGAAATGGTTCCGTGGCTAATGGGCCGGGTTGGTTCAAGAGATGAGCTAGTATGGGTGAGCTGTGAACGACCCATGAAGCAATCTGGGCCAGGGAGCCAGAGTTGTACTTGTCCATTCTAGTTTGGCCCAAACTCACTAGACAAGATCACAAGATTGGTCCATGCAGTGCTGGACTGGCGTGGCCTGACTGACTTGGTAGGCAGGCTAGTATGGGTGGGCTCAGCCCACTGGGCTATTCTTCTCTGAATAAATAGAAAGACATGGACCTAGTACAGGTGTACAGTATAAAACGTCGCGGTTTTGTAGTCGTGGTTTACAGCATACAAATTGCGAAGCCAAATAAGGCAAATATTATTCTAAAGGCTTTTTAGCCCAACTATAAAGGCTACGAGCTACCAACTGGGGTTGGCGTGACTCGTAAGTGGTTAAGGGTCTTTCACTTCTTAATCAAGATCTCGGGTTCGAGTCTTGGATATGTAAAAGATCTCAACTGGAAAGGATGCTATCTTTTGAGGTACCCATGCAAACTCTCGCAGGAGATTAGTCCACTCACCGAAAGTGGTGGGAAACTCTTCGTAGTAGGACCAACAAATAAAGGCTACGAGCTCAATGATGCCATTGTGGTTGTGTTCACATCACATTATTTACCTTTTTATTAAATATATAAATCTTGCTAATAAATACTCCAGAACATTAGATAAATACTAAATATATTTTCTGAAATAATATAAATTTTAAAATGCATTTCAAAATCACGTGTCAATCAGTATAATTAATGTCTAGATTCATTTAATATTTCTGTTTTTAGTTATATTATCTAACGGGCCAGAAACGTTTGTTAGCTTTTACATAAATTTATTTACATACTTGTGTTTATTTCAATAAAATTTATTTATTTCACTTCACTTTTCGTTCATTTTTGTATGTCAGTCAATAAGCACTGATATATAACCATGTTAAGACGTCTCTTAAGTGATCTTTATTATTTGATGGTGCTAATATTTTGAAAAAACCGTAATGCTATCTAATATCACACAATCTTATACATGACATGTCGCACTATTATTATTAGTTAACCGTGAGACACGTTCCAAACTTCCAACTGGGTTATTGACAGTACTACATGCTAAGCTTATTAATATTAGTAGGCTTGTAATGGGATGTTGTATTGGTCCAATTAATTTATCGAGCAGAAAAAGATTAGGAGGATTTATAAATTATAATGACTTAGTGTGGTTTTCTAATCATATCACATCATCATACAAAAAATCTAATCAATATATATATATAAAAGAGGAACTTTTCGGGAGCATAGAGCGCGCCACCTAGGATTGCCACGTCATCTTATTAATTTAGAGATAATAAAATTTAGAGTTTTAGAGATAATAAAAACCAAAAAAAATTATCTTTTAGGGATCTATTATAACTAGGAATCTATTATAAGTACTACTCTACTATATATTCACTCTACGACTATGATTCACATATAAAATCACAAAATAAAATAAAAAAACCTTTATTAATTTAGAGATAATAAAATTTAGAGTTTTAGAGATGATAAAAACCAAAAAAAAAATTCTTTTAGGAATCTATTATAACTCGGAATCTATTATAAGTACTACTCTACCGTATATTCACTCTACGACTATGATTCACCTATAAAATCACAAAATAAAATAAAAAAACCTGATTCTTGAGATTTGCCTAAACCATACGATAACATCTAATGAACTGCTGCAAATCTACTAAAGTAGCCAACATTTTCAATGACAGCTTCTTTGCATTTGTAGCCATTCAATATCTACTTTATTTTATTTTTGAACTTTTATTATAGTGATATACTGATATACTCTGATATGTTAGTTGACAATACCGGTCAACATGCCTTCACTTATTAGAGATGGAAACAACCATTGCAATACTAACTTTATATCAACTTTTTATAAACTCTATTAATAGATAATTATAGATATTAAAGATAATCTAAAAATAAGGGTATAATGACAAATATTTTATCAATTCTTTTTCTACTACAATAATGGGTTTGGGCATGATTTTTAAGAAAATGAAAAAAATGTGTAGTTTAGCATAGAGGTACTCCTTTAATTAACAAGTCTAGGGATAAGTAAATCATTAATAAAGTAAGCGCAACTTTATGAGGCAATTTGATGAATAATTAATGATGATTTTATTAACATAAAGTAAAGGTAAGATTGACAATTATAGTTGTTTTTTTTTACATAAGGTTGATTGGTCCAAATAGATAATTAACAGATGAAATATGTAAATAAAATCGTGTTGAAAAATCTCATTTTACAGTAACACAAAATCAATAATGTTAACAAAAAATTATAAAAAAAATAATATAAAAAACAACCCGTGCAACGCACGGGCTTCAAAACTAGTTTAATATATATAATACAATAAAAAAGAAGTCTTGTTTCTTACTTTTACCAATCTAAATTAGTGCAATTTTCAGTTTGTGTCGCCATTATAATTAAATTAATTGTCTAAAAATTTCAAAAATAAATAAACTAAGTGACCTGAGATTTTTTTTTTTAATTAGGTAAGGAGAAATCTTGACAAGTTACGGGAATAGAGGAAATTCCAACGTGCTAAGGCCTAAGGGTGAGAATCAATCCCAAGACCTCTTGAAATCGGAAGGAAAGCTCTAACCACTAGATAATCCCTCACCAAAATGATCTCAGAAAAATTGTTGGCTCTGATATGAGACAAACTCTGTAATTTGTAGAATATATATATATATATATATATATATATATATATATATAGGAAGTGGATCTTGTGAAAACCACTTTTAGGCTGAAAACTGAAAACATCAAATCTTGACCGTCCGATTTCGCTTGGTTTTATTAACCGTCAGATCTTTCATTCTCCTTATCTGGGTCATTGGCGATTTGTACCTCTCACCCTCATTTCTACCTCTCCATTCAAATCTTACCTCTCCATGCAAATCCTTTCTCTCTCTTACCCCATCCAATCTCACCGGCGATTTTCTCTCTCCATCCAATCTCACCGGCGATTTTCTCTCTCCTCATTCAACTTCCATATCTGACCTCTCCATTCAAATCCTTTCTCACAAATATAACTCAATGGCGTCAACAATGGCGTCGGATCAGGAGCTTCTAATGAAATTCTCTCTCGTCTCCTCTCGCTTCAGTTTGACGAGCTTGAGCTTCTATATTCGCAACTAATTTGCTGCTTTTAATTTCTCTCCTCAATTTGAAGCTTAATTTTCTCTCTCCTATCTTGGAATGCCGCCAAAGACAAAGGAGGTAATGTCAAATGTTTTTCGAATATTTACTTCAATTCACAAATTCTTGTTTTTTGAACCCATAAACCCTTCTTTCTCAATTCTTCTTTATACCCATTAACTCTGAATCAAAGAGAAAGAAAATGTCTGAAATGGGTTGATGTAAATTCCTAGAAACAACCAAAGTTTGGTTCTTTACATGTTGTTGTTGCTGCTGAAGTTGAGTTTGCTGAGACTGAGGAAGAGGAGAGAGAAAGTGGTGGTGGTGTTGTCACTTTGCCTAAGTCTACTAAGCTTAAGACTGGCAAAGCTGCTTTGTCTTTGAAGAGAGACAAAGTATCACTTTTCTACACTTTTATATGTATATTCAGTTTTGATTTTGTTGAATTTGCCAATTTGGTGGTTGCTGATTGATTCTGGTTCTGGTTTGTACTTAATTTTTATTTTTGTTGATTGTTGTAATGTGATGATAGGGTAATACTAAACTAATTAGTTGGTAAATTATATCTGGAATTTTGTGTGTTCATACACTTCCTCCGTTCTATATAATTGCAACTAACTCCGTACTCTTCTCAAACGAAGAATTATCTCTGTTTTGATTAAATTTCTCTGGTTTGAGAGTTATGTGTTTTGATGAGTGTTGCGAAATTCGTTGAATGTTATTGCAAGTGTTGATAAATCGAGTTATATATTGTTGTTTTGATTTTTTTTATAGTTACCTTAGAAGTGGAAGAAGTTACTCTTATAGCATATAAAGTTACCCTAAAAGTGCTAAAAGTTACCCTTGAAATATATATAAAATTACCCTAAAATTGCTGAAAGTTACCCTAAAAATGATAAAAGTTACCCTAAAAATGATAATAGTTACTCTTATAATAAATAAAGTTATCCTTGAAATATATAGAACTACCCTTAATATAATAAAGTTACCCCAAAACTGGAAAAAGTTGCCCTAAAAGTGTTAAAAGTTACCCTAAAGGGGTTAAAAGTTACCCTTGTTTTCAGTTTTCAGCTTAAGAGCTGTTTTCAGCAGATCCCACCCCTATATATATATATATATATATATATATATATATATATATATATATATATATATATATATATATATATATATATATATATATATATATATATATATATATATATATATATATATATATATATATATATATAGAAGTGAGTTCATATGAGAATGCATACTTACATGAGAAATGAGAATGATATTTATGCGCTATAACTCTTGAGTTTGTCTTGTAAGAGACCGCCTACTTTTAAATTAAAATTAGGCAATGCTAAGCCCAATATTGAAGCCCAATAGTTACTAGGTTAATTTATTTCGGTCACTAGTTTAATCTATTTAGTTACTAGGTCTACTTTTATATTAAAATTAGACCGTCTCTTTTAATAATTTTTGATAACTCTTATGAATAAGTGATGTAACTCTAATGAAAAAATGATGTAACTCCAAAAAAAAGTATATTAGAAATAAAAACTCAAAATTCAAACTTTTTTTTTGGCTCTAATTTTTTTTAGGTGGGTATAACTCTAATGAACAAGTGTTGTAACTCTAATCCAATCGTGTGGTTGAGATTCATTCTCATTTCTCATGTAAGGAGCATTCTCATGTGATCTTGCCCCTATATCTCTATTATATAAGCCAAGGGAGGAGGTGTGGTGTCCTCTTTTGAAGTGACTAAAATATCCTTAATGATCTAATTAATGGAATGAAAAAAATTACTAAAGCAAATCATTTAAAAATTTTCATTCCAACTTGCCATTTAAAACAAGTTTAAAAATGGTATATGCATCAAATACTTCAATCAAAAATTAAATGGACAAAATATTTATACTTTATAAAAAAAGACAAAAATTATTAAAAGAGATGGTCTAATTTTAATATAAAAGTAGACCTAGTAACTAAATGGATTAAACTAGTGACCGAAATAGATTAACCTAGTCACTATTGGGCTTTAATATTGGGCTTAGCATTGCCTAATTTTAATTTAAAAGTAGGCGGTCTCTTACAAGACAAACTCAAAAAAAGATGGCATACATAACGTGCACATGAAAAGTCTGAACATTCACTAACTTTGATACTCTTTAATTTAGATAATCCAACTCATTATTTTTGTTCTTTCTGTTCAATATTCATTCACAAAAAATTAATGTTTAACAATCACTCACAACCTTTTTATTTTTTTACATTAGCGAATTAATATATCTAAATTCATCTAACTGTTGAATTTTTCACATTTAAGTTTAATCATAAATAAAGTACGAATGAAGTATCTAATAGAATAACAAATTTTGAAATTAACGCACGCATCGCGTGCATATGAAGGCTAGTATATATATAGTGAAAGTATTGAGTCAGACCGTCTGACCCAATATTCTCGTCAGACGGGCTGAGCCCAGTACTATACAATTTTAGTTTCGACTTCCCTCCACAAAACTATGGTAGATTCTCTATCTCACAACTTTCTCTCTGTCGTTCGCACATTTTCTCAAGTATACAGTGGGTTACTTGTACTTCTTAGCTAAACAATTTGCTTCTCCTGCAACACAAAATGAAAGATTTGTACAAGTGTTGGAGAATTTCTTTGTTGATTATATTGTGGACGACATTATTGCTGGGTATTATGTTGATGCCTCACATTGCGAAATTTGCGAGATTACCCCGACGAGTGGCTCTCATTCTTCGTTCCCTTGACATCACATGTTTACATATCAGAAGTCCTGATGACGTGGATACTCCCAGATATTATATGAAGGTGTTGCGAAAGAAACGTCTAAAGACATTTGCTACCTACTTTTCTCCAATATGAAAATATGAAAACAAAGTCTTCTGATTAGCCATATGAAGATGGCAATGCAAAGATAACTATAATACATGCACCAAATACACAAAAGAACTCCCAGGTGCGTCCAAGGTATAACGCAGATACAGTAATCAAGGACTTTGTGGCAGAAGAGGAATGAAAAAGAAGGAGAAAGTGAGAGAAAGTAGAGGTTAGTGTTTTGTTTTCTTTTCAGTTGGACTTTGTTTTCTTTCAGTTGGACTTTCTTTTCTTTCAGTTAGACTTTCTTTTCTTTCAGTTAGACTTTGTTTCTTTCAGTTAGACTTTCTTTTCTTTCAGTTAGACTTTGTTTCTTTCAGTTGGACTTTCTTTTCTTTCAGTTAGACTTTCTTTTCTTTCAGTTAGACTTTCTTTTCTTTCAGTTGGACTTTCTTTTCTTTCAGTTGGTCAAACTGAAAGAAATAATGGGCCAACTGAAAGAAATAATGGACTAACTGAAACAAAATGAAGACTACCTGAAGAAAGATGTAGACTACCTGAAAAAGAATAAAGACCAACTGAAACCCAAGTAAGTCTAACTGAAGCACAAAAACCCACTGAAAAACAAAGAAGACTAACTAAAAACAAAATGAAGACTACCTGAAAAAAAATTGGAACCACCTGAAAAAAAATGAAGACTACCTGAAAAATCATTGGAACCACCTGAAAGTCGTCCGACCAAAATTATGGTCGGACGAGTCCGACACAATACGTTCTCATATATATATATATATATATATATATATATATATATATGTATATATATATATACACGAGAACTAAAAGTTCATGTGAACTGTTGCAAAAAAAAGAGAAAAAGGTTCATGTGAACATGGATATACAAAAGGCGCATAAGGAAATGGATGGGAATGATGAAATGCTAGTAAGTATCATAAAAACGCGTTATATATACAAAGTTAAACAAATAAAGATAACAAAGCCGACTTGTATTATCCTCCACTCCACTATTCTCCTTTTGCATTAGTTTTACATGCATGATAATAGTGGCATGTCATATTTCATATGGCCTAAAGAAGCTCATATACAAATCTAATTACTCTTTTTAAGCAAATCCGCAAATGTATAATAAATAAATAAAATTTACAATTTCAACGGTTTTTTGTTTGTACGTATCTTCCTAAAAGTATACATGAACTGATACATACTTCTATATAACTTAAATAGTTAAATTCATTTGCTAAATAACGCCCTAAAATTTCTTATTTACACCCTAAATACGTATACAGTGTACTGTATTTTTATATCCCTTTTCTACTCAGTTTCCTTCCTCCTTCTTCTCTTACCACCATTGTGAACTATGAACAGTGTCACTGGAGCCACCCGCCCACCATCATCAATTTTTCGGCGAGCTTGACATTATCACCGACAATCCAAAAAAAATAATTGTTTTGTGTGAGACAAAGAAAATGGTGGAAAGTGATTGTACTCCAAAATCCGAAAAACTAGATTTGTAGAGGAGAAAGTGCAGAGGTTACTAGTAATTGAAGACTTCATCACAATCTTAAATGATATTAAGTGAAAAATCATACAGTATGCCCTAAAGTGAATGAAGAAATCTGAAAATGAGAAAATAGGAAAGTGAGTAAAGGGAAGGAGAGAGAAAAATACAAGTATGTAAATACGGTATAAAAATATCGTATTTAGGGCGTTACTAGGAAATTTTAGGGCGTTGTTTAGCAAGACCCAACATTTGGATTTATAATTCTTTAGGTCTATTTTTCATATTTATTGTAGATATCATATGACGTGTGAGAGCTACATGTTTTCATATGGAATACCAATACAATTTTATTCTCCTTCTAAGCTTAGACACTTCTTATTGTATATTTGTATTAAACCTTTTCACATTTAGTAATCAATAATTAACCATATACATTATACAAGCAAGTCACATCAATAACCATATCCATGCACCGGTACCATTTATTTAAGTAAACACCAGCTAGTGCATAATATAGTGGAAGCTTAGTAGTTAGTGAAAGACAGCATGTTTTATTAGTTGGGTATGTACCCCAACTTGCTTGGGATTATATATTTAGGATTTGAATTGGTTTTTGTTTCACTTGTTAATATAACACAAAAATGGAAGCTAAAGTTGTATGTTTTTCAGTCTTACTTATGCTGGTTATTTCTGTGAAATCTCAGCTGAGAAATAGTTTTTATGCTTCAACTTGCCCAGGAGTAGAGGGCATAGTAAGGTCTACTGTGCAATCTCACTTCAATTCTGATCCTACTATTGCTCCTGGCTTGTTAAGACTCCACTTTCATGATTGTTTTGTTCAGGTTTGTTTTTGTATTTTTTTCATGCACAAGTTAGTTTTACTAATATCTCAAAATAAAGGAACATGTTTTTGTGCTTGTTTAACGAGAACAACCTCCTATATTTTTTTTTTTATAGTAGTGTCATTCAAGAGGAAGACTAGTGACAAAACTAAGAATATAATTGATGAATATAAAGGTTGTTGTATAAGCAAAACATATTGGTTTCAAAAAAAATATTACATAAGGTATAAAGTCGCTATACATACAAGGGCGGAACTAGAAAAATATTTTAGAGGGGGTCAAAAATGTAATTTGTATATTTAAAGGGGGCCAAATATAAAAATTTAGGCTATTTTAATTTTTAAAAATTACATTTTCGACCTTAATTTTTAGAAAAATTCAAAAGTTGGTTGGGGCCAAGGCTCCGGCTTGTCCCCATGATGTTCCGTCCCTGGATACATAGCCTATAATATACATACATGCAGAAAAACGTGGACTTCAATTCTTGTTAGTTATCCTGTTTATATATGAGAAACTGTTGAGTGACTATAGCCCTATAAGAGAAGAAATATTTACTAAACCGTGCCAATAATGGAATTCGTACTAAAATAGTTTAGGTTTTACTACTTCTTTCGCAATAGAGACTGTATGCAACATCGAATATTTTATACCTCACGTACAAATAATACCCAATTATTGTTGCATTATTCTTTCTGTTACGGAGGAATTATAAGCTTACTTTCAAGAGCACTAGTCAACTTGGATTGATCATGTAATAAGGTTGTAACATATGTAATATGTTATGGTCCTATAGGGTTGTGATGCTTCTGTGTTGATTACGAGGTCTTCATCGGAGAGAACTGCCTTTACTAACACTGGATTAAGAGGTTTCGAGGTGATTGATGATGCAAAGGCACAACTTGAATCAATGTGCCCAGGAGTTGTTTCTTGTGCTGATATTTTAACTTTAGCTGCTCGTGATGCTGTCGATTTGGTAATGAACTTACTGAAAAATACTAGTACAAATTAAATATATATGCATGATATATTATACTTACTACATAAGTATATATATGTCTCCTTAATTAATTAGTAGATTGACCTCTAATAGTACGTGTACGTCTTCCTAACTATTTGGCATGAATTTTAATGGATAGACTGGTGGCCCAAGTTGGGGAGTTCCACTAGGAAGAAGGGATGGGAGAGTGTCTTCTTCATCAGATGCCTTAAACTTGCCTTCTCCTCTAGAATCTATTGCTTCTCAAAGGCAAAAGTTTGCTGCTAAAGGTCTTGATGATCATGATCTTGTTACACTTGTTGGTAAGATCTTGTCTTTAGCTTCTCCTAAACTACTACTCCCTCCGTCTCAAAATATAGTTCCTATTTCTTTTTGCACAGTTTCCAAGACATATTATAAATGTAAATATTGAGATTCGAACTGGTGACCTTTTTTTGTCACGCTGGCTCTTGATACCATGTTTAATGACCAACTCAACCAAAAGGTTAAGCTGATGGTTGGAGTCTCAAGAATAATTTTATACTCTATCAATTCAGAACCCCCCACCCGCCCACAAATGTTTCACAATATACCTTTAATACTAATTTGATTTTTCTAATTTCTTATCTTCCTATACTAATCCTAGACGATAGAGAATATATATTTAGGATATTATATCTACCTATATAAGGATAATACATTCTCTAACACTATATATCTTCGGATTGACTCACAATAAATTCAACTTTGGAGTTTATTCTTGTAATAATTATAAAAGAAAAATTGACAATAGAGGTCTGAAATTTAGGTGATAATTTTTAAAAGGTCTGAACTATTGATTAACCTGTGTAGGTCCCAACTTTAGGGGGTCTTAACTTTTAGCGGGCCTCGACGACTTAAAACTGAAGATTGTTTTTAAATCTCACCTAGTTCCTACATCCCTCCTTCAATTAACCCTTCTGACGTGACCCAAGTTTTACAAGTGATGACCTATTAACCTAGTTTTAAGTCACTAAGGCCCGTTAAAAGTTAAGACCCCATAAAGTTAGGACCTACACAGGTTAATTAATAATTCAGACCTTTTAAAAATTATTACCCAAAGTTCAGACATCTATTGTCAATTTTTGCAATTATAAATTAACACAAGCCCGATTTGCACTTTTAAGACTATATATAAGAATTACTATATGAACACGACTCTTAAAGTTGAATCCATATCACTAAAATATAAATATATAAAGGTGTAACTTTTTTTTTTTGACATGTTATAAGTATGACGAATCTAAAAACAACGTCAAGATTAATAGACTACTCATAATAATTTTTCCAAACAAAAATAATCAAACATGGAGTATAGTTTTACAATCCATATAGTATGAAATTTCACAATTATATTTCTTTGTAATAATATGTATATATATATATATCTTTATCTCAAATTTGTGTCCTCTTTAGGTGCACATACAATTGGACAAACAGACTGCAGATTCTTCCAATATAGGCTTTACAATTACACATCAACAGGAAACTCTGACCCTTCAATAAATCAAGCAGTTCTAACACAACTACAAACTTTGTGTCCTAAAAATGGCAATGGTTTAACCAAAGTGGCATTGGATAAAGACAGTCGAACAAATTTTGATGTAAGTTTTTTTAAGAATGTTAGGGATGGAAATGCTGTGTTGGAATCTGATCAAAGATTATTGGGTGATGATGCAACTCGTGCAATTGTGCAAAATTATGCTGGAAATTTTAGAGGATTGTTTGGTGTTAGATTTAATTTTGATTTTCCTAAAGCTATGATTAAGATGGGTAGCATTGGTGTGAAGACTGATTCTAATGGTGAGATTAGAAACATATGTTCAAAGTTTAATTAACTGAGTTTAAATTTGGTATCACTGTATCATCTTTAATTTAGTGTTAGTTCTTGTCAATTGTCATAAGATAATCGAATTGTAATCTCACATGTTGTACTAGTAATTTTCATTTCTCGTTTTATGCCATGTAACTTTTTCTTGGGAACTCCCACATTTGTGCGTGCCATGAATTTTAGAAATGAGACTTTGATAAGTGCTTGATTATATATACTCCCTCCGTTTAAAAATAAAAGAGATTCACGTTTTATGAAAATTTATTTTGACCACAAATATCTATCATAATATAATAAATAAAAGTTATATCATTGGATTCGTCTTGAAAAATACTATAATAACATTAATTTTTTTATTTTTTTATCCACATAAATTAAGAGTAATTAACGGTCAAAGTTCAACCTTGAAAAATACAAAAATAAAATTTAAAAATAAAAATTTCACCAACGGTCCTATCTTTTTGAGATCTATAAATAGACATTCATTTTGCTATATTTTGACACACTTATGAAATTAATTATATTCTCTCTAAATTGTACGCACATGAATAATTATTTCTGAAATTTTTTATTATTGAAGAAGTTTTTTAATCAAAATTAATTACAACCAAATGAATTTATTTAGGATCGTTAATATAAAAAATAATTTATTTATACTCTTGTATGATATTATAAATAATATCAAAAGGTATAAATATGTATTGATGTAAGAGAGAGAAAATAGGATGGAGTATAATAAGAAATGGGATAAAGAAGGATGATGTTATTTTTTTTGGGACATGAGTGGGGTGCATTTGTCAAAATGCGTCATAATTCCTGACAAAATTTTTGTAAGATGAGAGAGAAGAGTTGATGAGGGAGAGGGATGACATGTTTTTCTGGAGCATGAGTGGCCATGCTCGTAAAGGTCCAGTATTATGGTCTATAAAAATTATATCTTGTTCCCTTTGATAGAAAATCTTCCGAGACCTATTCTGTAATTTTAGAGGAGAAACCTCATAACTCTTGTAGCGTGACCTATTGATTTTTGCTTTTTATGCTATTTTCCTGGCTTTGCATATAAAAAATCGGTGCAAGGAAATATAATCTTAGAGATGATCAACATAGACCTAATCCGGCCCGAAAATGGACAGGTTTTGGACACAATTTTTGGTCCGTTGTCGGGTCTGACCCAGCCTATCCAATTTGTTGGGTAGAAAAACCGAACTATAGGTGACTTAAATATGAAAAATAAGGCTATTTTTCGGCCCGGTGGTATATGTATTTCCACTTATTCGAGGGAAAAACTATGGTGTAAGGGGGCCGTCGCTCAAAGTCAGCAACACTTCCAAATGCCACTTCTTCCCGTCGCACCCGTCTTCAGGATGATCAGCAGAAATTTTGGCCCAAAATGGCAACTTCTTTTTGCCAAAGCCCGACTTGAAAATGGGCGGGTTTCGGGCACAATTTTTCGACCTGCGGTCGGGCTCAACCCAGCCCTCCCCGATTTGTTGGGCAGAAAAATCGGGCCATGGGCAACTTAAATATGAAAAAGCATGCTATTTTTTTGTCCGACCTAAAAAGTCTGCATGGTCTGTCCCGAATTAGCGGATTTTGGCACGTTTGTTTTGCCAAAGCTCAACCCGATCCATGATCACCTCTATGACACAAGTATATATTTGAACGAAGGATTTCAAATATGTGAAATTATACTAAAGATCAAACACTCAATGTTTGTTGTTTAGGAATATAAAGCACTTAATTTTAATTTGAAAAATTACTTAATTGCTAATTTATTACTTACAAATTTATTGTTAAAATTATGAAGAATATGTGTTGCATACATATTAATATACATATTTATATTCTTATCTTCAATGAAATTTAGTAAGAGATAAATTAATGATCTGAAGTCCAACCTCAAAATACATATAATCATCTCCTAAATTGTAACTTATGGAGTGTAACGTGTCATTATATTTGTTGGTCTTAAATCTCTATCCTCAATCCACAAGATTTTGGGGGCAAAAAGACATCGTCCATAAGCATACACTTCCTTGAAGTATTATCTACATCTTCATCCATAAGCACATAAAACCAATAAAAAAACAAAAACAAAACCTTCCATACCTTAAAAATATTATTCTATAAAAATCACATACATACAATATTCATCCAATATATGAGGTACAAAAATTCACATAACATTATTTAACATCACAATAAAAATAATTTGGTAGAAATTTTCTTTCTCACAAAAATTCAGCTTCATCAACATTATCAAGATGGGTACCAAAAGTATTTGAATCATAGCCTCTAAATTTTTTTTTAAGAAGCTCTGATTTATTTATGTGTCATTTTCATTATCTACCTAGGACCCATTTTTGGGTGGTGATGGTTTGAATTGAAATATTTAGATAAAATCTTTAAATTGAGGGGTTGAATGTTGGTTGAGGCAACACTTATAAATCAATTGTATACCAAAGAAATAAGGTAGTAGATTATATTGAAGTGAGGGTGTTTTAGCCTAAATGTCTACTACTTCTTCATCTATTAACGGGTGGAATCTCACCTCTTTCACTTCTACCCGTTCACAATTGAAGAAAACAGCCACTTTAAGGCCAACTTTCTTTGCTAACAACAAGCTCAACTCTTCTTCACCTGTTCCCCCTGCCCTTATTAGAAACGAGCCTGTTTTTGCTGCTCCTACCCCTATCATCACCCCAACTTTGGTAAGTTTTTTATGACATTTTCGCCTCGTTTGGTTTCTGGTCATAAACAGTGGTAATGGTTATCAAATTTAGTGTATATTTGTAGAGAAGTTCTCGTGTCAATGACCCTAGAATGAAACTTTATCACAAAATATGGATTTCCCGCTATAAATTTCCATTACCACCCAACACCAGCTTCCCGAGTAGTAATGGATAGTAATTAGATTTTAGATAGAAAATGGATAACTTGGGATGAAGTAGCATTACGGTAGGTAATGCCATTGAATTACTATTCCCACCATTTATTATCTCTTATCAAACGGACCGTTTATATTTTTAACATAAGATTATTCCTAATTACATTGTTAGTTTAATTGGGTAGTATTAATATAGTACATGAAGAGCTGAGAAGGTCGGTGGATGAATAATAAATTACATTACCTTATCATATTGGGTTCGAAAGTCTTTACTCCCCACTTCTCCTAGGGTAGTAACCCATATTGTATTTATAGAGATGATAAAGATATATACCTTAAAAAATGATTCTAAATAAAGATGATATTGTCGTACCGGGCCAGGGCCTGGCCTAAAATAGTCGTCAAAAGCCCAACATTGCATGTTATTTTCGATTCGGGATTAAGCCCACTCTTTTTTGGGCCTAGATCATGCGGCCCGTTCATCTTTGTCCTTTTGAAGTTGTAACCTTTATTTTTGTTTTACATTATTTTTAGAAAAGTGTTACTTCTATTTTATTTTTTTAGTAATTAGACAGAATTGCGAAACTAAAGAAAGAGAGGCAGCTTTCTTTGTCATATGCATTTGACCCTTATTTATAGAATTTACTATTGATATGTCTTTATATTAAATTCTTCCATGAAATAACTTTACAAGAATATACAATAATTTACAGAAAGAAGATATGGCATATGAAGAATCCATTGCTGCTCTTAAAAGGCTCCTAATGTAAGTCCTCTTATGCTCTTGTTATGATCTTATATTATTGCTTTTAGTTGATCTACATGATATTATTTTCTTGTGTTAATCTAATAAAACAGTGTATGGAAGATCATATCATCGTCATTCTTTATTATGGACGCCAACTATTATGGGGTCCCATCTATTAATGCCTGTGTGAGTTGTGACATTCAAATGTTGAATATACCAATATTTTCCTCAACGAGATAGCAATAGTGTGGATAGTGCCATAGTGGTGGTTAGCGAGGAAAAGAATCAGGGGCAGCCATATTATTAGACATTTTATGGACCAAAATACTCCCTCCGTCCCTTAATAGAGTGCCCATTTCTTTTTTGGACACTATTCAAAGGTAAAGAAAGCCCTCAAAAAATATTTCTAATATATAAGAAAAAACATAGTCATGTGGGGTCTTGTTTGATTCGTCTCATTACGTACATTAAGAAAATCAAACTTTTATAATTTTTACTAATATGAAATTAAAGATATTAACGATACAAAACATGCATTGGCAAACGTGCATTGGAGAAATGGGCACTCTATTAAGGGACGGAGGGAGTATATGTTACACTTTAAAAAAAAATGAATATAGGCGGGAAGATTAGGTACACATAGACTACGAATTAAGGGTGGTTTGTTCCACGTAAAATAAATTGATCTAGCTAGAATCAATACAACACTATGCACTAGGTAATCCCTAAGGGCCTGTTCGTGTTATCGTATTTTCTTTTCAATTTTTCGTATTTTTTAAAGGGTAATGTTATATGTAGCCCTTAGGGCTACATATAAGCATTAAATACATTTCTTTAAATGGAAACAATTTAAGAATTTAAGACACATTTTCACATCAACTGAGGTAATAAATGCTTGAATCAATATTTTATTTCCATTTTAAGCACCTTATACATAGCCCTAAGGGATACATATATCATTTTCCTTTTTTAAAAATTTAAAAAAAAATGGAAACCAGAAAAAGTGATTTTCACTTTTCAGTTGTCATTTTTCAAAATCATCATGTTCCCAATAAGTTTGACTAATTTTTCATTCATTATAGAATATATATCATATGACTTTGAAAAAAATAAAAAACAAAAAACAGATCTAGAAAACCACATTAATACTGAACGGACCCTAATTAAGTGACGCTTAGTTTTTAAAAGTAGTGGAGGATTGAAACCTACTTATAATAAATGATTTTTTTTAAACAATTATCAAAGGACCAACTCAACCAAAATCTTAAGTCGATGATTGGAGACCGAGGAATAGTTTCATACTCTATCATTCCCCCTCATGCGAGAGCCCATTGGGTTTGAAGTGTGGATGCATCACATGCCTCCCTAAACCCTAATACATGACGGTAATGTTGGTAAGTATTCCAATCAGAAAAGAGGGGTGGATGAGGTTTGAACTCGTGACCTTTATGTTACACTGACTCTGATAGTTGAAGTCCCAAAAATAGTTTCATATTCTATCAACAATCGATCATATAAAAAATTAGTAATAAGAAATCAAAACTAAAATTTTAATGCCAGTAATATTTAGTTAATGCTTGTCAAACACAATTTTATATTTTCAATGCGGTAATTTATCAATATTATTGGTATATGTTTAGGAAGTAAACGCTAACAAGTCTATGTATTATACACATTATCGTTATGAGTCCTAGAGCCAATTGTTTGGGAGGTTTTCTCCAAATTTTCGAGTTTCTACGTTAAATTTTCTTGTATGATCCATGATATTATTGTTTGCTATTTGCAAATACCCAATCAAGGGAACCACCTATCGAAACAATTGCTCTATAGATTGAGATCACAGTACTGGTCCTAGACCATATAATGTTATATTGTTATATGTTTAGTGATGCATAACATGTTAATTATTTGCAGCGAGAACGGTGAGCTTGAAAATGAGGCAGCAGCAAAAGTTGCGCAGATAACAGCTGAGTTAAAAACCGCCGACTCCAAACCAGTGGCGTCTGAGCCGGTTGAGAGAATTAAGCAAGGGTTTATCCATTTCAAGAGAGAGAAATACGAGTAAGTTTAGGTCCACGCAAGACTAACTCGTTTTGACATTAGATGTTATATTATGTCTATTGTTTAAGTAACTGGTAGCTAAACCTAAATTAAATATAAGTTATTCTTACATGTATTTTTTTGTAGGAAAAACCCAGCATTATATGGTGAACTAGCCAAGGGCCAAAGTCCCAAGGTAAATTAATTTAAGTACATTTCATTAATAAATAAGAAAAGCTTCCGTCAAAAAAAAAAAAGAAAAAGAAAAGCTTAATTGAGATGTCACATGCTTAATATTGATAACATATAAATAGTAAATACTACTCCCTCCGTTTCATATTAATCTACACACTTTGACATTTTACACTATTCACAAATTACATTTTGACTCTCATTTGTGATTTATAAGTGAATAAAAACATAGTTATGTGAGATCTTGTTAGATTCGTCTTAGTATGTATTTTATTAATATGTACTTTTTATAATTTTTACAAATACAAAATTAAAGATATATGTTTTCAAAGTTTTACATTGGCATGCGTGAAAAGTGTAAGTGTGTAGATTAAAATGAAACGGAGGGAGTATTAGATTGTATTTTTTGGTCAACTTTTTATTTTTTCAAGAGTAAGAAAAAAAATTATGATATGAAAAATTAAAAGCAATTCATCAATATAAAATTTTCGCCTATAATATTTAATTTTTACTTATAAGCTATAACACAAATTATTAGAATAGGCGGTCTAATTTAACATAAAATTAGACAAACCTAATAGTGAATTTTTCTAACAATCCCATTGCATTTCACTCTAACATAACACTATTCTAGGTATTCCTTGTCTTCTCCTTTCTTTGTTTTCTTGATTCTCGAACTACCGCAAACAATTTTAAAAAATAACTCGATCGTCTTACGAAATGGATTAAACTAGTCACTAAATGGATTAAACTGCTAGTCACAGAATGGGTTAAAGAATATCATTACTGAATCGATTAAACTGGTCACGAAATAGATTACACTAGTCCCTAAATATATTAAACTAGTCATAATATTAAAAAAAGCTACATGTTCTCTTCTTAATATTGGGCTTTGATCGTGCCTAATTTAAAATTAAATAATAGACGATCTCTCACAAGACCAACTGAAGTTATAATCGTTGTTAAATACTTAAATCCACATCTACTAAGCATCTTACTGAAGCAATTAACTGATTTAGAGATCATACTATACAAAATACTGTCATCTATCTATTTTACACCTTTCTTCGTTCCTACCATTTTTATCCCTAGCATGCATGTTCTAAGCTTGTAAGAAATGTTGCAGTTTATGGTGTTTGCATGCTCAGACTCCCGAGTATGTCCCTCGCATGTGTTGGATTTCCAACCTGGTGAGGCCTTCGTAGTTCGTAACATTGCCAGCATGGTGCCACAATTTGACAAGGTAATGGTCAAATTTCGGACTATTCCTATTTTATTATATACACACTCCGAATATATTGTGTACTCTATAACTCTAGAGACTACATTATATTTCCTCCATCTCAAATTAATCGATAATTGGTCAATTATGATTTTAACCATCAAAATACGACCTTCTTTCTTTTCGAACAAATGAAATCGATCAAAAGTTATAATATGAAAGTAGCATTTATTTCTTAATTTGTGTTAAGAAAAAAATTAGATGTTTATACTTCACGCTAAATGACAATAATAACGTACATGGACTTAGAATAAGTTGGAAGACTATTATTTATAGAAGTATATGTTTCAGGATTTCTAACATGTTGTTTTATCGATAATATGACGCTGCTACAGACAAGATATTCTGGAGCTGGTGCAGCCATCGAATATGCAGTTTTGCACCTTAAGGTAAAAAGAAAGTGATTACTTTAATTAATTCCTTTTATGTCAAAAGGCCGATTTTCTTAATTGTTTATATGATTGAGGCAAAATATCAAGTTTAAGAAATATTATTTGCATTACGTTGATAGCTAGTCTAGTGTGCAGTGTAGGTCTTGTTTGGTTGGGATTTTTTTATTGTCTGGAAACAGATTCGGTAATCGGTATCCATTAATTTTTTGTTTGATTTGGGTAGTGGGCTAACCATTATCACCCTTACGGCCTTACTTGAAGTTAATCAAACATACAAAATGTTATTCTCCAAATTAGAGGTCGGGGCAATGAAATCATTTCCATTCCCTTACAAGTGATTCTTTTTCATTGTTGAACCAAATTAAACACTCAATAAAAGTAACAGTTATTGTTACCATCCCCCCCCCCCCTACTTGATTCTATTCCCTTTCTGTTCCTCTATTTGATGCAAACATCCCAAAAAGGTGTACATAAATCTGCATGTCATAACCAAATGGTATTCACATAGTGGTTACTTACTTTGTCCCTTAATCAATTGGTCGAGGTTCGATCCTCATTCTTTGAGAACGGAGAAAAATTCTTGACCATCTCTTTACCCTTAAGTGAAGCACCCAGGACGAGGGGATTAGTCACTGCTGTCAGCGGTGAATACCTTAGTCATTCACAAAAAAAAAAGTATGCATGTCAAGTCTGTGCACTGCACGCCTTCTTAGACCTATATCCTCAATTGTATACTACAATATAATCTTGAATGGAAATTTTATAGATATCTTTTGTCTTATGATTTTTGCAAACCTCTAAATTTCGTTTATTTTGTAAAGCTCTAATACTAACAATGATGAGACCAAATTAAAGGTGGAGAACATTGTTGTGATCGGACACAGTGCTTGTGGTGGAATCAAGGGGCTTATGTCTTTCCCAGATGAAGGACCAACCACAACGTAAGTGATCATACCATTAATAACTTTTATGATACATCAATTTTGAAACATATAAATATATAATTTATACATATATTTCGGAGTAAGAAAGACTTAAAGAAGAAAATAAAAATCTCTTATAATTTGGAAAACCCTTTTTTTCTTCTTTTCGACTACAAATTAAACGTTGGAATCGTCTAACGCGATATTATTGTGTGTGTGATGTGATTCATCTAATATTGACTAAATATGTGATTACTTTTCCTAGTGACTTCATTGAAGATTGGGTTAAAATCTGTTTGCCTGCCAAGCGCAAGGTGATAGCTGAGTCTAACGGTGCGGCTTTCCCTGATCAATGTACCACCTGTGAAAAGGTCAGGCCTTGTTTGAATTAATTACCTTATTAACAATGAAATATAATTAATTCTAAATATGCATGCTTCTTTATCTAATTGTTATTCACAAATTTTATCATACTCCTAATTAGGAAGTGGAGTATTGGGCGCATCACACATGTGTGTGCTTGAACTTCAAATGAATTTGTTACGAAGTTCAAACAATAATAGTTATTGTTAAGGGATCAACTCAACCAAAAGTTTAAGCTGAGGTCCCATGAATAGATTTATACTCTATCACGCCATCTTAGACAAGAGTCATTTGGGCTTGAAGTGTTGATGCAACACAAGCCTAACTCCCTCATACCTGGCGCTAAAGTCCACTAAGAAAGGAGGGGTGGATGAGATTCGAACCCGTGATCTTTTTGTCACATTGGCTCTGATAATGTCAAAGGACTAGCTCAACCAAAAATTTAAGCTGATAGTTGAGGCCCCATGAATAGATTTATACTCTATTAGTTATAAGTATATTGAATATACTAATTAGCTTCTTATCTCAGCCAAAAATTTAAGCTGATGGTTGAGGCACCATGAATAGATTTATACTTTAATTAGCCTCTTATTATTTAAGGTCGGTGAAATGTGTTGAAGCTATGATGTATAGCGCACACCACATGTGAGTGTCCCACATTGATTAAATAAGATAGATGAGTTCACTTTGTAATGCAAAGTGGTTACTCCCCTTATTGCCATATGGTTTTAAGGTGGAACTTCCTTTGTGTTGTAAACACTCTCTCCTTGTGATGGGTGCAGCCCAGACCCATATTTAACATGGTATCAGAGCCAGGCCCATAGAGGGTCCGTTAATTTATTATGGGCCAATTGAAAAAGGGACCTCACATGTGATGGGGAGTGTTGAAGCTATGATGTAGTAACATGCACATACGTTTATTGTATATATGAATAACTGAATATATATACATTCCATATTACAGGAAGCTGTGAATGTATCTCTTGGAAACTTGTTGACATACCCCTTTGTAAGAGATGGTTTGGTGAAGAAGACTCTTTCCTTGAAGGGAGGTTACTATGATTTCGTCAATGGATCATTTGAACTATGGGGACTCGACTTCGGCCTTTCGCCTTCTCAATCTGTATGAACAACCATTTGATTGCATGCTACTGATACATCTACCTTGTTCTAATCTTCATCTTTCTATCATCTTTTGTATCTCTAATTCGCTAAAATGCATATGTGATGTTGTACTAGACCATCCATCTCTGAGCAAATAAGTGTGTTTAATAACAACAATGCTATTATATATATATATATATGAGGATATATTAAGGGCTTTATTCTTGATCAGTTGATTTTCTACATTTAAGTTATTGTTTGAAGTGAGTGATTTAGTTTAAAGATGTAGATAAGTAATTCATTCACTTTATTGCATTTTCCTCTTTGTTTTCCTTAATTTATTGATAGGTCAAAGATGTGGCCTCAATACTACATTGGAAGCTCTATTAGCATTCATAGAGATGGATTTGCAGCAAAGAAGGGCAATGCTTATCTTTCTACGTACCTTAGCTTGTTGAAATTTCATTACTATTCTCGTTTTTTGGCGGTTTCAACTAGCTAAAAACCTACGCAGGACGTACGATCGTTCATGTATATGATAACGTTCCCAAAAAGATGATGAAATTTCCAATTTTGGCATGTCCCAATAATATCCACTTCTTTTTACATTTTTGTTTTTAGTTTCAAGGTCAAATTAAATCAAACAATCAATATTATCACAGTATTTTAAAAATTAAAAAGGGTAAGTTGTTTGATACGTATTAAAAGACTATTTATGTATTTCATGAAAACATTTCTTTTAAAAAAACAAACTTTTCCTAAGAGAATTTTGAAATCAAGACCTTAGACCTCCTAAAGCAAAAAATAACAAGTATAATAATAATTAGATTGATGGGGCAATTAAAACATTACTCCATATAATCGATCACTCGATGTGGAACTCAAGTTTTATACCTCAGGGAAGTGTACGTAGCATTTTATATCTCAACACTGCTAGTCAAGTCATGGAACATGAAAATAAGGCAAGTTTGTAGACTTAAGCTTCAAGTTAATGTGGGATGGCTAACTTTTGAACATTTAATATAATGCTTCTTTAACAACATTTCGCTCAAGTCAGCCAGTTCAGCTATACAAGTTAAACGCTTGAGAATAGGGGATATAAAAGAATTCCTACTCCCAAGTAAGTAGTGGGGTTTGTAGACTTAAGCTTCAAGTTAATGTGGGATGACTAACTTTTGAACATTCAATATAATGCTTCTTTAATAGCATCTCGCTCAAGTCAGCCAAACACTTGAGAGTAGGGAATATAAAAGAATTCCTACTCTCAAGCACAAGTAAGTAGTGGAGTTCGGACTTGTGACCTCCAAGTCACAAGGTGAGTTCCCCACCACCTCCACCAAGTAAGCTTGATTAGTCACTATAATAAATATAGTCTTCTATTCCACTAACCATTAACCAATACAAGCATACTCCATGTACAAATTCACATGTACAAATTCAATTTTATATAATAATCCTTTTGTCCCTTTTTGATTGTTTGATTGTTTGTCCCATTCAAGTTTGTTCACTTTTAACAAAAAATTGGTTAGATGGAGCTCATAAAAGAAAAAAATGGTGGGCCAGAAATGCAAGTGTAAATATTGTGGTCCCCCGTGATCATTTTTAGTATGGAGCAAATTTAAAAGGACAAACCAAAAAAATTTCAACCCTAAAACTTTTAATACTCAACTCCAATAAACCATACGATAAACAAGCTTCAATTGTTTCAATAATCAATAGAGGTTCTACAATTTCGCATCAAAAGATAATCTCAACCCTAAAACAGGTCTTCGGACACATATCAACATCACATACATTCTCATGATATATTTAAAACTGTTAAGGATGAGACTATGAGAGCAACGATGTACGTCTATATCTGCTCAGAGACAATGTTTGATGCAATGAATATGCGGATAATCATAGAGGATTACTTGGCCTAAGTTGGAGCTGATAATAATAGGCTACCAGCTATGTTGCTATGAAATAAAACTAGTTAGCATAACTATGATAAGTTTTAATAAGTTCAAATAAAAATATATCATTTAAAAAGAAACATAAATATTGAAAATGATGTATTATTTAAGAGAACGTATTGTGTCGGACTTAGACCGACCATAATTTTTGGTCGGACGACTTTCAGTTAGTCTTAATTTTTTTTCAGGTAGTCTTCATTTTTTTCAGGTAGTCTTCATTTTTTTTTCAGTTAGTCCATTATTTCTTTCAGTTGGCCCATTATTTCTTTCAGTTGGTCCATTTTTTGTTTCAGTTGGTCCATTATTTGTTTCAGTTGGTATACATATTACGAAACAAAGTCCAACTGAAAGAAAACAAAGTCCAACTGAAAAAAAACAAAGTCCAACTGAAAAAAAAACAAAACACTAACCTCTGCTTTCTCTCACTTTCTCCTTCTTTTTCATTCCTCTTAGCTGATTTTTTTCTTCCTACCTAGAAGAAAGTGAAGTACGAAGTTGATATGGGCCGGCCCATCAGTAACTACTCATTACGGATCCTCTCTAACTCCTCAGATCAACTCTCTCTTTCTCTCTCCTCAGATAACCGAATCTCTCTCTCCCTTTTTCTCCATTGTTGAAGGCTTCAATCTCACTCATTCTCTCTTTAAAGGCCGGATGACCACAATATTCTGGTAGTCTGCTATCCCAGAAGGGATATCCAATTGTCCGTGGGAAACCACATGGTGATTCAATCGGAGCACATTCGTCGTACTTTTGATCCGCATTGACGGATGAAATCTGAGAAAGGTAAAAATAGACTACGATGAAGAAGCTGATAGGAAGTAGCATGCTCTTAATATGATACATTAACACAAATTTTTGTGGCAAGAAATTTGTTGGGTTAATTAGTTTTTGTCATCATGTTGAAGATAAAGAGTTGTGGAGAAAAGGTATTATGATTTCTATTGACAAAGACAAACTGAATGATAGTGATTATAATAGTTTTTTGAAACTAAAATTGTATAGTACTGGGCTCAGCCCGTCTAACGAGAATATTGGGTTAGACGGTTTGACCCAATACTTTCACATTATTTAAAGACATGAGGTAAATGTCACTTATTGATCACTTATAAAGTCTCTCATGTGTTTGAATCAAATGCATGAATGACATGATATTGCTTGCCATAGTTGTTAACGTAAGAAATAACTGTGTTCTTTCGACCCAATAACACTATTGAAGCCAATTAAGAGGTACTCCCTCCGTCCTATAATATAGAGTGCTTGTTTTTTTTAGACGGTCTCCAAGATGTAACTTTGACCTTTAATATCTTCAATTCTGTATCAATAAAAAATATAAAAAGTTGATATTATGAAACTAGACATTGAAACGAATCTAACAAGATCCGACATGAATATGTTTTTTTATATATACAAGTGAGAATATTCGATCAAAGATTTTAAAGTTTGACCCATAAAAAGTGAAGTATGCACTATATTATAGGACGGAGTGAGTAATAAAAAAAAAAATTGTAATTTTAGAAACACTATGTTCTTCCGTAGCTGAAAAGCAATGGGTAATTAAGCAAGGTGATGGGGGAAATTTGAAGCAATACTACCACTAACCACACAAATTTTAGTAGGACGTGATCCATGAATTGGACTTTCTTAAGATGCTCAAGTTCTACGCAAGCCCAACTACAAGACAAATATTTCCTTGTAATATGAACGAGCCCAAGAAAAGGGCGGCCCAGATAGCACTTTATTTTTAGATTTCTTTCTTTTATCCTTTGTTTTTTACAAAGTATAAAGAGGGGGGAGATTCGAATATGTGACTTATCCTTCACAGCATCACAATTTTAACCATTAGTCAAGACATTCTTGGTAAGGTAATCCTCTATCTACTTGTTTACAAATATTATTTATTTTCAACATGTATTTATTATTTCAATAAACAACGACCCTTTTTTCTTATATACTTATTATGTTTCTTTTAATTGCGCCTAGGGGTGATAATAAACTAGGTTGTTCAAGAACAACCCGGGCACGACTCGATCGGTCGAAGCTCGACTCGTGGTGCTCGGCTCAGTTTTAGGCTTAGCTCGATATCTTAACAAGTCGAACTAGGCCAAGCTCGACTCAAAAAGCTCATGAATAGACTCGATTATTATTTTATGTAAAAAAACCATTATAACTTAAAGCCCTTTAAAAAAATTATTATAAGCTAAAATACTTTTACAAAGTTATTATAGTATCATTTTATACAACTTTTTACATTGAACTACTATGTCTTTTCTTTTTGTATCCTTTTAGATCTAGATTGTCGATCTTTTATGTATATTTGTAAGTAATTCATTTGGTTATTTCTTACTCATGTTACTTTTTGAATTTAGTCTATAATTCTAAACTATATATGTCAATAATTTTTTTAAATGTCGTATATGAATTTTTTTGTTTGGTTTAATATTATGTTGGTTTATTTTTAATTTATCTCAAATTGAGCTCGAGCTCGAACCTTGAGAGAAGCTCATGAGCTCGTGTCGAGCTTTACTTATCGACTCGTGTGCCCACGAACCAAGCTAAAAGATAAGCGAGCCGAGTCCAGTACCATTCGGGCTTTGCTCGTACAATAAGCACGCGTAATTGCACCATTTGATTTTTCAATACTCCGACATGATTATTTGAATATCAAAATCTCTAGTTGTGTATTAGTAAAAAAAATGATTTGTTGATATTTGTAATCCTCGCATTGTGATGAATCTAACAAATCCCACTTGACTATTTTTTTTCCTTAGATAATGGTGAGAGAATATTGTAATTTTAGAAACAAGTCTAAGTAAAGTGGCAGATGACTCATTTGGGTTAAGTGATCACGTGGGGTTAAGTCTATTTCTGGTTTGCCTTATTTTCAGGTAAGGTTCGAATCAAGTAAGATTTAATTCGGTTTCATGTCTATGCAATTGATGGATCAGTTAGAATAGTGTATGTTTTGAGTCAAGTCAATATTTGAATTAAATTTATAATTTAAAAATAAGATAATAACTAAAATAAAATAATTTAAGCCAATAATTACGAATAACAAATAGAATATTAAATATTAAAATAATATAAAGTTTAAATTTTGGTGAGCTTTTGAGTGAGTAAGCTTGTGCGATGACTGTATAGAAAAATTTCATTTATCACGAGATTCCTGAAGGAGGGAAAAAGTTTATGTTTAACATGTCCAAACACACCATAAACTTAAACTTATGCCATTTTATGATAAAAACAATTTTAGAAAGGGGGATGACAAAAGTACTTAATTGGTCTCAATCTCTTCATTCTGAAGCCACTAGATTTTGAGTTGAAAACTGAAAGACTTCGTGTTCACTTTCCCAACATCTTGAAGTATTCTACTGCATCATCTTCTAAAAGTTCATCCATAAGCACAGAAAACCACCTTACAAAAAATCCAATACATGAATACAAAACCCACCTAAATTTAAAGCACAAACAAAAGACTGTAGCATCACAACCTTCCATACCTCAAAAATTATTTCTTTACAACTCCATTGTCACACCAATAATTCAAGCTAAAAAAAGTTCTCTTCTTCCCAAACTTTTATCACCCATTAAAAAAAAGACCATTCACACAGAAATAACTTTAGCTAAAAAAGATTTTCTTCTTCCCAAATCTCATCACCCACTAAAAAAATAAAAAAAAAATTGCAAAGAAAAGAAAAAAAAAGTTGCACAAAAAGAAAAGTCTTTGGCACTATAAATTGTATAATCCTTTTCTTGTTCTTCCGTGCAAGTAAACTCCAATTTTGATTTCTTTCCATTATAAACAATCATTGTCAAAATTCATTTTTTCTTATAAAGTTCCAGCTTTAATGGCTTCCTTAGCATCAATCCCACAAACCCAACTTTTTTCCAAAAAACTCACTATAATTTCAAAGCAAATCAACCAAACCCATAACTTTTCCTTCATTAGAAGTCATAATTTTGGATCAATGGTTTTGGGTAGAGCTGAAATTACCAAAATGCCCTTGAAGGCAGCTGTGTCTAGCTCAGCTGAGGTGAAGAAGGGATTTGTGGAGGAAATGAGAGCTGTTGCTATGAAATTGCATACAAAAGAGCAAGCTCCTAAAGAGGGACAAAAAGTGGCAAAGGGTCCAGAAGAGAAGTCTCCTGCTAAGTGGGACCCAACTATTGAAGGGTACTTGAAGTTTCTTGTTGATAGTAAGTTGGTTTATGATACTTTGGAGATTATTGTTCAACAAGCTCCTGTTTCTTACTGTAAGTTTCTCTCTTTTTTTTTTTTTTTTTTTTTTTGGTTTTTAGTGTTGAATTTCAATGGTTATTGGTTTATTTTTGTGTTCATTTGTCATGGAAACGATTTCTTATGACGATTCATGTTAGCCTACCCCGTATCATTTAGGGCCTAAGGCCTTTTGTTGTTGTTGGTGGTGTTGGTGTTGTTATTGTTAGGTGTTGTTGTTGTTATTGTTGCCTTGTTTTTTTTATCCATATGAGCCACGAAGGCAGTACATTGTTGCCTTGTTGTTGGTGTTGGTGTTGTTGTGTTTTGAATGTTGTTTGAGATTGATATGATTATATGAGGGTTGGATAAATTTTGTGCCATTGGTACTTGATGATTAATTTTGATCACTAGGTGTTTCTTTTGCAATGAGTTTATGTTTTTGATTATGTGATTACTGATATTAAGGGGCAGCTCAATTTTGTCTTGCTGATTCTATATAGGGTCCGAAAGCAAGCCTTTAAAGATGAGGTCATTTTTTTTTATATATAGAAACTGAGAGAACTTTTTGATGTTGTTACTGTGTTTTTTAATTGAGAGGAATACTTGTCAATTTTATGTAATGGAAAGGTTTGATGATGTATTCTTACTTGAAGATAGAGGAATTCCTGAAGTATTCATGTTTAGCTCAAAGTACCCATGTTCAAATCCTATAGACCTATACACATCCAGTACTGGAGGAGTTCAATCTGTTGCATCTAGTGCTTAAAGGTAGTTGGGAAAGAAACCTTGGTCAGTACGTGCTCTGATCTGTGTGTAATATCTGGTCTCTGAGTAGTATGTTGAGTATGTATTGTTGGCTCTGGGGTTAGATTCATTAGATATACCATCTATTTTTGCCGGGAATTTTATGGAGTATATCACTCGGTGGCTTAAGATATGTCTATGGACTATGGTTGAATTGCCCTTCACTTTTCACAGGATTTTATCTTGCGATGGCTAGATAACAGATGAAATACCTATTGCTCCAGTAAATGTGGTCTGATGAACAGATTTCTCTTTCAGTAACTTGTTTGCTTGTATAGTGTATACTGATTTGAGACTTGTCACTCGTAAGGTCGGAATTTGATTTGTTGTATCATCTGATTTCTGTATATTAGGTTGCTATGTAGTATGTAGGTTCTTCCAATTAATTTATCTTGAGTTCTGTGTGAATCTCCATGTTTATTAGGTAGAGACTGAGACTAGATCCTTTAGTCTCGTTCATATTAATTACCTCAAGTCCTTGTTGCTGTGTCTATAGCCAGGCATCAATATGATGGTTAGGGCGCGGCTGCGAGTTTTTGTATCACCATCAGGCTTTCTTTTGTGATGAACTAGCGTAACTTGGACTGATTAGGGACAATATTAACAAGTAAAATCAGAATTAGATTGAGAATTTTCTGGAAAACTGGTGATAAAAGGATAAATACAAGCTTTCGAGAGGCTTGCTCTCTCCCAAAAGAACTCTTAAAAGTTCACTAAAAAACACTCATCAAAATTCAGCATGCCTTTTTTCTTTCTCCTCTCCCCTATATATATAGTATTTCCCTTAATAACCTACCTAACTTATTACTCAAGCTACTAATCAAGATAATACCTTAATTACCCCTCCCTAATATCAGTTCATTACATCTTTGAATTGAGATTGTTGTGAGCACTGATCAGTCATGCATTAAAGAGTCTCTACCTATGGATCTGTGATGATGCAAATTCAATTTCTTTGTTATCTCATCTGGAATTAAGACTTTTGAGTTTGGAGTTTGGACCATGTTACCCCCCTGTGAAGTTATTATTCCCCCATCACATTAAATTGACAAAATCTTGGAATCAAATAATTCGGAAATCAAATTCCTTTTACCACCCTTTGAGATCTAACTTACTTTGCGATGCCTGAAGCTCAAATTTTGAAACTAATTTCTTTTCACAAGTCTAGGCTGGTCCTGAGGCGCTCATGGAAGTTTGTAAATTTTCAATAATACTTTCTCCATTTTTATTTACTTGCTTTAGAGAAAATGCACAAGTTTGAAGAAAGAGAGAAAAAAGTGGACCAAGAAGGAAGGTTCAATGACTTTTAAAACTAAAGAACATGGTCACTGCTGCATAGTTCAAAAAAAGCAGATTGTACTTTTAAGTGTGCAAAAGTATCCAAAAAGTAGTATGTAGCAAGCATTGTGACATTTCCATTTTAGGGAAGTGTAGCTAGTGAGTTGAAATGGAGTACATGTTTTTGCCAAGTTGAATCGGGAGGAAACAGTTGTAGAGGATAAGGCCATTCAAAAAAAGCATGAAGGTGAGTAATAATTTATCACTGGAAGTCTTTGCGGTATGTTATATCACCTTAGCTAAGCACCTTTACTAGATCTAGCTCCACCAAGTTCTTCCTTTCTCATGATCCCGTTTCTGTCACTACTATTCAGACAATGCTCATGTAAACTTTCAACTAAATGGATCGTGCAATACTGATGCAAACAGGGAGATAGGGGGTGCTTTTAGATATGTATTTTGCTTTCAATATAAGCTCACATAGCTGCATGTAGACTATAGTTTTCTAGATAAGCCTGCCCAGCATACTTCATGTCTTTAGTGTCTGGCAGTAATTTGAATTGAAAGTTTGTGATTCGTCTCTGATACTGGTTGCGCCTTACCAGGGCCGTCTTGGAGATTTTGGGGCCCCGGTTCTAACATAAAAATTGGGCCCCTGAATTTATAGAAAATAAAGATGAAAGGTTAGAGTTCTAAAGATGGAAAATTGCAAATCTAAAGATAAATCATTGATAAATTTATTAAGGGTGGAAAATAAGGCTGATTTCTTCAAATATCAAGTAGAATTTTCAAAATAATATATTTTGGAGCCTTTATAATTTTGGAGGCCCTGTGTTGTTGGGCTCCTTGAGTCCTTGCACACCCTCATCTACCCCTTTGCGCCTTACCTGCAATTTTTTGACCTGAACCACTTTTTAATTTCAGATGCTGAGTTTAAGGACACGGGATTGGAACGTTCACAGAGTTTGGAAAAAGATTTGGAGTGGTTCAAAGAGCAAGGTTATACTATCCCGGAGCCATCTGATCCCGGTGTCACATATTCTAACTATCTTGAAGAATTAGCTCAGAAAGATCCTCAGGCTTTCATCTGCCATTTCTATAATGTATACTTTGCCCACTCTGCTGGTGGCCGCATGATTGGAAGGAAGGTATATTTAAGTACCCCTTGCATTGAATTACACATACATCATGATTTCATATAACTTTGATATACTGATGACTCAATTTACCATATTGCGCGAGGCTAATCTGTGCTACTTAATCTATTACGGGCTTAATTAGTTTACATGTCGTGTGCCTAATATTCGAAGATAGAATTGCATTTATGTTTTGAAATTATCATTCTTCCTTGCACGAACCTTATTTTGCAAAAGGATGCCCACTCTATCATAGACCTAGGTAGCACGGAAATGGACGGGGTTTTGGAAAGGGGGAACCTCATGTCGGGCTTCATTTGCATGAATTCAGCTAAGGTTCCGGGAATGGAGACTTTTCAGAAACGAGGAACCCTCAGGTCTCCGTGGTTTTCTGCTACATAATCATAGACCCAAGTGTGATACTCTGTTCCAGGAAATTTGAGAAAATCGATTCTTGTTCTCCTGTTAGGATCATTTTGTATCTCATGTTTATGGCAAGTCACGCATCATCTGCGAATATTAGATGTTATTGTTTGAAGCAAAGGCAGGTTTCTAAAAACTAGAATGTGATTTTCACTTATAATATTGCTTATCATAAATTATATGGTTTAATGTACTTTGCTAGCTTCAAAACAGTTAAAAGATCACTAGTTGATCAATGAGCAACACTTCTGGTTTTTCGTTTTGTTCTACTGTTCAGTAATTGATAAATGATTTTCTGACTGGAATATTACTGATATAAACACAGTTGCTGTAATTCTATTCTACCACGTAATTTTGTGGTCGTAATCTTCATCAAAATTTCTGAATCCGACTTTATATATAAGTTGTATTAGAGTTATTTACTTGTGCGGTCCTCAGCTTCATCATTTTTCCCCTTTCCATATTAGGTTTCAGAGAAGATTTTGAACAAGAAGGAGCTGGAATTCTACAAATGGGATGGTGAACTATCTCAGTTGCTCCAGAACGTGAGGGAGAAGCTAAATATAGTTGCTGAAGTACGTCTCTTTTTCTTACACTCCGGTTTTGGAAACTTTGTTTTCAGTTAATCTACCACTTTCTTTCCATAATTAACACATCTAATGATTTCGGCTTAGGGTAATCCTAGCCTAATCTTACCAGATAACCGAAGATTAATAGTTTTTGAAAACCCTTTTTTGGATAATGAGAGTTGATACTGAAACACCACCGACACGAATGTAGGAAAAGCCTAATTAAGTTCATGTTGTATTGTTTTTGCAGAGCTGGACAAGAGAAGAAAAGAATCATTGTTTGGAAGAAACCGAGAAGTCATTCATGTACTCCGGGCAAATCTTACGTCTCATATTCACGTAAAACATGAAGCTGCCTCGTTGCGAGGTCTTACTGTTGGTTCTCCTGTGATGCAAATGCATCATCACCTAAATTCACCTTGTTTATATCACTCAAAAGAAAAAAGGAACAATTTTCTTTGTTAAATTTGTTTTTCCTTAGATTCTGTTTGAACTTTGAATACTCAGGTTGACAAATGTGAATATATCAAAATGCAGGTTTCACAAAGCCATTCTTTCTGTTTAGTTGTAGTGAATTAGTGATCATTCATTTGCCACAATCACAATGACCTCGACCCTTTTAGGCGTGTTTAGTAGGAAAGGGTTCACGATGGCCGATTTTGAGTTATATCTAACTTCTAAAACCGCTTACGAAAGAGTTTGATTGCAAATATTTTGGAACGGAGAAAGTAAAATTTTGCATAATTATTTCGACCCAACTTATATAATATGGATACAA
Organism: Beta vulgaris subsp. vulgaris; assembly: GCF_026745355.1. NCBI lineage: Eukaryota > Viridiplantae > Streptophyta > Magnoliopsida > Caryophyllales > Amaranthaceae > Beta > Beta vulgaris. Next base: position 56,306,001 of record NC_079209.1, read on the forward strand.
ACTTCCATAAACTAGAGTAGATGATTTTTTTTTTATTCGATAATTAACTGGTCCAAGTAGGGTCAGATCAAAGTAGATGATGAACTCTAATATTTAGTATTTGAGATTTCCACGCTTTTTTTATAAACAAGTGGCTCTCTTCCAAACACAAAAAACAATTAGAATGGCTCCCAAAACATGTGGCTCGTGTTGCGCATGGCACTTCAGTAAATGCTTGGGGTTAGTTAAGATTAGTTAGACACATAGCACAATAGCAGTGCACTAGATTGATGTACTGTACGAAATATGTTTGTCATAAATCATGTATTTCTCCTATTTTTGGACTAGACTTGTGATCATGTCATACACTGTTCATACAAATTCTATTATATTATATACACGAGTGTACCGTGAACATGGTACATCCAACTATTTAAGGTTATTTTTTGTGCGTCATTGTTCATTTAAAATCATTCAAATGAGAAACTTATACTAAAAAAGAGACTCCAAATGAGCAGAAAATAGTCTTAGATGACATGCATCATGGTACCCCCGAGTGTATGATGAATGAACTCTACTGTTCATTGGTTAAATTTTTTATTTAAATAATATATTTTCATTTTGAAAAAGATATTAAATTTGATTTTTTTATTAAAAATAATTGTAAAATGTAATTGAATTACTGAATACAGTAGTTGATTGAAATTATATATTATGGAACAAAGCGAAAGTGAGTTGTGCGAATAGTGCAAAAATAAAAGTGGAACAACTAAATAAAAACGGATGGAGTATTAGTTAGGAACTTATTACAAAATCACGAGTAGGTCGGCTATATATATGTTCCCTTTTCGAAGGGAACATTAATATTTTCTATTTTTAGATTCTTGTATACAACTTTTAGTATACTATAAATATAAAATTATATACTTCGTTTGTTCCTTTCAATTTTGCTCCATTAGGGCTAAGTTTCTTTTCATTTTTGGTAAAATAGAGTCGTTATGAGACCAAAATCGTGAATTTTGTATGTAATGAATTTCAAAGTTAAATGGTGAATCGGACCATGCTCACGAGTCATGATCTTATCAGGATAAGCCAATTTGACGTCTCGAAAAGAATTACGGTGCAAACAAAAGGAGATGAAGGGGGAGGGGGGGTTAGAAGTATCTTTAGACCTAATTAACTTGATTTTGGCCTAAAAAAAGCAAAAAAAAATTATCACGTTCACCCCTGAATTATGGACAAAAATATCAAACTTTGAACATAAATTTTACTCATGATATGTAAATTATTAGTCGACTTAGTCTGAAATCGAAAATCCAACTTACACGACCTGATTTCCCCGAGTTTGAGCTTAAACTTTTACTTTTGGTCCAATTTTTTAGACAAACAGTCTAATCGACCCATGACCATCTCTACTTATTCTAATTTATCTCCTATATTCCCCTTGCTAGTTTGAGCATATGCCCAACTCCAAACGTGGTGCTTAGTCTTGACTATTGAGGAAGAAGTAAGAATCGGCTCTATATATAAGAACACTTTTGCTAATTACCCACTCTAAATTCTCTGAAGTCTGAATCCCCATTTTTCTCTAATTTTCCTGAAAATCTTACACTCAACCAAAAAAAATGGTCAGACTTGTTTTCTTCCACATTTTCTTAGCCCTTTTTTCCCTCATTATTTTCCACGCTTCTTCATCTTCTGTCCCTTCTAGTGAATCAAATCTCCCTCTTCTTGCTCTTAAGATCAAGCCTAATCAGGTAAATTAGTTTGTTTAATTAATTATGTTTGTCTTTTCCCATCATTCTTTTTCCTACTACTTTTTGTCCCATCTTTTAGAAGTTTAATCTAATCAGTGCAAATTTCATGAATTGTGAAAAAGATGTGAACTTTTTGAGATTTTTCTTTTGTTGGGTGCATTAATAAATCTTACTTTATCATCAATTTTGTAGACTACTGCTTCAAGCTGTACTTTCAGAGTTCAAATCACTACAAGCTGTTCTTCTGTAAAATACACCAGAGATCAAATTAGTCTTTCTTTTGGTGATGCTTATGGAAATCAGGTATGTTAATTTATATTCTTGATATTAAGTTGTATTGATTTTTATGATATATTATTGAGATTTATTGCTCCACTAGAACCTAATGTCAAACTTAGATTAATGGGTATGTTCTGGAGTGAAACTATATTGATTATCATTTCTTGTTTGGTTAGTTAGGTAATTCCAAATTTAGTTAGTAAATGCTAAAAGAAATAAAGAAAATTAGATTCTGCTTTGTGGGAATCTTGCAGATTTTGATTTGATCAACTGATTATAACATCCTCTCCGAATTTTGCATTAATGATAAATGTTGAAAATTGAGGAAATAAGACCAACCTGTCAAAGAAAATCAAATTGTGGTTGGTGGGTATGTCATTGAATTTGGTTTAGTCAACATACTAGTGTTTTAACTGGTACATTCTGGTAACTGTAGGTTTATGTGCCAAGGATTGACAATCCATCCTCTCGTGCTTTCGAGGCGTGCTCCACAGATACATATGATGTTACTGGTCCGTGTACATACGATGTATGCTATGTGTACCTGTACCGGAGGGGAAATGATGGCTGGAAGGTAAACAGTGTGCGTATTTCCAGCCCGTATATCAGGACTGTGACTTTCAAGTACAACAGCTGGATTCAAAACAATGTTTGGTTTGGGTTCAACTACTGCAACGGTGCGTCTGCTCTTCGTTAATGTAGATCGTGAGAAGATAAATAATTGAGCAGTCATGATTTATAAATAAGACCGACATTTTGTTTATTTATCTTTCAAGTACTAGTATGTTTTGTGCGAGAGCTGTGTATTTGAGATTATTTTGCACCCTTGATCAGTGAGCATGATGCTGCTCTCAAGACTTAAATCTTGTGATATGTCCAGATTGAAGTTCTATCTTGGATTTGTTTATCTTTATATTTTTATCTGCTTATGTATTGCTCCATCCCTCATTCCCTCTTATATGTTCATGTTTGTTAATGCCATGTTTAGCTTTACTTGAACTTCTAGCTAGCACGTGTTCTCGATTCAAATCTTTATGCTAGACTCAACCTCATAAAACTAGTAGTCAGATTATTCATTTTGCGACATCTTGTACATCTTTTTTTTTTGGATTTCAAGAGCAAGGCATTATTTTGTTGGAATCATTTTAAGTTTCATTGGAGAGATTAAATGTTCATGTGGTGTGTGATGTCCAAACTTGGTTTCTTACCATTTTCTTTTTACAATAATTACTATCTGCTGCATTCTGCTTTAGTTTGGACCATCTAGGGATTGCATGAGAGACAGGGCTACATTTCTCTAATTCTCTGTATCCCTCGGGTTCTGGTTCTTATGATTCCCTCTTCTTTGTTGTGGGGGAGGTGAAACGAGATTATACTCCCTCTGCTTGCTAGATTTTTGAAATTGTTTCTACTAGAGAAAGGAGGTTGAGGCGAATGAGGATGTAATGATGTCTTTGGAGTTTGAGGGAATGAGGATGTAATGCTGTCTTTGGAGGTTCAACCTACAAGTTTACACTCTTGATCAATATGAGTGGCTAGAATAATTCTGTGGTTAAATGAAATGCTCCAGAAAGAAAACCTCTGAATCGGTCTGGCCTCTGCTGTCAGACTCAAACCTTATATTCCTACAGAAGCTTATGTTTTGTTTGCAAGTAGCGATGAGTGAGGATGAAGAAAGAAAAAAGTGGAGTGGACAAAGACAGTGGGGCTTGTTGTTGATCCCTACTATCTTCCTATTACTTGAAGGCTTTTGGATAATTAAGGGTTTTTCGAGGTATATAAAACTCTCCTGTCTCGAACCGTCTAAATTATCCTCATAGGGGCATGGAAAGCTGCCTTTCCCCCCTACTTTCATGTCCCTATCACCTCACTGAAAATGAAGGGGCTATTTGATTCTTAACTCTTTTTGTATTATGCTTTCAACTTACTTTTCAAGGAAGCTTCAGAGCATAATGCTACTGAATTGATAAAGGAAAGAGCATTCACACTCCTTGGTGCAAATATCTGCAAATACCTATGTTACTTGGACTTGGGTACTCGTATTGGATGTATGTGTCCAAGTATTGGACTCGGAAATATTTTGAAAAATTTACATGATCATGTTCCGAAATGATGTGCTGAAAGTCTATACATATATCAAAGTGTTGAAGATCTGGTACAGCTACTTGAAGGTGAAATGAAGAGTCCGAGTGTTCTAGGTGAGTATATAGAGGAACTTTATTAATGATGCAAACACATGAAACAGCCAGCATTTTCATTTATTGGATAATCTATTACCTTGATGATGAAGCATATCAGCTACAGCTAGTGTACTATTCTCTTATCTATAACATTCTACATTTTAACCCTCCTGATTTGGTAAGATCAGAGCAGTGCAGTACTCGTATTCTTCAGAACCGAGATTACAGCCAAACCTCTTGGCTGAGCGCTTAAGCATTCAATGGTCTTATTAAGGCACTTGGATAGCATGATCCAAACCAAGGAGGTTTTGTTAATTGGTTCTGAGCTCATTAATATGTCCTTTTTAATCGAGTAATTATGTTTTTTGAGCTTACAATAGCATAGCTTACAGCCTTACAGTCACTATAATAGAAGTATAAGATATGATTCAGACATGATCTAACCCACTATTATTCTTGCTCACTGCAGGGTCTTCCTCTCGAGGCTATAATAAACCTCCATTAAGCACCCTTATTATGACCCTTGTGGCCGTGCTGTTTTTCGCGCTCGAATGGTGCTTGTTCTGAAACACTTGAATTGGATCTTGAACACAAGGCCCTTCTAACTTTTTTTTTTCTGTTGCTGGAAATCAAACCAAAATTTAGGAGAAGATTGTTTAGAGAACAAAGTTCTTTTCTTTTTTTTCTCTTTTTTGGGGGGTGGGTTGTGCTTTCTGTACACGAGATTCCTAAGATATTGATTATTGGTAGTATGATGTGTTATGGACAAGACATTTAATACCATATGGATTTTAAATTTGTCCTTGTTTGGACTTTGGTATACATGTATAAATATAATGGTTAAGTTCCTGTTTAGCTTGTGATGTTTTGTTTGTTTTTTTGTTTCGTTATATCAGGGTGGGCTAAAAAACGAGTATATGTTTATTCATCATACACCTGGGTGTATTATGTGTATGGTACACTCAAGACTATTTTTTACTTATTGGTTTATTTAGAGTTCTACCTATTATATGATCGTGTTCATTTGAAAGTTTCAAATAAGCAATGAGCAAACAAATAATCCTGATAAAATCATGTTCGTAATATACCCAATTATACGATAAACATTCCCCTAAAAAACTTGGTTATTGATCTTTTGGCTGCATACCTCTTCCTTCCTTCGTAGAGATTGATGCGCGGTCCAAGTCTCCAAGATCATGACATTCACATCGACATTATTTGTTGTGTAATTAGATATAAATTCGTCGTGTTAGAGAGTGGAGCTGGCGTATCAAAAATGATACCCTACAATATCAATTTGTTAGGAGATTGTTATCACATGGTATCATTTAATAATTGTCAATTTGTTTTCTTTTTATCAAGGGTAGTTCTTGACCTATGCAGTTACGACGACGAAATAGGGTCCAAAATATAAGGGCCTAAAATATATATTTTTTTATTGTGTAAAGAAAGGATAAACATTTTAATCAGTAATAAAAGTGTAAGAGAAGGAATAATGAGAACACGAAATTCATCAAATTTTGTTTAAACTTTTAAACACGAGTCTTTATACTTCTATCTCTTTTTGAACTACAAATGAAGGGTTCAATTAAGAAAATTGTATAGGACTTCCATTATTTTTGTCCATATTTGCCCCGTCTTTGTTTTAGATAATAAGTTGTTGTGTTAAAGATAAATGGGGCAAACAATTACAAACAGATGGAGTAAATTATTGGATTAAGAGTGTAACTCATTAATCATGATACTTTAGTCAATTTAGGATTTTCATAAAAGGCATCCTAAAAAATACTATAGAGATATATGATATGAGGATACTTTATTTCCAAATATCTGGGGGTAAAGACTTTCTCTCAAACTTCACTGGCAAAGTTGGAGGTTGTCAACTCACACCAAGGCCATTAGATAAATAAATGATCAACATTCTTATATATCCGTAAGAAATTCTTCCTATGGCCTTTTTTTATTGCAATATTTTACTTTTACATAGTTCATATAATAGTTTTGATAAAAAAAAATTGGACTAATAGTAGTATTTAAGATTTTAGATTTATGTCAATAAAAAATAATTTTGTTAATAGATGACTGAAAATATTAATGATCATAATTGTGCAACGCAAGTATATAAGTCAAAATGTCGTGATTGATATAGGGAGAAGCAGATTATATTTGATTTTTGCAATTAAACTGTGTCAGGCGTCATTACACCAATTTGAAATTTGTTAAGCTATATTATGAAGATGTTTAGATGAATTTAAGATGCATATGTAAAGGAAGTTGATGAGTATAGGTAAAACATGTGATATGCATATGATGTTTTGGTCTATTTTGTTTGTTCCTAGGATTATGTGTAATATCTTCTTAAGGATTATAATCTTCTCACGCTCTCCAATATATAAATGACAAAGTAGGTCATTATAGAACACACACAAAACATATTCTACTGAAACACAGAAGGTGGAGCCATCATAACTTATGAGCTACCAACCTACATCAGGGTTGCTAAATGTCGTCCTATTTTTTCTTACTAATGCCCTATATATTTGTATAAAAATACGAGGGGTCTTCCTTCTCTTTCCCCTCCATTTCCCATTCCATATTCCCTCACTCATTCCCTTTCCAACTCCCCCCCTCCATTCCTCCTCGCCTCTTCCATTTCCTCTCATCTTTCATACACACTCTCTCTCTCTCTCTCATCCCTTCCATTTCCTCCATTGAAGGACTACGAGATTTAAAAAATTTCCAACAAGTTCACATTTTCCAACGACTTCAACTTTTTTACCATCTCGTTATATTACGGGTAAATGCTAATGTAATTAAAAAAAATTCAAATAAAACAGGTAGAATGTCTTAAACATGGCGCTTCGACCACAGGTTAGGGCGCCTAAAATAAGCCCCCGACCATAGGTTCGGGTGCCTAAAATAGGCTCCCGACCTCAGGTTCGGGTGTCTATTTTAGGTGCCTATACCTGTGGTTGGGAGCATATTTTAAGCGCTTGACCACAGGTTCGAGTGCCTAAAAATAAGCACCTGACCACTTTTTCGGCATTTTTAATTTTCGAAAAAGTTACACGTATTGTGAACGGAAAGGTTGCCGGAGGAGTGGCAGCGTGATGATGATTCAACCTCCTTCGGTATCTGAAGAGAGGACCGAAAAATTGGTCGGAGAAGTCCTTGGATGATGAGATAGTGTGAGGAAGTATGAGAGTGGGGGAGTGAGAGAATGAGTGAGAGTGAAGAAATATATATGAGTATAAATACATTTTTTTTTCTTTTAAAGGTAAGATGAAGTCTCTTGCAAGAAAGGGGGGAATTGGGGATCCTTCCTTGCAAGAGGTGAGACTCGATCCCTTGACCTCTAAGATCGGAGATGATGTCAATACCACTAGGCTATCACTTGCGGCTCATATGAGTATAATACATAAGAAATATGTATACAGGACATTAGTAGAACGTCATTTAGCAAAACTCGCTTTCTTTATTGATAAACAATATCATATTATCTCAATTTTCGTCCTCTTCACTTCATTAAAAGTTACAGTACAACTAATTGCTATGTACAACTAGGAATGGCAACGGGTCGGACTTGGACCGGATTATGCATAATCCGACTCCGACCCTACAGAAAGTTGGATTTTAAATCCGAGTCCGACTCCGAGATCCGACTTTGAAAATCCGAATCCGACCCTACCTAAAATCCGAACATCCGACTCCGAGATCCGACTCGACTTAAAATTCGGACATCCGACTTAAAATCCGAACATCCGACTCCGAACCTGATCCGACTTATTTTTCTTCCAATTGTTTAATCATTTATTCTGTGGAAAAGCCTATATAATACAACTTGCTGAAAGTCGAAGTCAGATTATACATAAATAATACATTACATAAATAAGAACAAAGGATTGATTGACTCAAAGTCGGAGTCGGATTCGGATGTCGGATTATTTTATGAGATCCGACTCCGACCCTCCTCCGACTCGTATTGTTTTAACGGAGTCGGAGTCGGATTCCTTTTTTGTCGGAGTCAACTCGGATTTTTTCCTTCGGATCGGAACGGACTAGGGTCCGATTCGGATTGGATTGCCATCCCTATGTACAACTAATTGCTTTGTACAACTTTCTAATGATATTTTTATCTGCTAGTAAGATTATTTTCATAACATTAGTAGCGTCTGTAGCTCAGTGGATAGAGCGTCTGTTTCCTAAGCAGAAGGTCGTAGGTTCGACCCCTACCTGACGCGTTTTATGTTTTTGTATTTCCCAAATGCATCGCAGTGTTAATGATTATCAAAAAATCTGTCAAGAATTGCATAATCAGCGTCTGTACCTCAGTGGATAGAGCGTCTGTTTCCTAAGCAGAAGGTCGTAGGTTCGACCCCTACCTGACGCGTAAGTTAGCAGTTCTTTGGAACTATTTTATTTTTGGGTTTTTTCTATGTGGTACCCCGATCTTTTAAAAGTTCCACATGATACCTTTAAGCTTACCTTTTTTAATGCATGATGCCCTTACCACTTATTTTTTTTCATCACCTCCATCACTGCTAATTGCTAAATGAGGATATAAGTACAGCATGATCATGCTAATAATCATTTCTAAAACATTCATAGTTCTTGCATTATTCCCAAATAATTATACAAAAGCATATTCTTGTTACAACTTCCAGCAATATACTGGTAAAGAAATCATCAAGCAACCATCTGAAAATAAATACACAAGGAAAAAGTCTATATCTAGTGCTCAACAATTCTATGTCCCAGGTTCAAAAGTGTAAGTTTAGTCTTTTCAAGACACTCACTCATCGAATGTACTCATGAATCCACCGATGAAGCCAGCTCCGTTGCAGTTTCCGCACAATATCTCCCTTTTTCCTCTGCAAACAAGTAAAAGCTCGATTAGCATGAACGTTGGTGCGAAAATTGGTTAATAGTAATATAGTATGCATTTTTCAGTACATATTGTAGTATGCATTTTTCAGTACATATTGTAATAGGATAAAGTGGGTTGATAGGGTACCTGCAAAGCCAACATAATCCACCAGCCTTAAACTGTCCGTTGTAGTGGTCTTGGGTGTTCACTCCACCTCCTTCACACTGAGTACATACTTTAGCACCTGGCAGTTTGATGAAAAATAGGTTAATGTCAGCAGTCAGAATGTTAATGCACTTATTTGATATATGGATTCTAGCTACTTGAAGAAGTATTCTCCATCGAACATGTGAGGAAGGTGCGTTTTGGTAAATCCACTTGGATGCTGCATTGCCACAGGCCAATTCCTCCAATTTCTCCTTGTATTTGGTAGAGAGCAAGTTCTCATTTAGCCTTTTTCCATGTAATAAAGGAGCATGTTCACCACTAGTTTTCAGTTTTGAGATTTCAGAAGTCGTATGATATACGTTGCAGAATAACTTGAAACTAGTCTTGAAAAATCTTGGATATTGGCAACAGAAAACTAAAAAAAACATCTACTACAAAAACCTATTTTTAAAATTTTCGTTTTTTTCACCAAATACTCCTGACAAATCACGAAATTCACCATATACCCTCAATGTTTCAAATATTCACCATGTACCCCGAGTTTTTAAAACTGTACACCATCTACCCTTTTTCTAGCGGACGTTAAGTCGTCGTTAGTTTTATTTACGATATAGCCATTATTGCTTGGCCTTTTCCTTGGTGTTTGCGCGTTTGTTTATTCTAGTCATTGCTCTGTTATAGCCTTGATTTCATCGCTGTTGGAGGTGGTGTCATGCGTTCCCCTGAAATTCTTAGCTGATCCCCCCCTTCGATTTCTCCACCACCAACAAAGTTCTTCACTCACAGCCTGCGGAGGTAGGGAATTCGAAGGGGAGGGGTGGGGGTCTAGGAAATCGAGGGGGGCTGCGGCGGTGGAAGGGTTGGGCTAGTAGGCAGGTTGCGGCGGTGGAGGGGAGGGGAGGGGGGGGAGGGGAGGGGGTGGGTTAAGGTTAGGGATTAGATTTTAGGGTTTCAGGTTAATAATGGCAAAATAGTAAATAAAGTTAACGACAAGTTAACATCCGTTAGAAAAAGAGTATTTGGTGAACATTTTCTAAAACTCGGGGCTATATGGTGAAACTCTGAAACATTGAGGGTATATGGTGAATTTCGTGATTTGTCGGGGTATTTGGTGAAAAAATCGTTTAAATTTTGCTTTTAGAAAACTGGAACTTGCATTCAGACTTGATTTTCTTAACTCTTGCTATTTGCAATTTGTTTCTCAAAATTCACAAGCTAGGTTGTGGGATGTCCCGATCTACATCAACTAATAGGGAAACCGAAAATTTTTCAGATTATCATCAGAAAAGATTACATTGCTGGTGAATAATGAAGAGAATCAGGAAAAAAAGAAATTCAGTAAGCAATAAAGTAGGAGTATGAAACATAGTTTCTGCTGTAACTCACCATTTCCATCACAATCGGCACACACTATGCTATTTGGCTTGGTGCCGGTGGAAGACTTTTCAGTTGCCTGTTCAACCCACAGATAAGATGCCTTAAGCTTTGCGGAGATATAAGCATGTACAGAAATTCAAGCAATAATGAAACTAGTATCTTAGCAAAGTTCAATCAACTTCACGTCTTCACACTAGAATTGAAACACTATACCAATCGAAATTTTTATCCATCAAGTAGGTGCCTACTATATGGAATAAACTACTAGAAGCTTCAGAAAATCCTTTGAAAGGGAGAGACCAATTTTCATTATGAATGTCGGCTACCTAAAACTTTCCAACGGCTAGGATAACAACAATAAGAACGCCAAAGCCTTAATCCCAATAGGATGAGGTTAGTTGCATAAGTCATGATTTTATCTCCAGTTGTCGTTCACATATCTAATGAACAGAATAGTGGTCATAATTCATAGATACACTCAAATTAAGGTTGTAGAGCACAAATTAAGGACCTCTCCAATCTAAAACATTGAATTGCACATCTTATCTCATCACATGACTAGAAAAAGTAACAAAGGCAAATTTGGAATATATCATTACATTGTCAAATAAGTACATTGGTGTAACTTACATTGTTATTTGTTAAACAAAAATGAACAGAATATTCTACATTTTGAAATCTAGAGAGGAGTTTCTTATTTTTGAAGAAAAAGGCATACTTAGAGTATTTATGTATTATTACAAAGATTAGCATATCATAATTATTTTTTGTGTGTGAATATGATTGGATAAGTCTACTTGATTATCCCCCAAAAAAGTGGCAATACTCTTAAATACAAATGAAGCTTTTTAGACTAACATGAATTTTCAATTGACTTCCCTTTCATGCAAATTATTTGCTAGTTAAAGAATCATTTCCAAGTAAAAGTGAAACTCTTCAAAATATTAAAGGAAGCCATAATCTTGAAGTTTACCTAAATTATATCTCAAGGCTTCAAATATGCTCTAAGCTATGTTGCTCGGACTCTTCATTTCACCTCAAGTACCCGTGTTGGATCCTCGACACTCGGACATGGATGGGACACTTGGACACTTTATTTTGGGCTAAAAAATATTAAAAAATTCCAAAAAATAGCCGAGTCGGACACTTGGACACGTACCTGTGTCGGACATGGGTACCCGAGTCTGAGCAACATAGTGCTCAAGTTCTTAAAAATTCCAAAACATTACCATCCAAATCAATTATAATTCATCAATGTATACTTCTAGTTGATACAACTATACAGCAAGCAATACAAAAGTGACCCATAATTGAAAATGAACTGAATTTCACCAATTATCTTGAAGTGGATGTCTCACCTTAGTTTGAAGTGATTGAAATCTTGCAGTACCCAATTTGGGTGATGTTTCATGTACTCTAATAACCTTTAAAACAGTAGAATTTCCAATCAAAACCCCTGCAACATAAGTAGTTATGAAAAAAAACGAAAATTTTGTCAAGCTAATTAAAGAACTCAACTTTACAAAATTTTTAGACAATTCAGAAGATATAATACAAATTCAGACATAGTAAAAGAAAGAACCTGGTTTTGAAGGGGTGCTAACTGATGTCACTGGAGTGAAACAAAGAGACTGAGCCATGGATTTTTACAGAGAGAGAGTGTGTGTTGTGTGTTGTGTGTGTGTTTTTGTGTATCTCTTAGTTAGTGTTAAGTAGACTGGTCGAGTGGTGGTAGCAAGCAACGGAAGAGAGAAGAGGTAAGAATAAAGATAAGGTGTTATTATCTTTTCTTTTTTCTTTCTCCAATTGATTAGTGTACTTATAGAGCCCTTTTTTTTTTTTTTTTTTGGTGAATAACCAAGGTATTCACCGCCGATAGCAGTGACTAATCCCTTCGCCTCGAGTGCTCCACTTAAGGGTAAAGGGCTGGCCAAGAATCTCTTTCCATTCCCAAAGGTTGAGGATCGAACCCCCGACCAATTGGTTAAGGGACAAAGTGAACAACCACTATGCCAAGACCACTTGGTTGTACTTATAGAGCCCTTGAATGAGATATTTTATGCATATGGGTGTAGGAGTTGGGGGAGGGTTTTGTTATGTAAAAATTATTAATAGAGACGATCTAATTTTAATATCAAAGTAGATTTAATAACTAAATGGATTAAACTAGTCACATACAGAAATTAATTTAGTCATTATTGGGTTAATTTTCTTTTTAATATTGGGCTTACCATTGCCTAATTTTAATTTAAAAGTAGACGGTCTCTTACAAGACAAACTCTTATAGTTAGATATTTGGTTCTATGTTGATATTTAGCAATCGAACAATGAGTATAACTATTTTGCAGAAATTTAGTTAGCTTGATCTTTGTCTTGTTCGTCGAATGAGAAAAGCAACAAGCTCTTCTACAAAAGTGATGCACACCGGATTCGAAGAAAGATTAGATCTCGTCTTCTCTTTTTCCTTAACACTTTTAATAACTAAGTAAATCATAACATCGAAGCATGATTTCACTCTATGTATGGTCTACAACTCTCTTATATCTTATCTAACTAACTGAAATTCAGTCGCATAAGTTTTTTACAAATATAGAATGTTATATAATGTGATTGGCATAAGCAATATACAATAAATTCGTCGCCCCCCCTCCCATTCTCTTTTATCTCCCTCGAATCCTAGTTTTCTCCCTTAGCCTAGCATTGCCAATTTACCACTAACTTGTTTTAGTGATGAATATGTACTGATTTTCTCTTCATTATCTGGTTTAGTTTTAATTTAATGATCACAACAAATTTCCTCTCTCTATTAAAGTGTTTTCCCTGATATATTGAGTTTTATCTCTCACCGGCCTTATGAGAGTTTGAAGTTAATGATGCGTATCTTTTTGTAGCTAATATAAATTGGTTCATTGATTGAGATCAATACGATTATGAAGCAATTTCAATTATTATTCTATAATCAATTCACATATACCAAAACCAAACATAAAACTATAACAATTTTTCTCTTTTAATCGCTTTGCTTCATTGCTTGGCCTCCCCCTTAGCCCTCTCAATTATTGAACCTTGTACTCAATCATTCCTCAGCCTTCAAACCTTCATAGCTATCACTGTGCAACAAAGGTTGAACATTGCTAAATTCAACCACATTTAGCTCTAGATGCCTTCCAACACCACACAATATCCGAAAATGCTTTCAAATAGCCTCCCATGTATCTCCAGTCTCCAGATACATCCCATGAGAAAAATTATTGGGGTTCTAGGAAGGCCACAATAACATGTATTATAACTTTCAAATTCAAGATACAAAATTGCCAAAAGGAGCTTGGATTGGTAAAACATTCCAAGAATTTATAGCTTGTGAGGGGCCGTGGTTTTGTGAGTCATGCAAGAAATTTGGGCACCATTATAGAAATTGTGGTCAATCAGTTAATCATAGGCACAATCCAGAAGAAAGGAGAGAAGGTAAAAATATTGGAGAGGAGAAGGATGGTCCTGACCCCCAATGGGAGGATGTCAAACGAAGAGAGAGAAACCAAAAGAGTATTGGGGGAAATCAGAAGGGAACTCGTTGGACCCCCAAAAAAACAAATGACCCAAAAAAGGTAGAGGGGCCCACTGAAAGGGCGGCTGTTAGTCATTTAGGCAATAGGGGAACAGTTTCTAGTTCCAGAGTTTTAGGGGAAAGTGGTTATAAGCTGGCAAATTCTTTCACATCCTTGCAGATGATTGGAGACGTCGAAGGTCTTCCTTCCTCTTCGGTTGGTGCAGGTTCTAAAACCTCTCATGTGGCGAAAGGTGGCACCCCTAAAAAACCTACTATACTCAACACATCACATCCTCCCACGCCAGTAAAAAAATCTATTAACCCAAATCCAGTGGAAAATGCCATACCTCTTTCACAACCCATAACCGTAACATCACCCGAAAAAAACTCTACCCCAAACCATGGAATTCCCAGTCGAGTTTTACCCAACCTCACCACCACCCTTGTCCACTCCATCCCCACCATCATCCCCACCATCCCCGCCAAGAATATTGGCAATCCGTTACGAACACCCAGTGCACTTCAACCGGCCGGTGAGGCCTTTGATGTCGGAGTTCAACCTCGGATATGCGGATTACTTAATTCCAGAGGGAGAAGAGGGGTGTTACACGGATCTCACGTGGAAGGAAGTAAAAGCACTAGTCCTCAACCCCTACCCCGAACGAGAAATATTCAAAAACATGATATTGTACGTGAATTCGGACATAGCTCACGTTCATGTCCCTCAATTTCAAGATGCAAGTCACCTGCCCAAGACTCTATTGATTTTCCTTCGCTGGTTGTTGGAGAAAGAGGGAGGAGTAGAGAAAGAAGAGAGAGACCTATTTCAAAACATGGGTCAATGGCTCGACCCTACACCTCTCCTTCCTCCAGTACGGTCGATGTTCATTATGATGACAATGCCGGTGCGAATGCAAGCCATGAGCAACACCAATGCTCTGTTGTTAGCCCGAGTCCGAAAACCCCTACGCCAAGTGGGGTTGACAGTGAGCTGGGAAGAGGCAAGAGGGTTAAAATACCCTCGAGAAGCCGAGGTGTATCTCCAGCCACACATGAAGAGGATCATAGACTTGGAATCCAAAGAGGAAACTCAACCATGGGAACCCGAAAACGAGGACCTACTGGAAAAGTTTCTCAACAAACCATTTCTACCAAGTAATATGACGATCCTATTTTGGAATGTGAGAGGGATTGGAAGGCCCTCCTTTAAGCCTAACCTTCGTCTCCTTGTAAACCAACACAACCCAGATATTGTTGTGCTCGTGGAAACGCGAGTTTGCCGCCAAACTACAACTTCTATCCTCCAAAATGTGGGGTTTGATTCCTGGCATCTAGTGGAACCGAGAGGCTTCGCCGGGGCATCATCCTTCTGTGGAATTCAAATAATCTGAATTTCCAAGTTGTAGGAGGAAGTGCTCAAGGGGTACACGGTGTGGTCGAGGTACGTAATTCGAAACTAACTTATGTAATTTCTGCTGTATATGCATCTCCTAAATTTGCTACTAGGAAATTGTTGTGGAAAGAAAGTGTGACATGGCTGTGGATATCGATTGCCCTTGGATAGTGGTAGGTGACTTTAACGAAGTTATTAATCAGGGGAGAAGTTGGGTGGTCAACCGATCAAACAAAATCGTGCTCATTTATATGCTTCAACTATGAATATGTGTAATTTATTGGATTTGGGTTTTCATGGTCAAAAGTTTACGTGGTCTAACATGAGAAAAAAGAATCCAATTTTTGAAAGGCTCGATAGGGGTTGGGTGAACCCGGAATGGATACTTAAATTTCCGAACTCTAACCTTAGGAACCTTCCTAGAGTGACTTCTGACCATTGTCCAATCCTAGTCCGCCTGGACAACCCTCCGGGGAAAATAGGGGAGAAACCATTTCGCTTTGAGCCGATGTGGATCCTAGATCAGACCTTCAAGGATAATGTTTATCACTCGTGGGGTAGGGAAACGGGGCCAATTGAGGCAATGCTTAAAAGTTTACAATACACGTTGATGGATTGGAATACAAACACTTTTGGGAATGTATATCGACGGAAGAGACGAACCTTAGCTAGGTTAGAAGGGACCCAAAAAAGCTCCAAATTAATCCGCTTTCTTTATTTCACCAAGAACTCGAGGAAGACCTTCGTAAAGAATTGATTCAAATCCTTATGCAAGAAGAAACTCTCTGGGTTACGAAAAGTAGGATGGATAGATTAAGGGAGGGGAGAGAAATACTAGTTATTTTCACAAGAGTGTCATGATCAAGCGTAATGCGAGTAGGATTATGTCCATTAGGAATGAGGTGGGAATAGAAATTCAGGAGCCGGACCAAATTAGAAACCACATAACGGAAGTTTTTCAGCAACTTTACACCACTGAGCAAGTTGGTTGTACTTGGCATGATCACCAAAGCCACCAGCTTCTCGACATTGCTTACCCCCCATCCGATGCTGAGATAAAGGGAGCGCTTCATCAAATGAAGCCTAATAAGACCCCTGGACCTGATGGTTTCCATCCGATTTTCTTCCAGAAAATGTGGGACATTGTGGGGGATGATGTGTGTCAAAACATTAGAGCTTGGTTTAACCAAAGGAAAATTCCCGAGGAGATGTGTCAGGCCATTATTTGTTTAATCCCAAAACAGCACCCGCCGAAACTGTTAAACACCTCCGTCCCATTAGCCTATGCAATACACTCTATAAACTGGCCACCAAAGTGATTGTTAACAGACTAAAACCTTTGATACCCTATTGGATATCCCCGCACCAAAATAGCTTCATTAAGGGTAGGGGGCCCGATGTTAATATTGTAGTGGCTACTGAGATACTCCATTCAATGAATAAGAAAAAAGGAAAAACGGGGTGGTTTGCGCTGAAAATTGACCTAGAAAAGGCCTATGATCGAATTGAGTGGAGTTTCGCTAGGAAGTGTCTCCAAAACCTGGAACTTAGTAATGAATCGGTTGAGTTCATCATGAGTTGTATCTCCCAATCTTCATCATCCATCCTAATAAATGGTAGGAAGTCCACACCTTTTAATCACTCTCGGGGCTTAGACAGGGAGACCCAATGTCACCCTATTTGTTCAACATTTGTCTTGAGTCTCTTACACACATGATCAACCAAGCAACCACTAGTAAAGCGTGGACCCCCTTATAGGTAGGAAGAGATAAGGTTCCCATTTCCCACCTAATGTTCGCCGATGACCTCTTGATCTTTGGAAGGGTCGATAAATCTACAACCTTAGCAGTTCACCAAATCCTCAAGGAGTTTTGTGCTCTCTCAGGTCAAAAAATCAATGAAAGCAAAAGTCGTCTCATCTTCTCCCCTAACACATTGGCGGAACATAGAACCTATTTTCAGCAAACTTTGAACATCGAGGAGAATGAGAATCTAGGAACCTATTTGGGACTACCTCTTTCACATAAACGACCCACTAGGGGACAAGTGCAATTCGTGGTTGATAAGGTCAAGCGCAAGCTTGCAAATTGGAAGACTAAGTATCTATCTAGAGCTGGGAGAGTGTGTCTGATTGCGTCTACCCTTTCTACTATTCCTGCATACTATATGCAAGCTTCTTTTCTCCCAGTGTCGACCCTCAAGGATTTAGATCGATGTGTAACAACTTCCTGTGGGGGATGAGGAGGATAAAGAAGAATTCATCTAGTTGGCAAGGAGAGAACCTTCACCCCGAAAGAGGATGGGGGCCTAGGCATTCGGAATCAAATGTGTATGAACAAAGCTTATATGGCGAAGTTAGGGTGGAAATTGTCCCAAGGTCCTGATACACTAGCACAAAAATGCATAAGATCCAAATATGTGCACAAAAACTATGTCACCTCCTTTTCAAAAGGTTCACCAATATGGCAGAATGTAGGAAGAGGATGGCATCTCCTTGCGGAGAATAGTAGCTGGATTCTTGGGCGGGGAGATAAAATAGATTTTTGGCACGATGACTGGCTAGGGAATGGACCCATTCGTAACTTGGTAGAGGGACCTTTAAATTCACAAGAGAGTGATTTTAAGGTTAAGGACGTAGTGATAGAAGGAGAGTGGCATTTGGAGGGCTTATCTCTGTACCTCCCCGCGGAAATAGTAAGCCGGATCAAAAATTTAACACCTCCTTTAGATGAGGGCCATGAAGACATCCTTGCCCCTATGTATTTAACTCCCCAAGGCTTCTCCCTTTCCTCAGCATATAAGAATCAGTTGTCCAATGGGAATGCGTTGGACTTAGGATGGGTATGGCTCGTAAAGACCAGTCCAAAAATTCAGTTTTTCTTATGGCTTGTGGGTCTCGATCGTTTGCCCCACGGGAAGCTCCTAAAGGAGCGAAAAATTTCTTATCATAGTGACTGCCCTAGATGCCACCAGGAAGGGGAAGACTCTCACCATATCCTTCGGTCATGCCATCACTCCCAAGCAATTTGGGCCCTGACCCCTTCTTACCTCGATAACTTTAACGATCCAAATGTGTGGTGGATCCAACAAAATTTGAAAAAAGTTCATAACTTCAAAAATGTAAATTGGTCTATTATGTTTCCTTTCTTGTGTTTCGAGATTTGGAAGGGCAGGAACCAGGTCATATTCAGCCCCTCCAAACCGAGTCCCAAACCTGAGGATGTGATTGCTTGCGCATGGAAAAATGCGGAGCAATACACTCAAGCTCACTCCTTCCTTGTCCCAGGCCCTACGCCTAGGAATGTATCTAGACTGACGGACCATATTCCCCCTCCTGGACCATGATAAATGTGGATGCGGCTTTCAAAAATAGTAAACAAATAGCGGGGGTTGGGGAGTCTTACGAGATTGCGAGGGGGGATGGCTTCTGGGGTTTACTAAGTCTACCTTTGCTCGCGATTCCCTCTCTGCGGAATTACAGGGTATCCGGGAAGGGCTCTCCATTGCTCATGTCAAAGGCTTTCGAAAAGTGGTTCTTTTCTCAGATTGTAGAATGGCTATACAACTCATTGACCAAAGGACTACCCAAACCAATGTTTATGCTAACATGTTGAACGAATGCAGGGAATTAGTCAAGAGCTTTGAGGAGATCAAGATCATGCATTGCAACCGAAGCCTAAACAGCGTTGCAGATTCAATGGCTAAGTATTGTATTAGACATGAGAACCTAAAAATTTGTAATATCGTAGCTAGGATTTTCCCCAACCCCCCTAGTTATTGTTTAGAGTATCATCTTGCGGATTGTATTAAGGGCCCCGAGGTGGCGTATCAAACTGAACCTTATGTAACTGGCTCTTAAGTTTTATTGAAGTACCACTTTTCACCAAAAAAAAAAAAAAAAAAAAACAATTTTAATTTGACATTTTTGGACCAGTGGTATATTTTATATTGTATCTTCCCAAGGGATTCAAGATACCTAAGGATGATTCTTAATTGGGTGATTAGAACCATCTATATTTACTTAAAATGTCTTCTACAACTTGCTTTGTATGTATATTCAACCAAAAATAGCTAAGACCACTATATCTTCGATTTTAGGCTTTACTCTGCTTTCAAAAGTCTCTTGTGATCCTAAAATGCAACCTATGAGTTATTTCTCAGGGATTATGAACTTCTGAACCAGTTTTTTAAGAAAGAATTTGCTTTCAAATGGTCTTTTACGACTCTATGACTAATCCTATGGGTTTTGTTGCTTGAACCTCGAGTGATGGGACATTTTTGTTGCAGAAAGAAAGCTTATGACCATATCCTCCTCAAGTGAATCCCATTCATCTTACAAAAAAGTTAGACGGTCTCTTATAAGACCGACTCTTTTTGCACATAGGTTATAATTGTTTTGTTTCTATCTCTTTGCTTTCTTTAATTCCACAGTCTCCATCAACATCTTACTTATTTTAGAATAGATGATGTATGGTAGTATTAAATAGTAAAGCACTAAAGCCCCAATAATACACAAAAGTTTACATATTATAGATTCGTACATGAGACAAGGTTACAATAATATAATTCCTCCGTTCTTTTTATATTACAATAATTACAATTTTGGGTAGTTTCACATCTATTGCAACAATTCCAATTTTGGTATAAAAAGCAACTTTAGACAATATTGCCCTTACTTTATCTTATTAAACCATCATTAATTACTCACTTTGTCTTATAAAATTGCTTTTATTTTCTAAGGATATTTCTCTCATATTCTAGTTAATTAAAGAGTTACTTTTATGCTAAACTACTCATTTGTTCCAAATCCTTAAAAATTGTATCCAAGCACAATGTTGTAATAGAAAAAGAACGAAGGTAGTATTAGTTCGACAAAATTATAATCGGATTGGGTCACCCTTACTTTTTACTACTTATAATATAACCTTCAATTTTGGTTGTTTTCTGGGACATTTTTGGACTTCTCCGGGCCTAGTCATATTTTCTCTCGTAACATTCCTAGGAAAGTCGACGTGACTTGTGAGGTTGCGCGGGTGCTTGGCACCATTTGTAATGCCTCGAAAAGCCTCTAAATGCCCCATTTGTTCATTTCTCGTGCAATCCAAAATTACCTCGCAATGAACGTAAAGGCATCCATATATTCATTCCAAGCCACATGACTCTTTCCAATGACCTCTCATGTCCCTAGGAGGCATCCCCTCGCGTTCGGAGCTCGGGCCCTCGGAAAGTCCGAAAACGTGTATTTTAACCTTCAATTTTGCCTGTTTTTGCGACTTCTTCGGGCCTAATCGTATTTTCCCCCGAAACATTCCTAGGAATGCCGACATGACTTGTAACGTTGCGCGTGTTCTTGACACCATTTGCATTGCCTCGAAAAGCCTTCGAACACACCATTTGTTCTTTTCTCGTGAAACCTGAAACTGCCTCGAAATGAACGTAAAGGCATCCACATATCGATCCAAGCCATATGAATCCTTTCCAATGATCTCCCATGCGCCTAGGAGTCATCCCGTGGCTTTCGGAGCTCGGACCCCGGTTAGTCTGAAAAGGTCTATAATAACCTTTAATTTTGGATATTTTTGGGACATTTTTTGTACTTTTCCAATCCTGGCCATATTTTTTCCCAAAACATTCCTAGGAGTCCGACGTGACTTGTAATATGTTGCGCGGGTGATTGACACAATTTGCATTGACTCGAAAAGCCTCTGAACACCCCATTTGTTCATTTCTTGTGAGACCCAAAATTGTATCGAAATGAACGTAAAAGCATCCAAATATTCGTTCCAAGCCACCGAACTCCTTTCTAATGACCTACCATGTCCCTAGGAGGCATCCCGCACCGTTCGCAGCTCTGACTCGGAAAAGTCCGAAACGTGTATTATAACCTTCAATTTTGGCTGTTTTTGGGACATTTTAGGAATTCTCCGGACCTAGTTATATTTTCTCCCAAAACGTTCCTAGGAAAGCCGACGTGACTTGTCACGGTGCACGAGTGCTTGGCACCATTTGTATTGTCTCGAAAAGCTTCTGAACACCACATTTGCTCATTTCTCTTGAAACCCAAAATTGCCTCGAAATGAACGTAAAAGCATCTACATATTCGATCAAAGCCACATGACTCCTTTGCAATGACCTCCTATGTCCCTAAGAGACATCCCGTTGCATTCAGATCTCGGACCCCGAAAAGTCCGAAAGCGTGTATTATAACCTTCAATTTTAGCGGTTTTTGCGACATTTTTATACTTCTTCGGACCTGGTCATATTTTCTCCCAAAAGATTCCTAGGAGTATCGTGTGACTTGTAATGGTACATGGGTGCTTGGCACCATTTGTATTGTCTCAAAAAGCTTCTGAACACCCAATTTGTTCATTTCTCGTGAAACCCAAAATTGTCTCGAAATAAACGTAAAGGCATCCACATATTCGTTCCAAGCCACACGACTCTTTTTCAATGACCTACCATGTCCCTAGGAGGCATCCCGCAATGTTTGGAACTCAGACCCCGGGTAAGTTCGAAAGCGTATGTTATAACCTTCAATAATGGCTATTTTTGGGACATTTTAGGAATTCTCCAGGACTGGTTATTTTTTCTCCCAAAACGTTCCTATGAAAGCCGATGTGACTTGTAACGTTTTTCGGGTAGTTGACATCATTTGCATTGTCTCGAAAAGTCTCCGAACACCCCATTTGTTCATGTCCCGTCAAACCCCAAATTGCCTCGAAATGAACGTAAAGGCATCCACATATTCGTTCCAAGCGACATGACTCCATTTTAATGACCTCCCATGTCCCTAGGAGGCATCCCGCGGCGTTTGGAGCTCAGGCCCCGGGAAAGTTCGAAAGCGTGTATTATAACCTTCAATTTTGGTTGTTTTTGGGACATTTTTGAACTTCTCCGGGACTGGCCATATTTTCTCCCGAAACGTTCTTAGGAAAGCCGAAATGACTTGTATCATTGCACGGGTGCTTGACACCATAAGTGTTGCCTCGAAAAGCCTTTAAACACCCCATTTGTTCATTTATCATGAAACCTAAAACTGCCTCAAATTAAACGTAAATGCATCAACATATTCATTCCAAGCCACATGACTCATTTCCAATGACCTCCCATGTCCTTAGGAGTCATCTCGTGGCGTTCAGAGCTCGGGCATCGGAAAAGTCCGAAAGCGTGTATTATAACCTTCAATTTTGGCTGTTTTTGGGACATTTTTTTTGACTATTTCGAGCCTGGTCATATTTTCTCCCGAAACATTCCTAGGAGTGCCGAGGTGACTTGTAACGTTGCACGAGTGCTTGGCACATTTTTGTTGCCTCGAAAAAGTCTCTAAACACCCATTTTGTTCATTTCTCCTGAAACCCAAAATTTAGGATTAAATAAATATTGCTGCATAGAAATTTGTTGTTGTATTGTTTATTATCGACAAAAGATGTATATAATAGCGCACACACTATATAGTTAGCTAAGAGATTTTTAGTTACAAAAATTTGTGACTGAAGATCATTGAGGTAGGAAACTCCCTGGTCTTTCAAAGAAATTTTGTTCCTCGAGTTTCGGAGATGGGAAACATGATCTTCATGAGACTACGAGAGTTTCCATGCTAAATAGATTTTTAGATTTTTTTAATGTTTATTCATTTACACATCCTTATTCTCACTTCTATAGTTCTGTAAGTGAGATTTTTTTTTTTTCATAATGCAAAGTGAGGCCTCCGGGTTTATTTTTACCATGAGGGTTGATTCTCTAGTGGCTTCTTATTGTATTACGTCTTTTCCTAGATGGTAATTTAAATTTTTATTATGGACACTTAAAGCATGATTAAGAGTTGGTTGAGATGGTAATTGTGTCATATTATAATAGCAAGAAGTCACATGTTCAAATCTTGTTGCAAGCTAATTTTACTTTTGTTAATCAACATTACTTATGTACACATTGGACCATTCTATAATGACAAAAACATCAATTAAACTTAAAAAAATGTTGGTCATGCTATGAACAAAAACTCGACTTTAAGACAAAAATCTAGACATTTCACTAACTTCAATAACAATTTACAATACAAAGAGAGAAATGAGAACCTTACACCTTGCTAAAGCCTAAATGCTTAAATGCTAACTTTAGTCACGGGAGAGTTTCTTGATATAATGAGGGTATATGTGGATATTAGTATTACCATCCTTTCACCTAAAACTGAGGGTATATTTGTAAATTCAAACACTTGTAGCTAACAGTTTTCTGCAGCAAAAGAACAACCTTCCATTTTTTCCCTTTAATTTTGGCACAAATATCAAAGAGGGTGAAATTCAGTTTAGAAGCCAAGGAGAAAAATGGCCACTGCACTCTTCTTGGCCACTCCACTTTTCCACCCTTCTCAGAGTATGCCATTTTTATCCTATGCTCTTTATAATATTCTTCTATGCTATTATTTTCTTAGTTTTAGTTTTAGTTTTAGTTTTCTCTATAGTATTGTTGTTCAATGTATATTTAGATTATGGTTGGAACACCAAAACTTATAATTATGTGTATAAATATACTATATTTGCTTAGAATATGACCCAGTTTCCTAATTTTACTGCAACATTTGGCATGAGTTTGAAATTGAGAATTTGGAATGCATCATACTGAAAAAAATGAAAACTTTTTCAGAGCCCAAAATGGGAGTTTGATTTTGTGTTGTTTCTAGCAGATAGAGAAGTAAGTGGAACATCAGTTAGAAAATTCAATAGCTCAATTTTTGGAGAATTTAGGCTTCCAAGTTGTGTTCAGAAAGGGATAACTCAGAGTTGCAGAAGCAGGAGTGTTTCCATCACTTCATTGGTACATAAATAAATTATTGTCTTTCTGTTTTGATATACTGTGTAATGTGTTATTGTTTATATCAACTTAAGTACTACAAGTTTGCAATTTAATTTGAGTTTAAGTAGATCATAATGAAAAAGTTCCATACTTTCATGTGTGTGTACAAATGAGTTTTCCTACATGGTAAAATTAGTGGGAAGGCCATGAATGTAAGAGTTCTGTGGCACACTCCTCTTTTCGCCAATTGGTTTTAGGATGCCTTTAGTGATGTTTACCTCTCCGATTTTGCAAGGGATTGGTTTAATCTCAACAAGTTACTCCCAATTCCTCCAAGCAAACACCATGTTAGTTGTTACTCTCTCTCAGGGTACTTGTGTCGGACACAAGTGTGTCTCCATGTGTCTGATTGAGCCATTTTGTGTAAGATCTCCATGATTTTGGAATGTCATATTGTCAACATCCATTGTTACAGTGTTTAGGATCCGACATGTGTGAATAAAAAATGAAGAGCTTGAGTAACATAAAGACAACATTGATTATAGCAACGAAAAATGAGGGTTGCTTCAGAATAACTTGATAGGTACTCCATGTAATAGAATTTGTGCTTATACATAGATCAGTTAAATGACGGACATGAGGTGATTTTTTGCAGTTTGGAAGGAAAGTGAAAGCTAAAACTAAGAGGGAAACTGTGATTCCAGACCCAGATTATCGAATACCCATCGTCCTACTTGGTGGGTTTTTCTGCTCTTCCCATACAATTCATTGATATATTGCTTTTTCTCTGATCTTACATGTACTTATAATGTGATTTTCTATTATGATAAGCATTTAAACTCTTTCCTCATCCGTTTGAAGCATTTCTTTGATGGAGCTTTTGAAATTTTCATTTTGGTGAATTTGTTCGATTTGATTAGTCCCTTGGCATCATTGGGTAGCCAAATTGGAGCTGCCTAACTTTCTTTACAAGTATTTTCAGCCTGTCCTGAACTTTTCTCTGAGTTTCTGTTATTTTTTGATGCCTCTGCATGTTGGCAACAGGTGCAACTGGTGCTTTAGTGTATACTGACAATCTAGTAGCAGCAGTACCAGTTGGTCTTCTTGGATTACTACTTTTAGTTCAGGTACTAATAGGAATTTTGCATTTCCCATGCGATTAGCCAATTATATAATAAAGATACGATAAACGGAAAACTCGTTCTCCAAATCTTCCGCTCAAATGTTAGCTGGAGAACTCTACTCCAAATAGCCAGACTAAAAACAACGGTTTTTTCACCGGGTACCCCTGTACTTTAACAAAATTCATGGGGTACCCCTAACTTTAAACTAATGCACAAGGTACCCTTATTGTTTCAATAAAATGCACTAAATGCCCTTAATGACTAACGGCGTTAAGTTTCCGTTAGTCATTAACCCTAATTAGCCCTCTAACTCTAATTAAGCCTTCTAACCCTAACACCTCCACACCCACCCCCAACCTAAACCCGAACCCTAACTACCACCCACCCACTACATCCCTCTTCTACCTTCCCCAGCCCCTCCCCACCCACTCACCACCACCTGCAACACCCCTCCCCTCCTTTACCCACCCTTCGCAGCAGCCGCCCTTCCCCCACCCCCCGCATCGTACCCCTCCCCTCCCACACCCCCACGACAGCCACCCTCCTCCATCCCTCGCAGCCCTATCCCTCCCCATTCCCGTCGATTCCCCCACCCCGCAAATGTTGTTCTTAATTTCTCTCTCCTTCTTCT
Source organism: Beta vulgaris subsp. vulgaris (assembly GCF_026745355.1). NCBI lineage: Eukaryota > Viridiplantae > Streptophyta > Magnoliopsida > Caryophyllales > Amaranthaceae > Beta > Beta vulgaris. The sequence continues at coordinate 56,332,096 of NC_079209.1, forward strand.
TCATTGCTTTTCTTGATTTCAAAAACTGATTTCAAAACTAATTTCGAAAATGATTTCAAAAGGTTTTTGCAAATTTTCGCAAAAGGTTTTCGAAAACCATTTTCAAAAACCTTTTCGAAAATGGTTCTTGATTTCGAAAATGTTTTCGAAATTGATTTTCGAAAATGTTTTCGAAATTGATTTTCGAAAATGTTTTCGAAATTGATTTTCGAAAATGATTTCGAAATTGTTTTTGAAATTGATTTTTGAAAACAGGTTTTGAAATCAAGAATGGTGGTGGTTGCTGCTAGGGAGGGGGGTACGCTGTCGGGGTGGGGATGGGCGTGGGGTTGGGGGGGCGTGGGTTGGGGCTGGGGATGGTGGTGGGTTGGGGAAATCAAGGGGGAATGAGGCTTGCTGCAGGGGGTTGTCGGCAAGGCGGCACGAGAGGGATCGGAGGTGGTTGCCGGCGACGGAGAGGGGTTGTCGGCGAGGGGTTGCCGGCGAGGGGGAGGGGGCTGGTGGGGGGGTTGGGGTTGTTGGGGGGTGGTGGGTTGGGGAGAGGAAGGGAGGTGGTGGTGGTTGGGTGGTGGTTGGGGTTAGGGTTTCAAGTTATGGAGTTAGGGTTTAGTTAGTTAATTAGGGCTTAATTAGGGTTTAATTAGGATTAGAGAAGTTAATTAACCCTAATGACTAACGGAAACTTGACACCGTTAGTCATTAAGGGTATTTGGTGCATTTAACTTAAATAATAAGGGTACCTTGTGCATTAGTTTAAAGTTAGGGGTACCCCATGAATTTTGTTAAAGTACAGGGGTACCTGGTGAAAAAACCGTAAAAACAATATGCTTCTCATGATATTGTTGCTAAATACAGTGACTTCAGCAGCTAACTATGTTATTTTCTCTCTAATTTTAGGCTACAAGGGTCAGATTTGTCTTTGATGATGAAGCACTGGTTAGTTTAGCCCTGTGGTGTTTTTTTTTTTTTTTCTTTTTATCGTTAAACTGCACCAAGGCATAGGAACTTCCTCATTTTCTTGGTTGTATGATTGTAGGAGGTGAAAGTAGGTTCTGAGCTCAAGGAATCAGGAGAAAATGCATTTGTGGGTGGCAAGAACCGTTGGAAGTAAGTATATCTACACTGGCAATCAATCAAAAATTTGAAGCTGGTGAATTTATTGTTACTACACGTTGCAGGTACTCCACATTTGTAAATTGGGAGTTCTGGTGGCCGAATTTCCCTATCTTGGTGTACTTCAAAGAAACACAAACCAAGCCAGAAGGACAAATTCACTTCTTTCCTATAATCTTTGTGAGTACCAAATGCACTTATTTATCTGATTCCCAATTTCAGTTGGTTTTGACTAATGAAAAAAAAATGTGGACTCGAAGAAAGATGAGGGACAATATATGTGGGTTTTGATACAAGATTTGATTATTTTTGGTGAAATAGAACGGAAAGCAACTCTATGATGTCATGGTAGAGCGAGCAGGTTCATCAAAAACCAGCGGCCCATAAACAACATGAAGAATTGAGCTCAGTGATCTCGTGTTAAAGGTTTTGAGTAGAATGGTATGAACACAAAAGTTGCCTACTGATAATTAATCAATCCATCTTTATTCCCATATAAGATTTCTGTTTCACTATTCCGATATGTTCTGCATATAATATCTGTATGACTATCTATTCTTTATAGTTCCCACAAGGCATAAATGACACCTTTTTCATTGATCCTTGAAGTTACAAAGATTTTGTCGAAGATGAACTGTATGCTTCTCAGCTTCTCTCAGTATACAGATTTGCTGTCTGAGATGCATTTTATTTTTACATGGCTTAGTTCTGCCGTTACCCATAGCGCTGCTGGTGTTTATATGGCTGATAAAGTTTTAAGAAATTCTTCTTTTTGTAACTTAAATCATGAGCAATCTCCAGGATTTGTAAACGATCGAAGCATGGCTTGATTGTTGCCTACTATTCTAGGATTGCCTTCAAACATATTCCATCATCTGATGTCAAATTTCAAGTTTTTCCTAATTAAACATGATGCTGGAATTCTTTGAGATTCACGAACATTCTTCACCTAAATACCATGTTTAAGAGTATTTGAGCCTTTTCCAATCATAAAATAGGTTGGGAAAACAAACTAAAACCTGAGCAACCGAGAGATTAAAATAATTCTGAATCGAGAAGCTAACTCTGATCATATACTTCTATAAAGTTTACAATTTGTGATCCAAAGAATAATCATTTAGTACACAAAAGAAATCAAATTCAAGCTCTACAAGCAGTTGCTTACGGCGCTCTCTTCTTCCAGCTCTTTGCAGTTAACATAACTGACTGGTATATCAGCTGGGAAACCACTGCAATATTAGTCAGTTAATCGATTTCCTGTTAATCAGCAGAAAAATTTTGCTTCGTCCACTTCGTTGCTGCTTCTGATTGTTGCACATTCATCCCATTACAAGTTGACATTTCACAAAACTAGATATCTAAATGTGAAATAAAAAATGGCGGGTCCCACTTTAAGGTGAAGTTACAAAAATTCCCTCCAAACTCCTGTTTCAAACATTTAGATATCTAGTCATTCTCTTACAACTTTCTAACTCTCCTGGCAACTCGATATTTATGGCAAAACATTTCAGGCATACGGTCATACCTCATCTCTTCTTGGTACAGTGAGCATCAGTACCATGCATAGAGCAATTATCATAACCCACACTAATAAGGAAGTCTCTGATTTCTTTGGTTGTGGTGTTACTCGCTTGCAACAAGCGTTCATCTTCCTCGTAGATTAGATAAGGGGCATCAGCTCCTTTCCTCGAGAGCAGCTTCTTGGCACCCTTCAAGACATGATATTCCCAGCCTTGAACATCGATTTTTAACAGTAGCACTGGTTCTGACTCTGATATAATTTCATCAAGCGGTATCGTCTTAACTTCAACTGCTATCTCTTCGTTTGATTTAAATGCCAATTTTGCACCAGCAGCAGAAACAGCACTGTTATCTAGCCGGCCAACTAACTGTCAAGCACCAAATTTTTGTTATCACTAAGCATTGGAAATGAGTTATGATATTTGATGAGTAAGGGCGACATATCAATTCACAGAAACAGCAGAAAAAGTTGGGCATGGCGCTTCATAGAGATCAGAATATATTGCAGAATTACAGCTAACTTCTACGGATTTAAAGATGGTATCAAATCTCAACCACACTTTGCTTCACCATCATCGCAAACATTAGATCTCAACCAGATATTAATGTTATACCATAGTGCAGAGTAAAAGCACTTGAAGTATACACCATCAGCCAAAGAACTACATAAGATTGACTGGGTAGAGTATCAAGCTTGACAAGTGAAAAAATAGTGCGTGCCTAGAAATGATCAAGAAACCCTTATGGTGCATATGTCTCTCTTTTGGCAACAAGATATGATGAGAAAGAGACTAAACAACTAATCTATGTTTCCTACATCCTTTCGAACTTTTTGTACCTTAATTTATGTTGCAAATGGCAGTAGAGTCAATAAACCCTCAAGAGTCAGCTAGTCGTAGCGTATCAAGACATCAGTGACTTAAGGTGTACTGAACTCAGAAAGAAAATGACCACCCTGTTATATGCAGTTCTTTCTCTTTTCTCAGCATGGTCAAGTGTTTATCAAGAAAACTAAACTAATAGGAGCAAATGCCTCAAAATTCATGTTCTACTACCTTATACCTATACTTCACAGGGATACCAATATTGATCTCAGTATTGCTTTTCTTAAACTCAAAATGATTAGACGTAGGAATTAGGAATAAAAGGAAATGACGTAATATAGCTTTGTCACACAAAAAGGAGATTTGAGTTCCGATCCTTGTGAGTTTACTCAAGCATCTATCAATTAGAGCTTCCGAAATCGGATATCTAATTGAGCAACTATCCAATGGGTCTTGCAATTTTCGGAGCTTTGTTGAGTAATCGGTTCTACGCTACATAATGAAATTCACACTCAAATACATATAAGAATCGTACCATCATCCGTCTTACTTCTCACAACAAATAGCTTAATGCTCCAGCCAGAATGTAACATTACACAAGATAAGAACATCCATTATCATACAGTTCACTCAAAGCAATAAATCGGACTATCTGAGTGACATTCTAGCTAATCTACTACACATCAAATTTCCTACTCCAAATCACAAACAAAATAAAGTGCACCAAATTTATACAAGACAGTTACAGACTATCAATCTCAAATCACACAGTATCAAATTCATACAATTTGACCATAGTTCCAACTACATATTGGTACTTATGCCTATTTCTCAAATCATGAAATTCATGATCAAAGACAAGCTAATCACCAAAATCTTCAATTTCTCATGACTTCCCACATCATATCTAAAACCCACAATTATATAACAAAAAATTTAAAACACACATCAAATACCACAATTATCCAAAAAATAATTTACCTTATGGAAAGTAATACTCCCCAAATGATCAGATGCAGCAGCTTCAAAAACAGTAACAAAATCCCCAACTCGATTAAAATGAATCCCATCACAAATCCTCTGCAAGTTCTCAAAAACAGGCTCAAATGCCAAAACACGAAAACCCATTACAGCAGCAGCAAAAGAAGCCATACCCACATTGGCACCCACATCAATAAAAATCCCATTTTTACCCTCAGCCTGAAACTTACCCAGAACTTCTTGAACAGTGGCAGAAATATCAGGTTTTTTAAAAAGTTTGTTCTTGAGAATTCTCTGAATATTTTTATGGGGTTTTTCTGGCAAATTTCCAAGATCAGAGAGTGAATAAAGAAAAGGGTATTTCACACCTTCAACAAGATTAGCAATTACTGGGTGAGATTGAGGAGATTTAAAGCAATCAAAAGTTGGTATTTTGAATGTGGGTTTTTGAGGAGAGAGAGAAATTTTGACATCAGGGGTAGAATTGGGATTTGAGGTGCGAGAAGAAACGAAGAAGAGGATGAGAAGGATGAAGGAGAGAGAGAGGAGTAAGAGGAAAGAATTTGGGGAAAGAAGTTTTATGGATCTCTCTCTTTTCCAGGCGTTTGCCATGGAAAATCTTGATGTGGGAAAATTTTCTGAGAAAATCTGGGGAAATTTGGGTTGATTCAGGAGAAAGGAAGGAGGAGAGTGTTGAGTAGAAGATCTTACTTAACTGTGTTTGTCAGTCTCAATTCGTTATGGACTAAAAATAAGTTTTGTTTTTGGACGGAGTGAGTCTTGCGGATTGGGTTGAGCTAGCCGGGTACAGTCTGGCTGTGGCTTTGGATGCCTCGACTCACCTTGACCCGACTCGACTCGACTTGAGTGTACTGCGTTGTGCACTTGTGCTGGAGAACTCGTGTTTTATTATGCTTGTGCCGGTTTTTCTATAGAGGGGTTCATGTGATATTGAGTCCATGTGCATGTTTGGTTTCGGTGGGTTGCCTTTAAGAATTTAACCTTTTTTGGGTCTTAAATGAGTGGGTTGGTTTGTTTGTCGTACTTGTGTTGTGTCGAGGTCATATGAAAATTGGAGAATCAATTATCTAATTGAGCTATTATCCAATTAAATTAATTTGCAACTATGCAACCATTTGAAGTCGGCATGTTGAATCTTGAAAATGTTTTAAAAAATAATGCAAGTCTTTTTATATTTTGACTTTCTCCAAAAAAAAAAAGTTCATATAAGGTTTAATAACCAACAAAAATGAGTTTTAATAAGTTCATATCGATCAAGATAATTTAGATACGTCAAAAATACAACATAGTGAGCAACTGAGCACATCCCAAATTAAGTGTCCTTAAGTTGCTTCAGATCTAGACCTCATGTAGCCATATAGTCAAGTAGTCAACTAGTCATGCTCCCTAATGAACAAAGAAGACACCCTAAACATCTATAAGATCATGCTTAGTATCTCCCTTAAACACAATGCTATAAATTTGAGGGGAAAATTGCAATACAAAGTCCTTAGAGCATGTACAATGAGGTGGTACGAATGAGGAAAGAAGAGAAAAAAGTGGGTGGGGTATTGTCCTTACTATTGTAAAATTTTTATGAAAAATAAAACACTTTTATTTTTGCTGAAAAATATGCTTAAAATAAACATTTGTTGAAATAGAATATTTACTCATTGGAAATGGAACAAATAACCTAGATGCATGGTATGCACCGTGCTCATCCTCCCGGGAGCACAATAGAATTTTCAGTAGTTTCCACAATATTCAAGCTACTTAGATTTTCAGTTTTCTCCACTTCCTCAACCTTGTTTTATAGGATTCCCACTTCTCTAAATTCAAGATATGACTTGTAGTGTACTCGCATATATCACTATAATAGTGCATACTTTCATTTTAGCTGCTGAAATTCGAACAAAAGAATTAACATGTTCCTTCTCAATGTGAAAAGTTGCAGGATATCACATACTGGAAGCCAATCTTTCAGCTGGTTTGCCTGAACATAGCCTTTCTATGTGCGTGCTCGAGTTCTGACCATTTCAATGTCTTAGATCATGGAGCTATCAGCAACATCATCAATGACAGTTCTCAGGTAAGTTTGTCTTATTTTACTTGCATTGTATCACCCTAAACAGGACCATCTTAAAAGATTTGCAAGTGGCCCTGTGATAGTTAATAATGTTAGAGTTCAAGAAACAGTAATAAACAAACTCTAAACTGTTTTTTGTTCTGGAGTAGGCTTTCCTAGATGCTTGGAGATTAGTATGCAATTCAGAAGTAGATAATACTACGTTGTTTGTTCCAAGATGGAGAACATTCTTAGTGAATCCGATTGTTTTCACCGGACCTTGCAAGCCTAATATTATCAACTTTCAGGTTTATGTTATTTCATACATGTTGTATCCTCAATTATAATTAAGCAAATACCATAGATATTATGGTTTCAATTTTTGATTTATTCAATACAGGTACTAGGAGAGATTGTTGCACCTCCTTCACCTTCTGCCTGGGAAAAACATGATCCAAGCCAGTGGCTTGCCTTTAAAGAAGTACGCGGTCTCCGAGTTTCTGGCAGTGGTGTGGTTAATGGACAAGGCTTTGGTTGGTGGAATCAATCATGTAAATATCATCCTAGCATGGTAATAGTAAACAGAAGTAAAAGCATACCAAATTATAACTTTCTCACATATCGGAATCAATTAATAGCTATGCTACTCGAACTCTCTTCATTTTTTCTCAAGTAGCTGTGTCGGATTCTAGACATTTCGACACTTTCATTTTGGCCAAAATCATGAAAATCTTTTCTAAAATACCCGAGTCATATTCATATACATGGATATGGTGTGGCAAACATGAGTATCAAGTCCGAGTAACATAAGTCGATACTTCAGATGCCTATAGTAAATTGTTCTCATTCTTTGCTTTTTCAGAGTGGATGCACTAAACTGGCGCCGACTGTGAGTATTGCCTCAAAATTCAGGCCCATGTCCGTAAAATGTCATGAAACCTGCTTTCTCTGAATCTTCTTGACTCTTTAACAGGCAATGAAGTTTGTTAAATGCAATGAGACTACTCTCTCTGGGATACATTTCATCAACAGTTCACAAACACACATTACCTTATCTGGATGCGATATATTCCACATAGATAATCTCCTGATTGAATCTCCAAATAATAGCCCCAACACTGATGGCATTCACCTTCAGCGTGTTCGTAATGTCATCATCACCAACACTGTAATAGGAACAGGTACTATCATAATTATGATTTTCATTTTAATGTACAAATAATGCCTACAGAATTGTAAGAGAAGAAGAATATGATGATAGTTATGATTCAGAAAGAAGAGTTTTTGGCCATATATCAACAACGAATTTAACTTGCATTTAATTAACCTCAACAGGTGATGATTGTATTTCTATAGGAGATTACACATCCAACATTCACATCTCCAATATTACATGTGGACCAGGCCACGGAATAAGGTAATCATAGTTATAATATCTTGATGACTCCATAGCTTCTAAGCCAGCTACTTTTATGTTTCGCATTTCTTCCAATATAACCTTCTTATTGCTGCATACTATCGTTAGACAATCGTTATTAGCTAGGCCTAGGTTGAAGCTCGTCCTCCTTGCACATTCTTCATATTATACTTGCATGTTATTCATTCAAGCTCGTCCATGCACGTTCTTTCATGTCCAACTAACACGATCATTAGGACCCCGAAATACTTATATGACAGAACAGTATGAAATGAAACAATCAAAATGAATGGCATACATGTACAGATGGGACAGAGTTTTTGAGTCTTGGATTGCTATTTAAGCATATCAACAAAAAAAAGTTTATTTCTTCTATGATACATTTCAATATGTTTACAGATCTTTTCTTCTTGATATTAAACCAGTATTGGTAGCCTAGGAAGAGGAGGAAACTATGTACAAGTAAACAACATTGCGGTAAGGAATGTTTATTTCAAGGGTACATCAAATGGAGCTCGGATTAAAACATGGCAGGTAAAAACCTTGATTGCTGGACTTGCAGAATTCCAGAAATCAAGATATCATTTCCATTTTCAGAAATTTTGAAATCTAAACAAGCCTAGTGTTTAACTTATAAATTACCTCCTTTGGTTGAGAAGGAAGGAAGAGGATATGTTCGACGAGTCATTTTTGAGGATATCTTCTTCAACTCAGTGAAAAATCCATTAATCATTGATCAGCATTATGGTTCCACCAACGGATCTCAAATTAAGGTAAGTCAAAACTTATGTTACTCACACTCGAGTACTCGTGTCATACATAGGTACAAGTGCAACTCGGTTGATTTGTGAAAAAGTTCCATTATATTGTTTTCTCATGAAGTATCCATATCCATATCCATGTTAGAGGGTCGAAAATCTGGCATGAGTACTTAGGTTGATGAAGAATATGAGTAATATAGCTTAAAAACAGCATTTCTTATTGCTATTTCATATGAAGTGAATCTTGGTTATTAATCTTTTCTTTTCTTATAATTAAGGAAAATATGGGGGTTTGGATATCTGATGTGGCCTACAAGCATTTCTATGGTACATCAACAAGTCAAGTGGCCATTAATCTAAACTGCAGTGAATCGCGAGGCTGCAACCACGTAACATTAGATTCGATCATACTGTGGCCTGCTCCTCAGTTGCATAAGCAAGTGACTTCATATTGCTCCAATGCACATGGTGTTACTATTGGAGTAGTTCAACCCCCTTCTTGTCTCCAAGAAACAACAAATATGGCAAGAATAATAGACTTATTGATGCATATCAAGGAATAGTTTCTAATTGATTGTTCTAGGAGTCAACAAGACTAGATGTTTATGGATAATTATTGGTTGATATGTATCTCTAATAATGCTTGGTAGTTGAGTTAGTTATTCGAAGTAGTGATGGGCACAAATTGAGTTGTTTTGGGTACTTAAATAACTCCTTACATTATCTAACAGAGAAACTTGACGTTATTATCCGCTTTGATCTACAGGATGAAAAATGGAGTGAGATAAACTTTCCTGATGATGTTCAAGAAATTTACTCGATTTAAGGATGTATGTTTTTCGACGGCAGTCTAACCGTAATGTTGGTTAAGGTCTTAAGGATGACAGTCCATATGAGCAAGAAGTGTGGGTGATGAAAGAGTATGATGTTAAAGGATCATGGACAAAATTATCGACACTTCCTTTTCATGTAACTTGTCATATACTTTCTCCGTTTAGAAATAGTTGCACCATTTGTATAGTGTTTACTATTCATATAGTCATATGAGATATTGTTGTTTGAAATCATTCATTGGCAAGCGTGAAAAAAAAAATGGTGCAACTATATCTAAACGGAAGAAGTACTATATTATTCTTCAATGCTAAACCAATATTTGTTATACATTAAAGGTTATGTTGGTTTAATTTGGTATAATGAGGAAGAGGAGGAATAATTGAGGTAATTAATATTAAATTTATGATCACGGATATTAGATTGATTTTGCTCGAAAGCCGAAAAGTCATAGGAAGGAAGTCGAAATTGGTGGAAATTGCTCTACAAAGAACAAAAGAAGATTATGTTGATAAATATGGATATTTGTTTTTTATTTTTATTGTTGTTCATTTACATACTTGTATAATTAGTCTTAACTCTTGTTAAGCAAAGGCGTTTATGGTAACATTGGCAACACCTTTAATTTTTTCATGGACTTGATCATCGACTCAAACAACTAACAAATAAGTTGTCAAACAAAAAAAAAACACGAGAGTGAAGAAATTATAATTGCTCGAATTAGTCGGAAGCTAAGAAAGAAGAAAAAGAAGAATACAAATTGATAATTTGTTAAGCAAAGGGGTTTATTATGTTCATGTTTGTGTTGCGTAAAATTGCTGGAATCTCCATTGTGTAAAAAAAAAAACCTTTAAGATTTGCATTATGCATGTTTTGTATGACTACTCTTAATGTTACTTTACTTTTAGAAATTGGGCTGTTGGTATTCCTAATCTACATTTTGTATTTGTTTGTTTGCTGAATTGGTTTAATAACAACTCTTGATAAATCTCCAATACATCAAATCATAATCCCTTAGGAGTATTGATTTCGAAAATATAATGTAAAAGTAACTCTGATGTTGTACTAAGCTTTCAAAATATGTCAAATTTCTCGAACTCATTTATCAGATCTTTTGCTATGTCATTTATGGTCCATGTAATTTCATGCTAGTTGTTTGTAATGGTCTTCAAAATCATAATTTAGTTGCTTCTTTAGATGTTCAGACACCTTATGTTTGCTTTTGTTTTTTCTTGGACCTTCTTTGTCTAAGACCCAAAGAACATTCCTTTCTAACAAAAAACAGCAGACACCTTATCAATATGTACTTTAAAACAAAGTTTATTTAAATTAGCCCAGAGTTATTTACCATAAACTTTGAAACCCTGAGAATATCTAAAAATAAAGTGATACATCAGCCACCCTTTTCTTGGTCTCAATTTATATTACAAGGAAAGATATCCTAAACCTAGAATCAACTACTGCTCTTTGTGATTCTACATACATTCGGGGAAAAAAAGTGTTGCATGAATAGAACTATTTTTTGAAAACCTATAGAAATGCAACCACATTTTTAGCCTATTTAGTATATGTACGAATCTCGTAAAGAATTTCCATACTGTCCACTGCCCTCGAGATACAATTGATCGCCCGACTAGCCTAACATAGGCTGAACAAACGGAAGCGAAAGGGGAAGAGTGAATATATATATACACAAGCAATGACTTTTGAACACAGGTAGGCGTTTAACCTCTCTAAAAGATCCCAAGGGATACATAATACATATGGTACATACAATGATAGAATATAAATTAACCAACCCTAAATCCTAACAAAACTCTCAGCTCGATGGCAGTCACAACGCCAGCTTTCGGATGGTCAATTCCTTGAGTGAAGTTACCAATCTGCAAAATACTTTAAGACTCTGTCCAACCTTATCCTGCACAAGACAAAGGTGAACCTATTGCATGTAAGCGGAAATTTTCTTTTTACCTTCAGCTTAATCTCACTTGAAACAGTAATTTTTGAATTGAGTTTAGAAGTACCAAAATTGAGACCGTAACTTGAATTATTGAAGAAAATTTTAACATTTCATATTACTGGAAGATTAAGGTGCAGTTCTCCATATGGTGTTGTAGCCATTTTAGGGGTGGTTAGGACAGAAAGGGCTAGGGAAAACCGGACATTGCCGTGCTTATAGAGCAACATTATCACAAAGACAACAGCAACTTTACCTCATTTAGCAATTCCAATCTTTCTAAGATGGGAAGTAACTTTCCACATAACGCTGAAAGATCCTGTTTGGATTCCACATCTGAAGTATGTGTAATTAGCTTTGCAGTTCCATTGGTTCCACTTCCAGCTATAAAGGAACTGTCATAAATCAAGCCATAACACTTCAATTAGTCTAGAAAGCACATGACAAGAAAAATAAGGCAAAAGAGAGAAAACATACACGTCCTGGAAATGAGTGAGGATCACATTCAGCACATGCTCTGCTAGTAGAAGTAATAGAGTGACCAGCTGATCTCGGTCGCCAACTATCTGACACATCTCCACCATTGCTATATACCGCCTGCAGAAACACGAAAAAAGGTGAGAAATCTTCAATCTTGGACATTAGCTTATGCTTATCCCAAATACATGTTGCCAAGTAAGATTGAAGTATAAAATAGCATGAAATGATCTATCCCTCCTATAACTACATATCATTATTGTAATTAAAAAATAAAATAAAAAGTGCACAAGATCACAGATAGGTGGAAGATTGAAGTTGGTAACAACGAAAAATATAGGGTGAAAAAAATATAGGGTGAAAAAACCCAGAACATATTATAAAAGGGGGAAATGTGGTGAGGAATACAGATTCTAGCCTTGTCAAGGAATTGCCACTTTCACACACTACACATCCTAGAAAAATAATTGCCGAAGCAACTCCTCTACATTAAGACTTAAAACCTTAAACCCTAAGATAACTCTATTCTGTTTGGTTAATCTATTCAATCTTGCATTTGCTTATTCATTGTGTTTTACATGCTTGTCAGTACATGAATCCTCGCATAGCTTATTGCATAAATGGGTTTCACAATCGTTGAACTATCCCAGTTTGCCTAAATATATTTCCATAAATTCTTCTCTGCAGCTTTTAGGGTTTTGTGGTCATTTAAGTACCAAAGAAGCATTAATTGGCACCCAGCCCATCCGACAGGTGTGTGGAAAGAAAGTTCTTCAGTTACTATAGTTCTTACAGAAGCTAAAACTCTTCCTGGCAAAATTCATAGGGCACAAGTAAATTCAAGGACTTTTTTCTTCTGAAAAAGAACATGGATTTTTTTAGTCTATTAAAGATCCAAAAACAACATCACCATCCAGAAAAGTGGATCTTGTATCCAAAAATGGTACAGGGAGGAAAAGATGATGCAGAGCAGTGCCCCTAACCAATTCAAACTATGTACTGAGATAAGATGTAATTTAATACTGCAAACCACGAATAAGAATAGCTCAATGAAACACAATATCTAAAAGCACCGCATTCAAACGATATAACATACCTTGTGTTTGTGTTGTCTGATGAAGAAACACGAGTCTTCTCTGTAAAGGTATTGATTATGCCATCTATTTCCTGTCTTGATAGCTCATTTACGTCTTGAATCTAGGAAATATATTAGATTAAATAGAACAGCTTTATTATATATCAAGGGAGAAAAAGCAAGAATAAGGAACCAGACCATAGATCCTCCAAGTTTCTTCACCTACCTTGTTAAGTAACTGAGATTTCTCATCAGCAGCCCTTTCAAGAGCAGTGGTCACAGTGTTGAGAAAATGGACAACCAATGCTAAAGTTGGTTGCTGCTTTCTGCCAGATTTGTGATAAGCAGATTGACCATCCGAAACCTTTTTTTTGGGAGGGGGGGGGGGGGGGGGAGCACATAAGGAGTTAGAGAACTACGACGACTAAGATTAGATGTAAGCACATGAATAAGTTCAAGAATTAATATAGCTACCTGCAACCTAAGGGATTTCTTTGTCACTTGAAAATAAAGGTACGAACTGAGTCCGAAACCTATATGAAATTTCTTTAGTTCCAACCTCCTTTGGTTCTGAAACCAAACCAAAAACAAAAAATGTATATTTCACAAAATGGCATGACTACATAACAAAAGATATAAACATGTAAGTAGCAATTCCTTCATGTTAAAACTTTTAAGTGAAGTAAGAACATATACCATGGGAGAGAACCCAGAAGAGATGGAAGAAAATGATTCAGCATCCTGTGAGAACAGATCACACATCATCCGAAGAAGGCCTTGAACATGACCATACTCATCATTCTCTTCATAAGGCCAGACCTGAAAAAATAGAAAGTGCTGAATGTCCACCAAATGTACTATTGCAATTATGAAACATGTTCATTTTACTCAATTACCCCCTCCAGAAACAACTTTACATCCTTTGGATCTGACAAGGAGCAAGAGGAAGCACATAATACAGCCGGTTTGAAGAGGGGGGGGGGGGGGTTCCTGTGCCGCATGTATTCTGAGCATTGTAGTTATAACATATTAATTCATCTTGTTGAGGCCAGAGATTCCATTATCCACATTTACATAGTGCACACATGAAACTAAGTTAATTTTTCTTCTAGTATTTTCTGTCCAAATAGCAGAAACACCATACACAAAAAATGGCAAGAGCTCTATCTAAAAATATGACACAGATCCTTACAGCAGCAAAGCCATAAAATGGCAAGGCCTCAGTCCAAACACAAGAATCATATAATAAATGGCTAGTTCAAATCAGTCAAGAGAACCTTTCATTTGTTACAAAAAGAACTGCTAGCCAAATCAAAGACACTAAAATCAGTAACAATTGAAGTTTTGTCAAACATCATAAAAACTTCATACTATTGTACACTCCAGACAGAAGACTTGTAACCCTTTAACAACTTTTTTTCTTCTTAACAGCAGTGTTTATACAATTTTGAAAAAGAACTCTATTGAAATGGAATACTGAATGTCAGTCATGTAGAATATATGAGACACCTTATACCTTACTTAATATGCCAACAACAAGATTGATAAGCTCCATCATCAATTCATCAATTTCAAAAATGTTTTCCTGCAGAGCCTGGTCAAACAGAGTGGGATGGGCTTTCACAAACTCAATGGCTTCTCGGACAATTTTGTTTTTCACCTAATAGGAGAAAAAGAAGAAAAGATAAGCATTCTGTGTTGGTATATTTTGCACAATTTCAACAAATCACATTCATCCAACACAGGCACCAATTCAGGGAATACCTAACAATGACCTAGGACAAACAAGCACAAACTTGCAAAGATACAGAGTGCCACTTGGATATTTGCATTTATCAGCACATCGAAAAAAAGGCTTACCAGAACACACAAAGGCCAGAGGGATAAGCTGAGGCCTGGAGTTGGCTGACAATTGACAATATACCAAGTTCAATATAAACTTCAAGTGTGGTCATATACAACAACCAATATATAGTCTGGTTATATTTGACCAACTACCTCATATATTCTTCAAGCAGAACCATACACTGGCATATAAATAGCCACTAACCAGGTTACTACCTTTGATCCAGAACAATTGCTATTGTAGCCTTTTGCACACAACTACCAATATCTTATAAAAGACACAAAAACCTCACTGTATGGACATATGCAGTGATGATATCCGTACGACAACAAATAGAAATAACAATTTAATTTCTACAGTGAAAATACAATTATTTCAACCTTTTGGAGAAAGAAAAAAACCAGCAAAATGACACCAATTCAACATCAAAGAAAGAATTACCCTTATTTGGCAATACAAAGACTACATTTGCAACTTTTATTCTACTTTTATAATCAACTGCCTTTAACCTATAACACACATGATACATATTAAATCAGACGATACTTAGAGGTGGAGCGTTATAGAGATGCAATCGGTAGACTATCCTGCCTTAAGCAGTCAACAAATGGGTTAACCAATACAATAAGCTGTAGGAAAGACAACCATATTGGCAAACCTCGAAGAAATCAGATGCATCGACCAATGAAGTAAGAGATGACACCAATCTCAATACTGGAGCAGCTATAACTTGTTGCCTGTCAGCATTGGCAGGTAGTCCCCTTGCAAACCTATTCTCCACATGCCTTAAGCTTCCCTAGCAAGACAAAGATTGCAGGTAAATAAAATCCCAGGAAAAAAGAGTTGTCGTAAGAATAAAAGATACCTTCAATGGCAGATATAGTGCTTTGCAAGAAGACAAATGCTCCAAGGTACCCATGGAAGACAAAACCTGGGCCCCGGCCTTCCCATACTTATGACTAATTCTCAACATCAAAGCAAGTTCAGCCTCAAGCGTACAGGATCTCTGCAAAGCCTCCATAGTGCGTCGAACATCCTATAATGGAAGTCCAACAAATCATACAGGATGATACAAACATGCTAATAAAAAGCATGTCAAATAGGAAAACCTTATGATCCAGAAGCGCACTTAAGGTGTGTTCTCTTCACCTTAATAAATTAACTTTCAGGTCCAATAAGTTCAGTTCAGTTCAGATAAGTTGCTAAGATCACTAATGACATTCCCATAGTGCTTCCACATAGGACCGAAGCTTGATTGCAATCAATTTCAAAATACATAAATCATATATATAATTTCTACTGCCGAGATCACATTGACATATTGTGCCATACATAAATCTCCTATCTTATTTTGCGTGTTTTCTTAAAGTTTCCATATTCACATCTTCTCATACTATTTTGAAGTTTTGTCCTCCAGTTGATACCAACAGCTGTATCCCGCAGATGGTTGACCGACATAAACATTAAGTGGTTTGGTAGATATACTTCTTTATCCATTACCTTGCCTTGCTGCTTTTATATTTCGGATATTATAATTTCTTACCGCCCCTTTGATATTGTTAGCGCGCTACCCCTTTACAGGTTCAAGGAAGAGTTGGTCATTCATGCCATGGTAAAAAAACCAGTAAAATTAGCATCGCAAACCTGATAAGAAAAGCTGCTAATACTCATCAAGCAAGACCTTAGGAATCCTCTGCTCTGAAGTTGGTTCAAGAAGAATTTCTCATGATCTATACATATTAACCCATCAAGAACAAAATGTGATATTGTCTTCCCAGATTCACTGCCTTGGGTTGCATCTTTTATTACCTGCAGATTGAGGAGATTTTATAAAGGAATACCGGTAAAAGAATAAACTAGTGGACTATCCACTCGAGAAAGCTTAGCATAACAAGTAATACAAGTTGGCTAGACTGGCCCATGTATAGTAGCAAAGTCATTGTGGCACTCACTAATAACAAAGTAAACAGCCAAAATTGACCAGTGTTGTTTACCACAAACAAATTTTTTGTAACACAAATGGAATCTGAGTACGAGATCACTAACAGCAGATTTGGAAACAATACACAGATGCTGAGACATATGTATCATAACAAGCAGTCACTGTAATCACAAGAATCACCACGTATTAGCAAAATGAAGATGCAAATGATATCCAACGGTAAATTTTTTTTAGCTCTCTGTAAGTTTTCTAGGTAAATCAAACCCCTCCCACACAAAGAAATTTGTTTTACCAGCTTGTTTGTCATGGTAGGTTAGCTACTACTCTCACCCTTACCTCGATTATTCTAACTTCTTCAATAATACTTTCTATTTTCTAAGGGGACTCTCCAGGAAGAAGCTTAGTCTGGAGACTCTTATTTCCTGATGCCTTATGTAGTTGTGATTTCAAAATATGGCTCGAGATTAATATCTCTTAACCAGCCCAGATCAAGAAAATAAGTGCTCTCTTTTTCTAACCATCTAGATCATGTAAGATAAAGGAACCTTTAGGTCTTCAGAAACAAATCCATCACTCTTACGCAACAGGTCATAGCACCTTGGTCTAATGCTCAGTACTTTTGATCACTTGCAACTAGAAAAATTCAAACATGGATACCCAAACTTTACTAGCTAAACAGTCACGACTCACGACCATTGGTTGGTTACTCAGCAGTCAGCTCTAGTGGTTGATTGTAAGGACATGGTGGTGCCTGGGTCGGGTTTGTGTGGCAGGGGCGCAGGGGCTAATACAGAAAAAGAAAGGAAACTACGCTGGATCATTCTGGGAAGATGCCTGTTATATTTAAGATTATTTTGAAATAATGATAGTTGGATCATTTTGGGAAGACCAACAACAATCACAAGTATTCCTGTAAATTTTTCGTATTCTACAATTTATTCTGTATGAAGGTGCTCTTCTTAAAATATCAACTCAACTCCCTGGAATTGGTTCATATTTACACCTCTAAATTTTGACACCTAGGAAAATCTCCTTGTAAACTAAAAAGCGATGTAACCAGACATTATAACTTGTCGAAATAAGAAATACAAGTGTCCATTCCAGTATCTTCTACTTTTCAGTTTAACAACTTTAACAGCCCACCTAGACAGTTAGATATATTCAGCCTCAACATGTTTAAGGAACAAGAGTATGAAGCCAGTCACAGGACCGTATGACTATAGACAGAAATTGAGAGTGTAGAACCTACCAAATCCAGAACAGCTTGAGCTTCTTTCCGCAAAATAGAAAAGTTTGATCGTGCCAGTTCGGCTTGCTCTTTGTCAATCTGGAAAATCCACAGGACATTCAGGACTTCACCCATACAAGATATATCTGCCAAATATATGCTCATGAATTAAGCCAGGAAATGATTCAGACAATATCAACATGATACCTTTTCAAGATCAATATCTTCATTGTCCTGTCCAGTACCAAGTAGTAACTGAAGCATCGTTCTTGGTACATCTGGATCAAGCACATGTTGACAGTACTGGAAATAACTGAGTAACAATGCATACTGCCTGAATTTTTTTAAAAAATTAATTATGGTAAGCATGAAAACCAGCAAAACTGCACACCTACCTAACAGAACACTTACCTTCTTCTCAAGGCTTCTGATGAGTCGTGCCTTAGTAATGCCTGAGAAAGTTTAGACAATATAGAAAGACAAGCTCCATTTGACAATTGTTTAAACATGATAACATCAAGACACGTTACAGCATCTGAATTTAAACCAGCAGGATATATATATCTATCATCCCGCAACTTGGCCATACATGTGAGGGCGACCTAAAAACAGCAAGGTTGAAAGACTATCATCAATATGAGACAATAAGAATTACGCAGAATTGCACAAGAGAATAGTACCAACTATCATCCACCAAACTGCAAGTACCTGAGTCAGCAGAAGTGCCATCTTAAGAGAACAGTCAGGTGAAGCAGAAGCACTCAAAGAGGTATCAAGCAATCTGCCAATATCAATCAGTTAACAACTATTACAGAATGCCCAAGCAAAAAATGCATACAAATTAGCCAAGTTAACTTACTGAAACAAGACTTCAGTTCTACTTTCAAGGTATGACAATCTTCTTGAAGCAGAGATCTACAAGGCAAAGGTAGAGCAAAATGTTGAAACCAACAAAGAAGGAGATACAAGACGACTTGTCCAGAAAGATGTAAAATGTAAAAGGGAAATATAGTTATGCACACAATTTATGAGGTTCATTGTTATTGCATTGGTATTTAAAATAGTACAAAATGAATACTTCAAAAGAATGTGATAGTGCATTGGTAAGTTAAGTGACAAAAATTATGAGATAAGAAATACTAGTTAAGTTGACAGATAATAAAACATGCAAAAGACTACATTTTCATGAATAACAAGATATTTTACCTCAACAATCTGCGACCAGCCAGTTAGCATATGAAGTTGGGCAGCTTGTTCCTCCAAATTTCTATTGTATTTCCAAGCCCATCTAAGCAATTGTTGAACACTTTCTCGCAAGTCATTAAGGTCGAGTTCATTGCCAAAGGAACTCAGCTGGCAAATCAAGAAATTGCGCATCAGATTATGTACAAGAGATTCAAAAGAAACAAACGAGAGACTGACACAAACTCAGATAATAATAATTTTGTACCGACACACACCTGCCAGAGTTTGTCTCGGAATGAGGTAAGATTGATTAGACGATCACCTCGCTCTGAGTAATAATATACTCCATTCTTTTCAGGTGCAGAATTTCGAAGTATCTCCTCAGCCTATGGAGTAAATACTTTCAGTGAACCAACTGTACATTATAATAGAGTAACACGATATTGTAAAGAAGAGATTATAATCTCAGGCCTTACTAGCAAGCTGCATTTAGCATTTGATACAACTTTTGAATAGTCCATAGTGGCTTCAGGAGGTCTAAATTGAATGATATCAAGGAGCTCAAATGCCTGGAGAAGATACAAGTCAGTTGTACTTAACATAAAGTTAAAGAGAGGTGATATGAATCTTTGAAAAAATAAATTTAATTTAATAAAATCAAAGGAGTCAAAGTACAATCACACTAAATACCACATAAGCCTAAATAGGGAAGCAATTCCACTGAGCTCCACAATGAAATACGAAAGATCACTCTACACATGATCATACTAAAAGATTTGTTCCTTAAATCTAGGTTTCCATCCACAACACCCAAGGGACAGCTACATAATCAAACCACCATATAGTTTACATATACTAGAGCCTCTCAAAGCTAAACCAACAAACATGAAGATGCTCCATAAGAGACGTTGTACACACTACACACCCACCTGATACACATAGTAATTGATAAATAAATGTATAGCCTCCCGACTCCTCACCAGTCACCACCAAGACAAAGATTGCATATACCACTTACTGGGTCTCCATTTCTGCAGATTATCAATAGCAGTCTATCCAAATATGCAGTTCACAGATATATGTGATATTTCTTAGAGACCATAGCAATCCAAGTAATATTGCGAATGAGGAAAAAGAGTTCAAGTAGCAAAAGTTGTGTTCACTGGTGAGAATTTGTTTCTAAGAACATGCTTCTTAAAAAAATTCCAGAAGAATCCCCAACCAAACCCTCTGATCTAAAATTTTTGGAAACCAAGCCTTCCCCAACATAACTAACAAATTAGTATGTGCATCCCCCTCTAAATTTCAAGAATTTTATGGGACGCCCAACTCCAAGAAAAAATCATATTCACACTCCCGATAAAATTGGAAGCCGAGACATTGAGCATAATAAA